>NC_060120.1:138591019-139216019 GCF_021461395.2 Schistocerca americana | reverse complement strand
CTGGCACTTGAAATTATCGTGACGGCCGGAGCTGGGAGAAGCGTATCGGTTCTTGCCTGCTCGCACAGCGAGGAAGGCCCCGGGGTGTACGGTCTCTGCTGCTTGGCTGCGGGCGACGTGGCTGGAGGGCTCTGGAATCATGGTCGCGGTGGTGTGAAGGCGGGTGCTCTGGACTGTCATGGAGAAGGTGGTGATAGTTGAATCCGAGCATTCGGTGAGAGAAACTGCACGAACATTGTGGGCGATTCTGCCCTATTATAACGCTGCGATTTAGCATTGGATCCTAGCATTTATGAATCGTAGTTTTGACCGAGACAAGAAATGAAGTCAGTGGAGTGTGCAGCCAGTATACACTCGGATGGTGGTTTTATGAGACCAGTATGGTGGTAACATTCACAATTTGCTAAGACTATTAGTTGTAATTAGATTTCATTAATCTTTTTCGAGCAACCTACATGCTGCCAACAATTACTTATAGCTTGGACGTCCGGTGTGTTTAAAGGTGCCCTTGTATATTTTCAAATTATTGTATCTTGTTTTTTCACTGCTCCCATTTTAGTTCTATTGGTGGGATTGATCTGGAAGGTAATTTCTGTTGCCTGAAAAATAAGTGGTAAATCCCTGTGTTGTATTTGGGCCGACTAGCGGCTGTTGATTGTTTTCCTTATTGTGAATGGTAGCTTGGCCGATCTATGACCGTATTTTAACGAAGTTATATTGCAATCAAAAGAATTGTGATATTTATTCAGTGGACTTATTCATTACGAACTCAACAAAATTGGAAAGCGCCATTTCTGTTATGTGGTAAATACTTGGCACATACCTAAGCACGACAATGTTGGAAGCTGAAGAATTGAATTAAAATTTGTACCGCGGCTTGGACTCGAACCCGGGTTTTCTTGCATACTAGGCAGTAATGATGACCATTACACCACTTTTCTTTGCATTTCTTGTTCGTTATTGTTCGTTGTATTTGGTTTTAGCGGACCTCACATGACATCCGTTTAAGTTCGTTGTTGATCCATTCACTCCTCAGTTTTTTATTACAGAGACTAACCAGCTCTCTTACCAAACACGCTGAGCTACCGTCCCAGCAGTGCAGCACTATGGCCAACATTGCTGCAAGAACTACCCAAGTCGAATTCCCTCCTTAACACAAACTTCATATCTAAGTGATGATCTGGTCGAGTAACGCCTGTTAATTGGTTTCTTGATTGTATGTTGTTTCCCTTTCGATCTCTGGCCGTGTTGTAATCAGACAAAGAAATTATGTTGGTAGTTTGACGTTAGATGTACTCGAGCGTAATCGCTTGTGACGATCAAATTATTGTAATTATTGAGGGAACGTATTTATTTGCAAGTGTCCATTCTGTTATGGGGTAAATACGTGATAAATTCTCAGACTTGATCGTTTTACGCTTATTTATCAATTTTTCGACTGTTTACTGTCGTCTTGTCTTTCTGAGACTGCGCTGTAATCAGACAACTAAATTATACTGAAAACTAGACATGGAGTGTAATCAGGGAAAATCCCCTGAAGGAAAGATATCGTTATGGTTATTTAATTGACTTGTTTAATGGGAATATGACAATGTGTGTTCGTATCTTCTAGAGATGGAACGATGTTCATTTTCAGTAAAGTAATAAATATTTCTATGAGCCTGTGTGTTACCCTGTCAACCCTGCACGACCTACACCCACTGGGAACCTGTTCTCACTTGACTATCTTCACCTCTCTGTCCTCCGTGTTTTTTTTATTTTCGTTATAATCTTTTCTAAGAATGAAAATAGTTTTTTCTACCGCCGGTGGTAAGTTAACCGGCTGTTCATGTGATAAGCAACTGTTTTAAAGTGTAACTGCGCCACTGTATGCGAACAGACACGTCACCCTTGATCGGGTTCCGAAAACCCACTACTTATTTATTTAGTGTAATGTAACTGAACTATTATTTACTGCAGCCCGCTTAAACAGTAACATCCTATTCAGGTTAAATACATATTTGAATATGTCCACGCTGAGAATTAAGTCGGTTAACAAAATAGTCACTTCCAGGTGCAACACCCATCCCTAGACTAAGTCCGTCCTCACCGTCGTTGCACAGACAGCTTGCCGAGGTTCTTATCCTCGTGGGCTGTTTGCCGTAGGCAGCTGATTCCAAACTGGCGGCTGCTCTCGTCAGACTGCTGCTAAGCGTCGAACTATTGGCTGCACTGGACGATGAACTCTGTTGCTGCTGATGAAAAACTGCCGCTAGCTCGCTGGGCCGCGAGTTACAAAGTCGCGCTGATTGATGTTCCTGATACTCGTGACTGACTGGGGCCGCTGGCGATAACCCGCGTCCTGCTGGTTGGCCGCCAGGCGGAGTGACGTCATCGTAGCACCGAGTGGTGTACGTGACGAAGAGTGACAAAATAACGTGCCTGCCACAGGTGTCCTTTGTGGACAAACGCTGAATGGATCGCTGCTATTGTGCTCGTCTAAATGTAGGCTATGCTGATACGCCACCGTGATAGAATTGTTTACTACCCAGATATTTCAGAAGCAAGAACGATATAAACCACTTTGCAACGACATTCTTTACGAAACCAGTTTCACACCAAAAAAGCTACTATCACAGTTTCCGTAAGTAATAGGTTTACTTCTACAAATTACACAATATTCGGCTAGTTAACACACATACAGACACACATCACGGCGCCCATATCCTGACTTATTTGCTGAAATTTTCCCGGTTTCAGTTATGAATTGTCTTGTTCAGAAAAGTTTGTAGGCTGCACAAAAATGCTACAAAAAGTGAAGACAAATTTACGAAGGAGAAAACACTGTTATTACATACTTGCTCGCGTTTGTCACAAACGTCCCTTTGCCCCGTGAGGTGTCCGTTCTTTCGGGTACGTCCGAAACAACGGACACTACGCATGATCCAGCAGCCACACACAAATGACGAAAGCGAAATTCCGGCATCAGATACAATCGGGCACCGAAATAAATCCATGGCGACAAGCGAAAATTGTGCCGGGCCGGGACTCGAACCCCGATTTCCAGCTCACCAAGAGCAGTTTCCTTAACCAATTCGGCTATATGACCGTGTATTTAGGGGCCGATGACCTCAGCAGTTCGGTCCCTTAGAAATTTACACTCATTTGTTTTTGAACCCTGCATCCCGTCCAGTCTAAATTCACGTTTGTCGCACAATACGTACATAGTGTGCCCTGTCCCTTATCCTCATTGACCATAACCTAACATGATACGTGCAAGAGACTGAATGAAGAGAAGAGTGCAAGAGTGCAAGGGGCAGACGATCGTGATAAGTAGGAAATCCGGGTTCGAGAGGCGCTCCCGGCAAAAATTCTCATTTGTCGCATTGGATTTATATCACCGCCCGATGGCAGCTGATGTCGGAATTTCTTTCGTCATGTATATATTACTACAGGATGATGGATTGTGTCTGTTCTTTTAGACATGTCTGACAGAACAGACAACACTCTTAAAAACATATGTGCCTTGGCGGCAAATAATATCTTCTGTGAAGATGCAGTTTTGGGAATCAGATGGAGCTGTAAGCAATGAGAATAATCCAGAATGTGATTTTCACTCTGCAGCGGAGTGTGCGCTGATATGAAACTTCCTGGCAGATTAAAACTGAGTGCCGGACCGAGACTCGAACTCGGGACCTTTGCCTTTGGCGGGGAAGTGGTCTAGCAACTGAGCTACCGCCGGCCGATGTGGCCGTGCGGCTCTAGGCGGTTCAGTCCGGAACCGCGCTGCTGCTACGGTCGCAGGTTCGAATCCTGCCTTGGGCATGGATGTGTGTGATGTCCTTAGGTTAGTTAGGTTTATGTAGCTCTAAGTCTAGGTGACTGATGACCTCAGATATTAAGTCCCATAGTGCTGAGAGCCATTAACATTATCAACTGAGCTACCCAAGCACTATTCACGCCCCATAGGAAGGTAGGAGACCCGGTACTTACAGAACTGAAGCTGTGAGGACGGGGCGTGAGTCGTGCTTGGATATCTTAGTTGGTAGAGCAATTGCTCTCGAAAGGCAAAGGTCCCGAGTTCGAGTCTCGGTCCGGCACACAGTTTTAATCTGCCAGGAAGTTTCAACGAGAATAATGCACAGGGAACACTATGTATGTAGCGTGCGACGTACGGGAATTTGGGTAAGACAGGAAACATGCTCGGACAGCGGAAGTGGTTAAGGCAACCGCTCGGAATAAGCGGGAAATCTTGGTTGAAGTTTAAGTCTGGCAGAAATTTTCACTTGTCGCCACAGCATTTATTTCAGTACCCGATTGCAACTGACGTCCGAATTTCTGTTCATCAATTTTTAAGTGCCAAATTAAAGGCAGTACCTGAACAAAGATATATGAGGGTTGTCCCTGAAAGTAAGTTCCGATCGGTCGCGAAATGAACACCACAGTTGCTTTACATAGATATGTGGGGTAGTGTCTCTAGTATGAGCGTCGATCGCATGAAGACGCTGTTTTCAGTTGTGAGAGCACTGTGAGCGAGTAAAGGTGCCTAGAACAACAATTTCTCCCGCCACGGAGGAGGGCTCTCTGAGAGGCTTCGCCTTAATGAAAGCAGCCCACTTAACACAACTGCCACGCACTTCCTTCTTGATGACAATTCTCAGCCGCACTCTGCAGGGGCAGTGAAGACGCTCCTGCAGGCTTTTCGATGGGAAGTGTTCAATCGCCCATAACACAGCCCCAACTGGCTTGTCCTGAGTAACACCTCTGTTCACATGAAACGCTGGATACGAAGACAACATTTGGACGCAGGCTTCGCACTATGTACCAGTATAGAGAGTTATCAGAAAGCAAAGGTAGCTGCGTTCTATGACGATGGTGTTGGAAATTTGGTACAACGCTCTGACAAATATCTAAGTCGGAGCGGCGACTATGTAGAGAAGTATCTGGAAAGTGTAGCTAACTTTGAAAAAAAAAAATTCTGGTTTTCACTGTGGTTTCCATTTAGCGACCGATCTGAATTTACTTTTTTGACAACCCTCGTATGTTGCAGACAAAAATTATAAACCGTTCGAAAGACATGGTAAAAGGCTATGTGACGTTGAAACAAGAATTCTCACACTCGTATTCATAAAATGTGTATACAGCTTGTTGATGAACTATCTATAGTATCCAGGTACCCTATATAACACGAACTACACCCCTAGATGTCATGAGAGGAGGCTGGCCAGAATATAAAGGGGCTGTTAGTAGAGAGGGAGTAGCAGAAAAACGGCTGGTCAGGAGAGCTCAATTATATCTAATGTAGGCTAGTCGCTGGATGTCACCTGAGTGACACATATAGGACATTTCAACCCTTCTAAAGCTGCCAAGTCGACTGATGGTGATGTGATTGTGAAGTATAAGCGCGAAGGAACAACTACAGATATACCAAGACCAGGTAAACCTTATGCACCAACGGATAGGGACCGGAGGAAGGTGGTTATAGGAATCGTATTAAATCATCAGAAGGATTCATTTGCACGTTCTGAACTGCTACCAGCGGTCCAGGCAACACAGTGACTGTGCGGAGGGTGCAAATAAGAATGGGATACAGTGGCCGAGCTGCTCCTCATACTCAGAGCATATCTGTAGTCAACGCTAAATGACGCTCGAGATGGTGTAAAGAGCGACGGAACTGACGAGGGATGAGTGCTAACGAATGAATTGAAGTGATGAATCACTCTATACCCTGGGGCAGTTCAACTGAAGAGTTGGAGAAGATTACCTGCCATCATCTGCAGTCCCAACTGTGAGATACGGGAGAGTTTCTGTTTCGATGTGGAGTATAAGAAAATCTTAAATGCGCAAGGATCTTGACATTCCCGAGTGGTATTCGAGAATCCAGATCTGAGCCCACTGTAACACCTTTGGGATGACGCATAACGTCAGCTTCGCTCCACGCAGCAGCATTTCGGATATTGAGGAAGAATGGGTTGCCATTCCTCCACAGACGTTCAGACTCATTATTGAAAGTGTCCACAGAGGAGTTCAAGACGTCACAAAGACTAACGGCACACACATCCCCTATAAATATTCACAAATATGTGTCCGGATATTTCTGATCAGACGGTCTATTTATAGTGTGTTGCTTACACCGACACAGGGAAAACGGTGGTCAGAGCTTATGCAAGCTTATTGGCCAAGGAAACAAACGTCTGCTTTGACGATAATAACAGAATCATAATTACAGAGTCTCACAGGTATAAAGACTTGGCAGAATGGTCATTCCAGTGTCTGACAAAGTAACACAGGTAGGATCTTCATAAAAAGAATACACTTACATGAAAAATATTCTAACTCCAACGAAGCTACCTAGCGCTAAGTTCCTTTGCCTCTTCAGTGTATGGACTCGACTAATGTCTGAAGTAGTGCTGGAGCTAATTGACACCATGAATCCTGCAGGGTTGTCCATAAATCGGTAAGAGTACGAGGGAGTGGAGAGCTCTCGTGAACACGACATTCCAGATATGCTCAATAATGTTCACGTCTAGAGAGTTTGGCGGCCAGCGGAAGTATTTAAACCCAGAAGAGTGTTCCTGCAGCCACTCTGTGGCAATTCTGAACGCGTGGAGTGTAGCTTTGTACTGCTGGAATGGACAAAGTCCGTCGGAATGCACAATGGACATGAATGGATGCCGTTGGTGAGACAGGATGCTTACGCACGTGTCGTCTGTCAGAGTCGTATCTAGACGTATCAGGGGTCCCATATCACTCCAACTGCACACGCCCCAGCTTGAAAGTCCCCTGCTGACATGCAGGGTCCTTGGATTCATGAGCTTGTACACATATCCGCTCGATACAATTTCAAACGAAACTCGTCCGACCACGCAACATGTCTCCAGTCATCAACAGCCCAACGTCGGTGTTGACTGGTCCAGCCGAGGCGTAAAGCTTTCTGCCGTGCAGTCGTCAAGTATCTCTGTATCTGAATACAAAAGCTTATACTAGTTTCATTGGCACTTCAGTGCTTTTTTGTGGTAAGTTGTGGTACAGCGTCACCGATGGATAGCGGTCTCACTGTCTTGGTGTAGGGGTAGAATTTTTCTGTCTCCCAATGACATCTTTGGAGTGCACGTTGGAGACGTAGCAATGGGACTTGAAGTCCCGTATCACCCTCCGACGATGGAAGCTCAAGGTTGCGGGGCAAGAGGTAACACAACAACGTAATGATACTAGGGGTCGCACCATGGATGTCACATATGGAATCCCTGTAGCACGACTGACATATTATTGGTTGCCATACCAGGGGCATCGTTAGCCATGTTCCGAATCTGATTCCTCGAGGGTGGCCAGAGGAATAGCGTGGCGGTGCCAGTGACGGATAGTTGTGGTGCCAATGTGTTGTAACGAGTAACCGTCTAGTTCAAGGCATCCAATTTTTCACAGAGGCGCCTTCCCTTCTCTAGAACGGATGTCCTTAGAGATGCCATATTTGTCTCCTCGTGGTGTGTAACAAGCCTTGTGTGTGGACAGGCATGAAGGCTCCACCGAAGCACCTTGTTCTGCAGGCACTGGAGTGTCTGCATCCAGGAGGTACTAATCGTGGTCCACTTAAAGAACCAATGGACAAGCGGCCGGTACAATCGGAGCTTGGTGTCTAAACTCAGCTCCCTGCTAGACAAGAGCGGGTACAGTGCTTTTATCCGCTTCTTTCCTTTTTTAGGTGAGGTATCCCGCATTCCGATGGAAGAGCAGTTTTTCATTCATCCGGACAGCTAGATATTTGGTATCCCGGACGCTGGCAATAGTGATGTTATGGTGGAGGACTGGCGCCGTTTGGTGAAGTAGACCGCCGTAGTTTTGGCGGCATTGACGGAAATCTAGTTTGAACACCAAGTGACTGTTGTGTTTACCTGCCTCTGGAGACGAGCAATAGGATGGTCTGTGTTGCCGCCGGTCGTATAGAGCGCCGTATAGTCGGAGTATTGCGCCGCGTGGCAGTTTCGGATGAGTGGCATAGCTGTGCAGCTCTGGTGCCGATATTTATAGCGGCCGGGTCCGGAATACTAGCGGCACTCTTTTCTGGTCACGTGTGTGGCGGACGCGGATAGGTGTCTTGGCAGTGGCAGCCTCTGCTAGCGCTTGTACCTCTGACTGGTGTCCGTCCGTTACTGCGACAGGGCGAGTTTGTGACGATGAGGCGTACAGGACTGTAAGCGTGCCCGATGTGCCCGTAGGGTTGTCGATCTGTTTTGCCAATAACTCTGGTACAGCGGTTTTGTATAAGAGAAATTAAAAGTGGGTTCTAAACACATATGAAGTAACTGAGACAGTAAAGCGACACAGAAATAATTTCTCTTCTTCGTGTCTTTAGCGTCCTCTGGACTTTCGTGATGTGTTCGTTATAGGACATATGTAGTGAGTGATTATAATGAAACATTCAAAATGCTGTAGAAATAACACCACAGGTCAGAATGACGTCAAATTGCAACGGAATATTATCGGAGAAGGTGGAAGACATATGGCAGAAGCAAAAAGATAGTGTGAAAATTGAACAATAGTTGACGCTGCATGTGTCAGAATAAGTGAAAACACATATCATGCTCACGACCCATTGAAGTTGGTATAAACACGCCAGGTACACTGCTTTTCCTCTTTTCGCGTCTGCGACGCTCGGCATGACTGTCTCAATGCAAAATCACGCCCTGCTTGTAAAGATGTATTACAAGAATGATGAGTGTGCACATGTCGCTCTGAAGAAGTTCCGGCCACTGGAGAGTTTGAAAAAAGGCGTTGGTCAGATGACTGCCTTGGGTCTGGAGAAAATGATTCGGATATTCGAAAAGACGGGCAATTTTGGTGTGGAACCTGGTGGAGGGAGGGAACGAATTGATTCGACGTCAGCAATGCAGGAGGAGAGGAATGGTGGTGTGCAAACAATTAGTGAACGGAGAATTGCCTGATCATTGTACATACCCATGAGTACGGTGCTTAAAATCCTACGAAACATCCTTCATTGCTATCCATTCAAAGTTACCCATGTGCAAGAGTTGCTGCCCGTTGACCTGCCAGCAAGAGAGACCTCTGCTTTAGAATTTCTTGCTCGCGCGGAAGTGGACAGTGACTAGCCGTGGAAGATTTTGTGGACAGACTAAGTCCACTTCCATCTGACAGGGTATGTCGATACACAGAATTGTCGAATATGGGCAACGGAAAATCAACACGCCTATCAGCCAGTAGCACTTCATCTTGAAAAGGTCACTGTATAGCGCGGGTTTACGACTTCATTCATCAAAGCGCCATATTTTTTCCAACAGACAGGTGCTTCCGGCCCTGTTACCTGTACCGTCACTGGTTCAAATGGCTCTGAGCACTATGGGACTTAACATCTGTGGTCATCAGTTAACTAGAACTTAGAACTACTTAAACCTAACAAACCTCAGGACATCATACACATCCATGCCAGAGGCAGGATTCGAACCTGCGAAGCCGGCCGAAGTGGCCGTGCGGTTAAAGGCGCTGCAGTCTGGAACCGCAAGACCGCTACGGTCGCAGGTTCGAATCCTGCCTCGGGCATGGATGTTTGTGATGTCCTTAGGTTAGTTAGGTTTAACTAGTTCTAAGTTCTAGGGGACTGATGACCTCAGCAGTTGAGTCCCATAGTGCTCAGAGCCATTTGAACCATTTTCGAACCTGCGACCGTAGCAGTCGCGCGGTTCCGGACTGAGCGCCTAGAACCGCGAGACCACCGCGGCCGGCACCGTCACTGGTAAGCGCTATGAGCGTCTTTTCACAACCACGACATATCAGCTCTCCAACAGCGTGGATGTGTGGATGGGATCACTTTTACGCAAGGTGGCGCACCTCATCACACTGCAAATCCAGTTAAGCAGCTGCTGAAGTGCCATTTCGGAAATGCTAGAATTATCAGCCACCATTTCCTTGCAGCCTGGTCGTTCCGATCAACTGATCTTAATCCGCGTGACTTCTGGCTTTGGGGCTATCTGAAAGATGTGTTCAGTGTTCCAATTGCAAACTTAGCTGCATTGAAGGCACGCATTGCACAACACATTCTGAACGTTATCCCGGAAACACTTCGATTAGTTGTGAAACATGCTGTTTCTCTATTTCAACTTGTTGCAGAAAACGGTCGGACAGCATATTGAACACGTTCGGCACCATTCGCAAGGAAATTAATAATCCGATTTGATTTTGATTGATGCTTTTTATGGGGTTTTTGGCTTCAGGACAATCAAAAACCGACGTGATTGATGTTTTTATACGGTTTTTAGCGTCAGGACAGTTAAAAACAAATTTTTTCCATCTGATGTGATATGGCCTGGCCGTGGTGGATGGGCTTACGTAACTAACAGTACCAAACCTGTTCACCCATGCACATTGAGTAGTACAGTTTGTTTAACGTCACACGTGCACCTTAGGCATTGTTGTACGATTCATTTATTATTTGTAGTCGACCCCTATTAAACTACGATGTTTACAGCGCCATCTATTGCTACACTTTGAAACTATTTACTTTTCTTCTGCCATACGTTTTCCCTCTTCTCCGATAATATTCCGTTGCAATTTGAAGTCATTCTGACCAGTGGTGTTACTTCTACAGCGGTTTGAAAGTTTAATATTAATTATAATCATCCCGTATATTTAGTGTTACAACAGGTTTTCTGCATTTAAAAATTAATGTGTTTGGATTTATGTTTTTAGTGAGGATTCATCGTCTTTCTTGGTACTACATGGTGTAGTGGATGTGTTGAATATTGTAAATGATTAACTGTGACTGCTGGTGGGCTGGTCGAATAGCGAAGTGAATTTAACATTCGGCTAAGCTCAGCAGGGTAAACAGCGAGCGTTCCAGTACAAACAAAGTTCGTGCCGTCTGGCGTCCGTACATTGTTATACCCTTTGTGCGCGTAATCTGGTGAGACAGCAAGCATGAGAACGCAACACATGACGTCAAACGGGCGCCACAGCCTGCTGTTGCCTCTGGAACGAGGGCAGCAGAGCCGTTCGTTAAACAGCAGGCGTCGCATGCGCGTGGGAGGAATACCAGTCCCAGCAGTCCGCTCTCTGTGGGTGGGGTACTCCGCTGATCGCTGTACCATCGTGGTGGCTTGTGGCTATACAGGGCTAGTTTACGAGATTCAACGACATGCCGGACTCAAGATGACAAAGTCAGCCGTCCCAGAGACATTAAGACCCAAGTGTCGATAGCCTGACCAGATTGGAGTTGGTTGTTTCCGACTCTGAGCAAATATTTGCTTGCTGCATTCATACAGTCCGTCAATCTGAGTATCAAGCAGCAGAAGATCTAAACAGCGCACTGTAAACCATGCTAAATGGCTTTTAATAACAGGCCCTGAATATCAGCACTCACCATACTACATGGTTTTCAATAATAGGCCGTGAATATCAGCACTCATTTTCCTGCTTCCGAATATTCGCAGTACTACAACAGTAACATATATTACCTTCATGCTAGTATCGACTGGTCCATGATTTGAATGAGTGCACCATGAAACCAGAGTTGCAATAAAATACGAATTAACTCAAATGTTCAGATGTGTGCGAATTAATAAGGGGCCAAACTGTTTAGGTCACCGGTCCCTATACTTACGCACTACTTAAACTAACTTATACTAAGAACAACACACACACCCCTGCCCGAGGGAGGACTCGAAACTCCGACGGAAGGTGCCGCGTAGTCCGTGACATGGCGCCCCAAACCGCGCGGCCACTCCGCGCGGCGCGAATTAACTCTCAATGGCAGTTTGAGTCTGGATTATGGTAGGAGCACCATTCAACGTCCAAAATTTTGTGAAATTTAGTCGTATTATTGTATTTGTGGATGTATAGCATGCTCTGGAATAATTACGGATGTACCAGTGACAGTGATAATGAATTCTGAAAATATAGTGAGCATGACTGTTAACCGTTGCAGAGATGATCTACAGAAACTACAGCAAAAGAGTGAAATGCAAAAAAATGGTTCAAATGGCTCTGAGCACTATGGGACTCAACATCTATGGTCATAAGTCCCCTAGAACTTAGAACTACTTAAACCTAACTAACCTAAGGACATCACACAACACCCAGTCATTACGAGGCAGAGAAAATCCCTGGCCCCGCCGGGAATCGAACCCGGGAAGCCGGGAGAAATGCAGCTGCATTCATAATCAGTGTGATAGATGAAGCAATGGCAACCACTGATAATAATATAAGTCATGAAGATACATCAGACTATATTCAAGAATATAAATACGCAGAAGAAGACCTGACTGATTGTGAAAAAATTATGGATGATCCAGAACCTAATACCGACGAAGAGTTCTTACGAAGTGATGGAAGAATGTCTTCTGTTTATCTGCCAAGACATCGAAGAGGAAGAAGTGGCGAGGTAGATCTTTTGAAAAGGCAAAGGAGATAATTGGATTCCAGAATTCTGCAGAAACTAAAGGAATAACCTTCAATGCAGAACAGAAACGATATTACATGGTGCAAGGCATACATCATCTACGATATACACGTCGCGTGGTAGAGAAAGGGGAGGAAGACAAGCTCTCAAAACTTCACGTGCTTGACGATTATGTAATTGAAAAATACGGGTTGGCGAGAACTGTTCTAGGTGCTAATGTTCACCACAGGAATATTCTTTCCGGGGGTCAGAAAAATGCCAGAGAAATAGGGCTGACTCGATTCACTGCATTTATCCATGGATGGGTTGCAAGGTTTCAACGGAGACACCATCTTGGCTCCGGGAAATAACAAAATGTGTAACCAATAAAGCCTAATTTACACATGGCTAATTGAATGAAAGATGTGATGAGTTTCGCAAGAAGGTAATTTCCTTAATGAACACCATGGAATGAATTCAGATTTATAATACCTATCAATGTGGTATACGCAAAGAAAGAACTTCTCTCTTGGCGAACCCTGCATATCAAGGGAGAGAAGTCGGTAAGAAGTTCACTGCGGAGTGATCATGCAGCAATTCACTCTTACACCCTCCAACACGTTACATCGGCCGGCCGGAGTAGCCGTGCGGTTCTGGGCGCTACAGTCTGGAGCCGAGCGACCGCTCCGGTCGCAGGTTCGAATCCTGCCTCGGGCATGGATGTGTGTGATGTCCTTAGGTTAGTTAGGTTTAATTAGTTCTAAGTTCTAGGCGACTGATGACCTCAGAAGTTAAGTCGCATAGTGCTCAGAGCCATTTGAACCATCTGAACGTTACATCGGCAAGTGGATACGTGTTTCCAAAGTTGATGGTAGCTTACAAGGAACCTAGAAGTCAGTTTGGGATGTGGATAGTGCAACATATGCTGAAACCGCAAAATCTGATTCAAAATGCCTCGAACTCCGACCTAATCACGAAACAAACCCTGACTCAATTCTTTCAAGATGTTTACTTGCCATATGCAACGAAGCAATCTCCTCTTCTAGTTGATTCACGTGGGACATACCGATGACAGGACTCATTTCGATGCAATCCGACCGCAAGACGTAGTGTATACAGTGAAGACCACCCTTACCGAGTGCACACCTTATATTCAGCCACTTGGTGTGCTATTCTTCCGACACTGCAAAGCATTGCTGGAGAAGATTGAAGATCACAGTATCCTTAACGACTATCAGTTGACACAATCGTCGAGAGATTTAATTTAGTTGCTGTTGTGTGTTCTGCACAACAAGTACTGTTCTCCAGTCATCACTGGGTTTGTTCGGTACTCCTGGACTGTAGTTGGATATGCTGAATTCAGAAACACAGCCTGAAAGCGTTTTTCATATTTAAACGCAGTGTGACCCGGAAGACAGCTTGGTGCAGGCATTCATGAAGTACTCTTACTGTGATAAGTAACTCCGTTCCCGGCACTTTATACTCTGTGGTCATGTCCATCCTCGTAATATTTTGCAGAGAGCTAATAACAACCCATCTTTTGAACTTGGTAACTGAACATGTGCCTGATTGTCAAGTGCAGTGTAATTGGTGATGGCAAATATTGTGAGCATGTTTGTAATGAACACTTAAAACTCTTCCATGCAAACCAAAACTTTGTTGCGATTGCTATCGCGCCAACTCACTGGTGAACGGCAATCTCACGAGGTTCTTCAAAACTTACGGCATGGCCACAGTCCTGATGGTGTTCAGCTGTAGCTGAATTGTTTTGTTGCCACAGCCGCACGTAGCCTTTAGGTTCCAACACATGTGTGCTAATCGCTTTTCCGTTTAACGTAAACTTCGCAGCGAAGTTCGTAGATGCACTGGATTACTTCCTCCGCAGTGCAGCACCTTGCCTACACGGTCTCTGATGCCTCTCACCTAATGTAGGACAGCAACAGGAGGAGTCTCTTCTGTTCTTTTGATTTATCTTCATTGTACATCACAGCTCGTTTTATGTTATTACTATACATCCATTCGCATGCAGTGTTGTCCGAAGCTTGTTTTGTTCACGCCGAAGGTAGGTTGTCATCGTCACTAATCAGATGAGATCGGGCTCTCAGCGTATGTAGCTCAGCGTTCATTTGAGCTGGACAGCAACGCGACTCTGCTTGTTGTGCTTTTACATCTACATCTACATACATACTCCACAAGCCACCGTACAGTATGCGGAAGAGTGTATCCTGTATCACTAGTAGTCATACGCCTTCCAATTCCACTGCCATATACATCTACATCTGCATCTTCATGGTTACTCTGCATTTCACACTTAAATGCCTTGCAGAGGGTTCATCGAACCATTTTTATACTACTTCTCTACCATTCAACTCTCGAATGGCGCATGGGAAAAAGGAACACCTAAATATTTTCCGTTCGAACTCTTATTTGTCTTATTTTATTATCAAGATCATTTCTCCCTGCGCATATGGGTGTCAACAAAATATTTTCGCATTCAGAAGCGAAAGTTGGTGGTTGAAATTTCGTAAATAGATCTCGCCGCAAAGAAAACCGCCTTTGTTTCAGTGACTGCCACCCCAACTTGCATATCATATCAGTGACACTCTCACCCCTATTGCGCGATAACACAAAACGAGCTGCGCTTCTTTGCCCTTTTTCGATGTCCTCCGTCAATCCTATCTGGTAAGGTATTCCAGCAGAGGACGGACAAGTGTAAAATTAGGCTGTCTCTTTAGTGGGTTTGTCGCATCTTCTAAGTGTTCTGCCAACAAAGAGCAGCCTTGTGTCGCCTTCCCCACAATATTATCGGTGTGGTCTGTAATTCCTAGGAATTTAGTCGAATTGACAGCCCTTAGATTTGTGCGATTTATTATATACCCAAAATTTATCATTTTGCTTTTAGTACCCATGTGGATGACCTCGCACTTTTCTCTGTTTGGTGCCAATTGCCACTTTTCGCACCACACAGAAATTCTCTCTAGATCATTTTGTAATTGGAATTGATCGTCTGATGATTTTACTAGACAGTAAATTACAGCATCACCTGCAAACAACCCAAGGGGGTTGCTCAGATTATCACCTAGATCATTTATGCAAATTAGGAACAGCAGAGGGCCTATGACACTACCTTGCGGAACGCCAGATATCACTTCTGTTCTACTCGATGATTTACCGTCTATCACTACGAACTGTGACCTCTCTGAGAGAAAATCACGAATCCAGTCACACAACTGTGACAATACTCCATATGCACGCAATTTGATTAATAGTGGCTTGTGGGGAACGGTATCAAAAGCCTTCTGGAAATCGATCTGAGATCCCTTGTCGACAGCACTCATTACTTGATGGGAATAAAGAGCGAGCTGTGTTGCACAAGGCCGATATTCTCTGAATCCGTATTGGTTAGGTATCAATAAGTCATTTTCTTCAACGTGATTCATAATGTTCGAGTACAGTATTCGCTCCAAAATGATACTGAAAATTGAGGTCAGTGATATGGGTCTGTAATTCAATGGGTTACTCCTCTTTCCTTTCTTGAATATTGGTGAGAACTGTGCTACTTTCCAGTCTTTAGAAACAGACCTTTCGTCAAGTTAGTGGTTGTATATGATTGCTAAGAAAGGCGCTATTGTGTCCGCATACTCAGAAAGGAACCTGATTGGTATACCATCTGGACCGGAAGACTTGCCTTTCTTAAGTGATTTTAGTTGTTTCGCAACACCTAATATATCTACTTTTATTCCACTCATGCTAACAGCTGTTCTGGTTTCGAATTCTGGAATATTTGCTTCATTTCCTTTCGTGAAGGAATTACGGAAATCTGTATTTAAAGTGCGCGTCATTTATGTTGGCGGCCGAGTTTAGGTTCGTTCTGCGCATCTGACGTCACAAAACACAGTCAGCCAATGAACAGAGAACGACGTTGCCAGATCTCGACTGCAGTGCAGAGCATGGACGAGTGTCTTCAGTTTTAGAAATGTTCAGTCATAAATAAAGTAATAGAACAAAAGCAATGTCTTGATAGCAGATTTTCTTTTATACTGCTTTTTCGCAATAAAGAACAGCGGTAATTGTTTATTTCCTATTGTACTTCGACGAAGCGTGAGTAATTCATAATTATACCAACAGTGTTTGTCAGTATTTTGCGTGACGTCAGTCTGCATGGCATCCTGTAGGCGGACGAGCCGCGATAGCGTAACGGTGAAGGTGTTTGGCTTCTATGTGAAAGGTTATAAGTTCAAACCATGTGCAGTGCTTAATATTTTCATTATTTAAAAACAATATCGAAATGTCTTACTTCACGAATTATATTCGTTTGAATGCAATTTTTTGAAATTTTTAGTGCTTTGTCTCTTCATTAACCCTTTCGCTGCTGCTGACACGTGCTCCCTGCATTCCGCGCTGTGGGCGATTTTGTCATCACTGCACTGCTCGCCTGTGCAGACACATGGTGTTCCAACTGCTTTGACACGCTTATTGTTCGATTTTACAAAAACTATTTGGCCCAAAAATTTGATTTTTACACGTCTTCTTCACTGATACCTTCCCCCCATAAATGACTTAATTTTGTTTCGATGTTCAACGCAGTTATTATGCAGCATTGAATGTAGTAAACCATTGCACGAAATTTTGAAGAGTTTGCAGAGGTAGAAGTCCATAGCGTATACTTTCTGTATGGTCGATTTTAGTTGCCACAATGTTGAGAATGAAATGTGGACAAGATACCTAAATTTCATATAAAATTTACTGTATAACAATATCTCATTTAATTTAAGTATCACATAGGTGTCGTATGTAATATTGAGAAATATTCCGTCTTTCGCGACTGTAATAAAAGTTATATTTACACCGGACGCGTTTGGCTTTATTTTAAAGCACTTCAATCAATGAAAGGTATAGCACATACACAATGATACTCATGTTCTCTTTCTTGTTTTTGTTCCACAGTCGCAGTTTTACCAATGGTACTGAAATATATTCCTCTTCTGCAACTGTAATAAGCGACTTATTTAGACCAGACGCGTTTTTCTCTTTTGAAGCATCTTCAGTGAACAGTATTTTGTCTCCTCCATTGCCAAATCACCTTTCGTAGTTTTGTGCTGCGGTAACACAATATTCAACGTTTGTGTTGACTGATCAGTGTTTTAGCAAATAAATGGTGTTTGTGTGTGCCACACAGAAAAATTATATTTGAGATAGCTCAGAGCACTTCACTGATAGACGATATACTGAAGTCCTAATGTTTTTGTAAGTCCACAGTTTTGTTTAATGTATTTTGTCTACTTCCTTTTGATTGATTGAAGTGCTTTAAAATAAAGCCAAACGTACTTAGTGTAAATAAAACATTTGTTACAGTCGCGAAAGACGGAATATTTCTCAATGTTACATACGACACCTATGTGGTACTTAAATGAGATATTGTTATACAGTAAATTTTATATGAAATTTAGGTATCTTGTCCACATTTCATTCTCAACATTGTGGCAACTAAAATCGACCATACGGAAAGTATACTCTGCAAACTCTTCAAAATTTCGTGCAATGGTTTACTATATTTAATGCTGCATAATAACTATGTTGAACATCGAAACAAAATTAAGTCATTTATGGGGGGAAGGTATCAGTCAAGAAGATGTGTAAAAATCTAATTTTTGGGCCAAATAATTTTTGTAGAATCGAATGATAAGAGTGTCAAAGTAGTCGGAACACGATGTGTCTGCACAGGCGAGCAGTTCAGTGACAAAATCGCGCACAGCGCAGAATGCAGGGAGCACGTCTTTGTAGCAGCGAAAGGGTTAATGTGGCCGTGGTGGCTTTACTTCATTAACTGCGCGCTCCCCCCTAAACGTAAGCTTGCGAACTATGCTATACTATGGCGCTGCTTCTATTGGCGCGTGCATCGTGTGCAACTGTCAACGCAGCAATCTCCCGCGTCTGAGAGGGCATGCGCGAGCCGCCAAGATAAAAGAATTGAACTATAGTAACTCCGCTTTAGTGACACCATCATGGATAACATTTCCATCGCTATCGCTCAGTGACGGTATCGACTGTTTTTTGCCACTGGTTTGCTCTACATAGAGATAGGGAAAAACGACTGTCCATATGCCACTATATGAGCCCTATTCTCTCGTATGTTTTCTTCGTGGTCCTTAAGCGAAATGTACGCTGGAGGCAGCAAAATCGTTCTGCACTGAGTTACAAATGCCGGTACTTTAAATTTTCCGGTAGGATTCTCGTAAAGAACGTCATCTTCCCTCCAGAGATTCCCATTTGAGTTCCCGAGGCATCTATGTATCACTTGCTTGTCATTCGAACCAAGCGGCAACTAACCTAGCAGCCCGCCTTTGAACTGCTTCGATTTCTTCCTTTAATCCAGATTGACACCGATCCCAAACATTCCAGCAGTTCTCAAAAATAGGCCGCACCAGCTTCTCATATGAGGTCTCCTTTGCAGCTGAACCACACTTACCCAAAATTCTCGCAGTAAACCGAAGTCGACTGTTCACCTTCCCTGCCGCTATCCTCACATGTCCTTTCCATTTCATATCGCTTTGCAGCACTATTTCCTACTTATCCGCATGAACTTCTATCTTTTCTACATTTTAGCTAGCTGCGATTTGTTATACCAAATAGAAATTTTGTCCAAGTCATCTAGTATCCTCCTACAGTCACTAAACTTCTGTACTTTACCGTTCACCCTACATCATCAGAAAACAACCGCAGATTGCTGCCCAAGCTATCCACCAGATCATTTTTGTATACAGAAAATAATAACGTCCTTTCACACCTCCCGGGGCACTCCTGACGATACCCTGGTCTCTGATGAACACTCGCCGGCAAGGACAGCATTCTGGGGTCTACTACTAAGATGTCTTCGAGCCACTTACGTTTCTGGGAACTTCTCCATGTGCTCGTCTCATCGTTAACAGTCTGCAGTGGGGCACCGTCTTAAATACTTTTCGAAAATCAGAAATATGAAATCCGTCTGTTGCTCTTCATCCATAGTTCGTAGTGTATCACGTGAGAAACGGTTATATGAGTTTCGAGCGAGCGATGCATCCTAAAACCGTCCTGAGTCATGGACATAAACGTCTCGGTCTTAAGAAAAGTTATTATATTCGAACTGAGAATACGTTCAAGTATTCTGCACCAAACAAATGTTGGGGATTAATCTAGAACTCTTTGTCCATTGTTTGTTACTGTGTATGGCTAGAAATCGAAATCAATGATGTCTTCTGCTAATTTTCTTCCTTGTGGTTCACTATGTATGATATCACAGCAGCATGATGAAATCGCTGTAATACCATACATAGTCAACCACAAGGAAGAAAACCAGCAGAAGACATCACTGATTTCGATTTCTAGCCATACACTGCCCCCCTCCTACCCGCGAAATGCCACACCAGCCGCTACAGTAACAAACAATGGACAAAGAGTTCTAGATTAATCTAGTTTAAGACAGTTTCTTTTTAAGTAACATTTCTCTATATGTATGTATGTATGTATAAACGCCTGAAGATGAATAGAACATGTTCGAAACGCGTTGTATTATGTTAGACTAAACATAAAACAAAAAAGTGAGTGGTATCAGAAATTAGAAATAAATAATTTTCCCACACAGTCACGGTTCCCAAACAGCCATTATGGCCGAAAATAAAAATGTTTCGGATATTGGCCTATAATTTTGCAAGTCCTTTCTTTTGCCTACTGAATCACCTGCACTTTTCTTTCGAATTGCTTAGGACTTTGCACTGGGCTGCCCAATTGGCAGCTGGGTGTTCTGAGGACAGGGTGCTCGGAAATTTCCGTTACAAATAGAACTTTCACATGGGAGTTAATACGTAATATTATGAATAGGAACCCATTCCCGAAACGTCACCCAACGCTATGGAGTGCCAAAGTTACAGGAGCAGGTGGATGTAAATATATGTATGTACAGAGCGATTCCCTGATGGTTTTACAAATTCTCTTGCACGATGGAGAAGGATAAATGTATCAATCGGAGGTAAGCGTCCCGGTACCGGAAACGAATGAGCCGAAAGTTATAAGCGAAGTGCGTTCTGGTACATCTGACAAAAATGGTTCAAATGGCTCTGAGCACTGTGGGACTTAACATCGGAGGTCATCAGTCCCCTTGAACTTTGAACTACTGAAACCTAACTAATCTAAGGACATCACACACATCCAAGCCTGAAGCAGGATTCGAACCTGCGACCGTAGCGGTCATGCGGTTCCAGACTGAAGCGCATAGGAACACTCGGCCACTCCGGCCGGCCGCATCTCACAGTCGGAATAGAAGTGTTGGTAGTGTTCTTCCTAACATATTAGAACAGGCAACTTTCAGATGCGGTAGTACGGACCAAAACAAGAAAAATATCCAATAAATACGGGCTCTAAAACGCATAAATCAAAAGCTATGAGCACTTGTTCATTAGAGGAGATGTGTTTCACAGTAGCGAAGATGAACAAGTACTCATAGCGTCTCACGTATCCATTTTAGAGCTCATGTTCCTCATGTTCACTGGACGTTTTTTATCTTTTTTAAGTCCATACCACCACCTCTGAAAGTTGCCTACCCTACAGCCTCAGCAAGATCAATACCAGTACATGTATTCCATTGTCAGAGGTATCAAAAGGGCTTTCGCTGGTAACATTCGGTTCTCTTTTTCCATACATGGATCCTTACCTAAAATTTATACTTTTATCCTTCACCATCATCCTAGAAAGTGTTAACATCGTCACTGAGTCACCCTGTATATACAAATATCTACAGGCAACAGCACCTACAACCCTGACGGTCTGTAGCGTCGCTGCAAGACGTTTCCGGACGTGGGCACCTATTCAAAATATTATGTACTCACTCCCCTCTACAACTACTAGACATTTGTAACGGATATTTCCAAAGACGCTGTATTTCCACATGAAGACAAGGAATTGCTCTGGTATTTTCTATTTATTCTATGCACGGAATGTTTTCATCCAAGCTGCTGAGGTGATGATAAAATCTGCGTCGTTCTGCTTCCGCATCGGCTCGAATGACGAACGTACCACCCACGTACGTCAGATAACAAGTTGGCACTGTTGGTGTTAATACTTCAACTGCTATTCCTAACTTGTGAGCGTGGGAGGATAAATCCTGTAATTTACAAAGTATTCCAGGCGTTACTTAGTCGCGCATTGTAAAGCGCAAGCCGTTGGTATTATCCCGTAACAGTAAAGCTGACCTTTTGGGGTCCCGAAATCTGGAGCAGCGGCACCCCTCGGGCCGTTCCGTCATCATCGAAAATCATTTATTACGGCCCCGTGCGCCGCCGCCGGAGGCGCCTGGCGGCGCGTCGTGACGTAAATTTGGCGCCGGAAGAGCTCTTAGGGCGGCGGCGCGCGCAAATCCGCAATTTATTGGCTGGCTGGTCGGGGGGGCGGCGAACCTGGCGCGCCACTGTGCGGAGTCTGGCCGGCTCGTTATGCCGCCGCCGCCAGATATACGGCGCCGCTAATGGAATCGATGTTAGCGCCGTGCCGTGGCGAAACAATGCCCGCAAACGTCTTGTCTGAGGACGGCCATCAATTACCTGTTAACCACTACAAAGGAACACCGGAGGCGAGCAAGAGTAATATTTCTGGTGCGCCGGTGGAGCACGCTTAGCGCTCTTATGTTTCTAAATACGACTTAGTGTAGGACAAATTTTGATTTCGTATTTCTTTTTAATTCTGAGCCTTTAGTATACTGCGGCACGATACAAATTCAACTCCTCTACCAACCTCTCCATCTCATACAAGCTCTGTGAACCTCACATCCTGAATGATTTATTCAACATACAGGGTGGTCCATTGATCGTGACCGGGCCAAATATCTCACGAAATAAGCGTCAAACGAAAAAACCTACAAAGAACGAAATTTTTCTAGCTTGAAGGGAGAAACCAGATGGCGCTATCGTTGGCCCGCTAGATGGCGCTGCCATAGGTCAAACGCATATCAACTGCGTTTTCTTTTTGAATAGGAACCCCCATTTTTTAATACATATTTCTGTAGTACTTAAAGAAATATGAGTGTCTTAGTTGGACCACTTTTTTCCTTTGTGATAGATGGCGCTGTAATAGTCACAAACGCGTGAGTATGTGGTATCATGTAATATTCCGACAGTGCGGACAGTATTTGCTTTGTGTTACATTACCCGTGTTAAAATGAACCGTTTATCAATTACGGAAAAGGTCGATATTGTTTAGATGTGTGGCTGTTGTGATCAAAATGTCCAATGGGCGTATGCTATGTATGCTGCTCGGTATCCTGGACGACATCATCCAAGTGTCCGGACCGTTTGCCGGATAGTTACGTTATTTAAGGAAACAGGAAGTCTTCAGCCACTTGTGAAACGTCAACCACGACCTGTAACAAATGATGATGCCCAAGCAGGTGTTTTATCTGCTGTCGTGGCTAATCCGCACATCAGTAGCAGACAAATTGCGCGAGAATCGGGAATCTCAAAATCGTCAGTGTTGAGAATGCTACATCAACATCGATTGCACCCGTACCATATTTCTACGCACCAGGAATTGAATGGCGACGATTTTGAACGTTGGGTACAGTTCTGACACTGGGCACAAGAGAAATTATGGGACAATGACAGATTTTTTGCACATGTTCTATTTAGCGACGAAGCATCATTCACCAACAGCAGTAACGTAAACCGGCATAATATGCACTATTGCGCAACCGAAAATCCACGATGGCTGCGTCAAGTGGAACATCAGCGACCTTGGCAGGTTAATGTATGGTGCGGCATTATGGGAGGAAGGATAATTGGCCCCCATTTAATCGATGGCAATCTAAATGATGCAATGTATGCTGATTTCCTACGTAATGCTCTACCGATGTTACTACAAGATGTTTCACTGCATGACGGAATGGCTACGTGCTTCCTACATGATGGATGTCCGGCACATAGCTCGCGTGCGGTTGAAGCGGTATTGAATAGCATATTTCATGACAGGTAGATTGGTCGTCGAAGCACCATACCATGGCACGCACGTTCACCGGATCTGATGTCCCTGGATTTCTTTCTGTGGGGAAAGTTGAATGATATTTGCTATCGTGATCCATCGACAACGCCTGACAACATGCGTCACCGCATTGTCAATGGATGTGCGAACATTACGGAAGGCGAACTACTCGCTGTTGAGAGGAATGTCGTTACACGTATTGCCAATTGCACTGAGGTTGACGGACATCATTTTGAGCATTTATTGCATTAATGAGGTATTTACAGGTAATCACGCTGTAACAGCATGCGTTCTCAGAAATGATAAGTTCACAAAGGTACATGTATCACATTGGAACAACCGAAATAAAATATTCAAACGTACTTACGTTCTGTATTTTAATTTAAATAAACCTACCTGTTACCAACTGTTCGTCTAATATTGTGAGCCATATCTTTGTGAATATTACAACGCCATCTGTCACAAAGCGAAACAAGTGGTCCAACTAAAACATTCATATTTCTTTACGTACTACACGAATATGTAATAAAAATGGGGGTTCCTATTTAAAATAACGCAGTTGATATCCGTTTGACCTATGGCAGCGAAATCTAGCGGGTCAACCATAGCGCCATCTGGTTTCCCCCTCCAAGGTAACAAATTTCGTTCTATTTAGTTATTTCGTTTGACGCTTATTTCGTGAGATATTTGGCCCGGCAACGATCAATGCACCACCCTGTATACCAATTTCTGTCTCTCTTTTAAGTCTGCTTCAATTAGCACGGGAGATATTCCTTGACGTCTACGTACATAGAGGATGTAACAAAAAGGTAAGGCACAAATTTCAGAACACATTCCTTACACGTAGGCGAAGAAATTATGTTATATAAACATGGGACTGGAAACACTGTTTCCATGTTACATCTCAGTTTCTCCAACTGGTTAATCGTGGGAAACACACTCGAACAGAACGCATCAGCATACCACATGCAACTCTTCCTCACAGGAGATGTTTAATACGCAAGCCATGGGCAATGATAATGATGCATGCATCAACGCGCCGTCGTAGTGAATCGCGAATGCGCTAATGTATCACTGGAATAATACGCATTGTTTCGCAGCCTTCCATGATACGGGAATGTAGCCTCTGTGAATATATTGCAGTGCGATTACATGCTCAAGAGCTCTCAAATGGCTCCACAAATAAAAGTCCAGTGGTTTTAAGTACGGAGAGCGTGGAGGCCAGGCAGTTGGTGGATCTCCATCTAGTCATCTGTCACCAAATCTGTTATTCAGAAGTCGACGGACATTAACACTAAAATGAAGACGTGCTCCACAGCTCATGAAGTACATGTTTTGTCGCATAGATAGAGGCATATCTACAAACAGATCAGGTAGAATGTTGCCTACGAATTATAACTTTGTCCGTTGATCGTCGGTGGAAGAAAGTGAGGACCTGTCGGAAAGTCACCAGCAATGCCGGTCCAATCTTTGACAGAAAATCATTGTTGATGACTTACTTCAACAGTTGCGTGAGGACTGACTACTGCCCATACATGACGACTGTGAAAATTTACAACCTAATCTCGTAGAAACTCTTTGGAGAAAATGAGCTGTAGCATAGAAACAAAGGGTTTACTGACCCATGTTCATATATATAATTTCTTCGTCTACGCGTGGGGAATTTGTCCTGCAACTTGTGAAGTTCGTTTTTAATAACCCTGGATACTGTTGTCTTGTCTCTTCTTCTTGACAATCTTTTCCACATGTTCCACGCCCCTCCGATTCCGCAGATAACTTCCTCATCCCTTACCAAATTAGTCAACCATATTTTCAAAAGTGAAAGCGTTGAAAAATTACAGGATCTCTTGATTGTAATGAACACTTAAATCAGTACATAATACGGATCGGGAGTAAATCGAAGAAACACAAAAGTAATATGAAGTAGTAGAAATGAGAACAGCGACAAAACTTAACCTCATAATTGGCGATCACGATGCAGATGAAGATAAGGGATTCTGCCACCTAGGCACCGAAATAACTTACGACGGATGGAGCAAGGAGGACATCAAAAGCAGACTAGCACTGGCAAAAAAGGCATTCCTGGCCACGAAAAGTCTACTAGTAACACACTAAAGCCATAATTTGTGGAAGAAAGTTCTGAGATTGTTCGTTTCGAGCACAACGTTGCATGACAACGCAAACTTTCCGATCCTCTTCTTTTTCGATTTTGTCACATTCCATAATTCACTACCATACAACGATGATCGAAATGTAGATGCTCAGAAATTTCCTCAGGCTAAGACCTATATTTGGTATTAGTAGAGAACCCTCTTTACCTGTGTTAGTCTGTTTCTTAGGTCCCCTTTCCTTCGTCCTTTGTATGCTATTTTGCTTCCAAGTTACGCCATACTGCTTCCAAGTTACGCCATACCGACCAGTTTTATATTTTTAAGGTCACCACTAATTGCTGATCCATTACTATCCATTACTTCTGTCTCTCTACGATTTACTCTCAAATGGTTCAAATGGCTCTGAGCACTATGGGACTTAACATCTGTGGTCATCAGTCCCCTAGAACTTAGAACTACTTAAACCTAACTAACCTAAGGACATCACACACATCCATGCCCGAGGCAGGATTCGAACCTGCGACCGTAGCAGTCGCGCGGCTCCGGACTGCGCGCCTAGAACCGCTAGACCACCGCGGCCGGCCATTTACTCTCAATCCACTGTTCTGACTAGACGGTTCAAGCCATTTAACAGGTGTTGGAATCCCTCCTCACTTTCACTGAGAATAGTAGTGCAATTGCGAATCTTATCGTTGGCATTCTCCCTCCCTGAATTTTAATCCCGCTTCTGAATTTTAATTCCGTCTCGGCTGTTCTACGTATAGATTGATCAGTAGGAGCGAAAGACTACATCCCTGTCTTATACCCTTCATCCTTTCTAATCTGAACAATTCGTCCTTGATGTGCCGTTCTCATTTTCCATCTTGGGTCTTGTGAATATTGCATATGATCCGCCATTACGTTTATTTACACGCGTTATGTTTTTTTTCCTTTTTTTTTTTTTTTTTTTTTTTAGAATTTCGAACATCTTGTTCCATTCCACAGTGTCGAACTCTTTCTCTATGTCATCAAGGCATTGGTTCCATTATCAAACATAATGCCAGATTTGCTTCTCCGAAACCTTTATGTTTCCCATAGCCAAACTAATGGTCATCTAACACATTACCCTTTCCCAATTTTCTATGTACTGTCCGTAGCTTGGTTTCATGGGCTGTTAAGCTAATTCCGAGATAACATGAGGACGGATGTTGTCTGTGACGTACTGTTGTGCCGTCAGCTTTGTCTCAATCACTGATAGCTGTTACTTGTAGTCATACCCGATGGCTTCTCTCGGCAGGTCGGCAGGAGTAGCACCGCCGTTCCTCCCCATTCGTAGAAAGGAACCTCCAACCAGGTCGCCGCCATACTTGTCGGAAACTATCATCCGTGTTAGTGCAAAGCCGTGATTCATCGCCGAACACAATGTGACGCCATTTATATACAGACCATGCTTCTCGGTCAAGCCACCAACCCAAACCCAGAAGGTTGCGCTGTGGTGTTGACGCAAGCCTAAGCACGGGAGTAGGCACCGACAAGTGGCGCGGAAGTACGAAGAATGTTGCAATGAGTGCATTACATGTTCTTGGATGTCAGGCATGGATGAAAAAATGTTACGAAGTGCATGTATAGAAGGTATCTCATGACTTTTGCCGCTTCACTGTAAATCCCTTACGGCTTATGCAGCTAGGCTACAAGGCGAACCAGAACTCCACCGACAAACTGTCAGAGGTTGCTCAGGGATACTTTCTGAGTATTTTGGTGCAGGGGATCCACAGTCTCCTGCGTCTCGTTAAGAAGTACACTATGTGATCAAAAGTCGCCCTCTGACGGTAATACTGGAATTCAATATGGTGTTCGCCCACCCTTAGCCTTGATGACAGCTTTCACTCTCGGAGGCATACGTTCAGTCATGTGCTGGAAGGTTTATTTGAGAATGGTGGCTCATTCTTCACGGAGTGCTGTACTGATGAGAGATATCGACGTCGGTCGGTGAGGCCTGGCACGAAGTCGGCGTTCCAAAACATCCCAAGGGTATGCTATAGGATTCACGTCAGGACTCTGTGCAGACCAGTCCATTACAGGGATGTTATTGTCGTGTAACCACTACGCCACAGGCCGTGCCATTACGAACAAGTGCTCTATCGTGTGGAAAGATGCAATCGCTACCCCTCAATTGCTCCTCAACAGAGGGAAGCAAGAAGGCGCTTAAAACATCAATGTAGGTCTGTGCTGTGATAGTGTCAATCAAAACAACAAGGGGAGCAAGCCCCCTCCATGAAAAACACGTCCACACCATAACACCACAGCCTCCGAACTTTACTGTTGGCACTACACACGCTGGCAGATGACGTTCAACGAGCATTCGCCATACCCGTATCCTGCCGTCGGATCCACACAACGTTTTCCGCTGTTCAGTCGTCCAATGTTTACGCTCCTTACACCAAGCGAGGCGTCGTTTGGCATTTACCGGCGTGATGTGTGGCTTATGAGCATCCAATCGACTATGAAATCCAGGTTTTCTCACCTCCCGCCTAACTGTCATAGTACTTGAAGGGGATCCTGATGCGGTTTGGAATTACTTTGTAATGGTCTGGATAGACATCTGCCTATTACACGTAACGACCCTCTTCAAATGTCGGCGGTCTCTGTCAGTACGTGTCCCTTCACGTTTCCACTTCGCTATCACATCGCAAACTGTGGACCTAGGGATGTTTAGGAGCTTATTGACCAATTCTTCGTCAGTAACCCTGTCCATAGTACTGCTGTGTGCCACTGGAAACGTGAAACTAACACCTCGGAAAAAACAAACCCAAATCAGAATGGAGCAGTACTGAATGGAGGCTGGAGGGCGAACAGTAAATTGGATATTACTGTCACCAGCAGCAAGTACCATGAGTAAGTGGAACAAGTGTTTTTCCAAACAAGGTACACAATGCATATCGTCGGCATTTGCAGCGTTGTGCATTAACGGATACACAGCTAACCGGGACAAGAAACTAAACGAAATGGAATCACTCTGGCGCTGTCGGGAACTGTGAGTCTGTGATAACAAAATACTAGCAAGCAACACCTTGAGTGCGAGATCATTCCGTATTTGGTTAGGCTCATTTGAAAATGTTCTACAATTAGGACAGAAAAACTGTTGTGGGGGGGGGGGGGGGGGGCAACAGAAAATGAGTGTCTGGGAGGTGCAGAGCTCAACCTACTATGGGATATATGAATAACACTTCACAAAATGGACATTGCAGACATTCAAGGAATGTTTAAAACAAACCATTGACTTGTACTACTAATATCGAATGAAGAAAGGCGCGCCACAGTGATCACAAACGTTCACACCATAAAGACCGAAGGGAAACTCGTTGAGGGTTACAAATCGCGCAGGACTTTCAACTAGGTATCCACTCTTAAAGAATGAGTATAGAATCATATTGGATTTACGGGGTATTGATAACTGATGGAATTTTATGGCATGCAATCGAATGCGAAATAGTTTCTCGTGGAGCTTAGCGGGCACATGACTACCCTTTAACGCGTAGATGAAGATAGTTCGGTAATACGTTTTATAGGAAAAACAGACATCCAGAGGTTTAATTTTTCCAGTGGTTCCAGGTGGTAGGAACTGGAATGTCACTCACTTTTAGGGAGGAATAGTTTGCTCTACAGGAATATGGTTCTTATACTCAGAGCAGGAATCTGGTAACAGCAAGTTATTTTCATCAGCTATTGGCCTAAAGTAATGCCCATATCATAGTTGTAGTTCTCTCATGCCCATTTTCCCACTCTTGCTTGCTGTGACGTAACTATTCCCTAATGCCCTTGTCAGATCACGCACACACGAAAGAATCGTACGGGGCAGAGCACCTCAAACTTTTCGCAGCACAATAAATAACTTTCCAGCTAATTTACCATGCAAATTAAGAGTCGCCAAAACTGTATACGAACGTTTTAAGTCATTGATGTTAGTTTATTTTATACAACTGTCTTGGTACCTCTACTTTCCAGTGTCCCTTTCAAATGCATTTCCTCTTCAAATCCCGACTGGCCGCACTTGAAAATAAATTCCTCACTGTACACTGGAAGGTGTTTCTTTATCTTATCTACAAATTTTCGGGCCGATTCCGCAGTATTCTGTGCATCGTCAAGATGATACTTCGTCTGAAACTTCGTTACCTTGCGTAGCTTTCGTTAGCTTATGTATTCCAATTCTGTAGCAATGCCAGAAGTTGTGTAACCACCCACTGCTTTTCTTGAAATCACTGTAACCTATGTCACGCTCAATTTGATGTGCGTAACGTAGTAAGTCACTATCATGCACATCCTATAAATTGCATCGAGCATTCTTGAAACGCACAAACGCCAGTTGTTGTAAAAAGCACGCCTTGTCCTCCCTTGAATATCCGTAGTTTTTCTTATGCACTACACGGTCACATTGCTGTTCATAGCTGTTTTTTACTATGCGGCGAATCGTGTTCCATGTATGTAATTATGTTTAGTAGCCGCCCCTTGGACAATGATTATCCTTTACTATGTTTCACTGGAGACGCTCCTTATCGGACAAGGTTGGCTCGACACATTGCAATATCACTTTCATTTTCTAAGCAGTTATCATTATTGTATTCCTAATTAAGATTGTCCGCACAGTCAAGAGTATACGACACCACACATTCCACTAACTCATCTTGTAGAAACGCCAATATTTCATCTACCTCTTCTTTCTCATCTTACGAAATTCCTCGGATTACTTTCTGACAAAATGTTAACTTCGGCTGTTGTGTTGTAGATATAATGCAACGTTTGCTTTATTTATCTTTCCCATTGCTCTGATTTGTATCAGCGCCACTAGCGCTGTAGCACTGTTGCGAATTACTCGTCGACTAAGCAGTTCAAGTACGCTCCGTAGCCTCATGCTGTGTTCACCGCTGGATACCTCCAGTCTCACCTCCTATCGCCATTAGCAACCAATATTGAGGCTGCATGGCAGATAATATGTGGGGCGTCAAATACCGTAAAATTCAGTGGCCTTTCGTGGCCACACACTCGAGCGGTTCCTTGCAAGAAGGAATCCCCCAACTCCTGAAGGTTTATCGTTGGATTCTTGTTCATAGTATATTACCTCTTTCTACAGTCTGTATTTGAGAATTTCGGTCATTTTCCACTACTTCACATTTTATTACGTTCTTTCTAGGTCACCAAATCCTACAAATGATTTTTTTCTACGGTCTCCCCTCCATTATCAAATGCAAAGTCAGAACTACGTCTCCGGTGCCTTTACCTTCGTAAGGCCAAACTGGACGTTATTTAACATATCGCGAATTTTCTTTTCGATTCTTCTGTATATTATTCTTATCGGCAGCTTGGATGCTTGGGCTGTTAAAAAGATTGTGCCATCATTCCACATTTGTCTGTTCTTGCTGTCTTCGGGATTGTGGTTGATATTTTCCGTTATTCCAGTGGTAAGTGCGTATTGCTACAAACTGAACACACTAAATTCAGTAAAAGACTGGCTTCCGCTTCCTCCAGTGACTTCACAACTTCTGAGAGCGTTACGCAAGCTTTCTGCCTTGTTAGAACGCAAGTTTTCCAAACTTAATTCAAATTCTAATAATAGATCCTGAATGTGTTCCAAGTCGACATAGGTTTCTTATCGAGCCAGGTGAACTCCCATTCGGGAGGACGACAGTTCAAATCCGCGTCTGACCATCCAGATTTAGTTTTGCCGATATTTGTCTAAATCGTTCCAGGAAAATGACGGATAGTTCCTTTGTGAGGGCAAGGCCAATTTCCTTCCCTATCACCGAACCATTCCAAGCTTGCGCTCCGTCTCCAATGACTTCGATGTCGACGCGACGTTAAACCCTAATCTTCCTTCCTTCCATCGTTCTCAGTTTCTTCCGTCCCATCCGACAAGTCGTCCTCCTCGTTGAACCCTTCAGTGTATTCTTTCCACCTATCCGTAAACGCGTCGGCGTTTAATAGTGGTATTGCTTTCGCAGTCTTAATGTACACGCCCTATATATTAATTTCACCGGAAGCTATTTTTACATTACTGTGAGCTGTCTCTCTCCTTTCAATAATTTTTTAAATTTTTCTTGTAGGTTAATGTTGTAGTAGCAATCGGGACCGTAACCATTTTCTTTGTCTGCTTTTCAGATACGGATATGAAAGCACGTAGACACGATCTTCAAGAAATGAAGGACTGTAGAGTTTTCTTCTGGTTCCCTTTAAGAAAACATAGACGCTCTATGATAAATGCCGAAATTCAGAACGTAAACGCTGTATGATAACTGCCGAAATTATCCACTCTGACAAACGGTGTAATCAACGTTGCCCTTTGTTCTGACGCTATAAGGCAAAATGGAGTAGACGGATTATGAGTATTGATGTACTGACAGCGGATTTGTTATGCATATTATACCCCACCTAGCGTTGCCCAAAAGCTAATGTGATTTATTGTTTATAACCAGACGATTTAGCACCGTTGCATTCAAGAATTTGGTGACCTAAGACACAGATGTGGGATACCAACAGTCACCAGTGTATTACGTCGGCCGGCCGCAGTGGCCGAGCGGTTGTAGGCGCTACAGTCTGGAACCGCGTGACCGGTACGGTCGCAGGTTCGAATCCTGCCTTGGGCATGGATGTGTGTGATGTCCTTAGGTTAGTTAGGTTTAAGTAGTTCTAAGTTCTAGGGGACTGATGACCTCAGAAGTTAAGTCCCATAGTGCTCAGAGCCAATTGAATCATTTATTGTATTACGTCGGTTTAGTAGTTTTTCCTTGTATTTTTCTTTACCGGCATTCTCTCTTTATAATTACAAAGTCTTACTGTTTGCTTCTTTTTCGAATTTAGTTGGAAAAAAATGTTGCCAAAAACGTGAAAGATCTTAAAAATTAACATAGCACATTTCCAGATATTGGAGGGACCGGATCTGGGAAAGCGTGGACTTATAAGAGGCAACATTCTGTTGTAAATTATATTGGATCGTAGTATGTGGATATAAGCGTAGGGGTCAGGTGGGCTGCTGTGAATGAGTGAGGGAAGGTGGGATGGATCAATGGTAGGAAAGAAAAGTGTAGAGGGGAAATACGCTGCGTGAAGAGGAAAGGTAGACGGGGGAGGGGGGGGGGGGCATGTTGGATAAGATAGGGAGGGAAGAGTTAGACGCGACAAACACTCAGCCAAAGCTTAATTAATATGGTGCGAGTAGCAAGAGGAGCGTTCAAGGGCCAAACACATATTTTTCTCGGCCAGTTTCGGTTAATAAAATGTGGAATTTGTTGAGGTAGATCGTGGAATATTCCAACTTTAGCCCCTGTACTTTCATGACATTCCAGTTCGTGGCGGCGCTATATGTAGCCTTTAAAAAGACGTCTGTAACGGAGGTGCGGTCCAAGCAGAGAGCTGTCATTGAGTACCTTTTGGCGGAAAACCAGAGCAGGCACTTGCAGAATGCCAACGGAGACTTGTCAGAGAACAAAAGCACGGCGAGTCGTTGGGCGGGGCGTCTGTCATCATCGCAACCAGGTCGCACAAACCTGTCCCATCTCCTACATGCCAGCCGCTCACAGCTGTGACTACCACTCACTCGAGGTAATCGACGCATCACAATCAAACACCTCACTGCTCAAATGGACCTCTCTGGTAATAGTGTGACGCACCCGTCCACCTATTGGGGTACTCGAAGTTGTGTGCCAGCTAGGTTCGTCGCAGCGTAACAGGAGACCACGAAGAGCACCGCAGGACCATCTGTGAGGAATTGCTTGCGCCTTACGAGGCTGATGGAAACAATTTTTTGTTGAACGTTGTCACACGTGATGGAACATAGGTTCACCACCTCGAACCAAAAATAAAACGGCTGCCATGAAGTACCGCCACATTACCTTCTCTCGGAAGAAAAAGTCCAAAGGCGCACCCTCAGCCGGTAAAGTTATGGCGACGGAATTCTGGGAGTCTGAAGCAGTTATTTTGTTTGACTTCCTCTCTCATGGTGCAACGATCAACCCGGAATTGTATTGTGCTACACTCAAGAAATTGAAGAAACCACTTCAGCGTGTTCGTAGCCACAAAAATGTGAACTAACTTGTCCATTTTCATGACAACAGACGGCCTTACACAGGTGTGTGCACTCAAAAGGAGCTCACAAAACTTATTGGATTGTTCATCCTCAACCAACCTACAGCCTGGTTCTCGCACTTCCCGACTTCCATTTGTATGGCCCAATGAGGAGGCATTCCACCGGAAGCAATACGTGGACAATGAGGAGGTTACTGATGCAGCAAGACGATGTCTCCGTCGTCGACCAGTAGAATGATACCAAGCGGTCATAGAGGCTGTCTCAGAAAGGTAGCGTAAGGTCGTCTCACTGAACGGTGATGTGTGCACATCGACCTAGCGGTTATCTAGGCGGTTATCTGGCGCAAGGTTGCCTATATAGCGCGCGCTTGAGGCCAAGCACGAGATACAGAGTGAACACGAAGCCGCTAGGAGGCGTGAGTCGCCCATGCGTTGTGTTTGGAAGCCCGATGGGTGGCCGTCTAAGCTGGCAACGCGTAGAGCTGAGACTGGTGGTACTGGCGTTGGTGATTCTGACGTTCATTAGTGACGGGATTTGTGATTGGTGTAAAGAATGGCAGCTAACTCTAAATATAAATAAATGTAAATTAATGCAGATGAATAGGAAAAAGAATACTGTAATGCTTGAATACTCCATTAGTAGTGTAGCGCTTGACACAGTCACGTCGATTGAATATTTGGGCGTAACATTGCAGAGCGATATGAAATGGGACAAGCATGTAATGGCAGTTGTGTGGAAGGCGGATAGTCGTCTCTGGTTCATTGGTAGAATTTTGGGAAGATGTGGTTCATCTGTAAAGGAGACTGCTTATAAAACACTAATACGACCAATTCTTGAGTACTGATCGAGCGTTTGGGATCCCTATCAGGTCGGATTGAGGGAGGACATAAAAGCAGTTCAGAGGCGGGCTGCTAGATTTGTTACTGGTAGGTTTGATCACCACGTGTTACGGAAATGGTTCAGGAACTCGGGTGGGAGTCTCTAGAGGAAAGGAGGCGTTCTTATCGTGAATCGCTACTGAGGAAAATTAGAGAACCAGCATTTGAGGCTGACTGCAGTACAATTTTACTGCCGCCAACTTACATTTAGCGGAAAGACCACAAAGATAAGATAAGAGAGATTAGGGCTCGTACAGAGGCATATAGGCAGTCATTTTTCCCTTTTCTGTCCGCCCCCGGTAGCTGAGTGGTCAGCGTGACAGACTGTCAATCGTAAGGGCCCGGGTTCGATTCCCGGCTGGGTCGGAGATTTTCTCCGCTCAGGGAATGGGTGTTGTCTTGTCCTAATCATCATCATTTCATCCCCATCGACACGCAGATCGCCGAAGTGGCGTCAAATCGCAAGACCTGCACCAGGCGAACGGTCTACCCGACGGGAGGCCCTAGCCACACGTTTTTCCCATTTGTGTTTGGGAGTGGAACAGGCAGAGAAGACGCTAGTTGTGGTACGAGGTACCCTCCGCCACGCACCGTATGGTGGATTGCGGAGTATGTATGTAGATGTAGATGTAGATGAGTGCACAGCCTTGTTTCTGCTCACGACGGCATTGGAACCATGGATAAGTTTTTCTTGGTGAGCAAAATTTCTGCCCATGAACTGTGATAACAACGTGATTTAATGTATTGCTGCTTCTTGTTACCTCATTCGAAATTATCGTCAGCTACTTCAATCTGTGCTATGGGTATTGCCAACTGGCAGTCCTGAACGATTTCCTTTGTAGTGAAATGCCCGTGTTTTGATGGTTTATCGAGTGAGGTAATTTTTTTTATATTTTATTTACTGGACCAAATGGTTGCTTGAAGTTTTCCAGGCCATAGTTTATATGGTCATTATTGTCCAGCATGTATTCCCTGATGCATGTATGAACATGTTTTTGAGACTTGTTGAATTAACACCATCTGTTTGCGTGCTTTAGAAGCTTGTCTTGTTACTTTGTGTTCACTGCCGTGTGTACTACGACCGGCCCGAGGAGACGGGCGAGCTGCGCCCGTTGATTGTTGGAGAGTAAAAGGACTCGTAGCAAGAGTGGCAGGTCATGTGTAATGAAAGGAAAGCTGCGTAATCCTGCTTTAAGTATACGCCTCCAGTTATAACCATTATCTCTCGATGCATTTGTAGTTGCGTGAGTGGTGGCTTAAATTTTAAAACCACGAGTTTGTTTAATAAAGCCAATCATGTTTGAGAATTGTGGCCTAGTCGTTCCATTAACTGAATCTTTTCTGTGCTAGCGTGCAGTTGCGCTACAAACGGACGTTATGTTGAAAAATAGGTTTCTATAGCCAAAACAGTGGGAAATGATGTGGGGTATTGGAATCCTGAATAAAACCGACCTGCTTTCAGAAAAAAGTCGTGTTTTCAGTACTCATTGAATACCCTTCATAATATAGTTTAAGGGATGTTGCGCGATAGTATGCCATGAACGTAAACTAGGGGGAAAATAATAGAGCTATAAATTTTTTAATATTATGATTCAATCATCTCAAACACATTTTTATGACAGAAGCAGAAGTAGCTTCGAACACAATGGCCATTTTCATATGCTAAAGGCGGCATTTCGTAAATACATGTTTCTATTTTGTCAAAGAGAGTTTGGGTTTACTTGTTATGTCATAACCTGTTTCGCTCACAGTGGCCACCTCTAGGTGCTAACAGCTGCATTTGGTGACAAATCTTCATGGGTTTTCAAACTGAGTTAGAGTTTGTGTTCACCAAATGGCGTTTCTACCAACTGAAGATGGCCATTGTGGCCGACACCGATTATGTGCCATAGAAAGGTTCCAGTGTGAAAAACAAGAAAATTTATAAAGAGTCAGTCGGCGTCTCCTTAAACGAGATGTCATCTTTTTCCAAAATAATATTGGAGTCAAAAAATGGTTCAAATGGCTCTGAGCACTATGGTACTTAACTTCTGAGGTGATCAGTCCCCTAGAACTTAGAACTACTTAAACCTAACTAACGTATAGACATCACACATCCATGCCTGAGGCAGGATTCGAACCTGCGACCGTAGCTGTCGCTCGGTTCCAGACTGAAGCACCTAGAACCGCTCGGCCATACTGGCCAGCAATATTGGAGTCAAATTTGCGGATAGTGTATAATGTAATCAGGTGTTCAACTCGGGCAACCAGTAGTGGGAATATAGTAACACGCAAGGGACCTATTTTGGGGAATGTGACCAGGAAAGGAAAAAAAAGGTGATGGTTCAAATGACTCTTAGCACTACGGGTCTTAACATCTGAGGTCATCAGTCCCCTAGACTTAGAACTAATTAAGCCTAACCTAAGAACATCTCACACATCCACGGCCAAGGCAGGATTCGAACCTGCGGCCGTAGCAGCCACGTGGTTCCAGACTGAAGCGAATAGAACCGCTCGACCACAGCGGCCGACGGAAACAAGGTCAATTTGAAGGGCACTGTAATGGAACGGATATACAGATGACATTAGCGTAGTAGAGGATCGGTTCGATCAAGGTTTCCTAACTTGCTTTCAATGAACGGTTTCTTAATTCAATCGTTTCAAGCAGTTGTAAAGCTGTCTATTCGCTCGCAAATCAAATAAAATCTTTTCTCTGTGTTATGGAAATTCCTCAGGTAAAGGTAAAGTATAACGATATACTACATCGTCGCATCCAGGTAACGTAGATTTTAATTCTCTTTAATCTATGTGCTTGATAGCAAAGTTGAGCAATTTATAGATTTGTCGACATGCACTGAAATAAAAGAGAATTGATATCAAAGGACCATAAAGTGAAACGAACATCGATAATGTTGTTACTTTAGCAGTGCCGCACAATACTGCCACGAGCATATCTGTGATGGTCCCAATCACCAGCTTTATGTGCACGTAACAGATGACCACACGTGTTGCGAATGTGATGTGTGTGACTTAGCTTGGCTTACCTACATGTCCGTTTGGGATAGACGCGCGAGGTAGCCGACAGATTACGAAGGAAGCCATAAGAAAACCGTAAGAAGCTCGTTCAAGGCTACGGATTAATGTAACATTCGATTTGTCAATAAATTATGACAAATATGTTCTAACCTTTGGTTCGACATCAGAAAGGTCACCCATAAATTCTAATAATTTATTTGGATTTACAGTGAGTAAATGAAACGACGAACGTCGTTACGTGCAGAGAAGTTCGGATATAAATTGTTTCTCTAAAAATATATCTCGTCTTTTATACCTATTTCCTGGAAACCCTTATAACACACGACACGTAACTTTGATAGTTATTGACCTATAAAGTCTAAGGTATTTCTGTACTGCTGGTCATTATTCAGATCCGTGGAAAATCAGTCTTCAGTGTAAGATCGTGTGTAGTGATAGCTTCTTTTCCTCTGGCGCCGTTTGCTGCCGTATCATGAATAAGCGCCTCTTTGCACCCTTCAAGACCTGCGATTTAGAAACGTCTGCTGCAAGCCCAGCTACCATCAATTGCCTTTATTGCAAGCGTTTACGCTGGTCGCAAATTTTCCTCGGTGGCAAACAACGTAAAAAGTACAGTTGCCGTAAATTTGTGTGACGTACTGGAGAAGCTCCTCTTCAGCTCTATATATAAAAGACACAAAATCAACGAGGGCATAAAAGACGTAGAAAAAATTCTGAATTTAAGTTCTACTTTTACTTGCAATTTATCGATTGAGTAACATATAAATAATCATACGACTGAGTTACACAGTTTTCAAATAATATTTCTACTGTTTTAGATGAAAATGTTAGCGGGGGATAAAGAGACATAATATCAGTTCTAATCTAATAGCTCACTATGCAGTAATTGACTCAAAACTGGCACAAGCGTCCGCATTTCATGCGTAATCTTTGTGGTAAAGGGAATCCATATATTGTGGCTAAGATGACCGTTCGCTCATATAATGTGACTCTGAAATTAAATTCCGTTTCGAAAGTATTGCCACGCGCACTAGAAAACTGGTTTTCCATTTCAGCCCAGTTGAATGAAATCTTACGTTTCGTTACTCTTAGGCATTAACTTGAATCAGGAACAAAGGAACTAATACAACTTTTTGATTATACGGATAAGGACAATGAAAGATAGTGTGAACTGTGATTCGCACTCTGCTCCCTTTTTTTTTTTAGTAAAATGTGTGTTTTTATCCAACTTCTGTTATGTTAACTGACTCTTCCATCGATTCTTGCCAAAACAACTTCATAACTATACAAGCAAAGCCCAAATACTGAACGTTCTACAGCACAAACTGAGTTATATGCTTTCATTTAGAAATTTCTTTATTTATGATCACAGCTTTGCATATGCTATTGCTTTTGACTGATAATTTATACACGGACAGTAAGGTAGTAGGAATGTAACTCTCAGAACACATGGCTGTATCGTAACATTGTGTTTGTGTATGTTTCACACTGAATAAATATAACGAGGGAAAATGATAATTTGGATAGAGCTAACCAGTAATGTCATCTGGCGCACCGAAGACCACCAGTATTTAGAGCCGATATTTACGAATTTTCTTTTCTAACCCTCAAAATTTGTTCCACCTTAATTTCAAAGTGAAGCCTTAGTCTTAGTACGAGCTACTAGATGAACTCAGCAAGTTCTTTTGAGCGATGACCGGATTTAAAGTCCCAGTATTTCTCATGGACTGATCTGTGCAGATCTGAGAGCAGCAGTTCAGGCATAATTACACTGCGTTACACCCCTGGTTTATGTCTGCAGGACACGGCATTTCACACTGTCATAATTGTTACACAGGCGACATCTGTTTCGCGTAGGAAAGCCAATAGCGTACGGCTGCTCTTTATTGGCACATAAACAGAGCTATTCGCTGCTACATTTATTGCTGACATTTCTGGAGAAATATAACAGTGTCAGAAATGGCTACAGGGTGTCTTGCAGCTATAGCTAGAGAATGGCATGGATAAGAGGACGAAAACGGCTGCAACAGCCAAAGAGGGAAAGCAAACCCATCAGAAGAAACAGTTGCCGAAATTATTTTCCAGTATCAGTTGCTCATTTTTGTCTTCTGTATTGTTCAATGATACTGGTGCAAAATACTGAAACAAAAGTTTCGGGCTTGTCGAAGAACTTGGTTGAATCATAAAGCAACTTTAGGCATCTGTACGTTAGATGCTTGGACGGAGAGCTTGTGGGAAACTATAAACTCGTTGAAAGTTACAAAAGAGTCATGTACAGGAAAATCAAATATCAGTGGAAGAAGCATAGAAGCCTGTGAATCTATTAAGTTCAGTTATTATATTCCAGGATATGTTGGATTCCAGATCTGATACAGGTGTTTCATAAGCTTCAAAGCGAGAATTAGTATCCTGAAATACTAGAGCGTCGCCTGTGTTTCATCTGTCGGCTTTCAGTACTATTTTTAATAATCACAAATTATTAGAAATACAGTTTAAATAATGTACTTAATGTGTTACTGACCGGCCAACAGAGTGTATACAATCTGAAATATGCAGGGTGAATCACGTAAGATGTAACACTCCTACTATTTCGTGAACGGTTCAACCTATCTAAATTAGGTTTTCGGCGGATTATATTACCCAAAGTTGTACGTAGTTCTGATGAATATGTAATGGTATGAAATCTTGTATCAGCCGAGATATTGAAGCATACACAGTTTTTAATGGTGTGATGTACCTTTTTAAACGAAATACAAGGGCGACGTATTTACAAAACCGTTGAAACTTCTCGCAAAAATATTCGAGAAATATGCAATGATTTGAAGGCAAGACTGCCGAAACAGGCTGTCGCGAAGTAAACGCCGGGACTTTCATGCCCGATTCCGTCGTTATACGCAGCAAGTAAACTGTCGTACTTTACTGAGACGAATCTTATCTCCTCTAGGCCCTGTCTTATACGACATGCACTGTACAACAGAATTAAAGGATCGCTTTTTCAAAACCCCGTAATTGTCTCTCATTGTCATGCATAAGTCTTAAATTTGGCTCTGAGGTGCGTACAGTCTACCTCTCTAACGATGCAAAAGCTTGGCACCCTTCCAGGTCACCATCGGACCCGACGAGACACACGAGAAAAAGGCCACAGCTCAGAAGTTCATATGACGAGTAAAGTTGGTTAATGATATCTCACTGGCACCAAACGTCACCACAATTCTGCCCAACGCCACCTTGGACGTGCCACATGATGGGAAGATCATCACAGCCCTCCTACCCACAGTTCAACCTTCCTTTTATGCATCTGCGATGGAACTTAAAACCGCGACGCCCACGTTGAAATCACGCTGTCTTCTTATGAGTGCCAGAGTAAAACATTCCAGACGAACCGCCTCTCGGAATCGGCACGAAAAGCCTCAAGGGGTAGCATAAAGAGTGCGAATGAAAACATCCCTTTCCTTGGGGCGTTGCTTCCCACGCGTTCCCACGCGTTTCGTGGTCGATGGTCACAGTCCACCGTCTGGTGAGTAACAGGAAGATGTTCTTGACAGACATGGACACTGTTGACACCGTCGAATTTTTCCTCCCTTCTCTGCTGACACTGGGGGTTGGATCGCCATCAAACGTGGCCTGACCCCTTTGGAGCGCAGCGCGACCGCAGTTCTTGGTTTCGTGCACAGATTGCTAAGACTGAAGGCCGACGATATTTCAACGTGATCCAAAGTAGCAAAGAAACCTTACGCTTTTTCATCCCTCCTATCTCGCGTCCTTCTGTGATACTGGCATGAATAAAACGCAAAGGGTTCCTCTAAGAACCTCCGCCTCCCGCATCTATTCGGCAAAAGCTTCTGTGGCACCCACCCATCTTAACTGGGGATTTAAAAAGGTGTGTGGAAATAACCTATAAATGCAATTTTGTCATATGATGATATGCTTGGAGACCGTGGCTGTTATTTGAAGACAAATGTTGACCGTGTTGAGACAGGAATCAGCCACAAATTATTTTCAGTTCCTTTATTTAAAGGGTACCGTTACCGGTTTCGAATCGTTACGATTCATCTTCAGACGGTTTTCATGCTTTCGTTACAACATGTGGTGCGTTTTTTTACAGATTAATTGTCCTAAAATATAAATAATACATGATTACAAGCACGCCACACAGATGGTTGCGTTACAGATTTTCATTGGATGTAACTTACGTGAAATGTCGGTTTGGAGTGTTTGTTTTCATAAAATTCGTCCAAAAGATCTGAATACATTCCCACTGCATTCTTATCGTTGCACACGTAAATTTTTCTCACTGAACACTTTATATTTGTCACAGAATAGATTTCTAACACGCACCACATGTTTTGATACGTACAAAGTGCTTACAAACGAATGAATGTCAAACAAAGATGCTATTATGAAGATGTCCTATGTTTGGAAAAGGATCATATATTCACTTATGCAACTGAAACGCTTTTTACGCTATAACAGAGAGACATTGATTTTGTGAGTTTCAGAGAGCATACTGTCACATTAATTATAAAGTTGTTCCATTTTTTTTAGAACTGTATAGGTAAGACAGTACATTACTTATTTGCATTAAGTATCATGAGAATTGTAGTAACTTATAAATTTGCTACTTGATCTGCAGATAGGCAAAGGAATATTATTTGCTTCGGAGGATGGAAAATAATTTTTGCAAATTTTTCAGGAAAGGGTTTGTTCATTAAGGATATAGTCTGGGGTGCCGTTTTTGTATGTGTGTATTTCCTTCCTGCTAGATGCAAAATTTTTAAGTTGTTCTCAACGCTTCTCACTGAATGGTTTTCTTCATCAATATGAGCCGCAAATGCAGATTTGTTGAAGTTGCCAAGTCTTAAGGCATCAATGTGTACTTTGTGTCTAACTTCAAAACTTCTGCCTGTCTGTCCGATGTAGAAATTTGGGCATGTATCGCATCTGAGTTTGTATATTCCTGATTTACCGTAGGGTCTCTTGGAGGTATTTACATCATGGATTGCATTTTGTTGTAATTTATTACTTGTGGAAAAGCTGATTGTGCTATTTTTCTTTTCAAATATGTTTGCTATTTAGTATGGTAGTGAGCCTATGTATGGGAGAGTAGCTTATTCAGGTTTGGCTTCTGTGGCACACTGATTTGGCTTGGAGTGCATGTTGTGTGGATTGCTGCGAAGTGGATCTGTCGTTTTTGTCTGCATTTTGTTGTGGAGTTTTTCTATTATTATGTGTTTATATCCATTATTATGAGCAACCGTCTTAATTATATTGATTTCATTTTACTGGTCTGTGTCACTCATTGGTACTTTTTTAATTCGGTGTGCCATTGCTCTGAAATATGCCATATTTTGTTGGCAGGGGTGCCGAGATGAGTTGTCAATACTGACACCTATAAAGTAATTCGAGGAGCTTCCAGACAGGGAATTGGATTTTGATAGGTTTTATTGAGTTGCCTACCTGCAGGTGCGTTAGACTACTTTACAGATTATTTCTGCACACAATCAATTTTTTTAAAAATTCTCAATAAAGATGAGCAGGTGCCATCGAAGTTTTTGCCGAAATGGAGATGCGGGATTGAGGGGTGGGGGGGGGGGGGGGGCTAGGGGTGTTAGAGGGACCCTTGCCTTTTTAGTCATGCATATGTCAATGTCGCACAGCCCAACCCCTCCACTCTTCACTGCCACAGGAGGACGTGAAGTAGGTAGGAGGGATGAGAATGCGTAAGTACCCTTTCCTGCTATGGATCATGTTTAAATTTCGTCACAACGTTCTTAGAGGAAGGTTGTCCGGGAAAAGGCGCCGTTAAAGTTTGTCAAAAACGTGTTCCTGTTGATGATCGCAATGCGAACTGCTGCGAACTGTCGTTATCGACCACGAAATATGTGGGAAACAACGCCCCAGACAAAGGAGTGATTTCATTGGCGCCCTTTATGCCATCTCCTGAAGCCTTAGTTTGCTAACTCTGAGATACTGTGTGTCTGGAATGTTTCGGCCACTCATAAAGAAAATCATGTGATTTCAAAGTTGGCCGTTGTGGTTCTAATCTCCATCCTAGAGGCGTCAAAAGAAATGGAATGTCCGTATGATGATCTCTGATGACCCCCTCATATGGCACGTCCACGGTGGCGCTGGGTGTAATTGTGGCGAAGTCTGGTACCTATATGACATCATTAACCCAAATTATACGTCACATGTAATTTTGAGCTGTCGTCTCTTTTTCGCGTGTGTCGACACCTTGTCGTTTGTAGCATCGTCGAACCCGAGAGAGATATCACAGGGCGCTACGCTGTTACACCATTAGAGAGGAAGGCTTTACCCAACTTTGAGCCAAATTTCAATCCTGTGAGACGCAATGGGTGGAGTTACAGAGTGCCGAAAAAGTTATCCTTTAATTCCGTTGCACATTGTAGGTAGAGTATAAAATAAATTATGTTAAACTTCTAAAGTATCTTCAGGGACTCGGGAATGTTATATCAAATGTACGTTCTCAGGCCTTCGTGTTTAGATGAGCATCTTCTGTAGAAAGGCTCGATATAATGACGGAGCGTGGCGTGAGGTTCCCGCTTGGCAATAATACACTGCAATAGACGAATCCGATCACCTTGTGTTTTATTTTTAGGACATCTCTCGGACATTTTTGAGAAAAGTCTTAAAGCCAACCCTTACAGGCGTTATATAACTCTGAGCTTCATTTCAAGAGCTTTCAAAAGTGTATCCTTCAATTAAAAATATAATACTCGTTCCAGTTTCTCGGTAAATACGCGAGTTAAGGAAGATTAACATACAACAAATTTATACGCCTCTCTCCGTCCTACCATTTGACAAAGTCTTATTTCGATATAATGATCCATTTGCGACTTGTTTCCACCCAAATGAACTGTTAAAATGTCCTCAATAAATGTGTATAGTTTCTTGCAATTGATGTATCAATTACAGGAATATGGATGTCGATTTAGCTTTTTCAAAAGAAAAATGCAATGGCGTTTCTTTTTTCAAAATACGGTCAGTAATTTCGGAGAAATTAAGACACATGGCTCTGAGCACTATTGGACTTAAAATCTGAGGTCATCAGTCCCCTTGTAGAACTACTTAAACCTAACTAACCAAAGGACATCACACACATCCATGGCCGAGGCAGGTTTCGAACCTGCGACCGTAGCAGTCGCGCTGTTCCGGACTAAAGCGCTTAGAACCGCTCGGCCACCGCGGCCGTCAGAAATTAAGACATTTAGAATGTACTTTTTATCTGTTCAGCCTGTAATCGATTGCCGCCTTATGCGGAAGTTCGTGTCGTTTTACGGGAATCCCGCGTCAGGCTGATGGGCACTCGACACTGCCATAGCTGAGAGAGTAAACTTACAAAATCAGAGTAGCGGAGAAAGTTGAACTTAAAACTGACACTAATCACAGTTGAGCTACATGTGACTGGAACGACAAACCAATTGGAGGGCTTGGAGATATGTATCTGGAGGCAGATCGCACCCAGCAGTCGCTAGTGAAGGTAAAATGCTCGCTGCTGCAGAAGAACATACAACACATGGCTAACGAGAGAGAGAGAGAGAGAGGAAAGTGAAAGAATACTTGATATTACGCGTCAGTTACATCGTCCTGAAGCACGTAAGGAACTGCACTAGATCACATCAGATATGGATTAAACCAGAATCAATCTATGCATCCAAATGACTGATCGAAAAACTACGCTGTTCGAACGCGTTTCATTTCACAAAATACAATCTAGTGGTGACGCAACACAAAATCGTACTGAATTCTTCGATGCTGTGGACGAGTTACAAGGAGTGGATGTCGACGTAAATAGTGGTCTATTGTCTATAATTCTACTCTAAACCCTTTAGATAGTTACGACAATTTTAGATCTGTTATTGAATCCCGTGAACAGAGATCGTGCTCCAAAGTAGATCTTCCTGATTTTCTGTGTGATAACTCTCCAAGCTTTTTAAGTAAAACAAATGCTAATAACATTCTACATCTTGAGTCTTCACGTCTACATTCTTGCAACATTTTGCCATTATAGGACTCCGAATTGCAGCGTTTAACATGGTGGTGTGTAACGTAACTTCGTCGGTGAGTGGGAAACTGCATGCTGTAATCAAGTTTCTAATTGGAAGAGTTCGCGCGCACACGGAACACCTTCTCCTTCGGCGTGACAACGCCACATCACACAAGAGCTCTGCGGCATCTGCAACCATCAGACACCTTTGGTACACTGTCACTGATCGTCCCACATAGAGCCCTAACTTCGCCCCAATTGATTAACATCTGTTTCCAAAACTTAAGCAACATCCTCGAGGGCTTTACTTTGATGGTGATGAAGCGGCGCAAACTGTTGTGAGTTTGTGGCTCCGTGAATAAAGTTAAACATTCGCCAGTGACGGTATCAACAAACTGCTCTCTCCTTGCCGGCCGAGGGGGCCGAGCGGTTCTAGGCGCTTCAGTCCGGAACCGCGCGACTGCTACTGCCGCAGGTTCGAATCCTGCCTCGGGCATGGTTGTGTGTGATGTCCTTAGGTTAGTTAGGTTTAAGAAGTTCTAAGTTCTAGGGGACTGCTGACCTCAGATGTTAAGTCCCGTAGTGCTCACAGCCATTTGAACCTTTTCTTTTTTTTTTTGCTCTCTCATGTTTTCGTTGCCAGGGTGACACTGTTCAGAAATAAATATGTGTAGACATGAAGAATAGGTTTATTTAAAATGCTTTGAGAGTTTTCAGATCGGAGGCATTACTTTTCAGCACATCCTCGTGTTATACGTGAAGAACGCAAGATACTGATAATGCGTGTGCCACGATGTTAGTTAAATCGGGCAAAAGCTTCGTGAACAAGTCAAATTGCGCTTTGAGCGACAGTGACGAATTGGAATAAAAACAAAAAAAAGCGGAAAAATCAGCTTACAAATGCAGCTTTTGTAGTGTGCTGGTTGGTTTCAGTTCGGCACATTTAGATTGACGCAGTAGCCATCGACTGAAACAGTTCCTCTGCCTGTTTCACCGTCCGTCCGTCAGCGGTGTTGCGCGCGCTGCTATCGAGTGGCGTTTTCGACGTCCGCAGAGGTTACGAGTCGTGAAGTGCCGCCCAGGAGGGACTCACTGACTGTCCAACGGTGACTGATGTAACAGTGCTCAAAAGAAAAAAAAAAATGTTCAAATGTGTGTGAAATCTTATGGAAATTAACTGCTAAGGTCATCAGTCCGTAAGCTTACACACTACTTAACCTAAATTATCCTAAGGACAAACACACATACGAATGCCCTAGGGAGGACTCGAACCTCCGCCGGGACCAGCCGCGCAGTCCAGTATTGCAGCGCCTGACCGCTCGGCTAATCCCGTGCGGCTGTAACAGTGCTGCGGTGACGATCTTGACTTTGGTATTAGTTGTAGACAAGTAGTTGTTCTGGTACCCCAAGACGTGACTGCAATTCGGCAGTCGAAGTTCGGTAAAAGATCTACTTGCGTGTGTTGTTTAAGCGCCGTCGCTTGATCGTTTAGTTATCAGGCCACAGTGATGCTACAGTGCAGTGCATTCAGTTGTTGGTGAAGGGTGCTCTTGTTGCGAGCATCGGATGGTATGTTTGCAGCTTGTTACATCGTTAGTTGCGGTATGGTTAATGGTGTGTGAAATTTACTGGTGTTGCAAATCAGTTACTTTCTACATCCAGCTACAAGGAGACAAGCGCCGGAGGGCACACAGGCGTGAAATGTGATTTGCCTTTGCGTTGCTACTATGTGTCACACAGATTGTAACAATGAGGCTAGTTGCTGTTTAATTGGTTCGCTTGTAATCGCCTGTGGATTAACGTCTTGTTCACGTAGTTGACTTATGGAGCCGCGTGTTACGTCGTTGTGAACACCTACTACCTAAAAAGGCTTGGAGCATTTGACGCCCTTGATCTGATTGATCTGTAACGGACTATTGTAGTAAGTATGAGAACAGCGTAATCTGTTGATTTCTGTTGTATTATGAGGCAGTGGGCCCTGAGTGTGGAAGGTTTGCTGTGAGTCTGAATCATGTTGTTGGATAGTCAGACGATTCTGAAACGAGTTGGGGTTGGTCATTATTGAGCGGTGTCCTCCTTGTTTGTCTGACTTCAAAATCTAGTGTCGTGTAACCGTTCCGTTTTCCATGGCGGGTATCCTGCGTGGACTTTAGTGAAAGTAGTTACGCTAACCATTGCCAAACTTGGTAGTGGTGCAGCACTGTAATAGACGTTTAACCTAAGTTATAGGTTAACAGTAATTATCATTTTGGGTACCGTCGCTTACAAGACGTTAAATCCGAGCACAACCTTATTCCGATTATTCGACAGAACGCAAAAAGTAACGGAAGCCGTACATTGGCAGTCTTATAACGGCGCAAGGTATTCTCTTAGGGCGGCAAACGTCCTGATATATTAAGTAACTTATAGCTTGTTGTATGTGGTTGTATCGCGCTGCAGCGATGGTTGCAATTTGTGCAGTTTTGTCCGGTCGGGACTCAAGGACGTTATTTGATGAGAAGCCGATCCGTTATTCTAAACAAACTTGTGCCTCTCGTGTTTCACTGTATTGAGTTGGAGCTATGGTGTGCAAATGGTGTCGTTCTGTGCGGCCCACACTTAAGGAAGGTACTTGAAATATCTACGTTACAATTATTATACTTGTTGTGTTTTTTATGGACCTAGTGGTCGCACTTATAGAGTGCAGATTCTTTTATTGCCTTCCCTAAGATGTTTTAAGACATGTTAACAGTCGCCAAGACTGCCTTGGGTCTTTTAGAAATTATTTTATTATTGTTAGCTAACCATTCTTTTACTTTGTTGATGAATTTATTATTGTAGCTTTAATGTGGGTGATTGGTTTCCTTACACTTGTTTATGATGTGCCACCTCCATTTAAAATCTTGGAGGCAACCCTTTTAACGTTCTTGGTAATTCAGTGGTTTTTAATTAAACGGGGATTGCAGTCTCATTACATAAAGGTGCTAATTGTTTTGCGACAGGCAAGGATTTTGTTAATAGTACGGAGCGAAATTGCCTTTTGTGGTGTTCCTATTAATACGGTAGGTGCAGTGCCTTTGGCAAGACTGTGGTAATCATTCATGGTAACACTTTCAGGTCTCCGCGAGCAGCACGCTGGAGTTCCCTCCACGCCCGGTCCGCTGCAGCCAGCCTGCTGAAGTTTTCTACAATCGGAGCGAAAGGAGGACTCTCAAGAATCAGTCATCTTTGAGCGCTTCGGCCACTTCTGTCCCAGGCTTAATTAATAAATCCGAATGAAATTAAATTCGTCAGAATTAATGTCCAGCCCTCTGCTCCCGTCATATAATCATATATTGGTTCAGCAGCAAGAGGTTTTCAATAAAATGTAAGTGTGAAGCCCGCGAACAAAATCGACGGAGCTCAGTGCTATTTCTGTATGAATGATCTTGCTCCGAAGCTTAGTGATTCCAACGTTTGGTGGGTAAACAGTGTTTGTACATCACCCATAAGCAACGATCCAGAAGTTTTCACACATATAACGGAAACGCAAATAATGCTTGCAGACAACAGCGATGCGCATCCCAACCGCAAGCAGTGGCGCTAGTTCCATAACAATGAAAACAATTTTATACGTGCTGGAGAATGTCATTTCAGTGGTGAGGACTGTATTAACACACACGCAGTGACATTTGAGAAAACTCGTGTAGTTATACGAGATGCTAACGGTGAAGTTAAACTGGCTGCAAACAGAGTTGGTAAACTGTTTTGCTTAAGAGCAAATGGGCCAAAGGCGTGCGACGTTGTCGAGTCGAAAATTACGAAAAGTGGCATGCAAAACTGGTGGCATACTCGATTAGACCACTTAATATCGACAGACATCAAAATGCTCTAAAACGAGTATGCTACAGGTTTCAAATTTAGTGATGTCGATTTCACTAGACGCACTACGTGCATTGAAGGAAAGATCACGCCCACTCCACTCATCAGACGCGAAGAGAACTCATAGGAACATCTGTGGGTCAGGACCATATCAAAGTGGTGTCAGATTTCTTTATCTTTACAGACGACCAAGGAATTAAAAATATAGCAAAATCCAATTCCCTGTCTTGAAGCTCCTCGAATTACTTTATAGGTGTCAGTATTGACAACTCATCTTGGCACTCCTGCCAACAAAATATGGCATATTTCAGAGCAATGGCACACCGAATTAAAAAAGTACCAATGAGTGACACAGACCCGTATTCCTCAGGGCCTGCAACGTAGTAGATAATACAATGTGTGTGTGTGTGTGTGTGTGTGTGTGTGTGTGTGTGTGTGTTTGTATGCGTCTGTGGCTCTTTGCATGCTGCTTGCCCGGTATCAACACCATCAGTTTGTGACAAAGCAATCGACACTCCTAACTTATTACAAATCGTTACCTAACTAGAGGACTGTCTAATGGAACTCCATGTGAGAAATAACTGAAGAGAAAACCTGACCTCTGTCGTCAACGTACATTTGGAGAAAAGACTGTCGTTCTAGATAAATCACCAAAAATAGGAATATTTGATCCAAAAGAAAGAAGGCAATTTCGTAGGCTTTTCTGACCGTACGACAGCCTATCGTATGTAAGTACCACGAGATCACAGGATTCACACGTAAAGAATTGTAAGGTATTTCGAGTACGACAGTTCTGAGAGCAAATAAACTAATGTGGACTTCTATGACGACGAACTAGGTCATCATCACAGAGTAGGGTTCAACGTGTTTAGTGGAAAGAGGGTTAAAAGGTGATACAGGCGCTGAATCGCAGCCATCATCAGACGATGAACCATTCAACGGCTTGAAGAAGCTACTCTGCCTACACGCAACAAGGTCAACACGATGATGACACAACGGGGACGTCGCAGACGAAAGCTAGTGCGAACAGGGAAAGGGGGCGTCCAACTGAGGAACATTGACTTCCAACCACTGAAGGCCAATAATTCATCACCGACGATGACTTTTTGGTGATGAAGATAATAATTCTTCCAGCATCGTACCTGTTGAACCGTTTGTACCAAATGTAGACTCATCACCATTTCATGATATCAGCTTCATTGCAGATGCAGTAGAAGTCAGTGTCAATTATGCATTTCGTGGTCCAGATCACAGCGCGGTTTGAAGGTATACATGATGAACTCAGATCACTGGTGAAAAATGATGCCTGGGACACTGCTAACAGAGAAATTAATGAAAGGGTATGTAACTGTAGGACTGCTTTAAGGAATAAAACAGTAGTGATGGATCTTTGCTGAGGAGAAAAGCGAGAATAGACGCACGTGGCTCACAACCAACGGTCTGAGGTTGATTTCGTGGAAAAGTTCCCTCCAGTTACAAGAATATAATCATTTCGACTACTCATGTCTCTGTCATTCAAATTTCACTTGTGTGACCCACATAGTGGTATCATCAGTTTATGTCTCACTGGTGAAATTGTCACAGAAATACTTTAGAACATCCCGACTTGCTTGTGGAATTCTTAAGAAATACGTCAGAAAATAATCATACAGATTAGAAGATAAGTGACATGCTCCAAACATTGAAATCCGGTGATAAACTTAGAAAAGCCAATTATGGACTCCACCAAGCTAGCTGACAGCGACTGCCGAATTGAATGAAACAAGAGCATCAACTGGTTTGCCACCCACAAATTCAGATGCTTTTCTCTTTGTATACAGTGTAGAAAAATTTCGTTTTCCTACTCATGTATGTAGGTGACATGATAGTCATTTCGGTAGACCCAGAAAGGACAAAACATGTTAAAGATGAATGATCTGCCAAATTCGATGTCAAAGATCTTGGAACCGTAATATGATATCTGGGCATCAAGGTAAATCAGTCGTTGAGAAAGTTACATTATGTCACAATGGCTACATCAGACAGGTTTTATACCACTTCAGAATGGATGACTGCAAGTCGGCAAGGACTGCATTGGGAGCTAGGAGCAAGTTGGATGCAACAGTTACGAATACTCGAGCTGGCACTTATCATCTATTCAGAGAAGTTGTTGAAGCGTTGATGTACCTTGCCATCGGTTCACAACCCGACGTAAGCTATGCTGTCAATAAGCTGAGCAAGTACAACAGCCATAATTTTGTTCATTGTCAACCGGTTAAGCGCATCACAGATACCTCGGAGTAAACGCTAACAAGAAAAGACATATGCCAACCATAAGGAAGGAGGGGATGTTCCGATGCTGCTATGAACCTTCACTTTATTCCGATGAGTAACCTCACGATTTCCACGCAAGCAGAGTGTCTCCGGTCGTTCATCAGCTGATGCTGAGTACATGAGCCATACTGAGGCAGCAAAGGAAGTGGTTCACCTGCCATCATTCATGGAGGAGTTGGATTTAGGGAAACTATCATACATCATCTTGTTCGATGACGGTCACTCCGCTGGTAAATTAGCATATAATCCAGTTTTTTCACTCGCGCATTCATATAAAATATCAATTCATAATTCAAGATACACAGGAGTAAATGTTGCAACTGAAACTTGAGCCAACAGAAGATATGATGGCCAATGTATATGAGGGCACTGAAAGGGTAATACCGTACGTAAATGGCGATGAAAATCTATTAGTCATGGGGGACTGCAATGCAGTTATAGATGCAGGAGTAGAAGAAACGGTTACAGGAGAATATGGGCTTGGGACAAGGTATGAGAGAGGAGAAAGACTAATTGAGTTCTGTAATAAATTTCAGTTATTAATAGCGAACACTCTGTTCAAGAACTACAAGAGGAGGAGGTATATTTGGAGAAGGCCGAGTGATACGAGAAGATTTCAGTTAGATTACATCATGAGTAGACAGAGATCCAGAAACTAGTTACTTGATTGTAATACGTACCCAGGAGCAGATATAGATTCAGATCACAATGCAGTAGTGATGAAGAGTAGGCTAAAGTATAAGAAATTAGTCAGGAAGAATCAATATGCAAAGAAGTGGGATACGGAAGTACTAAGGAATGACACGATACCATTGAAGTTGTGTAAGGCTATAGATATAGCAATAACGAATATCTCAGTAGGCAGTACAGTTGAAGAGGAATGGATATCTCTAAAAACGACAAGTTGGAAAGAAAAACAAAAGGTACAAAGAATGTAACTGCGAAGAAACCATGGGTAACAGAAGAAATACTTCAGTTGATCGATGAAATAAGGAGGTCCAAAAACGTTCATAGAAATTCAGGAATGCAGAAATACAAGTCGCTGAGGAATGAAATAAACAGGAGCTGCAGAGAAGCTAAGACGAAATGGCTGCATGAAAAATGTGAAGAAATCGAAAAAGTAACAATTGTCGGAAGGACAGACTCAGCATATAGGAAAGTCAAAACAATCTTCGGTAAAATTAAAAGCAATAATGGTAATATTAAGAGTGTAAGGGGAATTCCAGTTACAAATACAGAGGAGAGAGCAGATGGATGGAAAGAGTACAAAATGAGGAGGACTGATGTTCAAATGGCTCTGAGCACTATGGGACTTAACATCTGAGGTCATCAATCCCTTAGAAGTTAGAACTACTTAAACCTAACTAACCTAAGGACAACACACACATCCATGCCCGAGGCAGGATTCGAACCTGCGACCGTAATAGTCGCGCGGTTCCGGACTGAAGCGCCTAGAACCGCTCGGCCACATCGGTAGGTGAGAAGGACGATTTGCCTCATGTGCAGAAGAAGAAACAGGAGTCGATTTAGAAGAAATAGGAGATCCAGTATTTGAATCAGAATTCAAGAGATATTTGGACGACTTTAGATCAAAAAAGTGAGAAGGAATAGATAACATTCCATCAGAATTTCTAAAATTATTTGGATAGAGTAGCAACTAGACGACTATTCACGTTGATGTGTTGAATGTATCAGTGTTGGGACAAACCATCTGACTTTCGGAAAAATATCATCCACACAATTCCGAAGAGCTGAGGGATGCGTGATTTACCGCGCAATGGGCTTAACTGCTCACACATCCAAGCTGCTGACAAGAATAATCTGTGGAAGAACGGAAAAGAAAATTAGGATGTGGTAGATGACGATCAGTTTGGCTTTAGGTAAGGGAAAGGCACCAGAGATATTCCTAGGTTTTGTCGACCTGGAAAAAGAGTTCTTCAGTGTCAAATGGTGAAAGATGTTCGAAATTCTGAGAAAAATAGGGGTAAGCCACAAAGAGAGAGGAGTAAGATGCAATATGCACAAGAGCCAAGGGGAAATAATAACAATGGACGAACAAGAACGAAGTGTTCGCATTGCGAAGGCCGTAAGACAGGAATGTACCCTTTCGCCCCTACTGTTCAATCTGTACTTCGAGGAAGCAGTGATTTATATAAAAGAAACATTTTGGAGTGGAATAAAAATTCAAGGGGAAAGGATATTCCCTGATGACATTGCTATCTTGAGCGAATGTGAAGAAGAATTACATGATCTCCTGAATGGAATGAAGAGTGCGATAAGTACAGAATATGTATTGAGAGTAAATCGAATAAAAACGAAAGTAATGAGAAGTAGCCGAAATGACAACTGCGAGCAATATAACATCAGGATCGATGGTCACGAAGTAGATGAAGTTAAGGAATGCTACTACCTAGGCAGCAAAATAACCAATGACGGATGAAGCAAGGACATCAAAAGGAGACTAGCACTGGCAAAAAGGGCAGTCCTGGCCAAGAGAAGTCTACTAGTCTCAAACAAAGGCCTTAATTTGAGAAGGAAATTTCTGAGAACATATGTTTGGAGTGCAGCGTTGTATGGTAAGGAAATGTGCAATGTGGGAAACCCGAACAGAAGAGAATCGAAGCATCTGAGATGTGGTGCTACAAACGAATGGTGAAAATTAGGCGGACTGATAAGATAAGTAATAAGGATGTTCAACGCAGAATTGGAGAGGAAAGGAATGTGTAGAAGACACTGACAAAGGAATGGGACAGGATGATAGGACATCTATTAAGACATCAGAGAATGACTTCCATGGTACTAGAGGGAGCTGTAGAGGGCCAGAACTGTAGAGGAAAAAAGAGATTGGTATATACCCAGAAAATAGCTGAGGACTCTGAGATGAAGACGTTGGCACAGGGGAGGAATTCGCGGCGGGCCGCATAAAACCAATCAGAAGATTGAGTACCCAGAAAAAACTAAGTATTTATTTATTGTTAGGTAACCTATACGTCAACAAACTATCACCCTGCTTATCCCCCTTAGAGCTAGAACTGAAAGGAAGACAATTCACTTGTTATTTAGATATTTGTTCATCAGTTTCAGGAACTATTTTTGTAGAATGCCTAACCGTTGTGATACTTCTCCACATCGGATGTCTAGTTATTCCATTCACGCAATCGTTCTTCTTCTTTGTGCCAACTATACTTGCTTCACACAGTGAATGAGAAAGACTGGACGTGATGGAAGTTCAAAAAATAGTAAGAGCCCTTCACAAAGTGAAAGTAAAATTATGTTCTACTACAATTTCAAAAGAACAACTTCAAAAAATATCGAAAACCGCCAATAAAATTGCCATTTCGATGTCGATATATCGGCGTATCGATATTTTATCAACGTCCCTAGTTTGAAGTCGGGCGAGTAGCTAGTTGCAAATAAAACAAACAGTTACGCCATTTGAAGTCAATGTAATTTCGTCAACCCGTATCATTTTATTACACAAATTGTTCTGATACGGAATTTTTCACTCCCTCGTCGTTTACATATTCCTGCGTATAAAAGAGACATCTCGTCGTCCATTTTTTGTAATTTTGTTATGCCGCACACACTGACTGTTCGGATAAAAACAGTATATTCATCATTTGTCTAGAAGACGAGATGTGAAGGAAGATCAGTCAACTATTAATTACGGTTCGAATGCCAATATCTCCTGATTGATCGTCTTACCCATCTTTTACGGTCCACTCGTTTTGCTGTGATATACTAATATGTGAGCACCAGGGTGAGAGAATTAAAGAATCTGAAGAAGTCTCGTTTCAGAAAATAACAAAAAGTTCTGGAAGAAGTAATGTGGCGTGAAAACGTGTCAAACTCACCTCGAGGACGTTAAAAGTTATCGCTATTTATTATGACAGTCCAGCCTGGAAAGTTTCTCGCGTCTGATCCACACTCTGCGGAAGCCTCGCTCTGCGAACGTACTTGAGATCTGAATAAATAACACTGGAGAAAACTTTTTGCTGTTAGGCTAGGACTTGGCAAACTGTTGTGAGTAAAGTATTTCGTCTTCTCGCTCGTTTGCAGATGGAAAATGTCTGTTCATTTAGTCGCTCTTCTCTCGGCTTTCGGAAAAGGCCGTTTATTTCCTTAGAAGTTTCCAAATAAGCGAACCGGTCTGATGGAGAAACACTAACTTTATACACAGTTACGAGGGTTTTTCAAAAATAAAGGTATTACGTTCTCTTTGGGAAAAGATTTATTCAAGATACCAAAAGGATACACAAGGCACTATGGCTCTTGCAGATATTATTTTTCCGCATAGTCGCTAAAACAATCTGTCGAAAACGCAATAAAAGGATCGTCGACATCGGTTTCAAGCCGGCGACAGACCAGCCTGAAGAGATGGAAGTCCCTTGCCCAAGGCCTAGGCCTTATATTCCAACATAGTCCATCAGAACCGTCAGACAAAATAACGAGTAACTGTGGCCGTATGTGTTCGGTTTTCGTCGTGCAGCAACATATTTCCTCTTCATCGGTGTCGAGGTCCATATACATGACACTGATTAGACCTCTGATGACGTACGCTGCTCCCGGCTGGGGATATGCAGCTCCTACACGACTGCACCGCCTGCAGATCATACAGAACAAAGTGCTACGGATCATTAGCAACACTCCACGCTATACACGCACCGTGGATCTTCACCATGAATACCGCCTTGATACCCTCAAGGAAGTATTAAAAAAACACACCGCACGACTATACAGGAACTCGAGACTCTCGAACAATCCTTTCATCCTCAATCTGGGAAACTACGATCACAACCATAGGTGGAAGCACAAGCTGCCAAAGACACTACTAGCGAGGGCATAGCCACCTATGGTAAACTAACGTACACTAACAAGCGACAAAAGTCGGAAAGCCCATGCATATCAGCAACACTGACTGGTAACTACCAGCCGCTATTAGAGCCGACCAACAGGCCACAGCAGGGACACCGACGAGTTCGCCCTCTGACGCACAAACAAACTGCCAACATTACCTTACACTGTGCATCCGATACATGACCTATCGGACACAAAAACGATAGCAAACCTAACTGTTGGTGGTTGCTGACGCTGAACGAGAGCTCCACACCGGCACACAGCGCCAGCCTCCGAGCAACACAACCGCACAGCGTCAAAGGTATCGACATGCATGATACTGACTACTAACAAAGCCTATCCTTGCATGGCCTATCGCAGGCAGCAAGGCATCCGCTACTGCTCTTACCACCCGACTTAACTATCGCAGAGGTTTTTTTTTCCCTTTGCCCTTGCCTTGGGACTTTTTTTCCTCTGCCCTTCAATCCGCTACCCTTCGTTCGACTTTCGACCCAATCTATCTCCAGATGAGCGCGTATTAATGGTTAATCCTAACTAGACGTACGCAAACATCGCAGTATCCACATCCTGCGACACCTCACTTTAGTGAATACTAACCCTTATGCAGAGATGGCAGTAGACCTATTGAGTTGACCATCATGCCGGTGTGGGCGTGAAGGGGCTCCACCTCTATTAAAATCTTCATCGGCTTCTCTAACCGTCGCAGCGTGGCACAATAACTCGTAGAATTATCTCTTCTGGGACGAGAAAGCCAAACAGCAATGCTCACTGTATGTCGCAAAAGACGACGGCCGCAAATTTTTCGCGAATATACGTGTTATGAGCTTCATTTATAGGCGGAGGGAAGGGAATGGGGATTGTTCCCGTTACACTGATGATTTCTTCGTCGCAAGCGCCCCACGCTCCTTGAACGGCATTAAGCGCTGGAAAGATTAGCCAATTTACTTGACTTTATTTTCGTCTGACACTGTACCACATAAGTGGCTCCTAGTAAAATTGCGTGCTTATGGAATATCTTCTCAGTTATGTGACTGGATTTGCGAATTCCTGTCAGAGACGTCACAGTTCGTAGTAATTGACGGAAAGTCATGGAGTAAAACATAAATAATTTCAGGCGATCCCCAAGGTAGTGTTATACGCTCTTTGCTGTTCCTTATCTATATAAACGATTTGGGAGACAATCTGAGCAGCCGTCTTCGGTTGTTTGCAGATGGCGCTGTCGTTTATCGACCAATGAAGTCATCAAACGACCAAAACAAACTGCAAAACGATTTAGAAAAGATATCTGAATGGTGCCAAAAGTGGCAGTTGACCCTAAATAACGAAAAGTACTAAAAGAGGAACTCGTCAAACTTCGGTTACACGATAAATCAGTCTAATGTAAAAGCCGTAAATTCAACAAAATACCTAGGTATTACAATTACGAACAACTTAAATTGGAAAGAACACGTAGAAAATGTCGTGGGGAAGGATAACCAGAGGCTGCGTTTTATTGGCAGGACACTTAGGAAATGTAACAGACCTACTAAGGAGACTGCTACACTACGCTTGTCCGTCCTCTTTTAGAATATTGCTGTGCGGTGTGGGATCCTTACCAGGTAGGCCTGACGGAGTACATTGAAAAAGTTCAAAGAAAGGCAGCACGTTTTGTATTATCGCGAAATATGGGAGAGAGTGTCACAGAAATGATACGGGATTTGGGCTGGAAATCATTAGAAGAAAGGCGCTTTTCGTTGCGACGGAATCTTCTCACGAAATTCCAATCACCAACTTTCTCCTCCGAATGCGAAAATATCTTGTTGACACCGACCTATATAGGGCGGAACGATCAACACGATAAAATAAGGGAAATCAGAGCTCGTACGGAATGATATATGTGTTCATTCTTTCCTCGCGCTATACGAGATTGGAATAATAGAGAATTGTGAAGGTGGTTTGATGAACCCTCTGCCAGGCATTTAAATGTGATCTGCAGAGTATCCATGCAGATGTACATGTAGATGTAGATGAGGTAGATGTAGACAAGTGCTGACGCGGTGCCCAGCAGCAACACGTTTTGCGGTATTTCGACATTTTGTGTTACGGAATACAGTATAGTAACAGTAGAGACGTTAAGTTCGTGTATTATCGGCTCCACACGAATTCGAAGTTCATCTTAAAATTTAGACACAAAAAACAGTATTTTCTGACTTGGACGTACTTGGCTCCCTTAATGTTTGGTCGTCTTCAGGTTTTCTCAGCCTTTATCGATTACCAGAAATCAAAACCACACTTGTTATAGTGACTTGATACTTCTTCCGTAAGCGTCCTTTAGTTGACGGTAAAGTTCTGCAGAGGACGTTTGCCTCAAAGTTTACTTTCGTACTTCAATAGTTGCCCATTTATTCCTGAACACCTGTACAGTGAAACTGTATTTCGGACAGCAGCAGCTCACGTAGATTCTTCTACTGATGATGCGTGTAATCTTCTTTCGTCTCTGGTATCTACACATGAAATTTATACTAATGAGCCAAGAAACTAAGACCATCGGCCTGTTAGCGTGTTGGCGCCTATTTGGAACATTGATTTGGCGTGGCATTGTTTAGACAAGTCCGTAGTAGGTTTTCGTAAGTATTTGGAACTGGATGTCTAAGCACACGTCGCTCAAATACCGGCCCCTAATTTGTGGACACAGAGCTGGCACCCGACAGAATCTCATACGTTCTCCTTCAGGTTCAGATCAGGCAGATTTGGTGGCCAGTACATCAATGTGAGTTCACTATCATGCTCCTCAAAATACGGTGACGCTATTAAGGCTTCTTGAGACGGGAGGTTATCCTGATGGAAATTGTCATCGCCATCAGGGATGACATCAAGCGTGAAGGAATGGAGGTGGTCCGGAGTTATGTTCACAGAGTCCACAGCTGTTATTGTGGCTTCGATTACTACCAAAGATCACTACTGCATTACTGCCACCAGCCTACGACGGTGGCGAGGTGCACCTTCCCAGAAGCCATTCGCCAGGTTGACGGCGTGTCCGTCCACGAACATCGATCTAGTGTAACAAGAAATGTGATTCATCCGACCACGCCGATAGACCTCGATGATTAAATGTCTACTACAGCCACAAGTGACGACGTCACGTGGTCGACATAATATATAAAGGTTTACATGTCCTCTAGAGGCTGGCCGCAGTTTCGAAGTGTGCGTTGCTGATGGCTGAAGAGACTGTGGTGGCGCTGGTGGAACAGTTGCTCGTCTTCTTCTCCGACAGCTTGGAAGACGGTGTGTACCATTCGAGTGTGCTTAACGTCTTGTGGCACGTGATTTGCGCGCAAGTTTTCGTCGAACGTCTTTCGGTCTAATATCTCAGCGCGAGCATTTGGTGTGTCCTATGGTACAGGTGTAATACCATGAGATGTCTGCGGCGTTCGGGGAGGTAACATGAAGTGCGTCCCATACTGATGTTGCAGTGTTTTCATCCTTCACCCTTCAGATTCAGCGTTCTGCAACGAGCGTTTTAATTAACAGTAGCAGTAGGTTGTCAGTTTTGTGCCTGGATCACTTGTCAGGCTCCAGTCGTTGTTCAGTCTATTCCTTTCTCTCGCCATTTGTAGGATTTTAAGTGGCAAAGATGGAGCAGAAGGGTTCAGTTCTTCTGTCTGGTGCTGTTGAAGAGAGCTGTACATGAGTTACGATGATATTGAATTATTCAACAATGCGTTTCAGATTAGAGCCTTGCCCAGGTTGTAGATGGCGTGCAATTTGGAGGTACAAAATGTGATCTTCTTAGTGTTCGTATGCTGGCGGATACTTATTTCGTGAATTCTTTCACGATCGCGTTGTCAGTGACGTCAGATGCTGTGGGAATACACTGAGGGCACAGCTGGCCCACACACGTAGACGTGGGTGAATTCCACATCCTCCAAAAAAGCAGTCAAAGAAAACAAATTACTTCCAGAGAACATAGTATTGCCGACGTACCTCTATCAAGCTAGTGTTTGCATGAAGTGATATTTGAACATTCCTATGCCATATAACGACGCGCACACATCAGTTCTCTTATTGTACGCCATTGTGTAGATCACACTCGCTGTCGCATTATGTTAATGGCTGGCAGTAACGGTAATAGCCTGCATGTCGCCTACAGGTAAACGGCGACATTAGTAGGGGCACATTTTTCACACCTCCCTACAAACGGCTCTGTACAGACACGTTTATTTACTCCCACGTAATTAAATGTTTTGCTCAATTGCTTTATGTGACGTTCCTACACATACTCTGCAAGCCGTCGTTAAGTGCATGGCAGTATTTTTTATTGCGCCATTGAGCCATATTCATTGCTCCGTCCACTAGTGAAGTGTCAAACCAAACAGTGTGAGTGCTGAGTCTCCAAATAGCGGTTCTTAGAAATTTTCATGCATGTTTCGCAAATCTAAAAGTTAGTGTCACCTTGGGGGTGGGAGGACTGTTCGGCAGGACAAAAAGAAAAAACAGGCGCTACACATGTAAGAGTTTCTAAAGGTTGGTATGTAGACTGAAGTCAGTTTTTAAATCAGGTACTATATGTGAATAAAATGTACGTTTACGTTTTCCAGTTCAAAACAACAACTGGCGACAGGTGACAGAGAAATGTCACTGACAAAAGTTGCGACATCAGTTTAAAGCTAGTGTTCGTCAAGTAACAGCCGCTTTCGTCTCTCGTGATAAGGAGGTTTTGTGTTCAATGCAACGTACCAGCGGTTCTTCACTCATCGCCGTGCAGTCAGCTTTGGGACAGACGCCACAACAACAAATCACTTAGAGTACACAATAACATTCCAATGTGCAATACTAGTACTGAGGTTTCTACTTGCTGCCCACACTGCAATACGTCACAATAATTAGTTAACTGCCACTCGCATCACTACGAGTGACTGGGGCACCAAGAAGACATTTTCAGAGTCCCTAGTCCTGAACTGCGTCATCTTGTGTCAGCCAGCTGCTCTTTTGATGCAGACTCACAAGTATTTCGACTAGCTTTATGCTCTCCTCCATCTTTTCCTATCTTTTGCGAATGTTTTCGTTTCTTCTATAATCTCTTCAAAATGTTCTAGACGTGGTATGTCTCTGTTATTACACCTTACACCGCCAGGTTACCTGTTTCTGGATACCGTAACATATGTTCAACTAACTTGTCTCTCCTTGTGTTATCTGCCACAGACTTCATCCTGCGCCTCTTATGTTTTCTACTCCTTCATTTCGTACCTATCCAGTCAATTTTGAACTGCCTTTGAGATACTCATAATTCAAATGCTTCCTGTTTCTTCTTCTGCAGATATCCCATTGCTCACGTTTCATTGCCATTCAATGCCGTTATCCAGACGTATACTTTCAAGAAATTCTTGCTCAGCCCAATATCGACATGTGGTATCAGTAGACAGTCTTCTATTTAAAAAGGCTCTGTTTGACTTCTGCTAACTCCGTTGCTTCTTTTCACTTGACAATTATATAAATACTGAGCACGTCTGCATCACCCCTATTTAGCCATTAATAACAACGGTCCACTTATTAAAAATTTATTCATTTATTTACAATATTTAGAACAGTAGATAAACGACCATAATACACCGTCTTGAGTCAAGTCATTTCAGCCTCTCATTTTCCCAACATATCTCAGGGGACTAGCACTCCTCTAAGAATGGATATTGCAGAGAACTGGCTTAGTCGCAGGCTAGGGGATTGTTTCCAGAATAAATTTTCACGAACGGTATCTCTCATTAGCTGTTGATAAATGTAAGATTATGCCTATAACAAACAGAAATAAATTCAGCGATTCTAATTACAAGGTTAGCGGTAAACACTATGAATAGGTTAAATCGTCTATTTAGGGTTGATACCGGCAGCCCGACATGAGAGTCGTGGATCTTGTAAAATCAGTATTAGAGAAGGTTTACGAAAGACATACTTCTTATGTGAAAATACAGTGCATCAGTAAATGAAATCACGTATCCTACGCAAGGGCTACAAATTCTAGAGTACTGCTACAGCTTTTGGAATCCTTATCAAGTAGGCATGACATCATACATCAGACTTACTCAGAGATGCGCTGCTACTATCGCAACAAGTCGGAGTAGCTTATACGAAAGTGCAACAAGGGTTTCCGGATATCAATATGGGGAATACTTGGAAGAGAGTAGTAGTAATGCACTGATGTGACAAAAGTCATGAAATACCTCCTAATATCGTGTAGTATATCCTTCAGCCAAGCGTATTGCAGCAACTTGACGTGGCATGGAGTCAACAAGTCGTTGGAAGTCAGCCGCGCGTGATTAGCCGAGCGGTCTAAGGCGCTGCAGTCATGGACTGAGCGGCTGATCCCGGCGGAGGTTCGAGTCATCCCTCGGGCATGGGTGTGTGTGTTAGTTTTTAGGATAATTTAGGTTAAGTAGTGTGTAAGCTTAGGCACTGATGACGTTAGCAGTTAAGTCCCATAAGATTTCACACACATCGTTGGGAGTCTCCTGCAGAATTATTGAGCCATGCTGCACCTATGGCCGTCCAGTGCAGGATATTGTGCACAAACTGACCTCTCTGTTATGTCCCATGAATATTCTAAGGGCTTCATGTCGGGCGATCAGGGTGTGTGTGTGTGAAATATGGGACTTAACTGCTAAGGTCATCAGTCCCTAAGCTTACACGCTACTTATCCTAAATTATCCTAAGGACAAACACACACACTCCTGCCCGAGGGAGGACTCGAACCTAAGCCGGGACCAGCCACTCAGTCCATGACTGCAGCGCCTTAAACCGCTCGGCTAATCCCGCGCGGCCGATCAGTGGCCAAATAATTTAGCAAGAAAAATCCATAACGTTCTGACATTGCACAGTGTCACCATAAAAATTCCATCGTTGTTTGCGAACATGAAATCCAAGAACGGTTGCAAATCGTTTCCAAGTACCCGAACATAACCATTTGAAGTCAATGATTGGTACATTTGGACCAGAGGACCCAGCCTGTTCCACGCAAACACAGCCCACACCATTATGGTGCTACAACCGACATCCACAGTACATTGTTGACAACGTGAGTCTACGACTTCGTCAGGTCTGTCCCAAGTTCGAACCCTGCCATCTACTCTTACCAACTGGAATCTGTACTCATGTGACCAGACCACGGTTTTTTAGTCGTCCGGTCGTCTATGATCACGAGTAAGGAGAGACACTGCACGCGATATCATACTGTGAGCAAAGGCACTCGCGTCGGTGGTCTGCTCCCATAGCCCACTGACGCCAAATTTTGCGTCATTGTCTTAACGGTTACGTTCTTAGTACGTCACTTATTGATTCCTGAGGTTATTTAACGTATTGTTGCTTGTGTGTTTTAGCACTGACAACTCTACGCAAACGCCGCTGCTGTCGGTCGGTAAGTGAAGGCCGTCAGCAATTATGTTGTCCATGGTGAGAGATAATGCCTGAAATAAGGTATTCGCAGCACACTGTTGACACAAGAGGATCTCGGAATATTGAATTCCGCAGCGATTTACGTAAGGGAATGTTTCTTGCGTTTAGCTCCAACTACAATTCCGTGTTCGAAGTTTGTTCATGAGCGTCACGCTGCCATAATCACGTCGGAAATTTTTCACTCGAATCACGTGGGTACAAATAACGGTTACGCCAATATATGCCCTTTTACGTCGTGTACGGCACACTAACGTCATATGTATTTGAGCATATCACTATCCCATGACTAGTCACCTGAATGTAATTCTCACAAAACTCTGATGAGTACTTTTTAAAAAAATCTATAGTTGAAGAAGACCTTGCAACCATTATGATGCCAACGTCGCATCTCATGCGTAGACATCACGAGAGTCAGATAGGAGAGGCTAAGGGCGTACGTAGAGCGATGTTTTTCTGTAGGTAAATACGCGGATGCAATAAGACAGAAGGTGGATAGCACTGAGACGAACTGTCCTGCGCCATACATTATCTAGGATGTAATATGTAGGTGCTGATAACAATGATATTGCACTAAAAGATTTATCTGATCAAAACTGTCCGGACATCCATATTGAACGGGAAACTGACAACTAAATGTCAAGAGAGGCGTTCAGTATAAAATTAGTAGGGGAGTACTGTGTTGTCCGTAGAGAAGTAGTAGGTGTCGGTCAGTAAATTAGGAAGTGGCTCTGTCTTTGGCCGTCACCTAAATGACGAACATGTCAGCGACATTTCAACCCGTCTAAAGCTGCGCAAGTCGATTGTTGGTAATGTGACATAGAAGTGGAATCACGAAGGAAGAACACAGCTTAACAATGAAGAGCAGACCTCGTGTACTTCGAACAGGGACCGTTGACCATTCGAAGGGCGGTTGTAAAAACCGGTCGAGGAACAGCTCACAAGCCGCAAACTGGTGTTGTCAGTGCTAAGCAACGTTTTAGATGTTGCGAAGACTGTGGCCATTGGGTTTGTCGAATGTCTGGTTCAAAAAATGGCTCTGAGCACTATGGGACTTCACTGCTGAGGTCATCAGTCCCCTAGAACTTAGAACTAATTAAACCTAACTATCCTAAGGACATCACACACATCCATGCCCGAGGCAGGATCCGAACCTGCGACCGGAGCAGTCGTGCGGTTCCAGACTGTAGCGCCTAGAACCGCTCGGCCACACTGGCGGCTCGAGTGTCTGCAGAAAGTTTTCATCCTGTGTAGTGCCAACAACGATGTACAGAGGAGGAGAGGTTACGGTATTGGGAAATATTTTCTTTAGGGTGTGGTCCATTTACTGATCTTAGGTAAACGCTAGATGCGAAAGGATATAAACACATTTTACAGCGTTGTATTGAGTATACACTAGACGAAAAATTCGGAGCCGATTGTAATAGCTCATCTTGCCACAAAACACTGTCTGTGAGGCAATGGTTTGGCGACTACGTACTGACATTCCTGAAATGGACAGACTTGTCCAGAATAAAAAATCAGTGGAAAAACAATCTAGATGGTGATGATTATTTTATTACTATGACCGTATTCAGAAAAGTACCCATGCCTATAACAGTGAATAGACCTCAAACGGTCCCGATGAAGGTTCGAGTCCTCCCTCGGCATGAGTGTGTGTGTTTGTCCTTAGGATAATTTAGGTTGAGTAGTGTGTAAGCTTAGGGACTGATGATCTCAGCAGTGAAGTCCCATAAGATTTCACACACATTTGAACATTTGTTTGAGGCCTCAAACGGTGAAACTTCGGCTGAAGGTGCTGTTTTGAAGATGCCATAAGACTAGGCCGGAACCGGTCATTTTAATAAAATAACTGTCCGGATCTAGGCTGTTTCTAGCACTGGTTTTATGAATCTTACACGATAGCTGTTTCTCAAAAAATTTCTGTATGTCCATCTTTCTAGCGATGGTCGCGGGACTCGGCGGGTGATGTTTGAAGTGGTCACTGTAGCAAGTAGATTGAGAGTTGCCAATACTCTCTTAGGATTTAAAGGTTGGCTGCAGCGCGCATACACAAGCTCTGGAAGCTAAGATGTTGTTGTCGCGCTTCGCAGCGCACGAATTAATAAATTAGTGGCAGTTTGGAGGCCAGTGTAGGAGCCCGCCTGCTGTGGTGCGCACGTGTGTTGGTAGAGGGGTCGTTACCGAGCTACCGTACTGCCGTGTCCTCCAGCAGCGACACAGGATTTGGTATTGAGTTGATATTTTTATTAATTTAAAGAAAAGGGTTTGTGTATGTGCGTAACAGCAGACGGTAATTTTGATAATGATAAGAGTTGAATTCTTAAGGGAAACCATTGTTAGACGAATAGATTAAGTATTGATTTTTGTCATTAATTTCTTTTGTAATTGTCAGGGAACTGTTTCACTATGTATTTAATTGAGAAGTATTTCAGTCTGTCTCAAGAGTTTGACTAATTCCTAATATTGCTTTAATGCCACTGGAGGCAGATTTACGAACGAAGCGATTGTTCAAAGAGCTTCTAGCGCTTTTTGTTAATTGAATGAGAAAGAATCGCTTTCAGAATATAGTTTTTGAAAAAAAGGAATTACTTGTTTGGGTTATCATTTATCGAGTTTAGATTTGACCAAACCATTTCTCTTGAATTATATGTAGTTTTAGTAAGCAACAGCAGCCGCAGCAACAGCAGGAGCCGCCATACAGAACAAGCATTGCATTCAGTATGAATAATAGGTTTTTTATGTTTTTGTTAGATAATGGATTGCAGCAGATCAAGCAGCGGCAGCAGAAAGACCAAGTAAGTTATTTGTTGCGCACAGGACCAATTTAAAAAAATTAAGTTTAGGAGATCTCTGTAATAGTAAAGTTAACAAGAGCACAGCACGAGATTTTCAGTAGAAAACACAAGATAAGAAGATAGAGCTCTAGACTTTCACCTTATAAGAGTTGTCAATACTCTCTTAGGATTTAAAGGTTGGCTACAGCGCGCATACGCAAGCATCGCATCGCGACAACAATATCTTAGAGTCCAGAGCTTGTATATGCGCGCTGTAGCTAACCTTTAAATCCTAAGAGAGTATTGCCAACTCTCAAGATACATACTAATACCATTATTGCTGGCCCCTGCTGCGATCACAAGCGAGTTAGATTATTTCTACACGTCGATTAGGGGCCTGAAGAAGGCGCAATGAAGCGCCGAAACTGGTTGCCTATTAAAATAAGGTTGCAAACTGACGGCTGAGTGTTTAATTTGGCTTCATTTTTTCTCAAAAATGTTACCAAAAATTTTACCGTCCAGAATGTCGACCTTAACCCGGTGAAACACCTTAGAGATGAGTTACAAAGTCGGTTTCGCTCTGGACTCCAGCGTCCATTTTCGCTAATCTCTCGTTTCTGCCATTCCTCGACAGTCATTTAAACACCTCACTGGAAGTGACCTCAGGAGAATTCAGGCCATCATGAGGGCGAAGGGTTGACACAGAACATATTAATGTCGACTGATTGGTGCTCGGATATTTTGATCATACTGTGTAGTGAAACACATAATGCCAATATTAAGTGCACAAATATTACTAGTAGCTTTATTAACTGAATTTAGTTGTAGCGCTGAGGCAGTATCATCGGCGAAGTGTCAGTCTTAGGCTGCAGACGTTGAGAGAGAAGACGGTCGCAAGCAGCTGCGTACCTCACCTTTGCGGTATGAGTGTGTGTTGGTGGAGAGCGTGTTCTGGCTGTGGCAACTGCCGTGGTAGCGCAGGCTGCTGCAGCGCCGCAGCGGCAGCGGCGTGCTGGCCGCCGGGTAGCCGCCCACGCACTCCCAGCGGGCGGCGGGGCAGGGCGGCGGCGGGGGCGGCGGCTCGGGGGGCCAACCGTGGATGCTGCCGTGCCGGCACCGGCCCCCGGACACCGACGGCGGGGGCGGCGGCGGCGACGCCGAGCCCGCGGACGGCGACGACTCGGAGGCGGAGGTGCGCTCGTCGTCGCACCCCCGGCCGGCAGCCGCCGCCGCCGCCGCAGCAGCAGCAGCCGCAGCCGCCGCCGCCGCCGCCGCCGCCCCCGGGCAGCCGGTCGTCACCGGGTAACAGTGGCAGACGGCATGGCCGGGCGGGCGCCCGCACTCGATGCGCGTGCACGCTCCCTCGCAGTAAGCGTCACAGTTGCACGTGCACCAGCATGCCTGCCAACACCGGAAAAGCGCACACGTCAGCCGAGCGAGTCGCTTCGCTCTCTGTTATTGTCGCTTGGACTGCGAGCGCACCGCTGGCCACTCATTAGCAGGCGTAAAGTGAACATTGACGAAAGAAGCCCAAAAAAACATAAGCTACACTGGTGTGCCAAATATAAGGGACGACTTTAACCTTCGCTTAATGTTTCGCTACCAAGTGACATATATACACTCATGCTCACAAGTTAAGGATAATTGCAGAATGCGGTGCCACACAACGTGGGACTAAACAAAACTGGCGCTAATAGCATAGTGACATAGGGAACACACACGACACAGATTTGTGAGTCCACGGTATTGGAGATAAGTTGAGAAAACCGTCCTGAAACACATGTGCTACAAAACGCCACCGTTTTCTGCGCATGTACCCCGAGATCAATATGGGATATATTCTCCATGCACACACGTACACATGCATAGTCTGGATCAGGTAGTCGAGCAGCTGCTCGGGTATATCCTCCCATTCTTGCACCAGTGACTGTCGGAGCTCCTGAAGTATCGTAGGGGTTTGAAGAAGTGCAGCGATACGTCGACCGAGAGCGTCCCAGACGAACTACATGGGGTTTAGGTCTGGAGAATAGGCAGGCCACTCCATTCGCCTGATATCGTCTGTTTAAAAGTATTCCTCCACGAAGCAGCTCGGTGGGGCCATGCGTTATCATCCACCAGGAGGAAGATGGGACCCACTGCACCCCTGAAAAGGCGGACATACTGGTGCAAAATGACATCCCGATACACCTGACCTGTTACAGTTCCTCTGTCAAAGACATGCAGGGGTTTACGTGCACCAATCATAATCCCACCCCACACCATCAAACCACGACCTCCATACAGGTCCCTTTCAAGGACATTAAGGGGTTGGTATATGGTTCCTGGTTCACGCCAGATGAAAACCCGGCGAGAATCACTGTTCGGACTATACCTGGACTCGTCCATCACCATAACCTGGGACTACTGTTCCAGTGACCACGTACTGTGTTCTCGACACCGGGCTTTACGGGCTCTCCTGTGACCAGGGTCAGTGGAATGCACCTATACCTGGACTCGACCATGACCATAACCTGGGACCAAGTACTGTGTTCTTGAAACCGGGGTTTACGGGCTCTCCTGTGACCAGGGTCAGTGGAATGCACCTTGCAGGTCTCTGGGCGAATAAACCATGTCTGTTCAGTCGTCTGTAAACTGTGTGTCTGGAGACAACTGTTGCAGTGGCTAAGGTCCCGAGCAAGGCCACCTACAGTAGTCCGTGGCCGTCTGCGGGCACTGATGGTGAGATATCGGTCTTCTTGTGGTGTTGTACACTGTGGACATCCCGTACTGTAGCTCCTGGACACGTTCCCTGTCTGCTGGAATCGGTGCCATAATCTTGAGATCACACTTTGTGACGCACGTGAGGGCCCGTGCTACGACCTGCTGTGTTTGACCAGCCTCTAGTCACCCTAGTATTCTATCCCTCATAACGTCATCAATATTTCTTCTTTGAGCCATTTTCAACATACAGTCACCATTAGCACGTCTGAAAACGTCTGAACACTTACTCGCTGCATCGTACTCTGACATACACCAACACACCTCTGCGTATGTGGACTGCTGCCAGCGCCACCGTGCGACGACTGAAGGTCAAATGCACCGCATGGTCATACACCGAGGTGATTTAAACCCGCAAACCGCCCACCAGAGCATTGTTTCACCATTTAGCAGCATTATCCTTAATTTATTAGCATGAGTGTAGAAACAACTGCTGCAATTAACTAAATGAAATATGCCATGAAGCGAACAGATATGGCACATCTGTGCGGCTGGTCCCGGCGGAGGTTCGAGTCCTCCCTCGGGCATGGGTGTGTGTGTTTGTCCTTAGGATAATTTAGGTTAAGTAGTGTGTAAGCTTAGGGACTGTTGACCCTAGCAGTTAAGTCCCATAAGATTTCACACACACACACACACGGCACATTTATTCAAAGACAGTAATTACGCCGAAGTCACCGCGATTCATAATGGCCTCCTGGACATTACAAAGAACATGACATAATTCTTAATACGGCAACGAAACGACGATGCTACTCGGCTGACAACCCGTGAAGGCTTCATATATAATACGTTCTCTGATACGTGCTCTCATGCTGGCCACAAGATTGGCGAGGAGTTTTCGTGGGAGGGGGTCACAGTTCTCCCCCACGGTTGGCAGTTGCTTTGATGGTCATTGGTGCTTCTGGACATGCTACAATACCTTTCCACAGCGCATCCCACACGTGTTCTACATCTACATGACTCCGCTGCAAATAACGCTTAAATGCCTGGCTGAGAGTTCTTCGAATAACCTTGAAAGCATTTCACTACCTTTCCCTTTCTAACAGCACGTGGAAAACATGAATATTTAACTCTTTCAGTACGAGCACTGATTTCTCTTATTTTATTATGGCGTTCGTTTTACCCTATATAGGTTGGTGACAGTAAAATATTTACACATCCAGAGGAAAAAGATGTTGATTAAAATTTCATGTACAGATCTTCTCACAACGAAAAATTTCTTTACTTTAATGACAATGCTTGGTGCGATTTAATTCAGTCACCGGTCAGGTAATCCATTCCCCGAATATCCTCTCGTTCTAGGAGTTCCTCCACTAGCGCTGATCGATGCCGCCGCGCATTGTCGTCCATAAAAATTAAGAGCATCCCTGAAAAAATGAACATTACGAAGGAGTACATTGTCACAATACCTTTGGCTTGTGACCGTACCGTGTTCAGTTGTTTGGAGGTGTTCTTTTCTCTACGGGCCCCGCCACGAATTCCTGTACTGTGACAACCTTTCCATCTCAGAGTAACACTTGCAACCTACGTCCTCAGTTATTTGGTCGATGTATTCATATCTCTGTTTTCCTCTAATGTCTCCCTCCAGTACAGTGGTCAATACGGCAATGGGACATTATGCCTTCCCACAAGACGACACTTGGACCGACCACCAAAACAATCATATTCGACAACACTGAACGTATGCCCATATGGCGAGAAGTGTGAACACGTACTGCGCACAGGAATTTTGTGAACTTGATCGTTTTGGTGGTCCAGGTGTTATGCTTTGGGGGAGGTGTAATGTAGCACGGACATGCTGACCTCCAAGTGTTTAAACACGGTACGCTCACCGGCGCTATAATAGTCCTTCCACATGTGCAATTTTTCAGAGGTGCGTTGGCAATGACGTCATTTTTATGGATGACAACGACTTCTTGGAACGAGAGGATATCCGGCGAATTTATGGCCAGCCGTTCCCCCGACTTCAGTCCCATAGAATACGTGTGAGATGCGTTGCGTGACGTATTGCAGCACGTCTAAATGGACCTACGACCGACCAGTAGCTTTCAGCCACGTTGGCGGAGAAATGGAGTAGCCTACCACAAGAACTCCCTCAAGAATTCGTAACCAGCATGAAAGCATTACAGAGCGTGCACTGCCGTCGGTAGTGATAACACATCCCAGTAAAAACCATGCCCGTGATTTTGTAATGTCCAGGCTACCATCACGGGTCACTTGACTGTAATTCGCTTCAGTGTAATCATTATCGTTGAATAAAAGGGTAACTTCTGTTCGTTTCATTGCGTATTTCTTTCCCTACTTAGAATACTGCGCCAGTTCCTTCTGCGTGTAGTCGACGTTTCGTCGATCTATGTTACAGACCAGCGACAAATCATGCGGAAGTTACTTTCGTCCTTACGTTTTGCACACCACCGTACATAAAAGCCTATACTACTCAAAGATACAAAACTTTATTATGCTGGAATGGTTTCGACTACTTCGTCATCATCATAATACTGCATATTTAATTAATAATAGTGGGCGGTTATGATCTACCACATAAACACAATAAGCATAAACTACGGGCTGGCTCACGGTACATTTTAATTTGGTCATTACGAGGTATAACGCACTTGTACACCAGTATAACTTAGAGATGACTGTTCTACTTACCTTGACATTACTCAAAAACCAAACACATCAATTTTTAAAAAATTACAACACACTAACGGCTTCTAACACCGATGATGCATTCCCGAAACGTTCACGGAAGAGGAAACTGCTCATTACGTTTCAATAATTTCATGAGGAATGGCCCCCTAGATGAATTACGTTTTATGTGAAGTTATGATACACTGAAACATAATCCTAAAGACGGAGTGAAACACACTGTTACACTTTTCGATTTGATGCAACGGTCTGAAAACTGATTTCAGGATTTACGAAAAAATAATCAAAACATTTTATTTACGCAACACGTTTTAGAAACTGTGTAGAAGATTATCAGATGGAATACAAATAGTTGTAGTGTGACATCCATCTAAAAGAAAAGTTTCATCACGTATCTTTGTCGGACTTTTAAAAATCATACCAGCCGAAAGTAAATAACCCCTGCAGCACAATCATGCGTTATACATGTAATTTTTGTCTGGAAGCAGCTACGTTTGCGAACAGCTATTTTCAACAGTAAAGCACACAAAGAGTACAAATAAAATCAAAACATCAGATGAACACCCTGAGAAAGGCAAACATTTCGATCGATCCACATATTGATACACTAGTTTCCTAATACAGAGTCAAATGTCATAGTACTTCTATGACTTCTAATTACCTATATACAGCATTATTTATGAAATACCACATACAAAATGTCAAATCAATTCCTGCTTTTTTATTGTTAGTGTTAAGTATGTTATGTGCGGCCCAAAGATTCTCATATTCTTTCAATGTGGGTCAGGTAAGATAAAACTTCCGAGGGCGTACGTTCCCAGAAGAATCAGCATATTGGTCACTCGTATGTATATTTCGCGAGAAGTCCATGAGCTTAAGACAAGAAATATTCGAGCTGACACGATGTTTTACCATTTTCCTTCCCATTTATCTTTCCTCCTCCGGAGTACTCATAACAATGCTATCTTTTGGCAAATACAAATTCTACATTCGCAACGTTTCTGAGAGGATCTGATAAGAAATGATATGGCTTAGCCTTTTTCCTGGAGTCCTAGTCCTGCAACGTACGTAGAAGAACTTCTAACATGTTTGGAAAGTAGGGGATGAGATACTGGCAAAAGTGAAGTTGTGAGCGTGGATTGTTCGTCGTGCTAGGATAGCTCAGTCGGTAGAGCATTTGCCCATGGAAGTCAAAGGTTCCAGATTCGTGTGCCGGTCCGCCACACAGTTTTAATCTGCCAGGCAGTTTCAGTCCATTATTGTCCCATCTTGACATCAATATGATTCCTGAGTACTGAGCCGTGTGGCTCGATCAGCGATATTCCCGCAGCCGGTATGGGTCATCTTTCCGGCAGTGTGCGCAGAGCGCGCGCTGGCGCCACCTACCGGGCCGATCGGGAGCGAGAGGAAAAGCTGGGGAAGAGGTAGTGATTTTGCCTGTGGACGCCGAGAAGTAACAGCGTTTTGGGAACTAAGGTGGACAACTGAAGTTCGGTGTCAGCCAGCAAGCAGGGCACATGTAAAAGAGGCTGTTATCCGGGTGACGGTGCCGTGGTAAATATCGCCGGCGTGGAAAGAGACATTACTGGGAAGCCGTTAGTGTTTATTCCGCTTGCTCTAGGTTTCCTGGCATCAGGATCTGCAGCAGCTGGCTTCATCCAACAAGCAAGACGGTAAGGGCCTTGCTTGTCCTGTAAATTGTGGTCGGAATCTACCACTGGGTTCTGTGCGGTTGACTGTATTTTCTTGGGCGGCCGTCGCTACTCGTACTGAGTCTGGCCTTCAATGTGTTGATTTTAATTGCTTTAATACGTAATGTTTTAAGGTGTGTGTGGTGTGATCGTTAACATTTACGAGGGATTGGAGTGCTGAGACATTCCGTTGGAGATCGATACTGTCAAGGTTTAACCGCCATTGAAAGTAGTTTGCTGGCCCATGTTTAAGTACTGCCTGGTTATTGTATTTATATAACACCACGGAGTTAAGATGGTCAGTCGCTATTGAAATGTATATACATAAAATATTTCCCTGGATATGCTTATCTCTGAATTGTAGTAACATTACTGTTACGTTTCTGTTTGAACTAATAGTGTGCCTGAGGGACACATGTATAATTTTGAAATCATTAGTTTCCTAAATTATTACGTGTTATTGAGAGGCCAGTTGTTATTGTGTGTTTAATGGCCTGAAACGGATTCTGTTGATGGTGGTACTAGAATTCCTTCAATGACAGTAGATCGATATTGGAATTAATTTCATATATTATTTTACTGATGATGTGTTGTAATGAGTTACTGTGTTCCAAGTTATATAAGGCAGATGTCAGTCTGTTGTAGATACCCACTAGTTTTAGGATTTTCTCGTGCCCATTCGTGACAGTGGCTGCTCCCATTTGGGGGGTCCATGCCGAGCCTGTGTTGGAAACAGCTGTGCGGGCGGGCGTCCGTTGTCTGAGCGTAGTTGTTGAATCTCACAAGCTTGTTTGCTCACATGAAATTTTGTATTTTATATGCTAAATTATGTGGTGCCTACCAATTAAGTAACCTGTTTTGTGCCATGGTATCTGATTGTTGCCTGAACTCTGAATTATTTTGGTAATAACAATCACGGCCTTAATGAAGGAGTACGTTAGTTAAATTTTAGTAAATTGTTCTTCAGCTTGATCACAAGTTAGAGTATATAAAATTTAACTCATTTCAGTAAATGTGTAATACATCATAAGTTCCGCATTTTTATGAATGTTTAAAATTGAAGTAATTTATTTTCACCAGAATGGTAATTTTTAAAGATGTGTGATAGTTTTAAACATGTGGTTGTTTTATTTGTCAAGTTCTCTTGTTTAAAGGTACCAAACAAAATGGTCAATGCAACTGTCGATGGTGATTGCCTAATGTGTTACTTTGGTCCAGTCCTACCACCCTACAGCCTATTGTGCTGAGTTGTGTCGTTGCGTAAAACGTTGTCTCGACACTTAAGTACAAAGTGTGCCGGAGCCCCATCGTGCTGAAACCACATTAGCTCACTAATTCTCGGCAGCATATCTTCGAAGAACTGTGATGATATGTTGATGGAACACTTCCTACCAATCGACTTTCAGTTTATCGAGAAGTGTCTAAGGTCCAGTAGTATACTTGTTGAAAGTATCATCACTTTTTCAAAGCCGCAGTTAACGTTAAGAGAGATTAAAAGTAAAAGAAGCGTGGAAGGAGGCACCGGCCCCTCATTGGCTGTCATAATCAACCATTTGGCGAGATGATCAGGAATCGATAATACTAGCGAAAGCAGTTTTTCCTGGGCACTCGAGAGCAGTGGACGCACAAGCACTCTTCCACAAAGCTCGCGTGCTGGATTCCCGTTTCCCAAAAGTGTGATCCCACAGACGCACGAAACTAAAGGCCTGTACTTTGGCGTTGATCTGTTGTAGAATTTTGAAACATTTTGTATACCCAGGTGTCATGACATCTCCTCCGTAAGGTTCCGAAAACAACAATCGTGAGAAGCCCGGCCCGTCCACGAGGCGAAGAAGATAACAGATACAGGCGCCCAGGTAGATTTCGTATTCGACACTGCCGCCCAACGAACAAAATGGAAGTGGAAATGAGCGTTTGGCGTCATTGGCCTGGAGGCCCCTTGCGGGGCAGGTCCGGCCGCCTTGGTGCAGATCTTATTACACTCCTGGAAATTGAAATAAGAACACCGTGAATTCATTGTCCCAGGAAGGGGAAACTTTATTGACACATTCCTGGGGTCAGATACATCACATGATCACACTGACAGAACCACAGGCACATAGACACAGGCAACAGAGCATGCACAATGTCAGCACTAGTACAGTGTATATCCACCTTTCGCAGCAATGCAGGCTGCTATTCTCCCATGGAGACGATCGTAGAGATGCTGGATGTAGTCCTGTGGAACGGCTTGCCATGCCATTTCCACCTGGCGCCTCAGTTGGACCAGCGTTCGTGCTGGACGTGCAGACCGCGTGAGACGACGCTTCATCCAGTCCCAAACATGCTCAATGGGGGACAGATCCGGAGATCTTGCTGGCCAGGGTAGTTGACTTACACCTTCTAGAGCACGTTGGGTGGCACGGGATACATGCGGACGTGCATTGTCCTGTTGGAACAGCAAGTTCCCTTGCCGGTCTAGGAATGGTAGAACGATGGGTTCGATGACGGTTTGGATGTAACGTGCACTATTCAGTGTCCCCTCGACGATCACCAGTGGTGTACGGCCAGTGTAGGAGATCGCTCCCCACACCATGATGTCGGGTGTTGGCCCTGTGTGCCTCGGTCGTATGCAGTCCTGATTGTGGCGCTCACCTGCACGGCGCCAAACACGCAAACGACCATCATTGGCACCAAGGCAGAAGCGACTCTCATCGCTGAAGACGACACGTCTCCATTCGTCCCTCCATTCACGCCTGTCGCGACACCACTGGAGGCGGGCTGCACGATGTTGGGGCGTGAGCGGAAGACGGCCTAACGGTGTGCGGGACCGTAACCCAGCTTCATGGAGACGGTTGCGAACGGTCCTCGCCGATACCCCAGGAGCAACAGTGTCCCTAATTTGCTGGAAAGTGGCGGTGTGGTCCCCTACGGCTCTGCGTAGGATCCTACGGTCTTGGCGTGCATCCGTGCGTCGCTGTGGTCCGGTCCCAGGTCGACGGGCACGTGCACCTTCCGTCGACCACTGGCGACAACATCGATGTACTGTGGAGACCTCACGCCCCACGTGTTGAGCAATTCGGCGGTACGTCCACCCGGCCTCCCGCATGCCCACTATACGCCCTCGCTCAAAGTCCGTCAACTGCACATACGGTTCACGTCCACGCTGTCGCGGCATGCTACCAGTGTTAAAGACTGCGATGGAGCTCCGTATGCCACGGCAAACTGGCTGACACTGACGGCGGCGGTGCACAAATGCTGCGCAGCTAGCGCCATTCGACGGCCAACACCGCGGTTCCTGGTGTGTCCGCTGTGCCGTGCGTGTGATCATTGCTTGTACAGCCCTCTCGCAGTGTCCGGAGCAAGTATGGTGGGTCTGACACACCGGTGTCAATGTGTTCTTTTTTCCATTTCCAGGAGTGTATATTCGACGCCACATTGGGTGACCTACTTACCGGGTGTGAATGAAATGATGATGAAGACAACACAACACCCAGTCCCAGAGCGAAGAAAATCTCAGACCCATCCGGGAATCGAACCCGGGCCCGTAGGACGGTAATTCGTCAAGCTGACAACTTTTTTTTTGTCATTTAATTTCATTTTGTTCGTTGTCGTTCGTTGTATCTGATCGGTCACTCAGCTATCGGGGAGGACTACGTTCAAATACGTGCATACGGAATATCAGAACAACTGTGTGACTGGTTTGAAGAGTTACTAGCAAACGTAATACAGTATATGTCGGACGTTAAAGTAACTTTGTGTGGACTCCAAGGGAGTGTTATAGGACGGTTACTGTTTACAATATATATCAATAAACAAGAAGATAGAGTCGGAAATTCCATGTGGCTTTTCGCGGGTGATGGTCTTACATATAGAGAAGTCGCAAAGTTAGAAAATTGTAGCGAAACGCAGGAAGACCTGGAGAAGATCGACGCTTGGTTTACGTGTGGCAACTAATTCTCAGCATAAACGAATGTAACGTATTGTAAATACATAGTCAGAAAGATCCTTTACAGTATGATTACACGATTTTAGAACAATCAATGGGAGCACTTACTTCCATAAATAATGTAGGAGTGTGCGTCGGAGCGATTTAAAGTTGTATGACCACGTAAAATTAATTACAGGTAAGGCAAATCCCAGACACAGGTTCACTGAAGGAATCTACAGGAAATGTAGTCTATTAATAAAGAAAGAAGCTTACCGAACTCTCGATCGCTAAATACCTGAATATTGATCGGCTGCCTGGGATCCGCAGCAGATAGGACTGATAGAGGAAAAAGAAAACATCCAATAACGACAACCACATTTCGTTACAGGTACATTTAGCAAGCGCGATGTCTCTACGGAGATGCTCCGCAAACACCAGTGGCAGATGCAAAAGAGGTGTTCCATATCACGGTGCCGTTGCTATTAAAGTTCCGAATGCGTACGTTCCAGAAGATGATGAATATAAAATTCGAGAGATCTGAGCCCACACAAAGGCTTACCAGCAATTGTTCTTCCCGTGAAATACTCGCGAGTGGAACAGCAAAAGGGGGATGTGACACTGGCACACATTGTAATATGTCTTGCGGAGTATAGATGTAGATGTGGAAATCTTTGCACAGCATTGGTGAAATGTTGTGTATCAGTTAACCAGCTCCGTTGGCGTTGGTTTTAGCTATCTAGGAATAATTCATGGCTAACCCGTTTTGGTTCAAATATTTGAAACAAAATACATAAATAGTTCTTCCAGGATGTGTTATAGATGGGGTATCGCAGTTGTAATATATCTTCATTTATTGCAGTTTTGGAGCCTGATAGCGACCTTGACATTTTTTTTAGTTCCTGATGACGTTGTTTAAAATGCTGTATGCAGAGACTTGTTCTCATACTCTGTGCAGTACAAAGCTGTTTATCAAAGATTACAGAATCCACACTCGCAACACAATACAACAATAGCGTTTAAAATCCTTAGTATACACGCTTTATACCATCACAGAATACTGTTAATTATACAACCGTGTGGTTAATCGACTAGATGGATTCACATTACTTCAGTGGCGATTTGAAAAATGACAGTAGATCCTGTCAACAGCAGATTCTTGTGTACCAGTTCTAGGTGCAAGGCACCTGAAGATGTGTCGAGGAAGGCATAAAGACTGTAGGTTCCAGATATGAACATCGGTCAGTTGATAGCGGCTCTGATAATCTCTGTAGTTACTAATAGCACTGATACCTAGCTAATGTTGTCCCTGCTGTAGTTAGCAAATAACAGTTATGGATTTTGAATAAGCAACTGGATATTCTTTGGTCATGCTTCTGGGATTGCCGGTGTGGCCGAGCGGTTCTAAGCGCTTCAGTCTGAAACCACGCGACCGCTGCGGTCGCAGGTTCGAATCCTGCCTCGGGCATGGATGTGTGTGATGTCCTTAGGTCAGTTAGGTTTAAGTAGTTCTAGAGGGCTGATGATCTCAGATGTTAAGTCCCATAGTACTCAGAGCCATGTGAACCATCTTCTGGGACTCAAATTAACATCAGTACACAGTGAAAGCATAGCTCTAATGACCACAAGACATTAATGACTCACCATTGTCGACAGACGCGACCGTCAGCAGCTGGTGCACAACATAAACTCCCTGCCCACCTTGTAGGACGTTAAACACAAAGAATGGTCTTCTGTAAATAAATCTATACAGGGTGTACATAAAGTGTGGGAACTCTTTCAGTTATTTAGTGCATAGGAACTAAACATTGTACAGACGTCATACATACTGCATTTTGAAGAGAATCTCCAAAAGTTTTTTTTTTTTCAAACATTCGATATGTGAACCATCAGTGACCCGGAAGACGTAAATACGGTAATCTAATTCTTGCCATACCCGTCCCAGCACGGCATCGTCGACTGTGGCAGTTCCTTCCCGTATTCGCTCCTGGAGCTCTGCTACGTCTCGTGGTAGAGGCGGCAAATACAACATACACCAGATCTTTAATGTGTCCCCACAGAAAAAAGTCACACAGAGTGAGATCTGGAGATCCGGAAGGCCATTTCATGAAACAGCTCTCCCCTTCTGTAGCATGGCTGATCCATCGATACGGCAGCTCTGTGTTCAGGTACCCGCGGACTTCACGACGAAAGTGGGGTGGAGCCCCATCCTGCTGAAAGATGAACGGAGAGTCCGATTCCATTTGAGGTATCAGCCATTGCTGCAACATTTCCAAGTAGGACTATCCAGTGACAGTGCTCTCGACGTGACGAAGCACAAAAAACATTTACCTTTGGGGAATCACGCTCAAATTCAATGCATTCATGTGGATGCTTTGTACCCCAGATTCGACAATTATGTCTGTTCACTTTCCCATTAGTGTAAAAGTGGCTTCGTCACCAAAACTTAAGCGATCAATAATGCCATTCCCTTCCTCATTCAATTTCTGCAGCTGAAAACAAAACTCAAAACGCTTGTCTTTGTCATCGTCATAAAACTTCTGCTCTAGCTCCAATTTGAATGGTTTCATGGACAGTTCCTGTCGCAGGACTTTCCACACTGTCATTGGAGTCGTTTCGAGTTCACAGGATGCACAACGCACCAATTTCTTTGGACCCCTTATGAACGTCTCTCGTATATGCTCCACATTAATTTCGCTCACATTGGGACGTCCGCTTCTCTTTGCCGGGAACAAGCAACCCGTCGTAACGAATTTGCTGTGCCAGTGATAAATGGCCTTCCTTGTTGGTGGTTTCTTACTGTACTTCGTTCTAAACATCCGTTGAACAGCTGAAGCACACTTGTTTTGTCGAACTCCAACACACAGAAAGCTCGCTCCGCAACTGAACTCGCCATGTTTGGGACTAGCGCTGAATATCGGCATATTACCAAACTACGCTGTGGCGGTATACATGATAAACAACGAAACTTTCAGAGTTTTTCTTCAAAATGACATATGATATCTGTACAACGTTTGGTTCTTGTGCAACAAATAATTGAAAGTTTTGAGTAATTTGGGTTCTGTGGTACCACCAAGACATGTCAGCAATGAGCTGCAATAGTGCGTGGTGTTTACAACGTAATAAACAAATCTGTTTCCGGTAGTATGTGTCCAGTATCATGTAGTCCAATGTCACACTGTTTTTGCGGTCTGGAAAGTCTTTCCATCATGAAAAGAATACTTGTCGCCTACAACAGAGTTCATGAATAGCAGCTGATTAACAACTTTGTATATAGCGTATGAGACTTCCCTGAGCTGATCATAGGATGAATATGGTAAAGAAACAGGCTTATAACGTGACAGTGATTTTTGAAAGCTGTAGTATTAAAGGAACACTAATATTAAAATGTTCGGTGGCTACAAATAGCTAAATCTCTGTTTTATACAACACAATGTCGTTTCAATGAGTGACATTGCATACAGTAATTTGTATTTGGAATACAGTCCATATAGTAAATTTCAGCTATGTGTCCACAATTTCATTTTAATTAAATGATCTTCACGTACTTTCCACGTATGGGTTGACATAAGGAAAAAATATTGATAGATTTTAAAAAATGAAGGCTGTACCATACACTGAGTACGTCTCAGAGGAATAAAAAATTTATTCACACGCTGTTAGAATGGGTGTAAGTGGAATGAACTACTAGCCTAGCACATGGCGCTACTGTCTGCTTACATCCAGATTAGAGCTAGCAGGCCTTCCCTACTACTCTCACTGCTCCATCTAATGGCTTTCTTCATAATGGACGCTCAATTTAGGGGTTTTACACATTTTTATAGTTCAGTTGTTCATAAATATTCTCCTGTGAGTTTCAAACAGCTGTGTGGTTATCGTCTTAACAGGGCCATCTTCCTCAGACGAAATACCCAGAACCATATCTGCTTAATCTACTGTTAGCTTTGAAACTTTCCTTCGTTTCATCCTTGAAGCAGTCGTAGAGTCGTGCAAAGTCTCACCCTCATCTATACCAATGTCCATCTCGCGAGACTGAGGTGCACGATTTACTGGTCGGAAGATTCACAAGAAAACATTTATTAGCGGAACTGAACCATTTTCCTGCACTGTTACACTTCTAAAATCAGTTTAAATACGGGGCACCAGACTCACTTGCTAAAGCGTTCACTGGCAGAACAATGGCGCTGTAGGAAAGACACATCTTTCAGAAAAGTTCCGGCTTCTGGCCACTGCACTTTAAAATGTAAACCGCTAATCGTACAGTGCTTTCAGATTTCTAGAATCTTCCACCGAAAGTGTCCAGGAAATAAAAACAACAGTCCCAATACAATAGACAAATGTCACAAAATCGCCATGCTTCGAGTATCCACGGACACGAATGTAATGTATTGATTTCCACCTCCAGCTAGTTAATGGCTCCGCACTCTAATTTTAGAGCACATGCACACCAACCAAACCGTCACACTCGTCTACAAAACACGCAAGTAACTCTGAAGAATTCGGTTCCGCACACTGTCGCTCTTGGGGGTTTTACGTACTTGAAAGATAACTCTGTTGATCACGAATAGTGACGAAGTCTCAACATTATTAAAACACGTCGTCCACACTAGAGCGCGCAACAAGTGACACCCTCAAGGGCTTTTGGTCGACACTTCGACTTCGCATGCTCCAAGCTACTCCACGATTTTATTGCAACATTCTGCCCTTTCTGACAGATACAGGAGCACGGTGCAGGCACTTTCATTGTCCATTTCTCATATCATTAACAATATTCCTTAGCAAAGTGACACTTCTTGGCTGAAGTTCCATCAGCAGCTGGTAAACAACTGTCTGCATAGAAAATTCATTAGCCCTTAAGGCACAGTACTATTTCTCCTTTTCTTCCCATCGGTATTCTGCCTGGTTTCAGCGGAGTGCCACGATTCCACTCCTGTGCCAACCTCTACCTACAGTAGCAGCTGCACCCAACATCAATTACTTATTGGACATCCCTACAGTCTTGGTCTCTATGGCTCCCTCTTCTACCACGGAAGCGATTCCCTGTCGTCTTATTAATACGTGTCCTATCAGCCAGCCCCCATTTCGAAATACTCCTTCTCTCCTCGGTTCCTCACATTTATCTTTATAAGTCCACTTCATTTTCAACATCCTTCGGCAGCACCACATCTCAAGTACCTCGATTATATCCTATTCAGGTTTTCATCAGTCCACAAGTCATTACTTAGTGTGGAGCACAAACAGTTTTAGATGAACTATGGAAAGACCAACTCAATATCTCCATGCTTAGAAAGCCCCCTTGAAATGGAAAACAGCTCTGGCGCTGAGGATAGCCAAGAGGACTATCCATTGACGGTCGGGAACAATATTTTACAAGTGGTGGCTTGCCTCTGTTTCGGCTGATGGTAATTTTGTATGTGTGTGTGTGTGTGTGTGTGTGTGCATGTTGTAGAAATGTTGTCTTCTTTGAGGACTGGACTTTTGTTTTCTGAGTTTCTATTAGCATTTTAGCCATTTCTCAAGCAATAACAGGATTTGTGCGGTCGTGCCCCATAATCTTATAGGGGTGGTGGATCCATTGTTCTGCTACTGGGTGCTCAGTAACAGACCATGGGACTCTTACTCGGTTCCATAACACAGGGTGTTGTATCCACGGACCCAACCAACCAACCAACTAGCGCACGCGCACCCTGACCGTGACATCGGTGGCCACAGTTCCTGTCGCAGCCGTCGGCGTCTCAGGGCGTTACCGCCGACGGAAGAGGTAGCGCCATGGCTGAGCTCGGGTCCGCAGCGCCCTCTGCCTTTTGCATATAAGGAGGAGCGCTGGCCCCGAGACGGACAGTCTATTGTCGATTGTCTATTGCTAGCCTTCGTGGAGTTTATAGCGGAGCCATTGCAGTGTGATATTTGCTATTGCATTCGACTAGGCTCAGTACACGGACTACTCTTGGATATTACTTGGACTTGTATTGTTGGTGCACGTTTCGTCAGAAATAAAGATAAGTTATCTCTTCATTCTAACTGGCGCAATTCTTGTCATTAATTATTTTTCGGCCGTCAGACATAGCTACATCCTCGTCACTACCCACGCTTTATACAATTTGTGGTGGCTGCCCCAAAAGTACCGCCGAGGACCTTTGGTTGGGGAGCCGTCACAAAACAGGGTTAATCGTTCCTGTATATTTGTGTTGTCGAGTTGTTAGTCTCAGTGCGTCTACATAGTTTCCTTGTGCGACGCTACTCAAAAAAATGGTTCAAATGGCTCTGAGCACTATGGGACTTAACTGCTGAGGTCATCAGTCCCCTGGAACTTATGACTACTTAAACCTAACTAACCTAAGGACATCACACACATCCATGCCCGGGGCAGGATTCGAACCTGCGACCGTAGCAGCAGCACAGTTCCGGACTGAAGCGCCTAGAACCGCTTGGCCACAGCAGCCGGCGTAACGTTAATCATGTCAGGCAAAGCGGTCATATGACTTTCCTCATGCATGTCATGAATGAGTCTCAGATACTGGTTCTGTATGACCCGGATGATTTTTTTGTTTGGGCAGCATGTAGCTCCAAAGAGGAGCTGCCACAGATCATGGCTGGTAGTAGGACGGCTTTATGGGGACGACGTTTCGTCGAAGCGTTCATGCTGGCGCTGAATAATAACACACGCCGAGTATGGACACACACCGAGTATGGTGTGTCCTAATTAACTTATTCTTCTTCGTTAATACATGTTATCTGAAAAGTAGATTACTGTCTATTATGACTCACTGGTAGCGTACATGAGTCGCCCACTAAATTTCAGTTCCGTTCGAGTTCAAATGATTTCTTCAGTCTAGTACCCGTGAACTTGTTACAGCAGATCGCCGGTAGGAAAGCCGAGCAGAAACCTTTGGTACTGCAACTCGCACCAGGCTGCATACAACGTAACTATTCCAAGAATTGGGAAATGGTCTTAGTTTTGAATGAAACGTGGAAATGACGGCCAAACTCTGGTATATTCTGAACCTTCATAATGTACACGTCCACCGCCAAGCCCGTGCTAATCTTAACACAGTCACCCACAAACCCTTTCATTCACGTTAGCAAGTTTATGGTAACGTATTTCCCGAAATCTGAACAGCTACTAAGCACGGATTGTTCTTAAATGAAAATGCTCGCCATACTATTATGTTTATGGGTATCTAATGCACTCAGGTTTTTAGTCACCAGTCTGCTCTATATGCCACGTGGAATTACTCTCTTTTCTCATACACAAAATTACTTAAAAAACCCGTACTTTCTAAAAAACACACAGGAATAAATATGCCTTCACTTTAAAACATATTTGAAACATGTAACACAACTAATCCAGAAAAATTATAACTTCCTTCGGAGTTCATACTACACACGACCGTACCATTGAAAGGCTGGGCTCCGACTCCTGTAAAATGCTGTAAGCATTCCATATCTCCCAGAGGAAAGAAGAGCAAAGACTACTCCGTTCTGACTGGTCACTTTTCTTTAAGTCTAATAGAAAAACATTGTTTCCCCGCGTTACTCAGCGCTTTTCATGACTAACCAATCAACAAATAGCACACTTTCTAACTGCACTTTTTCCCGAAATAAATATTTAACATTTTGATATTTTGTTTATAGTTTACATTATTAACTGTTTTCATTTGCACTCGAATTAGCTTTCCTTTTACCATAAACGTACTCAACATATTATGATACAAAATTCCCCGTCATCGGCATTCACTTTATCTTAAAACTTTCTCACAGTAGTTCATACAGCGTTCATCAGTAGAACAATGATCTACATATTTGCTTTTCACCACATTCACGCATCATTCACACCACTAAAAGCATGTATAATACTGTACATACGTAAATAAACGGAAAAGCCTTCAAGAAATTTGTTGTTGTTGTGCTCTTCAGTCCTGAGACCGGTTTGATGCAGCTCTCCATGCAACTCTATCCTGTGCAAGCTTCTTCATCTCCCAGTACCTACTGCAACCTACATCCTTCTGAATCTGCTTAGTGTATTCATCTCTTGGTCTCCCTCTACGATTTTTACCCTCCACGCTTACCTCCAATTCTAAATTGGTGTTCCCTTGATATCTCAGAACATGTACTACCAACCGATCCCGTCTTCTAGTCAAGTTGTGCTACAAACTCCTCTTCTCCCAAATTCTATTCAATACCTCCTCATTAGTTATGTGGTCTACCCATCTAATCGTCAGCATTCTTCTGTAGCACCACATTTCGAAAGCTTCTATTCTCACCTTGTGCAAACTATTTATCGTCCATGTTTCACTTCCATACATGGCTACACTCCATACAAATTCTTTTAGAAACGACTTCCTGACACTTAAATCTATACTCGATGTTAACAAATTTCTCTTCTCCAGAAACGCTTTCCTTGCAATTGCCAGTCTACATTTTATATCCTCTCTACTTCGACCATCATCATTTATTTTGCCCCCCAAGTATCAAAACTCTTTTACCACTTTAGGTGTCTCAGTTCCTAATCCCCTCAGCATCATCTGACTTAATTCGACTACATTCCACTATCCTCGTTTTGCTTTTGTTGATGTTCTTCTTTCAAGATACTGTCCACTCCGTTCATCCCTCAAGAAATAAACAGAACAATTCACAAAAACATTCTGTTGACCAGTTTCTTAAATGTCTCTGTGCACTACTGTCCTGTATCAGATGAAAGTTAGAACTACGTACTCGACTGAACCCGCTTCAGACCATCTGTCACTGTGCACGCATGAGTCATTGTCCCGATACACAGGCTCTAGACAGGAGCGGTATGAGGCGCCACGCCTCGCAGTGAATGGGCTGTGGTCAGAGGTTAGGTGATTGATCGTTCTCAGTAATGTCCAGTGCATCCGGCCTGTGATTCGCGTTTTGCGGGATGTGAGTAGGTTCTTTCGGGCCGTGAGCTATAATGCGGAGCCGTTCCTCCGGCTCATAGAGCCTGGCTCCCCAAGAGGACGAGTCCATAGCCTTACCAGGCACAATATTTTACGACTGGTGGCTTGCCTCTCCGTGGACTGATGGTAATGCAGACTGTATCTGCTCGCTCCGTGTATTGTAACGCCGATCGGCTTCACCAATACGCCTGAGGCGCCGCGGAATTTGGTACTGTTGCCTTATCGGTCGTTCCGTTACGGAGTATATCAGCCGGGCAACAGGCCAACATAAACTATCCTGGCACTGTGGAACGAGTGGGCCGATGTAATCGTGCCGGTTGGATGTTGTCTCCAGGCGCAGCAGCCTGGCAATCAGATAAAGCGGTTGTTCTCCACACCGGTGGGACCGGAGGCGACGGAGAGCGAGTGAGAGATGGGGGAGGGATGGGGGTGGGGACGGGACGTATCCGCTATCTGCGCTTCCCGTGGGCAGCGCGCCGTGCCATTAACATGCCATCTCCCGGTGCCTCTCCAAGAAATCTCTCGCTAGCGTGCCGCTGCCGGCCACCGCCGGGGAAGCGTAATGGTGCGCCGCGCTGCGCAATCCATCACCTGTCCCTCCTTCCCTCCCACCGGCACTCTGCTCGGCCCTCAACGTCTTCCGCCGTTCGCGTTCTCCCCAGCACGTCACCTTCGGGCAGTGTGGCAGCCTTCCGGGCAGCCTCCCGCTGAATGGTGTTTGTGTCCGCGCGACACTGCCAAGTTTGACGAGAATGGTGATTACCAGGTGACCTCCGCATCCGATGCGAAGAGCGGTGATCGCTTACGGTGCCGGATCCTTACTATCGCCCTCGCAATAGGCAAGCAGCCCTAATGTCGTCGTGAAACGCCCAAGTTTCGACAGGTAAGCGTCTCTGTTATACAGGTCGTATGCGGCTACATTCTTTGTTCCATTGCACAATCAAAGTCTCAAGCTACGTCCCTTCTAAAAGTATTATTGTTGAAACCTTGCGTTTTTACACAAAACAGCTCAGCTCGGAAAAGGACTCTTGCCCCAATACCCGTACGACAACTTGACAACTGTATTTCACAAACTACTTGAAGTAATGATTTATTCTACGTATGACGACGCAAAGAATTACAATACACTCTCGATGTTTGGACGAAGCCGAGGTCAGTCGAAACTTCGCAAACTAAGAATTCTTCGCTGTTGAGCATCAAATTAGCAGCACCATGAATTTGGCGTTAAACACACGTGAAATTGGGCATGAAGTGTATCGGATGCTTGAATATTTATTTATTTATTATTGCTTGCATAATGGTTCATGGCTCTGAGCACAATGGGACTTAACATCTGAGGTCATCAGTCCCCTAGAACTTAGAACTACTTAAACCTAACTAACCTAAGGACATCACACACATCGATGCTCGAGGCAGGATTCGAACCTGCGCCGCAGCGGTCACGGGGTTCCAGATTGAATCGCTTAGAACCGCTCGGCCACCGCGGCTGGCTATTGCTTACAGTATCGACACTAGCACCACCTGGTACCTGATGTGTGACATATTTCTACACAGCAAAAGAAAGTTGTATAAAACTGTAATCCAATATTGTTTACAGATTCGTAATGTAGTTCAAGGATTTTCAGTAACTGATTAAACTGAATACAAAAAACACCCAAATCCTGAACATATTGTACTGCATTTCTTGATCATCCCACAGGATTAAGGAAGTTGCATTCTTCAGGAAGCCAGTGTTCAGGAATTCTGTGTCTGTGATGTATGATAACAGTACTTATACGGGGTGGTCCATTGATCGTGACCGGGCCAAGTATCTCACGAAATAAGCATCAAACGAAAAAATTACAAAGAACGAAACTTGTCTAGCTTGAAGGGGGATACCAGATGGCGCTATGATTGGCCCGCTGGATGACGCTGCCATAGGTTAAACCGATATCAACTGTGGTTTTGTAAATAGGAACACCAATTTTTTATTACATATTCGTGTAGTGCGTAAAGAAATATGAGTGTTTTAGTTGGAAAACATTTTTCGCGTTGCTATGGATGGCACTGTAATAGTCACAAACATATGACTCACAATTTTAGACGAACAGTTGGTAACAGGTAGGTTTTTTTTAAATTAAAATACAGAATGTAGGTAGGTTTGAACATTTTATTTCGGTTGTTCCAATGTGATACATGTACCTTTGTGAACTTATCATTTCTGAGAACGTGTGCTGTTACAGCGTGATTATCTGTAAATACCACATTAACGCAATAAAGTCTCAAAATGATGTCCACCAACCTCAATGCATTTGGCAATACGTGTAACGACATTCCTTTCAACAGCGAGTAGTCGCCTTCCGTAATGTTCGCACATGCATTGACAATGCGCTGACGCATGTTTTCAGGCGTTGTCGGTGGATCACGATAGCAAATATCCTTCAACTTTCCCCACAGAAAGAATTCCGGGGACGTCAGATCCGGTGAATGTGCGGGACGTGGTATGGTGCTTCGACGATCAATCCACCTGTCATGAAATATGCTATTCAATACCGCTTCAACGGCACGCGAGCTATGTGCTGGACATCCATCATGTTGGAAGTACATCGCCATTCTGTCATGCAGTGAAATGTATTGTAGTAACATCGGTAGAACATACGTAGGAAATCAGCATACCGTCCGCACTGGCGGAATGTTACGTGATACTACGTACTTATACGTTCGTGACTATTACAGCGCCAACTATCACAAAGCGAAAAATGTGGTCCAACTGAAACATTCATATTTCTTTACGTACTCCACGAGTATGTAATGAAAAATGGGGGTCCCTATTAAAAAAAAAAAAAAACGCAGTTGATATCCGTTTGACCCATGGCAGCGCCATCTAGCGGGCCAACCATAGCGCCATCTGCTTTTCCCCCTAAAGGCTAGACGAGTTCCGTTCTTTGTAGTTTTTTCGTTTGATGCTTGTTTCGTGAGATATTTGGCCTGGTCACTATCAATGGACCAACCTGTATATTCGCGGTTAAGTACCCGATTGCTAGGAATGGCATGCTACATTTCCAAAACTGGTGCTAGAAAATCCCTGTCACGTCATACAAAACTGCTCAGCACTTTGTGGTCACTTGTTGACGTTTTGTCTGTTGGCTTCTGTCTCTGGTTCCACAGCCGACGTTGTTTTACGATTTTTCAGACGTTTCGCCAGCACGAGTGGCTACCATTGTCAAAGCTTTACATTCGACTACTGGTGGCGGACTAGAGTCGAGCTCTCTGCCACAGATTATATGTACCTTTCGCGATAAGGTCCGAGGACGTTTACCTGACCATGAACGCTGTGGTTCTCACCTGGGCACATCTTGTATCGAAAACCTACACTCACGGACCGATGCCTATACAAACTCACAAATCATCACTCGAGCGAGTGAACGAAAATGACGAACACGCTCATAACGTAAGACCGAAGATCCCGAGATAGAGTCCAACAGGCCGAACTTACCGTGCATCTGCCCTAAGATGTGGCCATAGGTGAACTAGCGCCGTTGTCCGCAATCCCATGGGCCTGTGTGTTTGACGGTTGCTCTGGTTGCTGTGTACTTCACATACTTCGCTCACTCACAATATCTGGTCGTGGGCTTTCGATATAGTGGCACGCCAACACTAGCCAGCCCTACCATTGGTCATCGATCCTCAGATCGAGTCGACGCTTGTCCATGTTGGAGCCGTTATTTCTGCCACAGTTGACAGCTCTGTCTAGTATATTACGCACCATGAGTACTCCAAAAAAACACCTAAAAATTTAATCACTTATTCCCCCCACTAAACTGACGGAAAAAATTACAACACCTAAAAAAATTAATGCAGAGTAATGAAACTTCGAGATTACTTCTATCTATGTAAATTTCGGTATTATATCTGTCTAAGTAACATATTTAAGCAACTAAAATTGGAAAATCACAGGTTAATGTAAGCGCGAGATGAGACATTGCAGCCCGCATCTCGTGGTCGTGCGGTAGCGTTCTAGCTTCCCACGCACGGGTTCCCGGGTTCGATTCCCGGCGGGGTCAGGGATTTTCTCTGCCTCGTGATGGCTGGGTGTTTTGTGCTGTCCTTAGGTTAGTTAGGTTTAAGTAGTTCTAAGTTCTAGGGGACTGATGACCATAGATGTTAAGTCCCATAGTGCTCAGAGCCATTTGAACCATTTTTTTTTGAGGCATTGCAAATGTGAAATGCTGCTAGATTAATAATCCTTGTAGCCGCCAGGATACTGAATGCAAGCGTGTAAACGTGCATGCATTGTGTCGGACAGGTGCCGGATGTCAGTTTTTCGAATGGAATTCCATGCATGTTGCACATGGTAGGTCAATACAGGAACGATTAACGCTGGTTGTGGATGATGCTGGAGTTGGTAACCGATGACGTCATATATGTGCTCGATTTTAGACAGATCTGGTGATCGATCAGGCTAAGCCAATATGTCGAGACTCTTTAGAGCATGTTGGTTTACACTAGCGGTATCTGGGCGAGCATTATCCTGCTAGAAAATCCCTGGAATGCTGTTTATGAATGGCGGCGCAACAGGCTGCTATCAAGACGCGTGGGATAACCACGGGAGTGCTACTGCTCTCATACGAAATTGCACCGCAAGCCTTAACTCCAGGTGTAGAAGCAGTGCGTCTAGACCACAAACAGACTGGTTGCAGACGCCCACCTGGGCTGCTTCTAACCAACACAGGGCCATCATTGCCACCGAGTCAGAACAAGCTTTCATCAGGAAACCCAACAGATCTCCACCCTTCCACGTCCAGTGAGCTGTCGCTTGACACCACTGAAATCGCAGATGACAGTGGTTTGGGGTCAGTGAAAGGCACGCTACAGGGAGTCTGGTTCGGAGATGTCCTTCAAGTAACCGATTTATAACATTTCATTGTGTCACTGTGGTGCCTACTACTGCTCAAATTGCGGCGGCAGATGCGTACGATGCGACGGAGCCATACGCCGAATACAATAGTCTTCGCCTTCGGTAGTGCCACGTAGCAGTCCGGAGACCGGTCTTCTTGCGAACGTACATTCTCGTGACTACCTCTGCCAGAAAACGTGCACAGTAGCTACATTCCTGACAAGTCTTTCTCCAGTATTGCATAAGGAATATCCAGCTTCTCGTAGCATTATTATTCGCCCTCGCCGTGTCCAATCTAAAAGCGTGTATTTAAAGCAAAGCTGATTTTCATCCTCATAGCGACGCTACTAGCCCTACTATTATGCGTCCGGCGCGAAATTTGAATGGACATGATCCTCCAGATGTAGAAACATCCCTACTGACCTTCATTCTATCTGTATCCGGATCCCACTCCAGCTACTGCTGGGTCTGGGTGCTGACGAGTTCTCTCTATTTGGCTCGGTCCTCCCACCACTTTTCTTACTCCATTTGCTGCCAGGTCCTCCAGATGTAGAAACATCCCGACTGACATTCGTTCATGTCGACAGACTTCTTCATGGCGCTGCGATTTTTTTCCGCCTGTGTATATTGTATGTGTGCAGTAAATAACATTTCATATTCTTCTACCTTCCCAGTGTTGCAATATACACTCTAAGAAAGAGACATACATGACACTCCATAAAGGAATTATCCGAATGGGACGGGAATCGGTAGATGTGATGTACATGTATAGAAAAACTAGAGATTGCAGTTTCAGAAAAATTGGATGATTTATTCAAGAGAATAAAGGAATTATCCGAATGGGACGGGAATCGGTAGATGTGATGTACATGTATAGAAAAACTAGAGATTGCAGTTCCAGAAAAATTGGATGATTTATTCAAGAGAAAGAGCTTCATAAACTGACTGTGTCAACAACGCAATGGTCCAGTTCTGGTCCTTATGCAAGCAGCTATTCGGCTTAGCATTCATTGATACATTTGTTCGATGCCCTCCTGAGGCTTATCGCGTCAAAGTTTGTCAACTGGTGCGTTAGATCGTCAAAACCTCGAGATGGCTGGAGGGCCCTGTCCATAATGGTTCAAACGTTTTCAATGGGAGAGAGATGTAGTGCCCTTGCTAGCCAAGGTAAGGTTTGACAGGCACGAAGACAAGCAGTAGAATATCTCGCCGTATGAGCGCCGGCATTATCTTGGTGAACTGTAAGCCCAGGATGACCTGCCTTGAAGGGCAACATAATTGGGTTTAGAATATCGTCGACTTATCTCTGCGGTGTAAAGGTGCCATGAATTTCAATCAAAGGTGTCCTGTTATGAAAAGATTTGGCACCGCACACCGTCACTCCTGGTTTTTGGGGTATATGACGGGCAACATTTGGATTGGTATCCATGTATTTACAAAGAGAAGTGTTTCACGCCACGAACGATGAATACCAAATACACATACGTTTCACTGCATTCCAACAAGCTAACAGAATAGTGGGACAGAATTAACTTTATATACGAGAGGACATCACTAGCTTAATTGGTTTTTCAAACCAATGAGCATCTTCCACGGCCTGGTTTATGAGAGCTTGAAGCATCAACTGTTTGCTAGAAATAGGGGTCTAGCACGTTTCCGACAGACCATTCCGTACACATATTCGAAGGATAGCATTTCAGATGAACTTATGGGTGACGGTACAAGTGACACCACCGTTCTGAGACATCTGCGCATTTATGGCCAGATATGGTCGACCATCGTTCTACTTGTGCAATTGGAATGTAAGGTATAGAATTTCTTCAGTCTAACCCATTGTTTAGCGCCTCAAAACGTGAGCAGTTCAGCGGCTGTTCTTCAGATTCCCCTCGATAAAAATAGCTACGCAACCGCATGGTATATGCAATGGTTCACCCAACCTTCACACATGGATTTGACTACTCTACTGCACAGCACTGGAAGCAGCTATACTTCAGTCCCCTCTGTTTCTCATTGCAAAAGTAATCGCCACACTACATTAATTCATTAATGTATTTCTCCTACAAGAGGCCATTGTTTTCATGGAAGAAAGTTTGCGTTTGCCTACGGAACGATGATTTTAGTGAGGCATGAACGTCTTGTTCGAAGCAAGTCGATGTATACGAATATTTTTCTTCTGGCTTCCCAGCGAAACTTCTGCAGGGTAGTCGAAACAACCTGGGAAGTCATTACGCATCCTACATACAGTCCTGATCCCTCCCAATGTATTCCATATATTGGGTTGTGTGAGGGGCTGGTAAATTATCATCTCCCCTTTGTCTTTTCGTCTAAGAGCAGCAATGAATCCAACGTCCTGGGTTATTCCATCCTCTTTCTGAACAGTTTCTGTTTTGCACGGTTCCCTGTGGTGCTATCGAAATTAAGTCTTGATGTCCTAACGTATGATCTATCATACTCGTATTGTCCCTTCTTAGTGTTTTCCAAATATTCCTTTCATCGCCGACTCTGGGATAAAACACTCTATGCCTCATTTTTTCCTTAGTTTTCAGCATCCTCTAAGACTTCTGAGACACTCCAAATCTATTCCGGTTTTCTATGATTCACTCCCACACAATGCCAATGGACACACTCATAAACTTCTTCGTCAAAGCAGGACTTATGTGTCACACTCGTAGATTTCCTTCTGAACGAAATGCCCTCCTTGGCTTTACTAATCTGCTTCTTATATTCTCAATGCTTCGCTCGTCACGTAATATTTTGCTCCCATGTAAGAATTCCTCCACTTCATCTGCTGCTTGGTCTTCGCTTTAAATTTTTATCCCTAATCTTATTTTTGCTAATCTTTTCCAGGGTTTTCTTTCAGTCCATATTCTGTTCACACTTTCAACAGGTCCTGTAATTCTTCCTCACTTTTAGGGTAACTCATTAATGATATCCTTTCAGTCTGACTGTCAATCCTAACTCCTGAAACTGTTTCTCGAGTCCGCCGTAGTTATTTCAATGTATGTCATGAACAATAAAAAAGGAAAACTATATTATTGCCTAATGCCCTTTCTGTACTGAGCACTTCACTTTTGTTCATTTTTTTGGTAGTTCATTCTTTATTCTTGACCATACTGTATATTATCTCACCCATTTTTCTAAGACTGTAAAACATCTGTCATAATTTTGCGATGTCGAGCGCTTTTCCAAGTTGGGCAGATCTTATGAAGTCTTGAGTTTCCTTAAGTCTTCCCACTAATATCTTTCCTCTAATATCAATTACTACGACGTAATTCCCTCTCTTACACCTTTCGCCTTTCCTAGAGCCGAACTGGTTGCCATCTAGTAGGTCTCCAAAATTCATTGATCCATGAGCTGTTTAGCTGATTGTGTGGTAGTTCTCGCACTTATCTTCCCTGATGGCTTCGTGATTATCAGGACAATAGTTTACCGAACGTTTGATGGTACGTCTCCAGTCTCATAAATTCTACACATTAACTTCAGCAATCACATGGTTGCCATTGACCCAGTTATTCTTTTATCAAGTCAGCACACAATTCCACCCCATACTACAGTAGATCAATGTACTACACCTGACTGCTGTCTGTTCTCCATTTCACAGTAGATATCATTTTGCTATTTTTAAGTTGACACCCTTACTTTTATATTTGTCAAAAGTTGTTTTACTCTTCCATGTGTTGAATTTGTTCTTCTGACCAAATCCATTCCGTTTTCTCACACATTTCGCTTTCGCTAGCTTTCACTTCCTAACGATTTCTTTCCTAAGTGACATACGTTGGTATATTCATTTCTTTTCCTACTAGTCTCGATCGATTTACGTACAGTTTACGTATATTTTTATCCACTCAAAGTTTCTCGTAGTGATCTTCCTCGTCCGTATATTTGTATATCCACCTTCTGTGACCGCCTTATTTTAGAGATACTATTCCTTTTCATGTGAACTACTTACTGTGGTATTTGTTATAGCAGTATCTATAGCCTCAGAGAACTTCAAACACATCTCATCTCTCTCAGTAATTCATTATCCTTCTTTTTTCTACATTGACATTTCCTAACAGTTCTTTTCATCCTACTATTCAATATTATTAAATTGTAATCTGAGTCTACACGAGGTTCAGGGTTGCCTTGCAATGCGATATCTGATGTCGGAATCTCAGCCTGGTATCTTCTCGTGTTTCCTAGTATTTTCCAGTTAAACTTCCTTTTATCACGGTTCTTCAGCAGGGTATCTGCTATTACTACCACTGCTACTAACGTGAATTAGTTGTTGCTCTTTCGGTGGACATTGTAGGAGTCAGTTCTGAATGCACAAATTGTTATCAGTAGACGACACTAGTACAGACCAAATGCTTTCTCTTTCCTCGCAAGCGTACGTAAGCTGTATTACGTCTTGTACATCATCTGAGGGCAATTTTCATGAGCAATGCATTAACTATAGCTTTTCTTACTCCTTTGTGTGAATATTTATGCTTACAAAGAAAGGGAAAACATTGCCTTCCTTTTCAAAACAATGATTAGCCTTAATATTTCCAACCTTTATAGATAGTGGAATGGTTTTCTTACAGTAGGATACTACGTAGCATAAGTTGCGTTCGAAAGTGTAAGTCACGATTGTAGGCTTGGCAGCATGACAATTTCTCACTGATCTGGCAATGAGGAGTAGTTTTGAAGATTTATCATACTAATAGTAGCATTCGCAGAACTATAACACGTTTCTTACTGAAACATCTTGGTGCCAAATTTCAGTTTCTCATTCAGGGAAAAAATGATAAAATAAGTACTGTTAGCTCACAAATGATTTCCATACTAAATCACCGTGAAGCTGTAGTCATATCGAGATCTTTTTCATATAAAAAACGACAGAGATAAATTGTCTGCAAAATGAAAGCTGTCAGGTGACATCTGGCGGTCGGAGTTCCATCTATGCAAGATATCACGTGATGCTATGATTTATAGCAGGGTAGACAGTATGCGGTGTTTGAACCAGATAGATACGTTAACTGTTTTATGAAGGAAAAATATTTTGTCAATGTATACCCACGGGCAGATAATGTAGGGGATTTACACTACAGCGCCAGGCTCAATATTGCTTTTACTTCTTGTGACATCTCTCTCTTACCCACACACATATATATATTGAAACGTCCCCTTAGAAAAATTATTGAATTACTGTGCTGATAAATCTCTTACATTATTTGATATTAAAACAGCTGAGCAAAACTGAACGTACTCAGACATTTCGCTCTTTACCTATTCTGATCAACACTAAACTGACACACAACACGTTTTAGCGCAACGCAATCTAACTTTCAAAAATCCCTACAAAAGAATGACCCTGACTAACATTAACCTATACCTTTCACAAATCACTTACCTCACAAAAATCTTCGTTACTCGAACTACTGCAATACAGCGAGCGACACTACTGCCAGCTAAATAAAAGATTCAAACTACTGAAGGCACTAACTACTGATAGGCATAGTAAGGAAATGAAAGATTTTAATAGAGAACAAACAAAGTATTTACCTTAATAGTGTTCAAAAGTCATAATATATATAGCAGTTCATGACATCCATTCTTACAAATGTACTGTTTCTGATGGACACACGCCCAGATCATCCGCTCTCAAAAATCCTCCATCTCACTTCCCCACATCCACCACTGCTGGCGGCTCACCTCCAACTGCGCAACGCTACGCACTGTTAACATCCAGCTGCCCAACACTACAATAGCCAACAACAATGCAAACCAGCCACAGACTGCACACAGCACAGCCAGTGATTTTCATACAGAGCGCTACGAGGCGTTACCAATATAAAAACCTAAACAGCCTACTTACTATATATATATAATGTGTGTGTGTGTGTCGGAGTAATCATAAGAGGTAAACGCAAAAAGAATATATACCATCCCTCTCGTTCACATAATTATTCATTAATACGTTATACGAAGAACCTACTGAAGAAACCATCACCAACGAAGTATTATTTTTAAGATCTTCATTATTCCAATAATTCTGAACGCTCGTCAGACTCCCAAATTGAAATATGGAGTAGAATTATAATCGCATCCTGACTGATATGACATATACATAGATCGGCCTCGGAGTTTTTCGTGGCAGCATTCATTAACAAAATTTTCTCCGATACTCAAGCCACATAATGCACCCGAGTTCAAACTCGAGCTATCATTCTCCCAAACTCTTTGTCAGGAGCTGACCGACACCAGGAATTGATGTGAATATCTTCCAAATACAGAGTTTAAATTCATACTTGTTATGGTTAGCACATTGAAAAAAATATAGAAATTCATCTTGTAGTAAAACAAGCACTATGAGATGGAGAGACAAGATAGCATGCCAGGTCTTACCCCAGTTCACTGCTAGTAGCGCCACGTCACCATAAAACGTCTGCGGGTAGCGCACAAGTATTTCACCATAATTAAGAATAAAAGTAAAAGTTAAAACTGTTTTTTCAAACTTAGTCAGCATATACTTTAATGTTATAATGTTTTAAATGTCAAGTTTTAGTGTGGTTATATCAATAGTTTTCCTAAATACATCGTTTTAACAAAATATAAGTGGCGCTAAATAAGAAAACTATACAGCCAGAAATTGGTCACAATGTGCCAATGTATGCCAAAATTAACTGGTGCAAGTCTCAACATGATAAATTAAAAACTGTCGTCAGAGTCCACATCTTTAAGAAAAATTGAAGGCGCTAAATATTAGACTTAGAAATGTAAAAATTTGTATGTTGCTTCAGTTCAACCTAAAAATAATAGCTAAGTGACCACAATAAGCTACCTGTAATAGTTTTCGAGTAATTTAATGAAAACTAAATTTGAATCTAAAACATCCCCATTTGTAGTAGATTAAGTATCTGTAATTTTAATGCTAGAAAATTTTGGTTACCGCACATGATAAAACATATTAAATAATAGCGCTACAACAAGGTTTAGGACCGTACTGTTAACAACAACCAATATAAGGGCTCTTAAAGTTATAATTCAGAGGTAACGAGCTACTGTCAGTTCAACTCTAAAAATTATAGAAGGCAACTTTTGTATGCAAGCGAGCTGAAATTTTTACCGTGATTTGAACCAACTTATCTACATGCATGTAAAAATTAAGAAGACTGTAAATTAATTCATGAGTTAGTTATTAAAGATTATGTGTCCGAGAAAGAGGCCGCTTAGAGACTGCTGCCGTGTGCATAAGACGGATGACTTCTGGTGTTCCTTGGCCGTCCGCTGCGCCACATGTATAAATACAGCCTGAGAGGCAAGACGAGACTTCACTTCGCACCCAGCCACTGTAAGATCTGCGTCCGTCAAACGCCGGAGTGCACGCTGCCTCGGATGACGTCAGAGACAGACTGTGACAGAGCGCGTATTTTCTCCGGCTAATTGTTAGTTAACTCGCGAGGACTGTACACCGTCCCGGATCGCTTAGATTTCGCAAAAGTAGCTGTTAGTGTGCCGTTCGTGATATTTACCAATCCGCGTGGCAGGTAGTGACAGTTCAAAATGGCTCTGAGCACTATGCGACTTAACTTCCGAGGTCATGAGTCGCCTAGAACTTAGCACTAATTAAATCTAACTAACCTAAGGACATCACACACATCCATGCCCGAGGCAGGATTCGAACCTGCGACCGTAGCGGTCGCTCGGTTCCAGACTGTAGCGCCTAGAACCGCACGGCCACTCCGGCCGGTTAGTGACAGTTGGTTTTCCATTATTTTGGCGAGCATTTCATTAATCTGAGTATCAGTTTATCAGGAACTTAACGTAAAGGTCGCCTCTGAATTGTTAATAGTGCTGTTTAGGATAGAAATATTTGCTGTCAATATGAACATAATGACTTTCACAGTGTTGTGCGTGTGACACTTTGCCAAATACGTGTATGAATTAGAACTCTAAATCTTCATTTACAAACATAGTCCTGATCCTGATAAGCAAAAAGAGAATAGAAACGTTTCTTTCAGTGGGCTGGACAAGAATGTGCACGTGCAGGCTTGAAACCATGGTTAGAATGCTCTCCATCGGTTTCTGGTTGCTCACAAAAATATTTGCCAGGCTCTCATTAAAAGACAACGAACCACGAATTTTACCCGCCACCCCAGAATCTCTGAAAATGAGAATCATATGTAAGATTAGCTCAATTCCTAAGCTCGTGACAATGTAGGTTCCATTTGGTGTGGCTGTAGAAGGCCTCGTAATGTAATAAGTGGCAGAAGACGTCTATTGTCATTACAAAAACTTCTTACACACAAATATTTCAATTTCATTATTCTTCACATGTTTGGTGCATTCCATACTGTGGAAAGTAAGTCAGTTACTGAGATCTTGATGAAATATGCACATAAGTTAGTGTTAAAAATCATGTTTAATTAGGTCGTGTACTCTACTAATACCCAAATGTTGCCATGATATTGTACATTTCTGCCATTACATACACGAGCAGTGTCTACTATACTAGAATTGTCAATTTATTTTATTTTCCCCTTTTTCTTTGAAGGAAATCGTGATGAATTAGTAGTGGGACAAAGTGGAGTCCCAGTAGTAAGCTTGTAGTACCTCTATATGTGGGCAGGTCTACAGGTGGAAGACAAAGCGTCTTACCGGACAATGTAAAGGGCCGTTCACCACGCGTTTCATTGTAGTTGTTGGAGAAAGTCTGTGATGATAAGGCCCAATGGGCGAGCCACAGCCCTTCCTTGTGAATTTACATCGAACGGATACGTAATGCGCTATCATTTAGGATCGTAGGTTTGATTTAAAACTGTTAAGTGATTTTGTAATTCACACTCTTTTTAGATGTAGCATTGAGAACTTGTAGCACTGTTTACAATCACTGCTGAGACATGATTCAATCGTACTACCCTTCTTCCCTTGCAGTGGAATGACACTCTCGGTAGGTTTCTTTCTCAGTGTTTTCCTCACTATCCACTTGCCAAAGTAAGCTGCTTCTCCGCGAGGCCAGCCTTCTATTTCAGACACCAACACAGGACAGTCCGGGGTTCTCCGCCAACCTGCTCGGGATTTCCACTGAGGGCGACACCCGTCTCAGAGCCTACGACAGCGTAATAGTTCGTGAAAAAGAAAATACGTCACCTATCGGCACAACGCTGAATTGCAAGTAACAGGATTGTTGTTTTTAAATTTCTACACTACATTTTACTGTCTTTTTTTCCCTCTCATTCAGTTGTGTTTTCGCCATTTCGATGTTTAGCTATTTACTATTATCCTTTCTGTTAGATATCATCAGTTAGTCTTTCCTATCATTCCCCTTAATTGCTTGGTAGCCTCGCCATTCTACTCAGAATTTCTGTTCCTCTCCTGTGTTACGAGAGGGACACACTGCTTGCGAAAATTTTTCTGTTCTGTTCTGTTCTTCAGTTTTACTTCTGTATGCAGTTTGAACAACAGACATGATAATCTGAAACCTCCTTCAATTTCCTTAACGTGAACCCTTCCCTCCCCTATAGAATTTATACTTTAATTATTGTTATTCTTCTCAAAGTAAGCAGTTTGGTTAAACACCAGATTGGCCATGAATGATTCAATATTAGCGTAAAATAAAATGCAAAAGACAGTTTATGAATTTATCCCTTAGATTTATTTAGGGACTTCGAACAGATGTGCAGAACTATAGACCTATATCTCTAACGTCGATCATTTGTAGAATTTTGGAACACATATTATGTTCGAGTATAATGACCTTCCTGGAGACTAGAAATCTACTCTGTAGGAATCAGCATGGGTTTCGAGAAAGACGGTCGTGTGAAACCCAGCTCGCGCTATTCGTCCACAAGACTCAGAGGGCCATAGACACGGGTTCACAGGTAGATGCGTGTTTCTTGACTTCCACAAGGCGTTCGATACAGGTCCCCACAGTCGTTTAATGAACAAAGTAAGAGCATATGGACTATCAGACCAATTGTGTGATTGGATTGAAGAGTTCCTCGATAACAGAACGCAGCATGTCATTCTCAATGGAGAGAAGTCTTCCGAAGTAAGAGTGATTTCAGGTGTGCCGCAGGGGAGTGTCATAGGACCGTTGCTATTCACAATATACATAAATGACCTTGTGGATGACATCGGAAGATCACTGAGGCTTTTTGCAGATGATGCTGTGGTGTATCGAGAGGTTGTAACAATGGAAAATTGTACTGAAATGCAGGAGAATCTGCAGCGAATTGACGCATGGTGCAGGGAATGGCAACTGAATCTCAATGTAGACAAGTGTAATGTGCTGCGAATACATAGAAAGATAGATCGCTTACCATTTAGCTACAAAATATCAGGTCAGCAACTGGAAGCAGTTAATTCCATAAATTATCTGGGAGTACGCATTAGGAGTGATTTAAAATGGAATTATCATATAAAGTTGATCGTTAGTAAAGCAGATGCCAGACTGAGATTCATTGGAAGAATCCTAAGGAAATGCAATCCGAAAACAAAGGAAGCAGGTTACAGTACGCTTGTTCGCCCACTGCTTGAATACTGCTCAGCAGTGTGGGATCCGTACCAGATAGGGTTGATAAAAGAGATAGAGAAGATCCAACGGAGAGCAGCGCGCTTCGTTACCGGATCATTTAGTAATCGCGAAAGCGTTACAGAGATGATAGATAAACTGCAGTGGAAGACTCTGCAGGAGAGGCGCTCGGTAGTTCGGTACGGGCTTTTGTTAAAGTTTCGAGAACATACCTTCGCCGAAGAGTCAAGCAGTATATTGCTCCCTCCTACGTATATCTCGCGAAGAGACCATGAGGATAAAATCAGAGAGATTAGAGCCCACACAGAAGCATACCGACAAACCTTCTTTCCACGAACAATACGAGACTGGAATAGAAGGGAGAACCGGTAGAGGTACTCAAGGTAGCCTCCGCAACACACCGTCGGGTGGTTTGCGGAGTATGGATGTAGATGTAGATGTAGATGTATATCACTAACGGATGATAAGGTTGTAAAGGTGATACCATGTCAGTTCAATGTGGAAAAGTAACAAATTCAACCTGGCCCACTCAGGTTCCTTTCACATCTGGTGAATATTATACTTCAGATAAGAGTTCGAAAACTACCATTTCCCAGAGGTATATGACAGTTATGAAGAAAGTTATGGGCCCGCTAATTTTAGGAACTGAGTGAACTTTAGATGAATCTCTCTCAAGATTAATTGCTATATGCTTTTCGTCTTCACATAACATCTTCTCTGCAAGCACATAGCACACGAGAGGCTACACCTGAGAGGATTGATGGGTTTCGTGGTATTTGCTTTTTACACTTGCTGCAAATTTTTTCACCTAGCAATACATTAGGAAATTTTCTTGACATGCACTCCTGAATATTCTTAAAATTCTTCTGTACTCTTGCATGACCTCCATTAAATAGATTGCAACAGTACAGTTTTAACATGAAACAGATTTTTGACAAACTACTTTTGTATTCTGCTACTCAGCACATGTGCATTGCTGTTTGAGTAAACAAGCCACACACATGAAACTAGCTAGTTATGACAGTTGCAGTAATAATCTCACTGATTTGCTGTCCACAGCAAGAAATTTTCACCAGTTTGTCAGAATAATAGTGACTGCTATTGTCTATTGTTCTAGTGAAAACCAGATACATAACTGCTTACTGCACTTTATTAGTGTAGTGATGTACACGAAATTAAATTTTGTTTATGATACCTTTGGTGTATCAACCTGTTATTTATCATGTCTGTAGTAGCATATTGGAGCAGTACCATATATCTTTTCAAAAAAAAATTGCAGGTAGGATGTTTTTGGTCAAAGATTAACCCAATGAACTTGAATTTTAAATGCTTAAGAACCCTCTATGCTTCATATCAATGTAAAGCTTCACTCATTAGGTTTTCAACGATAGAAATTTCGTATCTGGGTTAGAAGCAGAATTATAGTCATTTATGTTGGGACAGGGGCAAGTAAATTTCAGACAGTTTCCAGATTTGGCAGACCTGTAACTTTCTTCAGAGTTGTCATATGTCTCTGTAAATTGGTAGTGTTCCATCGCTTATGTGGCTCATCGGATGCACCAAATATGAAAGAATTCTGAGTGGGTCGGGTTGAGTGCTACATTGAATTCACATGGAATTACTCGTAAGTAGATTTCGTAATGACGTTTCCAAGCGGTCAGTTATCCATAAAAGTAAATTTTGGCGCTAATTTTGATTGCCTTATGCAATTAAATTAAATATATTCATCCAGTTTTTAATTATCTTGTTCAACGATTTGTTATTCTGTAAATAATTACAGATATACAAAAAATTAATTGTTATTTTATTAATTTCTTCAATTATTAATGTCTTTGATAGATTTAATTAATTTATTTAGTAATTAATTATATCATTTTTTGTTAATTTGACCTATCACCAGTGTGACTGTTCATTAGTTGTACGAAATATTCATTTTATCCCATCTGTAGTTATGTGCGTTATAATCATGAACACACATTTACTCTGCTGAATACGTGCTTCTGCTACAATTCCTTAAACTTTCTGTATATGTCAGTCCACACGTGACCTACAAATTTTCTACGAGCTACAATCTGATACAGAAAAGTATTAATTTCGTGTTACACTGAGATCCATTTTGACCTTAGATAAGAAAAAATAAATGATCACTGGCGCGAACACAATTGATTAGTGGCCTGGTTTTCTCACATTTAATAAACCCACGAGCATGTCGTGTAACCCACGTTAGATGTTCTTGAAGGGGAAGGAGAAATCCCTATCTGCCTGGGTTGAGGTTTACAGCTGTTTGCCTAAATCTATTCAGATGTCAGGCAGAATGGTTCATTAAACAAGTGACAGTAGGTTCATGCCATTACCTTTCTTCAAACTAACTAACTTCTGTCGACGTGGCTTGGAACATTATTCTCACAGCATGTGATGATGACAGCAACGACTTCAAACATAATTTTCGATACATAACGCGTAGAAAACTAGCGGCCTGCAGAAAATGATGGACAAAGAATGGAATATATTTCAAATCATCACAGAAAACAGGCACAGAAGATTATTCACAACAGAAAGTTTCTTGACTGTTGAAAATTATTACCTGTCTTCTTCCGAGATTTGTTTCTCAGTAATATTCATGGGAACGGGAGAAAGCAAGCGTAGTGGCTCCTTTCAAACTTATACATAAGCTGGCGAGAAAAATATTAACAAATTATGTTAGTTTTCCCACCGCCTATGAAACCGAAAAAAATAAAAATTAAGTATTATTTATTTTTAGTACAGGTTTCGTTTCCACTTTAGATTTCTTGAAGAACAAAACTTTTTCCGTACTTAACAATCCTGCAGCAGTAATTGTCAAATCACAATTTTTGGCCAGCTAGATACGGTCCTTGGAGACAAACTATGGAACAAATTACTACAGCTCCTTTTTTCTGTTGAACACTGTTTTCTTTTTTTTTTCTTTCAGTTCTCGTAATGTAAAAGCACATTTATTTGTTTCCGCGAATTATTTGTTGATTTAATGTGTCAAATGAGGACAGAAATATAGTACAGAGAATTGTTTCACTTCCTCATTATGCGAGAGCCATCTAACGGGAACAGCGAGAACCTTATCGCCACATCTCTCGGTACTCGTGGGCAAACAGAGTTGTGAATATATCTCTGTTTGTGTTCGCAGAGGATATACCATGTCTGCTTTGCCATCTACAGAGATACTCAGTCTGAAGTTCAGAGCAGGGGATACTTAGCATGGTGCCTCTTATCAAAAGCCTCTAGCCGTTCGAATCCCGTGTGAATCTCTCTGCATCAGCTACTCAGTGTGTACTGTAATGTTACTCTAATCGTGTCTTCACCATCTCTACCTAGTCGATGCATAGGAGGCTGATGAATATCTCTGGATACTTTGTTTAACAGTGTTCCTTCAAGAGTCAGTTCAGGTTTTCCAATACTTTCTTGACCCTCTCTAGTGGGCGATCGTTCGTGCTGCCCTTCTTTGCACACGCTATCCCCTGTTGGCCCTATTTGGTAAGCGTCCCACACACTTCTGCAATATTCTAGGATGGGATGCACAAGTGTTTTGTAAGCATTCTCCGTTGTAGACTCACTGTATTCCTTTAGTATCATGGCGATGCCACCTAACTTACCTACGACTGATGAGACAGTGTGATCGTTTCATTCCTTACCCGTACAAACTGTTACACCAATGCATTTGCATGGACTGGCTGACTCTAATTGTGAATAGTTGATGACAAAATATACTATGTTTTTCGTACTGTCAAGTGCACAATTTTAAATTTTTGTACGTTTAGAAGTTATCAGTGATTGTACTACTTTGAAACCTTATCAAGATCCGACTTAAGATATCTGTAGCGCTGTTCTGACTGCACTTCATAGTAGATAATTGCATCATCTGTGAAAAATTTCAGAAAGGAGAACATTTCTCTATTCAGACTGTGAGGTATACTTAGACAGTGTGTCCCTCCTAAGAGTCGTCAGACGCATTTTGTGTGTTATTTCGGCAGATACTCGCAATTTCGTTTTTGCTACGTGTAGCTTGTATCACCCAAACCAATTATGCTCATCACGTCTTTCATGCGACGCCAAACAAAATGATTTTTAAATCGATATTTTACGTCCCCATTCGATAGAGCAGTACCAGTTTTGTGCAGTGTAACGTTTGTTTTACGAATATGTATTAACAGGGTCAGTAAAACAGGAAGAATAATCAACAGTCCAGCAGCGTCTGAACTGCGCTTCTGCATGGCGGTAGCTGTCATGAAGGAAAAAAATCGGCGCTTTCCGTAAACGCTGGGTTCTCTTTCCATGGACACTTCTTACGTCTTATACGAGTCTTAAAGCTTTCGACCCTGGAATCATTATAAAGCACCAACGTTTCGTATGGACGTGTATCAGTGCACTGGTTCGTATCGATAAATGCCAGTGGGCCAGAAGACACTCCTACTCCGTTACGTCCTGGCGGATTTCGTGGCGCTCCCTCAGGGGGCTCAATAGCAATCAGAGAAGGAACTTAACGTCGAGCGCGCCTGCGCACGTGGATCTGTCTTCGTGCATACGCTGGATAGTGCAGGCTGTCTTCCGCCTCTAGAGCAGTAACCTGTGCTCGAACGGACTGCAGCCAGAGTATATGCCCCATGAGAAATAGGATGATGGCTTAAATGGCGCAAGCCAATCAACGGAAACCTACAGTTAAGCGGGTCTTAAACCCTTGGTGGCTGGTTCCAGAGGTATGCCGGTTGGTTCTCGGCGAGGTGTGTGGCAGTAGATGCAGAGCATTTATTTTTAACGTTGTCGTTATAAGAATATCACTAACATACTTGGCCCCTATTGAATCTGGTGAGCCTGAACTTCTTATACTACATTTAAACTTGAATGATTCGCTAAAGGCTGATTACATCTCGTGACAGGGCTTTGGCGAAGTACAATAAAAGTACAGTCCCCTTTTGTAAATGTGTGTTTTTCATGTGCTGATAATCCTATTTTAGACAAGCTGTTTCAAGATCTATTTGTGCAGCAGCTTTTAGTTTTGTTTAGAGCCACGGGCCCAGCCTCCATTTGCTGTAAGTTCTTTTGTAAATATTTAGTTGTTCATATGCGTTACACTGTTAAATGGAAGCCGAATATTGTTTAGGCTGTTTTATTTTCGCCACGAATTTTCAACTTCGTCAGTAATTAATTGTATAGATTCCGCCTTGCGTAATCATGTACAGCGTGGTTATAATTAAACTTTCGCTGTTCAAATAACTTACGGGTTTGCTGCCGGGTGGCGTCGTCGACCACCGCCGATGTTTCGACAGGAGCACACCCTGCCATTCTCAAGGCACAAATGCATTTGTGGCTCGAGAATGGCAGGGTGTGCTCTTGTCGAAATATCGGCGGTGGTCGACGACGTCACCCGGCAGCAAACCCGTAAGTTATTTGAACGTTCAATTCGCAGGGAAAAGTTAAGTTCTCACAAACTTTCGCTGCATGAGAGGGACCCCATGAAAAACCAGTCATCGTAGGACAATGAATCTTTGTCAAATCATTATTAAAAATATGCGTAAGAGAAATAACGAACAAAGCATTGAAAGAAAGATATTTTAATTACCCCATGATAGGGTAACATTCGTCAATTGCGTATCATGTTTACGTTAGAGGTTAAAAATTTGAAAACTGTGACGACCATCCAACAACAGCCCGCAACCGCGCTGGAGGTATCATTCCACAACTGTTCGCAATATTTTTCGAACGGTGTACTATGTGCCGTTCAGCTACAGTGACAGATCGTGCACTTCAACAATTTGTGGTGAAATTGGCAGTCGGCAACTCCCACGAGCAGTTCCCAATTTTGCCAATTAATAGAACTTTCGAATCATGCTCTGGAACCCCAATGCAAAAAGAGGACCTCTCCCTATTCCTCTATTGCGTCGACACTCGCAAAGAGCAGCAGCATCACTGCTGTTGTTTGGTAAAAGAGCTTTACTAGGAAAGCCCTGCTCACCTTGTCCAACCCTTGTTGATTGTCTGGAATTGTAATGCACACTGATGCTTGTGTTTTAACCTTACGTCACCGTACAAGTACTGGCGCCTAACGGTAAGCGATGACACTAGCAACGTAAAGCCTGCAGTGCATAGTCTGAACATTGCCTCTATAATGTTGGGTACCTATACATTGAATAACTTTCCGTCTGCACTGCTCTTTTATGTTGTAAATTGGGCTCCCAGTATGGCCCTTCGTAACTGAACTACGGGGTGTCCAGCGAAGGAGGCCCTGATTTCAAAATGTAATAGCTCGAAAACTAAGGTCAATAGACGAGTACAACAAATGATGTGTTTGTTGTGAAAGCTGTAATAATTTTATAACAGAAGTTTCGACATAGTTAAAAAAGGTGCTAACAAATGGCACCGTACGCTGGGCAGTTCGAACTGTTTCAGCGTGCGCAATTACACTCGTCCTCTGCAGGCAGTCTTTGCTTTCACATCACAATCTTTTCGAAATGTCCACTACTCACAATAAAGTGGTGGTGCAAGCGAAGAATGAAATTTGCCATTATACCCTGTAGTGCCTCAACGGAAATAGATCATATGTCAGGAAGATCGCCGATTCAAACTCGTCTGAAGTGGTGGGATGGTGCTGGTAGACAATCTCTTTCAGTGTACTCCACAGAAAGTAGCCACAAGGAGTCAGACTGGGCGAGTATGAAGACCAGTCCATGCTTGCGCCAGTAAATTTGCAGTAATACAACACTATCCCCGGGAATATTCATCAAGAAAGCGAAACATCTGTACGGCGCGAAGTAGTCTGGTTGCGTCTTGCATGAACCAGGTGTCTGGTAGATCCTCCAGCGCTAGCTGTGTGGCGACCAAATGTTCCGAACTGGTTACGTGACGTTCACTAGTGATCGTTTCATTCATGAAAAAGGTCCAATTAGGCCTCAGGTGCATACCACAGCGCAAACAGTAACTTTTGAAAAATAAAGTGGTTTTGCTTCACACATATGGGGATTTTCGGAGCCCTAAAATCGCTAGTTTCATTTATTCGTGACTCCATTCATGTGAATTTGTGCTTCATCTATGAGTCAAAATCAGACATCGAAGCGTCAATTATCACTCATTGTGAGACTCTGCTTCGCGAAGACATCTCTCTGTCACACACCTCCTTCATTTATAGCCTGGTGACTTCGGGTTTTTGATGTATACATCTGTAAACTCTGTCAGCATTTTCTACATGCCAGAACTCTTAAAACTAACCTCTACTGCAGTTCTACGAACTGTCCTCAAATTTTTCTGAATAATTTCAGAAACCGTGGCGACATTTTCAGGAGCAACTACACTCTAATCGTGATTTGGCGAAGAGCTCGCGGGCGGTTTTCGCATCGAGTCCTTTTGGAACATTAAATTGTGTTTGAAAACTGTAGGAGTGTGTTCTAATCTCTGACATGCCAAGAATGGAAACACTTCTTTAATGGAATACATGATTTCAGCCTCCTCCTTCGGTACGCTAACATCCTTTCATGTTTCAACAGTGGAAGTGATCGCTGTAAGCTGCGGCTCAGTATTTATAGGAACTACGTATTTTTCGATTTCAACACCATGTGATAGCAGATTTTCGCACTATCTCGAGACTTATGCTTAACTCTTGTGTAACATTCTTACAGCTTTCACAGTAAGCACTCCTTTTGTTGCCTCGCCTCGATAATTTTCAAGTCAGAGACTCCTCTGCTGAATACCCTGTGGCAGAAGCCGTCTGTAAATGATCTATAAAGTACTGCTCATTGCGTTTCCTATTGGGAATAAAAAAATGTGTGCTGGGATTTTATATTTTGTGGCTTGGCCCTCTCGCTCCCTGCTCCTTGCATTGCTAACATTTCAATCCGAGTTGTCTGGTGATACAGCAGTTCGTTTCAACACGTTTTATCACACACAGATACAGCGGTAAAAACAGGGTAAATTGTTTTGTCATTCTTTGCATAACAATGTTATCAGTTCGGATCCTGACCATGCAAAACTTTTATGCTTGAGGTGGAGAACTTTCCACAGTAACAGGCAAAGTATTATACAGCAACACCTGAGGCACAAGCTTTTACATTCCGATCAGAACCAAAGTACACTGATTCGAAATTACTGATTTTGCACTGATTTTTAAGAATGATTCTACATGAAAATTATGTTAGCCTATAATCACTTATATTTAAGTTATCTATCACTGTAGTTACATATAGCACCCACGTTTTCATAATTCGAAACGTACCAGAAGATGGTTCATCACTCTCGAAAATACTAATGAAATTACTTTCATGAACGCTAGTAGCTGTTTTATGGACGTGTTTTCAGTTATTTCAATACTTGTGACTGCATCCTAGCAGAAAGATTGTTCCCTTAGCTCTTGATGTAACTTCTGACTTATCGTTCGTAATTGTCGTTTCTATGAGCCTGCATAAATCTACTTTGCTCGAAGGATGGTTAACTCTCTTCATCTTCTATTTCAGGAAATAAGTCCAACAGTTGTTAAATGAAAACACATCTTTTCTATACTTTTTCCTGTTTCGCTTTTTATTTGTTACCATCTCCCACTTCCCATTCTCTTTCCGCCGTTAACCCATTAATTTCATATACGCCTGTATCGTTTTCATTTGTTTTCTGATATTGTAAATAATTCATCTTCAGTATACTGGGACAAAGATGAATGAGCACATTGTACGAGCAGTGAATAAGATCCTTGACTCTGTGTTTAGTTTTATCTGTGGTCCACTTGGCTAGTCAGTGAGTTGTGATGCGATGGGGCATAGTAGAAAGCAATTGAGTTTTTCAGAGAACGAGCTCTGTTATTAGTGAACCTGGGAGAAACTATCTGGAATACTTTATTACGGAGAGGAAAACTTGCTTATGTAGCTATTTCACTCTTTATATTAACAGAGGCGCTTTTTTGGAGGATATTTTTAAAGGTAAACCATGCACGAGGGAGAATAGATTACTTTGTCAAAACAATAAATTGAAAGAATTGTTTGTTCCTCTGATAACTAATAATATCTGTGATTAGAGTTAATCTGATCTCTATGTTTTCATTGTGTCACAAAGTATGAAACTGCTTGTGAGAGAATTTCCCATTTGTTAGTACCTTCTTATTTCGTACAGTTCTTTTCGTCAATTATCAAAGTTTAAGTTTTCAAGATCGATTTTCCATAAGGGAAAAAACCTATCTCTTCCATTCTTAGGAAGGTTTTGAATATTTTGCACGTATTGCACCTTAACGCCATATGCAGCGACAGGTTTCTGACCAAAAAGCTGTTGTTGCATCTGCTGATTTGTATTTGCTTTCGAGAACGAACCTCGGTACGTCGAACAAGAGGTATGTCACTTTTATTTCAGGGCAAATCTCAACTGCACTCTTATGAGAAAACAATATGAGAACCAGAATTATTAGGTGCTGTGCTATACAAGTAGTTTAATAAGTTATTCAGCAAACAGTCTTCGTCGCATTTGAATTTGAATTTTTATTTTTAGACGACCGGTTTCGATCTTCTAATGAGATCATCATCAGATCTACATTCCTTGGTGACAGTGGGATTTGCTTGCGTCGAGCAGGTCCGTCCGCGCTGGCGTGGATAGCAATGTTGCAAAAACTTTGAAGCATGTTAAGTATCAATGAGCAGTGTTGGTAATTTCATACGGTTTTTTTTTCTATGAGTAGAGCAAAGATTAATTTTTGTGGTTATCCCAAGTCAAACGTTGCTTTTCATAGGGTGCAACTTGTATGATGCACTTTGGTATTGAATTTCAGTTATACAGTTTTCATTGAGCATACAAATAATTTCTTTTGGCACTTAATTGGATTGATTTTCATTATTTCAGATTCTGATTATCACTAAGTTAAAAGTTTTGTTTGACGATACTGTTCACACGCGTACCACAGGGCCAACCAACAGTCAGTACTGCTCAAGAGTTGAACAGGGTATGTAAAGTACATGTTACAGGAGGGGAAAGTTCTGAAAAACCAAATTTTCAGTGTTCACACATATAAACAATTTTTCTATAGAGAGCTTAGACACCATTTCTGAATTTGCCTGTGTAGGACAAATCTTTATTTCTTATTCGACGATTCTCTTATCGTTTCTACATAGTCTACAGTCAAATTCGAGATCATCATCAACTATTTTAATTATTCTCACTCTAGCGATACACCAACTCCCATTCATCACATGTCATTGCCCAGATGATTAACCTGCAGCTATCAGACATTTCTCACGCATAATGCACATTAAACAACAAAAGAACGAAACTCACGCCTAAATGACGCTGGTTACAACGAAAAACATCTTCTCAAATTTTCTCTGATTTATTGTAAAAAGAATGCAAATCTGGCCACGGCATTGTGTTTTAACGTAACCATATCGATTTTCAGTGCACTTAGTACATTGCTTCACAGCCTTTCCAAAATCCTCAGCAAAAACTGTTTTAGCTGGAGCAGCAAATCACGTATGCAACGTTTCCTTCACTTCCTCATCAGAGGTGAGCCGACGGTCCCTTAAACCGTCATTTAGTGGACCAAACAAATGAAAACCCTACGAGACCACACGTGGGATGCTTAAACAGCCCGGAGTTTATTTTCTGAAGGTTCTGAATGACTTTCTCTACTATACGTGGACGCAAGTAGCTACCCTAAGGAAAGAGACTTCTGCATCTCAGAAACTGTATCACTTTCCTACAAGGGTCTGACTCCTGTTTTTTTTTCTAGTACAAAGTGATGAATCTATGCTCCATCTCCATGGATGACTTATATCAAAAACATATCGTCTTCATTAGCATGACGGTCCAGTAGCAGCCGAGACATTCTCAATTGACTGCGCTTGTTCTCTTCGTTCAGTTTTTTTGAGACACGTTTTACTACGGCGTTACGAAAGTAGAGCCAGTTTTGGGTGCTGCCATGTGCAGGATCAAAACTAAACTGTATCTCTTTTGTCACTTCAACATTCACTAGTCGGTTATTCTGAATCAGGTCAGGGACTCGTCCACTGTTAATATCAGCAGTGGGTACTCCTTTCTCGTCCTTCGTGCATGTTCAGCTGCTTTTGAAAATGTTCAGTCCACTGCTGAACACCATGGCAAAACATTGTCCGCTTACTGAGCCGAAAGACTTCAATGGATTTCAGCTTCTGACATATCTTCAGATCACACAAAGCGGATTACAGGTCGCTGTATTACATTGGTGCAAATGGAGAATGATGTAGCAATGTTTATTTCGCAAGAGTGCAAAGCGAACTGATGTCACGCCTAGGAAACACACCACAAGTGAGGAAAACGGTGTCATCTACACTCCTGGAAATTGAAATAAGAACACCGTGAATTCATTGCCCCAGGAAGGGGAAACTTTATTGACACATTCCTGGGGTCAGATACATCACATGATCACACTGACAGAACCACAGGCACATAGACACAGGCAACAGAGCATGCACAATGTCGGCACTAGTACAGTGTATATCCACCTTTCGCAGCAATGCAGGCTGCTATTCTCCCATGGAGACGATCGTAGAGATGCTGGATGTAGTCCTGTGGAACGGCTTGCCATGCCATTTCCACCTGGCGCCTCAGTTGGACCAGCGTTCGTGCTGGACGTGCAAACCGCGTGAGACGACGCTTCATCCAGTCCCAAACATGCTCAATGGGGGACAGATCCGGAGATCTTGCTGGCCAGGGTAGTTGACTTACACCTTCTAGAGCACGTTGGGTGGCACGGGATATATGCGGACGTGCATTGTCCTGTTGGAACAGCAAGTTCCCTTGCCGGTCTAGGAATGGTAGAACGATGGGTTCGATGACGGTTTGGATGTACCGTGCACTATTCAGTGTCCCCTCGACGATCACCAGTGGTGCACGGCCAGTGTAGGAGATCGCTCCCCACACCATGATGCCGGGTGTTGGCCCTGTGTGCCTCGGTCGTATGCAGTCCTGATTGTGGCGCTCACCTGCACGGCGCCAAACACGCATACGACCATCATTGGCACCAAGGCAGAAGCGACTCTCATCGCTGAAGACGACACGTCTCCATTCGTCCCTCCATTCACGCCTGTCGCGACACCACTGGAGGCGGGCTGCACGATGTTGGGGCGTGAGCGGAAGACGGCCTAACGGTGTGCGGGACCGTAGCCCAGCTTCATGGAGACGGTTGCGAATGGTCCTCGCCGATACCCCAGGAGCAACAGTGTCCCTAATTTGCTGGGAAGTGGCGGTGCGGTCCCCTACGGCACTGCGTAGGATCCTACGGTCTAGGCGTGCATCCGTGCGTCGCTGCGGTCCGGTCCCAGGTCGACGGGCACGTGCACCTTCCGCCGACCACTGGCGACAACATCGATGTACTGTGGAGACCTTACGCCCCACGTGTTGAGCAATTCGGCGGTACGTCCACCCGGCCTCCCGCATGCCCACTATACGCCCTCGCTCAAAGTCCGTCAACTGCACATACGGTTCACGTCCACGCTGTCGCGGCATGCTACCAGTGTTAAAGACTGCGATGGAGGTCCGTATGCCACGGCAAACTGGCTGACACTGACGGCGGCGGTGCACAAATGCTGCGCAGCTAGCGCCATTCGACGGCCAACACCGCGGTTCCTGGTGTGTCCGCTGTGCCGTGCGTGTGATCATTGCTTGTACAGCCCTCTCGCAGTGTCCGGAGCAAGTATGGTGGGTCTGACACACCGGTGTCAATGTGTTCTTTTTTCCATTTCAAGGAGTGTAGTTGCCAGTGACCGCCGTAAGCAGTACTGCAAACTTAAAGACGGTTGGAACAATGCAGAAAGAACTACTGATAACTTTATAAGAAATAGTGTCTGATTCCCGACAAGTTTCGTTGTTCAAATGGTTCAAATGGCTCTGAGCACTATGGGACTTAACAGCTGTGGTGTCACCGCCAGACACCACACTTGCTAGGTGGTAGCCTTTAAATCGGCCGCGGTCCATTAGTATACGTCGGACCCACGTGTCGCTACCGTCAGTGATTGCAGACCGAGCGCCACCACACCACACGTCTAGAGAGACGTCCTAGCACTCGCCCCAGTTGTACAGACGACTTTGCTAGCGATGCTACACTGACAAATACGCTCTCATTTGCCGAGACGATAGTTAGCATAGCCTTCAGCTACGTCATTTGCTACGACTTAGCAAGGCGCCATTACCAGATTGTATTGAGATTGTTACTAATGTATCAACAAGAGCGATGTTCTCCAATTATGGATTAAAGTTAAGTATTACATCAACTACGTACTTTATTTGCTACTATAAATTCCCTTAACTGTTCCAGACCTCACGCCAGTCTGGTGAGCGTAAACGCGTGCATTTCCGCCTCCTCTAGCAACACGGTGTTGGCTCTTCAGCCAACACATCAACAGCTGTGGTCATCAGTCCCCTAGAACATAGAACTACTTAAACCTAACTAACCTAAGGACATCACACGACACCCAGTCATCACGAGGCAGAGAAAATCCCTGACCCCGCCGGTTTCGTTATGAAGTGACGACTTGCGCTGGTCAGCAGACGAACGTAGAAACGGGGGAATAAACACGACACAGATCAGCTGCCACTCACATTTGCTACTGATACGATCCGACGTAAGTAATTAGTTTACACAATGTAGTCACTGAACAATCACAGATAACGAAGAAAGTTTACGCATCTGGTAACTTCATGTGTGTTAAACACACGATTTGTGGCATCGCCTGATTTTCCAGAACAACAATACGATTATTCTGATGCATTTACGATGAATACGACAGAATTACAACATGCAAAGTTTGTCACAAAATGTTCTAGTTTCACAAAATTCGTACTATAACCAGCGTACAATCTTCGGTTGACAACATGCATAAAAAGAAATTGCTTCGCCAGAACAAGATCCCATTCTAGCTGGTGCTTGTGCAACTTTATGGAGATTGCGTGACGGTAACGAAGTCTTTTAGATCAGAGAAGGTTCGAATGCAATGTGATCGCCTCGCGGATCACTTGGAATTTGCTGCTATCGACACACATCCAACATCGCGTAAAACGAACTATCAGCGCGGGTATTTAGTTCCTACACTTTTTTTAAACTTTGACACACTGTGTCTACAAACATCTTCTAAGGGCAGTAAAAATTTTTTTTTTCAAAGACAGGAAGTAAAAACTGTGATGCACAACAGGTGTTAGTGGAAACAAAAATTCTTTTTCTTAAATTTATTTCACTATTGCAATTTCGGCCATTGAATTGTAATCAAGTGATACCGCAAATGACTTTGCTTCAGCTCATGTTAGACTTTAAAATCGTCCAATATGTATACACGTCATAGTCATAACTAAGTACAGCTGAGTCCAATCACTGTGATATCCTTCAGGTTTTAACCTCTGTGTGGAATCGTGGTAGTCATCCCATGATGTCCTATCACTTCTCTCCCTTTTCCTTGGCAGTGTTTTCCATATTTCCCTCATTTGTTATGTCAACGTACCATCTAATTATCTTAATTCTCTTATAGCACCACATGTCAAACGCTTCGATTCTGTTCTTCTCCGTTTTTCCCATAGCCCATGATTCACTATCAGAGTCTCAGCAATTTCTTCCCCAAATTAAACTCTTGATACTGGTACACACTACTGGCGTAAGGTTGCCTGAGAGATGAAGGATCGGGCGAAATAAGGATTGAACATCAATCGTATCAAGATCTTTATTAACACTTCTCAGGGAAAGTAACTTTTCCCATTAGGTCAACAGGACCTTGAAATATTAAGACGAAATCATGCAATTAAATGAAAGAATTTAAGAACAATTAATGATAATTAATAAAACAAAGCCCATATGTTCAAACATATTTAGAATGTGTTCCACTACAATACAACAAGTAATTCAGGTTTAACTAAGAGGAGTTCATTAAAAGAAAAGAAAATCAATTAAAGCTGCCTGGTGTGAAACTACCATGCATCGTACAATGTGGTCCGGACGAAAGGCACCGAAATTACTTAGCGGAGGCCACACACACTGCTCACCATACTCTTCCTTTTCTAAGCAACAAGGTGATACACGCCTCAAGGGCACAAACATAAAATGGTTGCCTGATGAACAGAAAAGTAACTTTTAAGTAAAACGATTAATAGCTAAAGTCATCAATTAGACGCTGCCAGTGTAAACGAAACATTTGTAATAAGTCATTAAAACGATAAAGTAACCGGCCAGGGCTACGAGCCCCACTTATATCAGATTGTAAAGAAAGTAAAGAAGTTCAGCGGCCAACCTAGATTATGTTAGAAATACCTAACTGTCGCGCCGGACGGAAAACGGAGGTGGGAGGAAGACGCTTATAACGGTTGGCTGATGAGCCTCACCTACGTTAAACACGAGCTTGGCTAGGAAGCATAGCCCACCAAAGCACATGCAGAAGGTTAGCCCCGGGTAAGACTCATAAGCTTGCGGGTTCCGAATAACTAAAGAAAGCGACTTGGCCATGTAGTCCACAACGTACGAGGCAAAAAAGAAAAAAATGTTTGAACGTCGCGAATACGACACGCTCCTCAAATCGCAGACACAGGAACAGGGAACTACAATAACATGTAGCTGAACTGAGTCCGATATTGAAGCAGCAGGACACGAACAGGAGCAGAAAGCGAATCAGTTACGATTTACGTTCAGAGGGGGGCGCAAGATATCAGTCTTTAAGAATGAGTCGTGGTCTCGGCACCGAAACAAATAGCTAAAAGTCGCTCACCGAGCGTACAAACCCGCTGTGCGGTGACAAACAGTAGAAAAACTTGGAGCTGCTAGGAGATGCGTGGATGACGACGACCCACAGCTAGCCTCCAAACGTGGTCGGCCAAAGGAATAACGTGTTCACTCCCGTTTCCGGTGCACGGAAGGTGCCAAGCTAGGCAAACTTGGAAGTAATACGGCAAGTAGAATACATAACCAGACCGTTGACCCGTAGCTGCCTCATTCACTCGTCTCCAGAAAACGGCCACAATGACACTCGAGACAAACGTGCTACGTCCCCCTTACGCCAAAGATGGTGTTCGTGGACACGCAGTGCGAGTTATCGATCACCAACCGGCTCAGATACTACAAGAATCTTTTTGTACAGGGATGTCCTCTTTACCTATGCTAGTCTGCTTTTTATTTCTCTGCTTCGTCCATGATGTTTTATGTTTCTTCTACGGTAGAGGAATTCCTTTACTTTGTCTATTTCGTGATCACCAATTTTGATGTTAAGTTTCTCGGTATTGTCATATCCGCTGCTCCTCAATAGATTCGGCTTCTTTCCGCTTACTCACAGTCCGCATTCTGTATGGAGGGATGTTATACCTTGGAATACATTCAGAATTTCTCCTCTAACCAGACCAGTGACAAGAGGTTAGCATACTTTTTATCCTATTTTGAAACGATGGCATTCATCGTATGTGTTCTGCCGTCTGTGTTTAAAAGAATACTACTCCGTACAAATAGCGTTTCTCCAAATGTGGAAAGCTGTTGTCAGGTACAACGAGTTCATGTGCCTTGGAACAAATACTCTGTTCAGGTTTAAAAATCTTCTGACTGTTGTATTCAATATTATATGCGCTACTCGACTACAAATGAAAAATCCGGAAATAAAATCAAATTAAAAAGAAGTATTATCAAAAACCAGTTCCAAATTTTTTTACAAAACGTTGTTAGCAGAAGTTGCTGGAAACTAACGCAGATTTTCATTTTTATGGACTGGATAAATTATTGATACCTTAAATAGAGCATTCGTATATGTCGTGTTGGAAATTGGAATGAGCGTTTGGCGTCATTGGCTGGGGGGCCCCTTATGGGGAGATCCGGCCGCCTTGGTGCAGGTCTTGTTACATTCGACGCCACATTGGGCGACCTGCTCGCCGGATGGGGACGGAATGATGATGAAAACAACACAACACCCAGTCCCTGAGCGGAGAAAATCCCCGACACAGCCGGGAATCGAACACGGGTCCGTAGGACGGGAGCCCGTCACACTGACCACTCAGCTATCGGGGCGTACATCGTGTTCCAATGTAAAAATATCTTCCGTTTCAAGGTACAAGACAGTAAACGACTGACGAAATATGGATTAACCATCCACACACTACACAGGCAGTTAAAAAGAAAGAATTTTACTCACCATAAAACACAGGCGTGGTCGGCGTGTCTATTGTGTCGATTCCCCGTACTGCCAGTGATATTTCCTAGCGGGGAGGGGAGGGGGCGGGGGAGGACTGGACCGGGGTGCCCTCAGCTTTGTGACGCCAATTGAGTAGCTGCTTGAGTGAGAAGTATAGGCTCCAAGTCCAAGAAAGCCGACTACGGCATATTCGGCGATGTGTCGATACCACACCCCTCCATGGCCTACCCGATGACCCCAAGAACACAGGATGACTCTGCAGTCGGTTACTCTCGATTGGGTCACCAGGGGTAGGATGTAGAATTTTGCTTTGCTTTGCTGCCATGCCACAGACAACAGAAACTTGCATAGCTAATAGCCAGAATCAACTGTGTCCTGGTAGCCGAGTGGTCAGCGCGACGGTATGTCGTATCTCACGGCCCGAGTTCGATTCCTGGCTGGGTCAGAGATTTTCTCCGCTCAGGGACTGGGTGTTATATTGTCCTTATCTTCATCATTTCATCCCCATCGACACGCGATTCGCCAAAGTGGCGTCAACTCGAAAGACCTGCACCAGGCGAACGGTCTTCCCGACGGGAGCCCCTAGCTACACAGCATTTCCATTTCAACTGAGAGACTGACTCATATACTGTGTTATGACGATGAATCGGGTGTACTGCCGGTGTTCTGCGTTTTTATAACACAATATTTCGACGTCGTACCTCGGCGTCTTCATCAGGTGCTTTCTGTTTAGTCTCGATTTATCTAGGCCGGCCGAAGTGGCCGTGCGGTTAAAGGCGCTGCAGTCTGGAACCGCAAGTCCGCTACGGTCGCAGGTTCGAATCCTGCCTCGGGCATGGATGTTTGTGATGTCCTTAGGTTAGTTAGGTTTAACTAGTTCTAAGTTCTAGGGGACTAATGACCTCAGCAGTTGAGTCCCATAGTGCTAAGAGCCATTTGAACATTTGATTCATCTAGATGTCACAAAATCGCCGGGAAAGTCTAAGAAATTACGTATACTGTGTTGCTGAACGACAAGTCTCATTTCTGCTTCAGATCGGTGCTAACAAGATTGTAGGCGATCTGGTGACAGTCCGAAATTGTAAAGCAACGATTTTCAAAACGCGTACCTCTACAACTGTAGGAATCATGGTATGGGAAGCAGCTGATTATGAGAACAGGACTCATCTGGTAGTTGTTGGATGAACGTTGAATTTTCAGCAGTAAGTGGCAAGAATAGTAAACGCTTTTGTCATTACTCTCACGACCAGAATGGTATGTTTCAGCAAAAAAATGCAAGACACACACTCTACTTCGCTCCACAGTTGCTTTGAGAAATGAATGGATCTTTTGACTAATATACTCAGTCCCCTAATTCGTTAACCATACAGCATATCAGTGATGCGATGAGACGACGTTTACTTTCACACCAGCCTCCGGTTGGAAACTTTCAGGAAGTGACACAGCGTGTGATCAGGTTGGCATGCCCAGAAATTCCTCGATATGATATACACCACAACGTATGCAGCAGTAGAAGTGATATCATTCTCACTGCTTAGGGCTGCTGTTCAATTTAATCTTTCTTGTGCGATCGGTTTCAGTGAAAGACCATTATCCAATACCTGTTGTATGCATTTCAAGGACACAGGAAAATATCCAGTGAAAAGAATGTTTGAGAACTGTCGAAAAAACACAAGCAGTAATTACAAAGTTTTGTTAACAACAATACTTACTTACGTATGGTTGTTCATGATTCTTTGGCGCGTTGCTTTGTGTATTCCTTGGACGGGTATCACTAGCTAAGACTCCATTCACCTACCTCTGCACGAGAAAATATTGTTTATAAATATTACATATTAGGTATTGTTTTTACGTATGCAGGAGGGCGTGCTGAAAAGCAATGGCTCCGAATCTTTTGTGTGAAAACTCTTAAACTTTGTTAAATAAAATAAACGTTGCCGGCCGCGGTGGCCGTGCAGTTCTAGGCGCTTCAGTCCGGAACCGCGTGACTACTACGGTCGCAAGTTCGAATCCTGCCTCGGGCATGGATGTGTGTGATGTGCTTAGGTTAGTTAAGTTCAAGGGGACTGATGACCTAAGATGTTAAGTCCCATAGCGCTCAGAGCCAAAACAAACGTTATTAACATTCTACATCTTTATTCTTCATGTGTACATATTTATTTCTCAACGTAGCTACCCTGGCGACGAATACATTTCTCCCAACAAAAGACCGTTTTGTACGTACCGTCAATGTAAATTGTTTGACTTTGATGTCGTAAGCACATCACCTCTACTTGCTTCATCATTATAAAAGTGAAGTCCTCGAAGGTGTATTTCAAGTTTTGGGGACAGATGAAAATCGGAGGGATCCGTTGGGACAGTATGGAGGATGATAGATAGCAGTAAACCTAAGGCGTCGGATCGTTGTAGGTGTCATAGGTCTGCGAGGACTGCCATTGTCATGGTGAAGGAGAAGGTGCCCCGTGTGTGGACAAACTCTTATTCGGTCAGAAACACGATTGTAGTTCGCAGTTTCTCACGCACCGATATAGTTGCGTTACACACCGCCATGTTACTATATATTTCATTTCGGAACCCTTTGGCGGAAAAAGGTAGCAAGTCACGTCAGTGAAGCAGCGAAGTCGACCGATATTGAGAGCAGAATAAAAAATTCGGAGACATTGTTTCTCAGCACTCTCATTCTCAGAGAAAAACTTCTAGTATTGCTTGTATTTTTACTACAATTTTCGAACATCCTTTTCAAAATGGTTCAAATGGCTCTGAGCACTATGGGACTTAACATCTGAGGTCATCAGTCCACTAGAACTTAGAACTACTTAAGCCTAACTAACCTAAGCACATCACACACATCCATGCCCGAGGCAGGATTCGAACCTGCGACCGTAACAGTCGCGCGGCTCCAGACTGATCCGCTCGGCCACAACGGCCGGCTAACATCCTTTTCATTAGAAATTTTCTTTTTCCCACGATGTGCATACAACATGTGCTGAATAATGGTCTTTGACTGGAACCGATCTCATTATACAGAATAAATTAAACAACATCTTGTAAGAGATTAAATTATGACATTTATACAGTTTATAAAAGCTACAGGACACAATCAACATAAAATAATTTCGAACGCATGGGTATATTCGTGTACTTAGGCTTCACAATTCACACTTCACACTGATGACGGACGTTAGATCCGAATATGAAAGTTCAATAATTTGATATCCTTATGTGACAAACATCTCAAGGAAATTTGAGAAAAATTGGAGTGGTGATCCATGATGCAACGTTTTCCATTGCCGCCATTGTATGCAAAATAGTGGCGCATAAAAATAAGCTCATAGTACATGAAAGAGAATTTCATTTGGAGTGGCGTCTTAAATTTTGTGAGTATAAGTATTTCTTCGAGAAACCAGACACATGTTTGGAGCATTATGGTAAAACCGGACGCATAATGCCGTCGACATGCCCTAGCGTGGCGATGAAAGCTTCTTCATGTGTAATAATTATTTCTTTTAACATTATTTTCGCGTGGGATCATTAACGAAGTGGAAACTTGGAATATCTCTGCTCAGTAAAAGAAAATGTTGCCGTTCCAGCTTATGGCATCGTTCCTTTTTAGGTTGCTCGTTGCCCGTCAGGGCAGTTAGGAAGAAATATTGCTGAGTTCTTTTCCTCAGGCTGAATCCCTAATGCAGCAAATTGGGTGGCAGCGATTCGGAGTCTGTGAGGAATATCTCTTAAATGGTGTCGTTACAGAACCGCGATTTGCTTCGACTGTGCGCCTCGAAGGGAAAATGGAATAATTCTCGAAATTGCGCCGAACGCGAATCTTTTACAGTCCGAAGGAGGAGGTAAGCTCTTCTCATTGCGGTATTCATCAGTATACATCGCGCCGATGGTTTGACAGTTAAACGCAATCAGGTTGAGAGGCAACATACTATCAAAGCTCGTTACGTTATTATAAAAATATGCTTTTCGGACAGCTCGTAGCCGTTTCGCTCTTCAGAGAGTGAGTATATCCGAGTGGTTGCAAAATTCTGAGCTCATACTATGTATCACTCATCGATATTTTATGAATATCGCAATGGAAAACTAAAATGATTAGTTTACATATACATACAGATATAGGTCGGCATTTAGTACGTAATGGTTGCCACATGTACTTTAACGAAGGAACAGTTATGGAATTTTCTGAAGTGAAAATTTCGCTTCTCAGCTGTGTATGCACTGTTGTGCATCTCCATAACTAAATAAAAGTGATGCAAGACTGGGAATCGAAATTTGACATCAACTAATAACGCTAAAGTAGAAGAGAGGGACTAGGGGAAATGAAGCTGTGAACAAAAGTGAGTTGTGCCTGGAAAGTTGAGCCTGGAATGTTCAGAGATTACAACCACTGAATAATTCAAGACTTTCAGTTTCTCTCCTGGTCCACACAACTTCGACTTGTCGAGGGTTTTCAGTCCGGGATAAATGATAGGTAAGTACAAGCGACAGTTACTAAGGTTGTGGCAGAGAACGTGAAGTATTTTATTGAACATTTAATACAGGTGTATGTTTGCCAGGAGACAGAACTACTGTCCCTTTGAAAATTAATTAATGCAGTTTTTCAACGTAGTTCTAGAATATGCGAATATTGCTTCTGCAGCCAAAGTAAATTTCAAAAAAGTTACAATTTGTGTGTGCGTGAGCGTCCGTGAACGCATCTGTTACGGGAGTCCTTGTTAGGTGAATACCTGCAACGTCTCATAACAAATTCATACGTGGTATTAGGGCAGGTCCCCTCAGTTGTCTTGACACAAAACGAATTTAAGAAATATAAACTGGAGGTATGGCTCTTGTTAACCTTTGCCGTGATTTTTCTGCGAAGAGAAGAACAATACCATAGGAATGTGCAGTCCGTTACTACCACCGTGGAACTGCTTCGCTCTCTTAGCCACGTAAACATCGTTTAGATTTTGAATTTATTTTACAAAACGCTCAACCGCAATTAGTGCTATATAATTTCAGTCCAATTTTCTACACAAAAGAGCTGCTGTATCTTGTAATGGGTTGATCCAAAACATTATTTGTCACAATGCAATTATATATACTTTCATCTATCTATCATTTCGGCCAAGGAAGAAAAATGTTCGTCTAATTAAATGCTAAAATTTGCTTCGAAGAATACTGTGATACACGTAAATCTTAACTCAGCCAACAAGTTAAGTGGAAAATTTGGTGATATTAATTATGTGACTGTATACGGCATAAGAGTGAAATAATTAATTAACTGGTTTACTAAATAAAACAAAACATTTACAACCCAGCGCTGCACACAGGCAGCAACGAAAACTGAAAAAAAAACTGTCCTTCCCTACTTTGACATCTGCCGTTTTATATGGCTATACTGAGTAAGTATTTTTAACGTATGTCTTGTAGTTTTCTTACATTCATGGACATATTACAGTAATTTGTATTTTTCTAAATTTTGCAGTCTTACAAAGCTGAAAGATCAATCTGTCGAATAAAGAGGTTATTGAGAATAAAATATTTCAATAGGGCAGCTGATGAGAGATTTTGTTTTGCAATAATTTCAGGCACGGTTGCTGAAAATATGGGTTTATGAACAAAATCGCAAAAACATCCATTTAGGCAATTATCGAAGGGAACTAATTCATAAGAAAGAGTATTATAGTGATTCCAGTGCAACATTACATTTTCCTCCTTAATAACAAAATAAATGTGTTAGTGATACACGTCAGCTACTAATTTAGGCTACTTAATGAAATTAATATTGAATAGCGTTGTGGAAATTAATAACACAAACAAACACAGTAACAGCTTTCGGTAGTTGTTAACTCAGAGATAATGAGGACCAATTGCTGATAATGATCGAACAAAGCTGTAGCAGAGGTCTTTAGAAATAGTAAACGGATCGAAAAAAGGTTTTCCGTTACCCGTATGTGGAAGGTTTGTGGGTCAAGGAGAGCAGGGGATGACAGAATAAGCCTAATGAAATTATGTAAACAACTTGCTGTCAGTAAAAAAGAAAGAAATAGTAAGTCAAATAGGGAGAGTCTGTTCGAAATAATGGATTTCTGCACGTTTGGGAAATCAGAATCGCGTTGCTCTATCTCAACCTCTGTAACATCTTTGATCCATCTTGGAACGCAGTCCACATGGTGATCTTGGCCCTGTTGCTCAACTGCAGTGGCGTAGTTAGCTCGTTCGGCACCCGGTGCGGAGGTTTAACTTTACACCTGCTTCTCCCTCCCCCACCCCCTCGAGCCCCTCCCAAGGGAGGGAGAGTTGGGGGGGGGGGGGGGAAGCAAGCTATAATGTTAACTATTCTGTAAACAGTTTTTGTAAATGGAAACAAACAAATAAAATGCATTTTTATAGAAAATATAGTTCAATTGATTACTAATGAAGCAGTAAAAATAACCTAAGTGATAGGTGGCTTTAAAGGGTAGCTTGGAATCTTTTCTTCCTAATTTTTTTTGGTGTAAGTTTTGAAACTGCACCACCAAAATCAATGTATTTAGCTACAGTGTTTTCGACTAAAGGAACTATCTACCTAGACTGTCGTCTTCAAATCATAGTGGACCAAACGTAATTCCTAGTTAGTGTGAGTTTTGAAAAATTCTTCTTACTTGACGCTACCGTAACACCAAGTTAGGAAAATTCTTAACGCCGATTACTTTAGCCCCCTTTCGAAAATACGCTAATTTAGTCATTTATTTTATATTTTAAAATTTTTAAATAAAGATTTATTGTTTTTACTGAATGCTTATACCAGATTCCGTTGATTTTTAAAATTTTTCAGTTGAAGTTAAACCAGTAGTTCAAGTCTTAGGAGTAAATGTCGCTTACCCTTTGAACGTCGTATTCAATATTTTCAGGTTTAGGACGTCACCAACACACAAACATCTCTTTAAATAGTATGTAGTGCGTAAAAGTCAATAACAGTTAACGAAATTAGGCTTTTTAAAAAAAATTTTACGGTGAGCAAAAGATACCTTCCCGTTGGTAGTGTGTTGATGTTGCTAAGAGTGATCTAAAAGATATTTTGAGTTTCTGGATCCTTTAAAGGGTATGATATTGATATAAGTCAGTGTGAAATAACGTATTTGAATATTTCTTCGATTCTCTTAGGGTGGGCATAAAGTACCCCACCCCTACCATGGTCAAGGGTGTTGTGGAAAATGCGTTGGTACTGCTAGGGTTAAGGTAGCGAATACAAGTTATGACGGCAGTGGAATGCTTTTTTTGCACGTTTTATTTTATTCAGTGAATAGAGGCACAGGTTGTTAAAACTGAATTAAGTTATCTAAATAACAATCTTATATCATGCCAACGTAAATTCAGGGTACAGTGGGATTGCATCGCATTGATTATCATGAATATAAATGAAACGCATATTCCTGTGTTTTCTTAAACTTGCTTCGTTCGTATTTGTAGCTCACGTAACAGTGGTGCTTACCAGTTCAATATACTCAGTCGGGAGTATTTAAGTGGAATCGACCAAACCTCTTTCGAATCAGTAATAAGTAATCAGTAATAAGCTTCACGCAATCGGATATAAGGTTCATTAGTGACCGACTATCAGTTATAGTGTTGTCCGGCAGGTGGAATAGACTAGTAGTAATTAATGTACACGCACCAACTGAGGAAACTAAAGAGTTTGTTAAAGATGGCATTTATGAAGAAGTATATCAACTTTGGGATGAGTTCTCCTCGTGCGATACAAAATTAATCATAGGTGATTTTAATGCGAAGATAGGGAAGGAGGAAGCATTCCGCCCTACAATTGGGAAGGAAACTTTGCATAACATTTCGAATTATAATGGCACAAGGGTGGTTAATTTTGCTTTTTCAAAAGACATGATTGTTGAGAGCACATAGTTCAAAAGGAAGGACAATTATAAAACAACTAGGGTCTCTCAGGACGGACACACCCGAAACCAAATTGATCATGTTCTTGTAGATCGGAGATGGCACGCTAGTATAGAAAATGTTAGGACTTTCAGGGGAGCAGACTGCGATTCTGATCATTTTCTTGTCGTTGCAAAGTTCACCAACGGCTATCTACAGCAACATCGTGTCACAATGCAGAACTTGTTAAGTTTCGACACTGACAAGCTAAATGACTTTAGAAGAAGGTACATGATAGAAATTTCAAATAGATTTGATACTCTCAGTACACACGAAGATCAAGACGAGGATGTAAATAAACAGTGGATCACTGTGAGGAATAATATCAAAGAGGCAGCGAAGGTCACAATAGGTACAATTAAGAAGAACAGGAGGAAACCGTGGTTTGATGAGGAATGCAAGATATTGGTAGAGGAAAGGAGAAAAGCGCGATTAGATTGGGAGACAGAAAACGAGAGGAATTCCTGAACATGAGAAGGGAAGTTGGTCGTAGGCTGCGGGCAAAGAAGAGGGATTTTTTGAACAATCAAACTAAAAAAAATTGAAACAAACAGTAAAACAAAAAAAACATTTGGGAACTTTACCTAGACATAAATGGGTATAGGAAGGGGTTCAAGGCTAGGGCAAATGCACTTCGAGGGGATGCCAGGGGAATACTGACAGACCCCAGTGCTATACTACGTAAATGGATGGCGTATTTTGAGCATCTATTAAATGTATACCAGGAAGCAGGAAATGAGCAGGCGTACGAAATACATACAGCAGAACGCCATATACCTGAGCCAACGTTAAAGGAAGTAAGAGATGCAATCAACAAATTGAAAAACCATAAAGCACCAGGATCAGATTACACAACTGCAGAATTAGTTAAAAATGGGGGACAGAAATTGGTGGAAGTAGTTCACAAAGTGATAACTAAAGTATGGAACTCAGAGATGATACCTGAAGAGTGGCAGGAGTTGATTCTGATCCCAATTTTTAATAAGGGTGACAAAATGGATTGTAGTAATTATAGAGGGATATCGCTATTACCAGTATGTTCCAAAATTTTCTCAAATATTCTGCTAAGCAGGCTTACACCATACGCAGATGAAACTGTGGGGGATTATCAAGCTGGCTTTCGGAGGAACAGACCAACTTTAGACCAAATATTCACCCTGCGTCAAATTTTGGAAAAGGAATGGGAATACAATAAACCAGTTCATAATCTTTTCATAGATTTTACAAAAGCATATGATTAAGTATTGCAATCAAAATTGTATAGAATTCTTTTGGAACTTGGAATACCAAAGAAGTATGTTAGACTTATAGAAGCGAGTTTCCAAAACACAAAAGGTAGAGTACGCGTGGGGATATTGGAGCCAGAAGAATAAAGAACGGACTTAAGCAGAGAGATGCCCTGTCTCCGCTACTTTTTAATTTAGTCCTAGAATATATTGGACGAATGGCAGCAGATAATTCAGAGGGTGTGGAGTTAAATGGAAATATTAAGATATTAGGGTATGCAGATGATCTAAACATCATTAGCGATAGGAAAGAATCTGTAACAGCAAATGTAAATGCGTTAATCAAGGCTAGTGAAGATGTAGATCTAAGAATAAGTGGAGACAAAACTAAATACCTGGTTACTACTAGAATGCCAAAAGCAGTAGATCAGGAAATGTTAAGAGTTGGAGACATGCAGTTTAAAAAAGTGAACACATTTAAGTGTCTAGGCGTGGACATCACTTCGAGAAATGAGATTGAATCCGAACTGAAGAAGAGATTACGGGCGGGAAATGCGTGCTACTTCTCACTGAATAGATTACTTTCATCACGGATATTGTCTGGGAATATAAAGATTAGAATTTAAAAAACTGTTATTCTACCAGTTATGCTGTATGGGTGTGAGACTTGGTCTCTCACTGTGCAAAATGAAAAGCCGTTTCGAGTATTTGAAAACAAAATTTTGAGGAAAATTTTCCGAGCAAAAAGGGATGACATTAGCGGATAGTGGCGTAAACTGCATTACGAAGAGGTCCATGAACTCTATTCGAGCCCTGACATAATCAGTATTATTAAATCTCGTAGGCTGCGATGGGCGGGTCACGTAGCTTGAATGGATGAGGGCAGGGTAGCACGCAGAGTACTGGTAGGGCACTTAGAGGGAAAACGTGCTGTGGGGAGACCGAGGCGTAGATGGGAGGAAAATGTGAAGGCTGATTTGAGGAGCCTTGGTATTGAAGGTGAATGGAAGGAAACAGCCCAAGATAGGGACAGATGGTGAAAATACGTTGCTGTGGTAATGAACTCTCGAGTCTGGTATGACCAGTGAGTGAGTGAGTGAGTGAGTCACAAACTGTTAACCATATATTTTTTTACATATTTAAGTGCAACTGTTTCGAAAACAAAATTAGCTAACATCAGCTGCTCTTAAAGCCGACAAATCATTCTTTCTTACTTCGTTTAACTCATCATCAATTGCCAAACTGAGCAAACCATTAAGACGATTTTGTGCAGTAGTCGAAAGTAAAAAGTTGCTAATTAATTTTAACAGAAACTAACTTCCTTCGCTACTTCCTGTAGTTACTGGTACCATTAGCAGTAGTCCTGAAGCACTAGTAAGATTTTAGGCAAAATTTAACTTTGTATTAAGCTCAGTACATCGCTTAGGATTTCTTTTTTGCCGAAAAGCGCAGATACTGCTCAAATTCCCTGCGCTAATTCTACTTTATTTATGTCAACATAATTACTCGCAGTTAAAATACACTCTAAATCCTTACGGTGTTTTAATAGCATTTTTTGGACGTGGTATTTAAATATTGTACGTTATATATGAATGGACAGTAGGTACCATGATTACCAAGTTGTTCAAATCCAGCCACTAGTACTTTCAGTGCTTGATCGATTATAAAATTTTACAGAAATGTATTATATATTGCGCTTTTGGCTCTTTGATGGGATAATCTCATACTTCGTATGAGCAGTTCGTTTTTTTCCTTCTAACATGGTGTCGTGTTACTGTTGATCCAAAATTAGTCGTGACAATAATTTTGGCAGTAAGTTCTCTTGCATCAATAATAGTTTCATCAAAGGACGAAGCCAATCGAAGATTCGTAAAATAAATAAATAAAAAAATAAAAAATGGTAGTTTTTAAAAGAACAGATGGAAATGCTAGACCAAAATCTTTTGTCTGCATCAACTTGCTTATTGGATGACTGATTTTTAGTATTCAATGCCAAATAACTAATTTAATGCATTTTAATAAAGCCGAGGCCTCCTTTGTTATTAAATTATCAGTTCTCTCGACTTTCGTCACATACATTTAGCGATTGGACTCTCAAAGTCTTTGAGGCCTCTACGCCGCTCTCCTATCTAGTGCTTTCAATGGATTCAAAGTTAAAAATTACAAATGTCTTAAAAGTATTGCTCATCGAAAGGCAGATGCCGAACAAAATAAACAAAATTTTTGGAGAATTTGAAGAATTAGCGGCTTCCATTAACAACGAGACTGAAAGAGTGACTGCTACAGAACATAGGATGCTCACAAATTGTTTTGTTTAGTTCTAGATAGCACACATGCTTTAAGGCCCCCCGTACTTGGCCCGTTTTCGTATTCATTCTATCCGATATCCTGCAGATTTAAAACTAAATCATTAAGTTCTCCAGTTATAATATCAGACATTCGTTTTCCCGTGGATCTTTTGACTGGTAAGAAATCTAAAAGGCTTTCATTAACTTTAATTTCAACACCAGCGTCAAATTTACTGACTGGAACACACACTATGTGATCAAAAGTATACGGACACCCCCAAAAACATACGCTTTTCTTATTAGGTGCATTCTGCTGCTACCTATAGCCAGGTACTCCGTATCAGTGACCTCAGTAGTCATTAGACATCGTGAGAGAGCAGAAAGGCGCGCTCCGCGGAATTCATGGACTTCGAACCTGGTCAGGTGATTGGGTGTCACTTGCGTCATACGTCTGTACGCGAGATTTCCACACTCATAAACATCCCTAGCTCCACTGCTTCCGATGCGAAAGTGAAGTGGAAACGTGAAGGGACACGTACAGCACAAAAGCGTACAGACCGACCTCGTCTGTTGACTGACAGAGACCCCCGACAGTTGATGAGGATCGTAATGTGTATTAGGCAGACATCTATCCAGACCGTCACACAGGAAATCCATACCACATCATAATCCACTGCAACTACTGTGACAGTTAGGGGTGAAAAAACTTGGATTTCATGGTCGAGCGGCTCCTTATTTGTCACACTTCACGCCAGTAAATGCCAAACGACCTCTCGCTTGATGTATGGAGCGTAAACATTGGACGATTATACTGTAGAAAAGCATTGTGTGGAGTGGTGAATCACGGTACACAATGTGGGGAACTGATGGCAGGGTGTGGGTATGGCGAATGTCCGGTGAACGTCATCTGCCAGCGTGTGTTGTGCCAACAGTAAAATTCGGTGGCGGTGGTGTTATGGTGTGGTCGCAGTTTTCATGGAGGTGGCTTGCACCTCTTGTTGTTTTGCCTAGCACTATTACAGCACAGGCCTACATTGATTTTAAGCACCTTCTTGCTTTCCACTGTTGAACAGCAATTCGGGGTGGTGATTGCATCTTTCAACACGATCGAGCACCTGTTCATAATGTGGTTATACGACAATAACATCCGTGTCCTGGACAGAGACCTGACCTGAATCCTACAGAACACCTCTGGGATGTTTAAGAACGCCAACTTCGTGGCAGGCCTAACCGACCGACATCGATACCTCTCCTCAGTGTAGCACTCCTTGAAGAGTGGGCTGCCATTCCCCAAAAAACCTTCCAGCACCTGACTGAACATATGCCTGCGAGAATGGAAGCAGTTATTAATTCTAAGAGTGGGCCAACACCATATTGAATTCCTGCATTACCGATGGAGGGCGCCACGAACTTAAAAGTCATTTTCAGCCAGGTGTCGTGATACTTTTCATCACATAGTGTATGTAAGACTCATTTGCTCTTCCTTACTACATCACGAGTACAATCTAAAACTGCGGAAAAATATTTGGATTTCTTTATTTCATCAGTGATATGAGACTCTACACTTCGCTTCAGATTATCTATTATATCATTTTGTATGTTTCTCCTGTGATAGTGAGCTTCAGACATTTCTTTTAAGCTTCTGTCTTTTTTTTTTTTTTATCACCCTACAGATCTACTGTTCCACGATCCGATCAAATTCAGACAGCGGCTCAACTATTTAAAAGAAATTACTGGTATTATAGTCAAACAATTTGTCTCTTGTACCTTGAAAATTCAGATCACTTTTACCAAGTATTTTAATGATTGGTACGATTTTTAGAACCAGCTCGTTCCAGTGATTCGTTTTGGGCATTAACAATCCTGTGCCTGGTCCCATTTACAGTTTTGCAACACTTTAAACTTTGGTTCATTTATAGCCATTGTTTTGGACCTGAATATATTTTATGAAATTTTATGCTCTTTTGAAGTATTACCGAGGTCCTCCAACTTTTAAAATCCTCTTTTAGAAGAGAACTACAGGCGAAAATTTTGCAACAGAATCAGTAAATGTAGTTTTGTGAAAGAGAGTACACTAGCCACACTTGCTCACCATTGCTTAAAATTTATGTATAACAAATTGCCCGCAAATGTTGACGATTGTCATTGGAAGGAAATTTGTAATTAGATAACGGTTCACGTGGACCTTGTCTTGCTAAAAATTTATTTCAGCGTCTCTCAAAAGTATTGGACGCAATGCTGGGTCTGTACTCAAAAGTTCCCCCCCTCGTGTGGTCGCTGCTTCGCTCTATTACATTTTTTATTACAACAGGCCTAGTTCGGCGTGATTTCCACATTCAGGTCTTTGGTTATTGTTCTAAATAAGTTGAAACCGAAGTTAACACAATATTTACAGCCTACGTACTCTCCGCAAATAGCCTGAAGACGGCAGTTATGCAGAAAGAGGCCTACTGCCATAAACAGTATAATCGAACACAGCGGCGTCTTGGTCTCATAGCATTATAATGTTTTTAGTGGATGTCACGTTGACGTAAATTTTTTCAGGGCATTAATGTGATGATTATAGGATCAGAGTGTCGTCAGTTCCTGTTGATTTAGAAACATCGTACATTTGCTTGTCATTATCATTCTTTGAACGTATCCGATTTTGTTTCATAAATGTGCTTGCTGTTAGATTCCCAGAGTCGTCATTTGAACTGGTGCAACGCTGGATAAAAATAAGAATAATCTTCAAATTCCGATCTATCAAGATATTCCCGTCTTGAGAACAAACCAATTTCGTTCCAGAAATCCACGACTGTGCTTGGTGCAGTAGCTTGCTGATACCAACTCTACCATTGACAGAAAACGGCGTGAAATCTGGACTACGAATGTTCACCTGAACTGCGATACCTTATCGATCCTCAATATTATCAAACCTACGATCATTTGGGGTATCAAGCGAAATTTATGACTGGTCTGAGGATTTTTAGGGACGGTACAGCAGGTTATCATGGATGGAGACACACAGAATGATGTGGTAAGTAACTTCAGGTGTACATCAGGGCAGTGTGTTGGAATCCATGCTGTTCATGTAGTATATTAAAGACCTTACAGAAAACATTAAAAGTAATCTCAGCCTTTTTGCAGATGATGCAGTCATGTATAATGAAATACTGTCTGAAAGAAATTGCAGAATATTCAGTCAGATCTTGTTAAGTTTATAAAGCGGTGAAAGGATTGGCAACTTGCTTTAAATGTTCAGAAATGTAAAATTGTACGCTTCAAAATTTGAAAAAAAGTAGTATCCATTGAGAGTGCTACCAGTGAGTCACAGCTGGAATCGGCCCAGTCATAAAAATACCTGAATGTAACACTTTGTAGGGATATGAGATGGAACCATCACAAAGGGTAAATGATAGGAAAAACAGGTGGCAGATTTCGATGTATTGGTAGAATACTAGAGAAATGCAATCAATCTACAGAGGAGATAGCCTGTAAATCGCTCGTGTGACCAATCTTACAATATTGCTCAAGTGTGTCGTACCTCTACCAAAAAGGATACTGAACGCATATAGAGAAGCGCAGCACGAATGGACAAGGTGTGTTTGATCTGCGGGAGAGTATCACAGATATGGTGAAGGAACTAAAGAGGCAGACCTTTGAAGATAGACGTGAACTATAGCGGGAAAGCCTAGTTACAAAGATTGAGAAATCGTCTTTGAATGATGACTCTAGGAAAGTACTACAACATCTTACGTGTCCTGCAGGGATTGCTAGGGCAAGATTAGATCAAGTACAGCATGCACAGATGCATTTAAATAGTTATTCTTCTCACACTACATACGAGAATGGGAAATAGCTCTAATAATTCATGGAATGGGATTTACCCGCTGCCATGAGCTTCACAGTGGTTTGCAGAGTATATACATAGGTACTGATGTAGAACCATTATCCAACCTGTTTAGAACAAGATATGAAAACCATCAGTATAAATAAAATGACTATCCGCCTGCAGGAAAACTACCACATTTCGCTACAACATCTAAAACGTAACATTAGGTATGTGAGGTAACGGGCGAGTTGTGATGCCCTGAAAGTATTCTAAGTTCGGAGTTGGTGTGGCCGCGCGGGCTGCTCGGCAGGCCGGCCGTTTGGTGCCGAACGTTAGCCAGGGTCCAGGCCGATGCATGGCTGGGAACTCCATGGTGACACTGTGCCGATGAAGGAGACACGCCGGGAGTGCCAAAGATAGTAGACTTTACGAAACCATAATAGCAGACATTTCACAGTTCGTATAGAAATTAATAGTAGCCAGATGAATCATGATTCCCCAAAAACAAACATGTACCTTGTTGTGGACTGGCAAGACAGCCAATCCACAGTGACGGGTAACCGAAAGGCACGCGTTAAAACTCACGCAAACTGTCGTGAGGTCTGGAACAGGTCAGAGGAATAAGACTAGCAAAACAGGAGGTAACTGGTAGAATACTTAACTTTAATCCACAATTGGTGAACATCTCTCGTCACTGTACATGCTTCATTAGATACATAGCAAAGAATAATGGCGCCTTGCTAGGTCGTAGCAAATGACGTAGCTGAAGGCTATGCTAACTATCGTCTCGGGAAATGAGAGCGTAATTGTCAGTGAACCATTGCTATTAACGTCGGCTGTACAACTGGGGCGAGTGCTTGGAAGTCTCTGTAGACCTGCCGTGTGGCGGCGCTCGGTCTGCAATCACTGATAGTGGCGACACGCGGGTCCGACGTATACTAATGGACCGCGGCCGATTAAAGGCTACCACCTAGCAAGTGTGGTGTCTGACGGTGACACCACATACCTTACCATATTTGCATGACGATTCTGATGGTGTAATCAGATTTTCAATATCTTTATTAGTCTGAAGTTTAGTATCTGACAGTAAATTATACAAGTAACACCCAGCAACGAATTTCCAAAATCTGAATGGTTCATCCGATTTCGTCGACCGACGTGTTTTTAGAAAGCTATTAGTGTAAACCTTAATTCTTATGAAATACAGGCATGTAACTTGAATTGCGCATGAGTTATTGGAGGTCAAAGTGGCCGATTACTATCGCTCGTATCAGGCCATAAGCACTCCACAATTACACGAAAAAATGGTCTTTGTCTTTGTTTATATCCGATGTATACTATTCATGAAGAAATTGGTTAAATATTTACTGTGCTCTAGAAAGCACAGAGACATTAGCCTACTGGCCTACCTTTTGTTACTATTCCTTCGATATATGTTTATTTAATTTGTTTATGTATTTAATAAAGTGTCTTAGAGCGTGTTCATAGTCCATCCGTAGGAATGTTTATTTAATGTCAAATTATTTAAATGTAAATGCAGTATTTCGAATGTGTTTCATTGTGCTTGTGAGTGTGCGTTGGCTAGGAGACAGGGCGGGAGCACTCTACCCCACTGCGATCAGTCCAATAAAGGACACATGGAGAGACTGTGTGGAAGGGGACACTACGGGAGAGGACAAGAGAGGGTGCTGGACAGTACACCACGACAGACGCAAGGTCGCGGAAAAGACTGGGGGAGTGGAGCAGTTTGCGCGTGGTCGCAGGTGATAGAAATATTTCGTAGTGCCGACTAGTGCACTTGTAAGATTTCCGTGGCTTCTCCAGTGAAGACGTAGCATGCCTTTAGAAGTAAATATCTCGCGAGCTATATTGTTGTTCATAACTAATTACGTGAAGTATGAATCTACTATTTCCCTGTTATTCAACTTATACTTTATTAAATAGTTTTTCCATCGACGCCAATAAGTGTTTTGCAGAAATATACCGCATTCTCAAAAGTACTTCTACCATGGTACTCATCATTTAAAGTCGTTCAGATAGTACCTGCAGATTTTATTTAACTGCAATCTTTCATTCATAAATTACTAAGGTGCACTAAAAATTCGCAATTGCCGAGTGATAGACCATTCGATTCATGTGTATATTCATATTGTATATTGTAGAGTCAGCAGTATGCTTGTAATGCGACAACTACGTATCCCAGCGCCTAGACAACGAAACCAGCCAATACTTTTACTATTTCAACACTGAGTCAGAGGGTACGTAGTTGAGGGCCACACCACATCACCTCATTTTTTCTATTTTAAAGCTTGCCGGTAGAAGAGTGTTCATTTGTCGTTGATGTTGCAGCGAAATTCTATTCACAGTAAGCAGAGCGGCAGCACCCAAAACCAGAACAAGAACAAACGTAGAACACAATCTGTGAACTCTTTAAGTAGAAATTTAATCTATTATTGTGTCACAAAAAAATCAGAAACCAGGGTTCTTACTAACGTTAATGCACAATGTCTAATGTGTAAAACAAAATAGTATAAATACAAGTATGTCTATATTTCAGTCTGTCAAACTGACTAAAACAAAAGCGAGTGTGCAACCTCAGTGGAAATAAAACTTATGTGATCACATCTGTTTAGCCTTATAGCCCTAATAAGCCGAAGCAATTAGCAGTATCACCATATGCACTGCGTCCGGTGCGTCGTAGTGATGGTTCCCGTACACGTCTTGGAAGAACTCCAGCCATAAAACAAACTCTTTCAACACTAGGACGGCAGAAGGCGGTCTTCTGACTAGTATAATCTAATACTGGCTACTCTTCTCTGTGTTTTACAGACAAGAAACGCAAACTCCTAGCCATAAGGGTGGAATTCAGATAACGCCTCTACATGAGTATAGACAGAAGAAGTGCTCTCAATCACTAACGCTGCATACTCAACGACGACTCCCTACCTGGAAGCGAAGTCCAAAATCGTATAAGTTCACAACAGTACAGTGCCTAACATGTTCTAACTATAATATCTCCTCTCTACCAATAAAAGCTGATACTGAGTGACCGTCAAACTCGGGTGCTCAAAACGGAAAACCACTTTCTCTCAACCGCTGGCTTCCCAGCAAAGCTCGGCCCCCCTCCCTCGTAACTGCAGAAGGCTAATCATATTCTCGAAACCACGGAATATTCTCTCTCTCTACAGATTCTTCAGAACTCCGACCAACCATATTTTAGTCTTTTGTCGTCCAGCGCGGAATGTTTGCGAGGAAATACCTATCCTGTTAATTAGGAATTACTACAATGGTACGCTTCTTTGAATAAAAATCTTCTGAAGTAACCCAGCCTGCGTGATATCTGAAGTAACGTTTCCTTGTTCCTCTCTGTTGCGTCCAAGATTTTCAGAGTTTCCGGTTATCCTTCTGGCCTAGCTAGAATACTGGCGAGCAGCCACTCTACTGTGCTTCAGCGCTCAGGTGCCCCAACTGTCCGGCTGGGGCTACTTCCTCTGTTAAGCAGGACCAACACACCTATGGAGGCTTTCCCACCCACGGCCGTTTCACTTCCACTGGCGTTCCAATCTCTGCGAGTATAGGCAATCATTCAATACGCCGTTTTGATAATAAAGACACCCCATCACCTTTCATGCAATAAGTGTTAACAGCTATTTACACGGTGTTTGTGACAATGTCAGTCTTCTCCAAATAATCATATATACGATGTACAGCATATCAAATGATATCTAATTCCGGTTGTAAATCTCGGCAAAGTATGTAGATGAGTGCTTGTAAGTTGCAAAATTATAGCCACCTTACAGGATTACATACTGAATGACCCTCGTTTTAGATGTAGTTGGTTAGGTGTATGGAATCAAGTGCCACGCATCAAACTGCGTCAAAGTTAAGTTCCATTTTGTAACATGCTGTTAAAAAAACGTTATTAGTTACTTCTTATGGTGTTCCCACATTTGTGCTACAGTGCCGTCCTGCCCAAAAGGTTCAGACACGCGATAGGCATACAATTGATGAACAATAGGAGCGAACATCTCTTCTGACACCGCATATATTTCCTGCTGATTTGATAGTGGCATTGAGTTACAAATTTCTGGCAGGACAGAAACATGACTGTAACATTTACTTACATAAAAATTTTGAAGTGAACTGTTTGTAATTTATAAGTATACTATGTGAAAACAAAACTGAATTATTCACGAAACAACATGAAATCCACTAAAGACGGTTTTAATACATGATAGGCTAAAAGTAACGAAGAGGCTGTGGTGGTGAAGAATTTATTCATTTATCAATAATTTCCATGAATCTTGCACAGACATACAGACCAATAATGGGAGATTGTTTACACTTAATTCTGTAATGAATCTGAAATAAAACAAAGGACAAAATTAAAAAAATGTTATTCACTGTTATAACACTTTCACGATTTTTGCCCACGTTGCGTGGAATGAGGAACACCACTGGACAGTAAGGATAGCAGAAGATCTTTTGAATTTATAATAAGAATACGTATAAGATTATAGTCATATTTTGCACTTGACTATCAATAAAGATTTTTAATTACTTTTAGCCTGTAATTTCATAACATAATCTCCATTCAGTGCGACGGCCTCACTGGGGAGCCAGTGCATGCCCTCTTGGTACCACTGTTCTGGTCGACGTCGGAGCCAATGTCTTGCTACATCAATCACCACCCTTCATCCGCGTACTGCCTCCAGCTGAGTTAATCTTGTATTAGGTCACAGAGATAGAATCCGGCCGCTGTGGTCTAGCGGTTCTAGGCGCTTCAGTCCGGAACCACGTGGTTGCTATTTTCGCAAGTTCACATCTTGCCTCGGGCATGGATGTTTGTGATGTCCTTAGGTTGGTTAGGTTTACGTAGTTCTGCGTCCAGGGGACTGATGACCTCAGATATTAAGTCCCATAGTGCTTAGAGCCATGTGAACCACTTGAACCAAAGAGACAGAAGTTGGAGGTTGCGAAATCTGGGCTGCAGAGCGGATGCGAAAGAACAGTCCAACAAAGTCTTCCGAGCTCGTCTCGGGTGTAGAGACTTGTTTGAGGCCTTGCCATGCCTCGGAGAAGGGAATTGCGTTTGCATATTTATGGTAACGAATAAATTGTTTCTTCAGTTTCCTGAGGGCAACAAAATACTCTGTTAGGGTTGATCGTTGCACCATTGGGGAGGGCATCAAGCTGAATATCCCTTTCTGAATGCCAGAAAACCATCACAATAACTTCATAACTTTACCGGTTTAGGGTGTGGCTTTCGAGCAGAGTTGATGTGCGGCCACTGCATGCAGTGCCGTTTTGTTTCTGGTTAGAAGTAATGAACCTACGTTTCATCGCCGGAAACGAAATTCAGTTGTCAAGGTCAGTTTCGTAGCGGATACCAATTCGTTTCTACACAGAGTACGCGAAAGAACTTGCCCCCCTTGTAACAGCCGTGTACCGCAAGTCTCTAGAGGAACGGAAGGTTCCAAATGATTGGAAAAGAGCACAGGTAGTCCCAGTCTTGAAGAAGGGTCGTCGAGCAGATGCGCAAAGCTATAGACCATCTCTGACATCAATCTGTTGTAGAATTTTAGAACATGTTTTTTGCTCGCGTATCATGTCATTTGTGGAAACGCAGAGTCTACTCTGTAGGAATCAACGCGGATTCCGGAAACAGCGATCGTGTGAGACCCAACTAGCTTTATTTGTTCATGATACACAGAAAATATTAGATACAGGCTCCCAGGTAGATGCCATCTTTCTTGACTTCCGGAAGGCGTTCGATACAGTTCCGCACTGTCGTCTGATAAACAAAGTAAGAGCGTACGGAATATCAGACCAGCTGTGTGGCTGGATTGAAGAGTTTTTAGCAAACAGAACACAGCATGTTGTTCTCAATGGAAAGACGTCTACAGACGTTAAAGTAACCTCTGGCGTGCCACAGGGGAGTGATATGAGACCATTGCTTTTCACAATATATATATAAGACCTAGTTGATAGTGTCGAAAGTTCCATGCGGCGTTTCGCGGATGATGCTGTAGTATACAGAGAAGTTACAGCATTAGAAAATTGCTGCGAAATGCAGGAACATCTGCAGCGGATAGGCACTTGGTTCAGGTATTGGTAACTGACGCTTAACATAGACAAATGTAATGTATTGCGAATACATAGAAAGAAGGATCCTTTACTGTATGATTATATGATAGCGGAACAAACACTGGTAGCAGTTACTTCTGTAAAATATGTGGGAGTATGCGTGCAGAACGATTTAAAGTGGAATGATCATACAAAATTAATTGTTGGTAAGGCAGGTGCCAGGTTGAGATTCATTTGGAGAGTCCTTAGAAAATATAGTCCATCAACAAAGGAGGTGGCTTACAAAACACTCGTTCGACCTATACTTGAGTATTGCTCATCAGAGTGGGATCCGTACCAGGTCGGGTTGACAGAAGAGATAGAGAAGATCCAAGGAAGAGCGGCGCGTTTCGTCACAGGGTTATTTGGTAACCGTGATAGCGTTACGGAGATGTTTAGTGAACTCAAGTTGCAGACTCTGCAAGAGAGGCGCTCTTAATCGCGGTGTAGCATGCTGTCCAGGTTTCGAGAGGGTGCGTTCCTGGATGAGGTATTGAATATATTGCTTCCCCCTACTTATACTCCCGAGGAGATCACGAATGTAAAATTAGAGACATTCGAGCGCGCACGGAGGCTTTCTGGCAGTCGTTCTTCCCGTGAACCATACGCGACTGGAACAGAAAAGGGAGGTACTGACAGTGGCACGTCAAGTGCCCTCCGTCACACACCGTTGGGTTGCTTGCGGAGTATAAATGTAGACGAAATGTAGATGTAGATTCCTTACAGATGGTCCTACGTTGTTCTTTTTTTTTCTTTTGTTAGGCGTCAAGGAACCCAGCGGGCGCACACCTTCGTGTACCCCAACTGGTGGACGAGTGCGTCAGAACACCGGCAGAGATGTTCAATTATGCAGCGAATAGCTCGGCTGTAATTCGTCCATTACCTCGGATGACAGTGTCCGCATGTTCTAGCACACCTCGAATGAGTGTGTCTGCATGTTTCTGCTGTGCAGGAGTCACAGGTGTGTGCGGCCGGCCGGCACGTTGGAGGTCGGACGGGTTTGCAATTATGGCAGACCAGTTGATCAAAGAGTCATCGTGTTTTTCCTCGCGGTCAAGTCTCTGTAGATATTCTGGAAGTACCTATGGATATCTGCGATGCTCTGGTTTTCCACCAAAATAAACTCAATGGTTGCTCTCTGCTTGGAACGCACCTTCGTTACAGATGCCCGCGCCGACAGCTGAGTGATCAGCGCGGCTGTCTGTAACGCCAAGGAGCCCAGGTTCGATTCCTTGCTGGGTCGGAGATATTCTCCGCTCAGTGACTGGATGTTGTGTTATCCTCATTATCATTTCATCATCATCAGTGGAAGGCAACGGGAAACTACCACTGGCATCACTTCCATAGACGCTCATGCGGTGGACCTCTCTGACGAGGCTTCCCCCAAGACAAGACCTGCAGTGATGCAAAGTTTTTTCGTTAGAGACATAGTACCGCCATATATCGAAAACTATTGGGACTGAAGTGAGAATATTTCACGATGTACCATAAGAGCTTCTGAATTTTTCTATTCGAGACTGGCCACGAAAAATACCTGTTACAATATTATTGTTCGACCATCGTCTCTGCAATTCGGTCGAAGAAAAAAAGGTTAAACATTTGCATAAACACGTGAAATCGTTACTCCATTCACGAGCATATAGACGGGAAGATCGCTCCAGTACATTCCGGTGTGGGCTACGTGCGGTTTAAAATTAATGACCAGCGAGAATTGATGCATAACCGAAAGTTCAGCGTCCGTGACAGCTTTGACGAAATACCTGTCACTGTGGACGCGGCCGGGCACGATTTGTGAGCGAATGGTCGGTTGGGGGCGGCCGGCAGCGGCCATCAGCACGGCGATTCCAATCTGAGCTCGGCTGGCTGGTCGCGTGGGAGGTGGGGGGAAGGAGTGGGGGTGGGCACGTAATGGATTTCCGGCGGATCAGCTCAGCTCGCCGGCGAGTCCCTCCGCCCCCGCAGACGTCCACCCCCACCTGTGTCAGCCGGCTGTGCGGCTCGCCGAGAGCCGTCCCAGGCAGTCCGTTGCGACGACCACAATAGCGGAAGGTGGCGGCCGCCACTGGGAGGAAGCCGATAGGCGCGCTTTGTAAGGCCGGCGCGCTGACCCCCCTCTGTGTACCGACGGCGCTGCGCACTAACAATGCTGGCAACCTGCCGGCTGACCACTGTGTCTTCAGCAGCGGCAGGTATTGTCTCTGCGGGAGCTGCACCTGGCAGCTGAAATTCCCCGCGGCGCCTTGTGCATCCCTCCAGCTTCAAAGATTTGTCTCACACGTTCGTGTACTCAGGCAACACCGTACACCCCCTACCATTAACTGGTCCTCAATGATGCGAAACATATAACTTACTCAAATGTATTTCGCCCGCGTTTCGTATTCATAACTTGGATTTTTCCAATTATTTGAAAAGTTCCATCCATATCATAAAGTACAGACTAGCCCACTGCTGTGGAATCACCCTTATAAAACAAAACAAAATAAATAAACAAATAACTCTAATTAAGCAGACACTAACAAACACCAAATCTAAAGAGAAATTTAGAGGTGAACGTTCTAGAAGTTTGGACATCAAAACTGGAGTGGGGCAAGGCGTGTGTCCCACCCGACTACTCATTAACTGTGGTCCAGAAAAAGTCATAAGGGTATCATTCGGGAAAATCCAAACCTATGAACGATGTAGATTAGGTTACAAAAGGGACAAGCTACACAATAGATTTCTTAGCACTGCTGAATGTCACAGCTATTTTTCAGACTTATTTAAAACAGCCTTAACACAAATGAAATTAGTTAAAGGACAAGTTGGAAACCCAGGATTACAAATCTCCTGTCAGAAAACGACATTTATGACGAACGTCAAGGCGGCACCTCACTTAATGAAAACTGAATGTTTAAAAATTTTGAGAAGGTTAGGTATCTCCGATGAATAAGTGAATAACACATTCCGAATAAAGAAGTCATTAAAGGAAGAGCTAATAAAATGAGAACAGCATACTACCTAAGGACTTATGTAACAAGAAATAAATTCCATCAATGCTAAACTTTCGCACTGCTCTACGGTAATTCGCCCAGAAACACTTATACAGCAGAGTACTTCAACAAAAATGCGACGATAGATACTAAAAAATCACAGACGTGATTAGGCATAGAAGAATAGCGTTCCACGGCCGTGTCCAAAGGACGAAACCCAACAGACTGACAAAAAGACTGTTCACTTACTTCGGTAAACTAAAAATGGATAAGATATGGTTGAAAGAAGTTGGAAGGGACATAGACGAACTCCAAATTACTCCATAGGGTACTGAGAACACACTGCCACTCAGAAAGAAATTACAGTAATCCAAACAAGAAGACTGGAGCCACTTGAATAGAAGAAAGAAAAAAAAGATGAATGAAACATCGAGAAATGATAAGAGAAATGATAAAGAAAAGACAGAAGAAACAGTTGAAATAGCTGTAATCTATAACGGGTCATAAGTGAAAGAAAAAATGGAGAAATACAAATTTAGAATCAAGTAGATGGCATAGAGAAAAAACCTGTGAAGCTATGCTACGAACATAATGTCTTGGAGGCCTTGATCATGGTCGCAGCTCGTAATTTTTAAATGGAATATGGGCCATGTGACATACCAATAAAGAACTGAACGAGAAAACCAATAGAGCCTTCCGTACCATCATAGCCTGATCCTTCCTTACTGGTGACGTGAAAGCTGATGACGTTAACACAAGCAGAGTGCAATTGGGACGATCGTGTTATCGGGAGAGAAGAGCACACGTGTTACTGCAGAGCCTTTCAAGGAATGCCGCCCAGAGAGCGCTTCTCTCGAACTTATGTGAACCTTAAAGCCAAAACTCAACTATCGAAGGTAGCTACAGATGGAGCAACATCAGCCCCGTTTCTGGCATCGTCCAGTAACGGTCCGGAGAGCAGTTCTCGTCCCTTTCGCAGGAAACTGTGGTCTGGGGAGGACTACGGACTACGGTAACTTGTGCTCTCATTCTGGTACACGTCTTCTTTAATGTTCGTCAACAATGGTGAATTGCGTAACAACAACATCGAGTAATTTGGAGTTCGTCTACGTCCCTTCCAACCTCTGGACAACACATGAAGCCCACCCTCTCTTCTTCATATGTTGTCACCGCCTTTGAATTGCTTCATACAAAATGCGCTATAGCTTAAGAACGAATAAAGCTATGCTCAAATGAAAGACATCAGTCTTTTTATCGTGTAATTCTCTCTCCGATACGCCACATCTGAAAATTTCAAATTGCATGCAAGGTCGCGGCCTTTTAAGTAGCATCCATGTCACTATCACTAACAGGTATTCCCCCCCCCCCCCCCTCCCCTTCCCGACCCACTTATCTCATACTATGTGACAAGAAATTTCTGTTTATCCACCTGTTTCAGAAGATTGTTTCCACGTCTATGCACCATCGTGAACACTGAAGCCAACAAAATAATTCAGATTACTGTAGAACTTTCACTGGGAAATGATAAACATATTGTTGATTGCTTTCGCTCCAGACTCTTTCCCTCTGCGGGTGTAGGAAGACTGAAAGCATCCATGCATGAGGTAAAGCTCTTGGAGATTTCACGGTTTTATTTCATGCTCCTACGACCATATTCCATATTTAGAGCATTATCAGTGGTGGATTACGTGTAAGGAAAGGAGGGGTATGTTAATGTTGCGCAATAATTTCTTTTTTTTGTTGACAAATACCTCATATGGATACTGGTATGTGTCACTCCTCCAGATGCTATTTTAGTAAAAACCAAGCCATGAAATTTTAAACAAATCAATAACTTTCGTGGCTTATCTCTGTAACAGGCAGTCTCAGTACACCGTCTCCCAAACTACACTTCTCCGTGCAGTCAAGGTCACCAGCTCATTTCAGCGGTACTGCAGCACGCAGCAATCAAGATAAGAGGCTGATGGCTGATATGTTTCACAATAACATTCACGGTCATATAACGTTTGCTCAGGCGAGAGGATTAGGCAGCTTGCATTACAGTCATGTTCAGGACGTATTCGTTGAGTGGCGTATCCACAGACGAAGACGTTAGAGTAATTTCATTCAACATTTTTCACAAGATTACAAATCAAACGACTTACAGGCGTATTTCAAGAATACGCACTTCTTGAATGATAATTTTTATCCACAAATATTGCAGAGTGCAATTTTGTTTATTTCTTCACTTACAGAAAGAAAATCGCATCAGATAAATATACGAGGGTTGCCCAGAAAGTAATGCACCGCACTTCTTCTACAACAGTTCTTTATTGAACATAATGAGAATTACGCACACGAAAGAATGGTGTTTTAACTAGACACCCCATTTTTCCACCGAATCCCCATCCCGTTCTATGGCCTTCCTCCAGCGCGACACATGGCTTTTATGCTCTGTCGGTAACAATCCTTGTCCTGGTGGCGGAGCCAGTGCTACACTGTGTGAATTTCCTTTGCTGATTGACAGATCCAACGCCAACTGCCGCGTCCTAATGTGTCTGTCCTCGCGAATGACATCAGCTCGCTGCAACATGTCAGGTGTGACTGCAGTGGATGGTCTCCCCGACCACTGGAAATCGTGGAGCTCCGGCGAACAGCCTTCTGATGACCCTACCCTCTGTGCCCACCGACTAACTGTACTTCTGTCGACAGAAGATGCTCCATAGACTTTGCACAATCGTTTGTAAATATTCCCAATAGTTCCTTTCTCTGCAGTTAGAAATTCATTGACGGCGCTTTGCTTCTAACGTACATCACCTGCGGACGCCATTTTGAAACTGTCCTGCAGCTACGCTATCTGTCGGAAATGACGGAAACATGGCGCGCTCACTCAGGAAACTTCAAATACATACGTAACGTTTCGCATTCGTAGCATTGTTTTCGGTTGAAGGAAAGAAATGCGATGCTTTACTTTCTGGGAAACCCTCGTATATCTATCTTCTATTCAATGTCCACAACAACGTGTAACTGCAAACAAAACTGAGTGTAAGAAGTCTATGTTTCACTTTTCTGTAGTGAAGTATATCACATTTGCGTAACACACGAGGTTAGGCCTCCAATTAACAACGCTCAGTACGCTAAGAACGAATATGTTTAGGCATGCGAACAACCCCTTGACCTCACAGAGGTGTCGATGGATAATAATTTGTGAGACGGAGCACTGAAATTACTAGTTACAGATATAAGGCAAGAAATGCACTGACGTGTTTAAAATTACTGCAACTTTAACATTACGATGTAACGCAGTGTAGCAAAAATTTAATGGCTGTCTAACTGCTACCGAGAAACAAGGTAAATGTTGTAACCTCGATTTCTGTTAGTTGAAACCTATTTATTAGAAATTCAAATTGGGTTATTATTATTATTATTACTTGCCGAATGGGCATGACTCTGTTACTGTGTTTTCTTAAGTGTTACTCTGAATATTGCACATCCGTAGTTTCTGCAGATTTCTGTAGTTCCACTAAAACCATTGTTGCTCGAGTCACACTGAAGTTATAGTGTATCGACAGGAGACAGTTTCAGATATTTGCACAAGTTGCTTAGATACTCAAGCAGGTTGTCATTTGGCCTCAGAATGCCCATGGATTCAGACATTATCAGAAGAGAAATTTGAGGCAATGGATACGAAGGGGAGAGGCCCCTGCGTTAATATCAATCAGTGTTAAGGAATAAGCAGCCGAAGTGTTGTCCTTGGTCATGTAGTACTTCTTTTTAAAATGGTGACTCGTTGTGAATTTAAAATTATGATATAAGGTGTTGAGATGAAGAGGACATTCAAAATCTACATATTTAATTAGGCTCATCACTCTTCCGATTGGTTTATATGCCCTACCATGCGTTTTTCTCTTTTCCAATTTCTCAATTTCCGAGCAGCACCTACCTCAACGATCTCAATAAATTCCTCAGTATATTCTCAACTCTTTCCTGCTGTTAAGTTCCCTACGGTTTCATCTAGTAACACAAAAGTTATTTCCTGATGCCTTAACACATACCTTGATGTGTGGTACTCACATTTTTACCAAGCCACACATTCAAATGTGAAACATGCACATTTATCCGTTACTGCTAATAGTTTTAAGTAACAATGACCCAGCCAGCCCTTAAACAAAACGAAAATGCAACCATCTCTCCAAAGGCTGGCGGAACACACGAAATAAATTGACCCAACTCGTATTGTTGGCACATCATTATAAACTTCACTCTTCAACTAACCCCACAAACAAAAATCTGGCCAAGTAACATCTGGCGATCTTCCAGGTCAAGACACTGGACGACCTCTTCCGATCCACTGACATTATACACGCAGTATGGCGTTCCCGTGCTGCTACAGAGTAATATGCTGGACAGCCGTCTCGTTGAAACCATATTTTTTGTCGCAACTCCAAAGGAAGGTCTGCAAGCAATACTGGAAGATGGTCCTCCAAGATTGTTTGGTCTTTGTCGCCATTTAAGGTGCCATTGATAAAGAATGGACCAATGAGTTTGTCAGTAACTATTTCACATAAAACATTCGCATTACACGGACTATTCTACTTGGCCTAACCAGCGTGGGTTTTCCACATTCCAATAATGCATGTTGTGTCGTTTAATCGTACCGTGGTTCGTGAAGGTCGACTCGACAGAGAAAAATACTCGTGCAAGGGTACTGAGGTAAAATTGTAAAACTGGGGTAAGATCTTATGGGACCAAAGTGCCTAGGTCATCGGTCCCTAAGCTGACATACTACTTAATCTAACTTAAACTAAATTACGCTATGGACACATACACCCTTGTCCGAGGGAGGACTCGAACCTCCGATGGGGCGAGCCTCGCGGGCCGTGACAAGACGCCCTAGACCGCACGGCTACCCCGCGTGGCCTACTGAGGTCCCTGTGTATCTATTGAAGGACTACTTGGAAAGTAGTACTCAGTTCTGTAAATCATTACCACGAAGTTGCTGTAGAGAGAAGTATGAAATGGATTATATTTTCTGTTCCAAAATTCGGCAGACAGTAGTGCGACTAATTCGCTTTTCACGACTTAGTTTCTGAGTGACAATGTGGAGGTTATGATCCACTGAAGCTAACATTACAGTTTCACTATTCTCTCCAGCATCTGGTCACCAGCGGTTTCGTTAAAGAGTTGTCGAATAACCCGGTAAAAGTAGGCGCGTGATCGCATCCCGTTTGGAAAACGTTGAGCGTAGGGGGTTACACCATTAACGAAATTCCTGACGTTTTCCCCATGAGTGTAAATCATTTTAGATGTCTCTACTATTCTAATAGCCTGTGTTATGACTAATAACGCAATGAAGTTGTGAAAGGAAATATTTAGGAAGTAAGGGACGACGTGTACGCAAACTGCAAAACACAGAGTCGTTTGCCACACGCGCCTGTTTTTATTTTTTTACCCAGTGAATTTTTCCCGAAATAATACTTTTTTGGAACTCAATTGTGTTTTTTTCTCGATTACAGCGCCATCTATAGCGCAATGGCAGATGTATTACCTACAAAAGTTTAATCATTTTTTCCCGTGGAATCAGGTTTTGCAATAAAAATGAGACATTCCTATTTAAGATTCCAAATTTGCCCCCCCCCCCCCCCTCCCTCCCACCTCAATCCTTGGGGTGGGGCAGGAAGAGGCGGGGTGAACATTGGTATTGTCAGAGAGTATTTTTAAAAATACTGAACACGTATTTTTCCTTTTCTTAATCCTATGGATAGTTTTGGAGATACTTCGCCGCCTGAAGAAAAAAAACTCGCCATATACAACCGGAGTGGACTCCTCAAAACCCAGGCAATAATTACAGGACGCGCTACCCCCACCTTCAGCTCCGCGACTTCTACCTCATCATTTACGACCGTCCTCTCCATCTAACTAATTCGCTAAAATATCTGGGACTAGCCCTCGACCAACAATTAATGTGCGGAACTCACCTACTAACCATTCAACGGAATGCCCATAATAGATCGAAAAGAGACTGAAACCACTAAAACCACTAACTGACGGAACTTGAGAACTACACCCCTCCATTGTCCTTTACATGTACGCATCCCTCCTCCACCCTATGCTTTGCTATGCAAATGGTGCATGGATATCTGCCCCGCCTAATTTTTACATGTCCCTCCAGATCCTCGAACGCCGTGCTTTCAGCCTAGCTTTCCGCATCCGCTTACATTGTAGAGATGGACGATCTGTTCCTGAATTGATTCAAAAGGCCAAATCTTTCTAAAGAGTGTATGATGTGTGATTAAGAGGAAACGAATGGTAGCTCGTCTGATTTCAAAATGTGTCTCTGGTGGTAGGAATGAGTGCGATGAAAATTCTTCTCTAGGCTGCTGCAATGGCGTCCCACCTCACATCCTTAAGAAAACGTTACCCAAGCTACAAAAAATGTGTACACCATGAGCACATGTCGATTTGCATACATTGCTGGTACATGAAGCTTTTCTTTTCCATAAAAACGGAAAATAAAGATAGCTCCGATTTCTTTTTTCGGTGTATTGGCTAGCTGGCAGTACCCATACATCCAACTCAATAGCAATACTAATTATGACGATATGAAAATAAACACAACACTTTACCCCGTCTCAGAGTTTAAAAAAATTTTCAACGCAACTGGGAATCAAAACGGACCCTGCGTTTCTCAATCCGCCGCAATGGCCGCACAGCCAACAGATCGAACAAGAAACAAGTGCCTCACTATAATACAGGGTGATTCAAAAAGAATACCACAACTTTAAAAATGTGTATTTAATGAAAGAAACATAATATAACCTTCTGTTATACATCATTACAAAGAGTATTTAAAAAGGCTTTTTTTTTTCACTCAAAAACAAGTTCAGAGATGTTCAATATGGCCCCCTCCAGACACTCGAGCAATATCAACCCTATACTCCAACTCGTTCCACACTCTCTGCAGCATATCAGGCGTAACAGTTTGGATAGCTGCTGTTATTTCTCGTTTCAAATCATCAATGGCGGCTGGGAGAGGTGGCCGAAACACCATATCCTTAACATACCCCCATAAGAAAAAATCGCAGGGGGTAAGATGAGGGCTTCTTGGAGGCCAGTGATGAAGTGCTCTGTCACGGGCTGCCTGGCGGCCGATCCATCGCCTCGCGTAGTTGACGTTCAGGTAGCTACGGACAGATAAGTGCCAATGTGGTGGCCCTCCATCCTGCTGAAATATGTTGTGCTTCTTGTTCGAGCTGAGGGAACAGCCAATTCTCTAACATCTCCAGATACTGTAGTCCAGTTACAGTAGCACCTTCTAAGAAAAAGGGACCAAAAACTTTATTGGCTGAAATGGCACAGAAAACGTTCACCTTAGGCGAGTCACGTTCATACTGAGTTGATTCCCGCGGATTCTCAGTGCCCCATAAACAGACATTGTGACGGTTGACTTTCCCGTTAGTGTGGAAAGTTGCTTCATCACTAAACACAATCTTTGAAACGAAAGATTCATCTGTTTCCATTTGAGCAAGGATAAAATCACAGAAATCGATTCTTTTAATCTTATCAGCTGCAGACAGTGCTTGAACCAATTTCAGACGATAAGGTTTCATAACCAACCTTTTTCGTAGGACTCTCCATACAGTTGATTGTGGAATTTGCAGCTCTCTGCTAGCTCTGCGAGTCGATTTTCATGGGCTGCGAACAAATGCTTGCTGGATGCGTGCTACATTTTCATCACTCGTTCTCGGCCGTCCAGAACTTTTCCCTTTGCACAAACACCCATTCTCTGTAAACTGTTTATACCAACGTTTAATACACCTCCTATCAGGAGGTTTAACACCATAATTCGTTCGAAATGCACGCTGAACAACTGTCGTCGATTCACTTCTGCCGTACTCAATAACACAAAAAGCTTTCTGTTGAGCGGTCGCCATCTTAGCATCAACTGACGCTGACGCCTAGTCAACAGTACAACTACGTACTGTACAACTAAATGTACAACTAAATGAAACTTTATAGCTCCCTTAATTCGCCGACAGATAGTGCTTAGCTCTGCCTTTTGTCGTTGCAGAGTTTTAAATTCCTAAAGTTGTGGTGTTCTTTTTGAATCACCCTGTATACTGATGTAGAAAATGTTTCTAGCATCATGTATCTGATCTTGAATTCAGAAGAATATCTCAAATATCTGAAGTTCAATAAACGTTTACATACTTTAAGTTGTTACCTCTTATCCATTGACTTAGCACCACACCCAGAATGTGTTGCCAGCGATCATAAAAGCTGCAGTCTTCAGCCCAGCGCTTGGTCGGAGCGCATCGCAATGTGACCCGGGCATCGCTCTCCTCCCAGCAGCTCAGACTCCCCATCACCGATCAGACCCTAGCCCATCTCACTAGCTCACTGGTCTGTACCAGCGATCGGACCCCGGCCACTGCTTCCCGCCACTCTCAGGAATCAGATTGCAAGATAGCGCTGTAGCTCGCTACTCCCCACCACTCTCACGGATCAGATTGCAAGCCAGCTCAGCGCTCCCCACCGCGGCTACCAGCTCTCCCGGGCGAGAACGCACGGAGCAGACCACACGGCGACTTGAGGCGTCACACCATTTTCTGCGCTCTTGGCACCGTGATACATCTTGCAGTTAGGTTTCTTGAGTATCTCTCCATCCGAGTTCAGCTCCTTATTCTTTGTATCCTTAATTGATTTGTTCTAGACGACATCTCTTTGTGTCGTTGCTCTTCTCTTTTTTGCTGTGTGAGTGTTCTTGTTAGATGTACTATTATGTCTTCTTCTATGTCTGTTTCATTTATAGTTGCTGTCGTTGGGGTGTTGGTAGCCTTTATGAAGGTTTTAATAACGTTGGGTGGATAGGATAGTAAAATAATTATGTTTTACATACCATTATATTTATATGTATAAAGGTTGTCTAACCGAGCGAGGTGGCGCAGTGGTTAGACACTGGACTCGCATTCGGGAGGACGACGGTTCAATCCCGCGTCCGGCCATCCTGATTTAGGTTTTCCGTGATTTCCCTAAATCGCTCCAGGCAAATGCCGGGATGGTTCCTTTCAAAGGGCACGGCCGACTTCCTTCCCCGTCCTTCCCTAATCCGATGAGACCGATGACCTCGCTGTCTGGTCTCCTTCCCCAAACCAACCAACCAACCAACCAAAGGTTGTCTAAGGAGAAGTGGCCAATATTTAGAGATATGACTAAAACTAAAACTCCGCCTGAAAAGGGCATTAAGGTCCAACAGTACAGACCAAATACTCTGTCGTTCTCAGTTTGGAGGCGTCACTGGATGTGGATATGGAGCGGCATGTGGTCAGCGCTCCACTCTCCTGGTAAAAATGGAAATGTCGTGTGGCTAGGGCCTCCCGTCGGGTAGACCGTTCGCCTGGTGCAGGTCTTTCGATTTGACGCCACTTCGGCGACCTGCGCGTCGATGGGGATGAAATGATGATGACTAGGACAACACAACACCCAGTCCCTGAGCGGAGAAAATTTCCGACCCAGCCGGGAATCGAACCCGGGCCCTTAGGATTGACAGTCTGTCACGCTGACCACTCAGCTACCGGGGCGGACACCCTCCTGGTCGTAAGTCAGTTTATGAGACCAGAGCCGCTATTTCTCAATGAAGTAGCTTCTCCGTTTGCCTCACAAGGAATGAGTGCACCCTGCTTGACAACAGCGCTCGGCTGTTAACTTAAAAAGGCAGTGTGTCTTTCTTTTACTTATTTTTGTGACTGAATGGTGAGTCATGAAAAAGACCTAGTACATTTCAGTAAGTGACCAGTTCTGATCCGATCTCTGAAAACAACAGTTTCGCCCATCTCTTCATATACCCACAACATTTACCAACTCTTCGAGTTCATGTTTCTCCTCACTCACGTTGAATGCCTCTGAATAACCTACACCATTAACGAAATCCGATTCCAACAAACCAGTCGCATTCAATCTTCTTTCCAATCGCAATGTGCTGGACATCCACCAAGTCCTCTACGAGGAAATCTCAACTGTGTCCCTCTCCCAGAAAAGAAACTCGGCACCGTCTAATACCCATCCCACCAACTCTGAATCCACACCATCCTATCCAACCCTTCCCCAACCCATCCCCAAGGGCACCTCCTCATTTTCTCCTCATACCACGCTTCCTCGTTTTCCCGTTCTCTGTGGACTACCGCTCATTCCCTTTTCCTCTGACGTTTATAGATCGCAATAGCACCTACCCCTCCCTCCTTGTCCACCACAGCAACCACTCCCTCGTCACCGCCTCTTACCAGTCCTCAGTCCTCATCACCACCGTTCTACTATCACGCTCTATAACCTCCTGTGTTTTCATCAACAATATGCCAGCCCAGGGAAGGTGCTTTCCCAATTTTATGAAAGTGTGCTGTGCTCCCTTTTTAATGGTTTAATGGTCAGCGTCTCTTCTGTCGTGTTCAGTGTTTTTCAAGTATTTAGCGTTCTTCGAGTGCTTTTCAAGTGTTTTCAGCTGTGCTGTCCGTCCACATTTTGATCACTGCTTTTAAATTACTTATGAAGACGGATTTATTTCTTACATTATCCCATTAACATCACCTTTTAAAACAATTTTCAATTAATAGTAAAAATGTCTTCTTGTTTCTTGTTTTAGCATCTGAGTTAGACAATAATGTCTACTGGCTGATGAGTGTGTTTATTGTACCACTGATAGACAATCTCACGGTATACATGTGACCAGTGGAGATGAAATAAAAGTAAAGAAAAAAAAAGTGGAGCGGAGAAGAATGCGGAGTCTTTCTAACGACGACAATAGCCGAAAATTGGAAGAAAGGCACGGACATACGTGACTTTGAAAATATGTGGCCTGGAGGCAAAGGAAGGACACCTCGGAGACTGTATAGCTGTTAGCGTGCTGTTGTCAAGAACGTCTATGGAAAATAGTTGACGAATGGGTGACAAGGCGTTACCTCGTCGGACAACGTGGCACATGGAATCTTTCCCGCTCTATAAAGCAAGCCACCTATGGGACACCTGCTGACCAAATACAGTGCTGATTCAGATACCAGGACGGAATGCACCGTGTGTTGAAAGGAGGATATAACATGAACATCAACAAAAGCACAACGAGGATAATGGAATGTAGTCGAGTTTACTATGGTGATGCTGAGGGAATTACATTAGGAAATGAGACACTTAAATAGTAAAGGAGTTTTGCTATTTGGGGAGCAAAAGAACTGATGATGGTGGAAGTAGAGAGGATATAAAATGTAGGCTGGCAATGGCAAGGAAAGTGTTTCTGAAGAAGAGAAATTTTTTGACACGAGTATAGATTTAAGTGTCAGGAAGTCGTTTCTGAAAGTATTTGTATGGAGTGTAGCCATGGAAGTGAAACATGGACGACAGGTAGTTTGGACAGGAAGAGAATAGAAGGTTTCGAAATGTGGTGTGACAGAAGAATGCCGAAGATTTGAAGGGTAGATCAGATAACTAATGAGGAGGTATTGAATACAATTGGGGAGAAGAGGAGTTTATGACACAACTTGACTAGAAGAAGGGATCGGTTGGTAGCATATGTTATGAGGCATCGAGGGATTACCAATTTAGTACTGGAGGGCAGCGTGGAGGCTAAAAATCGTAGAGGGAGACCAAGACATGAATACACCAAGCAGATTCAGAAGGATGTAGGCTGTAGTACGTACTGGGAGATGAAGCAGCTTGCATAGGATAGAGTAGCATGGAGAGCTGCATCAAACCAGTCTCAGGACTGAAGACCACAACAGCAACAACACCTCCAAGAAACACTACAAGATCTTGTCGAACCGATCCTACCCAGAATCGCAGCTGTATTGCGTTCCACGTGTGGACCAACACGCTATTAATCTCGTGGTAAAATTGTTTAAGTTCATCAGTTTAACTCATACGGTCTTCAACATACAAAGAATAAGTGGTTGTGACATCGAAATGATAACGTAACAGTAACTACTAAAGTAGTAAGTACTTCAGACATCACTGAAAAATTGTCTGAAGTTTTCAGAATTGAAGAGTGTTAGTTTTAATGATCAATGTTTATCAAACTATACAGATTGAGGTATATTCAGTGGGTCGGTTAGTAAATACCTCATAACAACCGGAATATCAAGCACCACAGTGTGACAAGGGCAGTGTAGACGTCACAATCATGCGTGGCACATGTTTTACACTTCTCAAATTCTTACTGTTTTAAGGAATACCATTAAAATGTCCAGAAATATACTCTTGACGGGAGAAATTAATGTTGCAGATATGAGATAAAAACTATACGGGATGTTATGGAACAGAACACAGGAAAACCAGTTGATGTACAAGATACCATCACAGTTAAGCTGAATGACAAATTGCGACTGTTAAAGATACTCGTAACTTGTGAATTATCAATCACTTTCTAAATAATGCATATAAATAGGATTAAATCGTTCAGTTGAAGAAAGAAGAGAATATATCAAAAATATTGTTCCAGAAAACTTTAAACAGATACAAGTAGACTAACATTCTTAAACAAAAGTAAAGCAGTTACGAAAGTTCACAGAAATAAGATCTCCTATAGTACTAATAGAGTTTCAAAGTGAATACTGAAGAGTTTTTCAAACGAGATAGGTAATGTCCCTGGTGATATATGCTATGCATCTCTTACAGTAAACTTTTCCTGGCAGAAAAAAATGTGCCGGAAACAAACTTCTCTATAAGAAAAGTGACAATGTTTAGTTATCATGAAAATTTCTGACTGACGTATTTTTCAAAAATATTATAAAAATAAATGTTCTCAACAACAGTCACAAATGTAAGTTGCAGTAATTTACTTACAGCGTCACAGTTTGGATTCCAGCAGTGTTGTTTGACTGAGAATGCTATTTGAACTGCCACATGTAAAAAAAAAGACCTTAATCACCCGCACTTACTTTCGAGGAAACAAATAATATTTTAGTTACACTTAAACCATTCATTCTTTTCTTCTGAAAAAGTACCAGTAGTGCACAATATTTGTGTGATTATCAGGGTTCATTTCACATTGCGAACACATAAAAATTGTGCGAATAAAACATTTAAACTTCGATGACAGAGTTTACTAGCACGGTTCGAATTTCCAATGGTAGCTACTGATTTTTCTCTTTACAAACGCTTTCAACGGCATTTGTAGTAATAACCAATAATTACAAATGTATTAAAAAGGTACTGGTGTGTAAAACGCACCAATTGCTGATAAGAAAGTGGACTTTCATATCTCTTGGAACCCCTTTAGGTAAGTCCCAGCTGAAATACGAGTCTTCTGGTAAACTCGCTAGCACCAACTCTAGACATCCAGTACATCATCAATTTCTGCCACAATAAGTTTGTCACCTTAGATAGAATTTATTATGAGCTTCCTAAGTTCTTGTATAGTGCAGAAACTGTAATTTTTTTCGTTATATTTTGATTATGGTGAAATCCCTGTAACTAGGGAGAAAGGAATGTCCCCCAACAGGGAAATTACGTTCGTATTTCTCAAACCGGTTACAGTCAGTCAGTGCCAATAAAGAATTTTTTTTAATGATTTGATGCAATCATTAGCTCTCGAGTGGCATAGCGCTTTCAAATATCGTAAACGTGAGGGCTCCTCATGCTTACCTTCAGCGCATCGCATGTGCAACAACAGTCTACTGGAGGGCGCCCGAAATGCAGACTGAAGTTTCCTTGGAAAATGTTACGTAAAGTGACCTTCATCTAAGGATGTTTCTCTTTAAATCAGTTGTGCATAAGTAGAATGTTAAATCTGGCAACTTACTGTTTGATATCCTTGCCAGCGTAATGATTTTCTTTTAGTCGAAAACTTTCAGTGTGTTGCCGGATAGCTTCTCTTGTTTCTGCTGCAAGGCTGCTTGACAGGCTTAGAGGAGCTTCAGTTACTAAATGATGTCCTTATGGCACATAACATGATTTGCGTAGCATCTTAGCACCTGACTGAGGTCCTTATAGCATTGAAATATGGGGCTACCCCTCAGTCAACGTGCTTAACTACATTTTGGATATTTCCTGACTGATGTTCGTTTAGCATGTGGCGAGTCATTTACACATTACTCACCAACTATTACAAGTTTAAATAATAAAATATCACCAACTAGCATTTTTCTGTGATCTTTCCAAGGGACTTGATTGTATAGACAATGTTTCTCTTTAGGATAAACTTAGCTTTTATCAAATTTATAGCTTTACAAAAAAAATGGTTTGAATCATACTCAACAAACAGGATACAAAACGTCATGTTGAAAAGTTCAATCTTGAAAGGAGAGAATTTTTTTGGGGCTGGGGAGATATCACAAATTGTGTCCCACAGGCTTCAATTTTGGAACCACACGTTTTCCTTACAAATGTTAATGATCTTCTGCTTAACATTTACCAAGCATAATTGGTATTTTTTGCAGAAATACTAGTGTTATGATATGAATAAATTCCATTAGAGAGAAAGTAACAAAAGGAATTTCAATAATGTTTTTCACGGAATCATTAAGTGGTTCTTTGGAAATGAACTCTGATGTAATTTTGAGAAAACATACTACATTCTCTTCTGCACAAGAGATAGCATGATACCAAAAACCCGATGTACACCATGCACAGGAGTCAGTGAACAGGGTAACATGCTCGCATGTTTTGGGTGTATGTATTGATGAAAACTTGAACTGGAAGAAACATTTTACGAGACTGATCAAACAGTGAAGTTTAGTTACTTTTCTCTTCCTATGATTACTAGTCTTGGGATGAAATGAATCAACCTCCCAATACATTTAGCATATTTTCATTCAGTAATGTATTATTGAATAATTATCTGGGATAACTCATCACTCTAAATTACAGGTGGTGTTCGCATCACAATTTCAGAACAATAGTGATGTGCAATATGTCCGTCTACTCAATTTACAGTCGGTTGCAGCGAGAGCAATCCAATTTTCAAATAAAAAGACAGTCTCTGTTACAGCCATTTATTTTAAAAATGACGCGCTTCGCGCTAGTGACGCATCTTCAGAATTCCTGTAAATTCGAAATTCTGAAGATCGTTTACTAGCGCGAAAAGCTTCAATTTTAAAATAAATGCTCACAACAGAGACTGCCTTATCATTTGAAAAAAAAAATTGATTGGCGAGATTATCTACCCACGTAAAGGACAGAGAAGCTCATTACTAATTAGTGGTGTCCTATTCCAAGTGAGTTTTGCAACAAAGGCAAAGACATTACGAAAATACAAAATTGTTAAGGCTTTCGTGGCCACTTGTTGACAAACTGCCTATTGGCTTCTGTCTCGGGTTCTTCTGCCAATAGGCAGTTTGTCATTACGAAAATACTTTTGGCCTCTGCTTCTGAGTAAAAACATTAATTTCCTTTCTTCTTACAAATGTGACTCCGTTGACTTAAGTGTCATCTTTCTGAAATATATGGCGTATAGTACATATACAGCCGAGGTAAACAAGACTAAGATGAAATTACTTTTGCAAATCTAGTTGTTAAAAAGAATACCTCAGGCTGTTAGGTCAAAACTTGTTTTGAAATTTTCTCTCTTTCTGGCACATATTGCTGATCAAAGTAAATCTTATACAGGGTGAAAAGTATGTAAACCGACAAACTCTGGGAGGTTGTAGCGGACATCAAAACAAATATTTTCCCCTAATGTCGTTTTTTCCTATAAGGAGTATTTAAACCGGTAGAGGAAGATTTCTCCGGCGGCAAATTAATTCAACTAACAAACACTTTTCCTTTTCTTAGGACCAAGAAACAACAATTTAGCACAACAAAATTTCAAGTACACTAGATTTTCAAAAATGCCTCCATTGACACGTAAACAAAGCTACACCGTCGGATCATGTTCTGTCTGGCACGGGCAAAAACTCCAGGAGTATCTTGAATGGTTCCTGCTGCTGCTGCTACTATCCGAGCAACCAGATCCTCTTCTGATGCAACAGGGTCTGCGTAAACACGGTTGCGCATCTCTCCCCACCCAAAAAACTCCAGAGGGGACATATTTGGGGACCGAGCAGGCCATGGTACAGGACCACCTCTGCCAATCCACGTTTCTGGGAAACGTCGGTCCAGAAATCGACGCACACGACGACTGAAATGTGCCGGGGCCCCGTCACGTTGGAACCACATGCGTTGTCTTGTAGGGAGCGGGACGTCTTCCAGCAATTCTGGCAATGTTCTGGCGAGAAAATTGTAATAGTGCCTGCCATTTAATGGCCTAGGCAGCAGATACGGAGCAATTAAACAGTCTCCAACAACACCGACCCACACATTAACGAAGAACCGCACTTGATGAGCGCTGGTAGCTGTGGCATGTGGGTTATCCTCACAACAAACACGCGAATCGTTATGCTGAAGACTCCATCACGCCCGAACGTTGCTTCTTCGGTAAACAACACAGAGGATGGAAATGTAGGATGCATTTCACACTGTTCCAGGTACCACTGCGGAAACTGTGCTCTGGGTGGACTATCAACTGGTTCCAGGTTGTGGACACGCTGTAAGTGAAATGGACGTAAACAATTGCTCTCGAAGGACTGTTCTTACATTCGTCTGATTTGTCCCCATGTTACGTGCAGTTGCACGTGTGCTGATTGAAGGATCCCGCTCCACATGCTGCAAGACAGCTTCCTCAAATTGCAGCGTTCTTACCGTGCAACGGTGTCCCTGTCCAGGTAATCTGCAAAATGACGCGGTCTCACGCAGACGTTGGTACACAGCAGCAGAGGTTGTATGATGCGGGATACGACGATTAGGATATTTTTGTTGATTAAGCAGCTGTGCAGCTCGTCCTTTGTGGTGGACTACGTAGTACGCACCAACCATACCAGTGTTCTCACTCCAGATGTATCACTCCATTAGTAAACAGAGACAATGCACTACTACACGGGTGGACAGCAGTTGCCTACAACTGAAGAGCGTTATACGCTCTCTAACAACTGAAGATCGTAATAAGCCTCTAACAACTGAAGAGCGTAATTCGGACTCCACCGGTTTAAATAATCTTCATACGAAAAAATGACATTAGCGAAAAATATTTGTTTTGATGTCCCCTACAACCTCCCAGAGTTTGTCGGTTTAAATACTTTTCACCCGGAATTTTAGTAAATAGTCTAACTTATCAGTGACCTTATGTAGTATTTAATTATCATTATGTAAGTTCTTTGACCTGTCAAATTTACTGTGTGGCTCATGCTAGACTGAACCCACACAACGAAATTTTTGTGGAACGGTAGCGAAATGTGAAATACTGACGTATTTCGGGGTGGGAACCAAGCAGAGACGTCATCGATTTCGTCGGATAAGGGAAGGATGGGGAAGGAAGTCGGCCGTGCTCTTTCAAAGCAACCGTCCCGGTATTTGTCTGATGCGAGTTAGAGAAATCACTGAAAACCTAAATCAACATCGCCGGACGCGGGTTTGAACCGTCGTCCTGCTGACTGCAAGTCCAGTGTGCTAACCAATGCACCACCTCGCATATGCATCGTGTCCATATACGGAATATACAATTACCTATTAATATTGGAAGTATTAAATAATAACGACCCAGGTAAACGTAAAACAGAACAAACATGTAAACAGCCCAGCAGCTGGCAGAGGCCTGTTCCAACGCACGCCCAGCTCCACATCACTCATATACAAGCCTAAGGGACTGTATTGTGTCGTTATGCAGCAACGAGTCAGTTGGTAGAGCTAAGCGATCAGTTTTTCAGTGTGGTACATCGTTTCCGTTACCAAATATTGTTGAATAATTAGAAACAGAATAAAAGAAAGGGATGTATTAACTAGTTGTGTACAATTACTTGAAGAACCACATATCACTTTCCGTATAAATACTGTTCGTATAAATATATTTTCCACGTATTCCATACTTCGAATTTCTTGTTGTGATCCTCCTCATCTTCCCTAAATTAATTCACTTAATTTCAGGCACCCTTATGTAACAGCACTTCTGTAACACTTCGAGTCTATTACTTCGGTTCTCCCACACACTGTTATTCACTTCCATACACTACTGTCCTCAAAACGTGCATACTCAGCAATCCCTCAATCGAATTAAAATGGCTCTGAGCAGTATGCGACTTAACTTCTGAGGTCATCAGTCGCCTAGAACTTAGAACTAATTAAACCTAACTAACCTAAGGACATCACACACATCCATGCCCGAGGCAGGATTCGAACCTGCGACCATAGCGGTCGCTCGGTTCCAGACTGTAGCGCCTAGAACGGCACGGCCACTCCGGCCGGCTAATCGAATTAACACCTACGTTTTATACTAGTAGACTTTACAATTTTAGTGATATGCACTGTCTTGCTTGTGGTACTATGCTTCTCATATCTGCCTGATATTGTCTGTCACGCATGATTTTCCTGCCAAGATAACTGAATTTCTTTAATTCAGTTACTTTATGGTCGTCAGGTTGGATACTAACTTTATTCCTAATCTTATTTTTGCTGCTCCATATTACTTTTGTCTTTATTTCATAAATTTTGCGCAGTACTCGGTTCGTCCCAAAGAACAGGGCCTGTAATTCTTCCTCACTTTCACAGAAGAAAAGTAATGCCATCAGCGAATCTAATAGTCTATATTCTTTCATCCTGAATTTTTGCATTTTTTCTGAATCTTCCTTTCGTTTCTTCCACTGCTTCTTCAGTCTGTAAGCTGGACAGCAGAGCAGAAATACCACATTCTTTTCATATTTCTTTTTTAAACCAGACACTCCCCTGGCATTCCATTCGAATTGCTTTTCCTGGGTTTTATACGTTTTACATATTACCAGTTATTATTTATAATGTGATCAGATTATTATAAGCATTTTAATATCTATCGGCAATAAAAGAGTAGTTGGTAGTAACGTAGATTAGTTAGTGCATTTCATCCGTGATAAACTTGACTATTCACCAAAAAGTGTTTACAAAGTAAGCTGTCTTCGACTCCGTAGACTATCAGATGTCTAAGATAGCACTTTTAAATGATATAGTAGAGTTTCTTGTTTGAACGTTTCTACATACAGGAGTAAGATCTTAAATTTTTCACAATGGCAGTAAATAACATTCATTACTTTACTAATTACCGGTTTCAGCTAATAAGCAAATTCAGCGTTTGAGCATGCTACGCTTGATGAAGTCTGCATAGCAAAAATCTTAGGCTGGTAAATATTATTTATGGTTATATGCAGAAGGGTATTACCGTCACCCCTAACTGAACCAGACTATCTTAAATTGATAAGATTAAGATATATTACTTTTGTGTACCTCTTGTTTAACTCATGTGCAGCTTCCAAACACCGCCATCGAAAAATTCAGAAAACTAACACATTTGTCAGTGCTGAATTTTGCTCATGCAAAGTACAGTCCTCAGAGCGAGAGGACTGTCGTTGTGGAAGGCTAAGTTGATAGTTAAGATCTTTTTTAAAGACACGGACAACCGGTGGAACATGTTTACCTGGAACTTCACTGTTCCCATTTATTTTTCACGCTAATATTCGCAGCCAAGTGACTCGTTCCCACGTACCTGAGATATCTCCAAGATATCACAGTGCCTAATCCAGACTGAATCTCCCCAAGCTCTTATTGTTTTTATAATGGTTACTGAGTTTGTCTATGATCACTACGTGTGTACCAACTACAAATTAAGTACAGAAGTAATTGATTTCGACTGAAAAAACGTGGCTGCTATTTCGCGTTGTTCGGTACTTAGCGTAATTTGCTACACGCGACGGAAGTTCCACAGGTGCGTTCATGAGTCGATCGACTACTGCACTTACGCGACTATTTTTGGGCTGAAGTATGACATTGTGTCAATAAAGCCTCGTAGAGTTCTTTGGAGCCGCGAGCTGCAAAAGTTTGTCAAGGGGATTTTTTTTTTCTTTAAACCGGTGGTGGTGGTGAATTCCGGAGCTGGGGAGATACTATTCTACACCGAGCCGCACGCTCCTTTAATTGGTGACATCACACAATGTTCTTACGTGTAGGGAACGTACTGCTGTAATAATTTTCCTCGCTAACGTCATTCTACATCCGATGTTTCTTTTACACTTGGCAAAGTCACTCATTTTACTGATGGCTAACATGAACTGCAGTTTGGTGTTTTGAGAATGGATTTGAGTTTCAGCCTAATGTGAGGAAGGTATGCACCTAATCTTTGGTGTTCCATTTTAGTGTAATGCTTATGTGGCTTCCTTCAATTGGGAGTTAGTCATTTCATTTTTAGTAGTTTTCTGTCGATGATTATATTCTTATGTGGAAACGTATGGCCTTGTTAATTGTCTTATTTCTTGGAGATGAAGCCCACTGGTTTAAATAGTAGGTAGAATTACTTCCTTGGCCATTTCACTAATGTTTCACAAATAACGTACGCTGTTACCTCTGAAAATGTCAGTTCTATAGGACTTTCGAAATGTCTTGGTAGAATTTTGGACTGCTAGAACTTGTGCACTTAATATGCCAAACAGATATAGGAAAACTAACACGTATCTCTATAGCGGTGAATAATTTTCCCCGAGATTCATTTCCGTACTCCTCACTTAACCGCCTATCCCAGGCCTCCGTCAGGCCACAACAGCCAGTTCTACACATATGTCATTGTTTAATTGTGTGTGCTTCTCCACATGTCTTGTATAAGTAGCTATGTAAATAAGCATTTTGATCACTCGCAGTTTTCTGCTTGACAAGATAAGTCGACGAGCTGTACATTCAGTGGCTACAGCAAGTACATTTTTTTTAAAGACTGAGTCAAGACGCATGTCTTCAGATACTGAATAGTATGTTTATAATTAGCAGTCAGTGGCGTATTCTTCTTTGTTTGAGTTTCAGTGTTTTCATATAGGTTTGTATGTTACGCAGATTTTACAAACACGTGCATTATGTGATTCATTACTTTAAGAAAGAATTCAGTTACGTTAACGTTCTCAGATGCACATTGTGTTTTCTCATGTTCCAACTACTCACGTATGTAGTACAATAAAAGTAACATGGTTAATTACAACATAAGAATAGCTAACGTACAAAAGGCTCACTGTACCAAGTTCTATCAACGACTCACTACAGAAAAATAGTTGCCTTACAATTGGCTTACACTGCCAGGATGTATCACATGACATCAGAAAATAAATTAATTTACAGCGGAACTCACAAAGTTTATCTTACTTGTAATTATGGCCAAAAATGAAAACAATACATCATGTGCAGGTCTCATAAATTGTAACGCAGCAAGGGCTACTTTTTGCTCAGTTTACTTATTTATCCTTTTGCACACTTGTATCTATGAGAGTATTTGTATGGAGTGTAGCCATATATGGCAGTGAAATGTGGATGATAAATAGTTTGGGCAAGAAGAGAATAGAAGCTTTCGAAATGTGGTGCTACAGAAGAATGCTGAAGATTAGATGGCTGAATCACATAACTAATGAGGTGGTATTGAACAGAATTTGGGAGAAGACAAATCTGTGGCACAACTTGACTAGAAAAAGAGATCGGTTGGTAGGACATGTTCCGAGGCATCAAGGGATCACCAGTTTAGTATTGGAGGGCAGCATGGAGGGTAAAAATAGCAGAGGGAGACCAAGAGATGAATACACTAAGCAGATTCAGAAGGATGTAGGTTGTAGTAGGTACTGGGAGATTAAGAAGCTTGCACAGGATAGAGTAACATAGAGAGCTGCACCAGTCTCTGAACTGAAGAGCACAACAACAATCTTGCACCGCAAGAATCTTGCCCCGCCAACCACTAGCCTTGGAGAAATTGAAATAACATTTATAGAAACACTTCGATTCAGTGGCCAAGAAATATACCATATGAGTATATGGATAGAAATAAGTGAGAAATTTCTTTTTAATTAATATGTCACTGCAGTTCACACATCAGTATTTGAGATACTGTGCTTTTCTTTAAACATGAAAAGTCTCCTTTATTCCTATAAACACATTGGTGTCATGATGGTCGTCATCATATAACAGCTCTACAACACATCATATTTTCTTTAATGTGAGGAATATGTGATCCGAATTCTAGAAGTCATCCATATTTAATATAAGGTACAACAAGTTAGTGTAACATCGGCTTGGATTTACTGTCACATTAGTGAGAATAACAAGAGATTTTGAACTCTTCGCTTTTCCTGTGAAACGTCCCCTTAGAAAAATTTATGAATGACTGTGCTGATAAACCTCTTACATTATTTGCTTTTCAAACAGTTGAGCAAAACTGAACGTGCTCAGACATTACTCTCTTTACTTATTCTGATCAACACTAAACTGACACACAATATTTTTTTAGCGCAACGCAATCTGACTTTTAATAATCCCTACAAAAGAATGGCCCTGACTAACAATAACCTATACCCTTCATGAATCACTTACCTCACAAAAATCTACCTTACTCAAACTACTGCAATACAGCGAGCGCCAATACTGCCAGCTAAATAAAAGATTTTAACTACTGAAGTCACTAACTACTGATAGGCGTACTTAGCAAATGAAAGATTTTGATAGAGAACAAACAATGTATTTACCTTAATAGTGTTCAAAAGTCATAATATATATATAGCAGTTCATGACATCCAGTCTTACAAATTTACTGTCTCTGATGGACACACGTCCATATCATCCGCTCTCAAAACTCCGCCATCTCTCTCCCCACATCCACCACTGTTGGCGGCTCACCTCCAACTGCGCAACGCTACGAGCTGTTCACATCCAATTGCCAAACACTACAATAGCGAATATTACAACAATGCTAACCAGCCACAAACTGCACACAGCACAGCCAGTGATTTTCATACAGAGCGCTACGTGGCGTCACCAATATAAAAACCTAAACAGCCTACTTACACCTGTAGCACATAAAAAGAAGGTACTATATGATGGCAATGTTCAGGATTGTTGTTATTTGTTCTTCCTATATGATCCGAATAAGTGACACGCAAGATGCGAAGAGGTTACCGCTGTTAAGAATACAAATTACTACGAGAGAATTTTCTCTAACAGGATAATGATAGTTGAGGAAACGTATGCATGATCATTTCTAAGTGATCTTTTCGCTATCAAAAATATTCCGATAATTAGTTATTTACATCATATTCATCTAAATGATCCGGAACGTGTCAATTGACGACACTTTTTAGTGCTTATGTTCGTGAACTGACAATTTAGAGATTACTAAAAGGTAATCTGGGCCTTAAATTTTAAAAAAAGTCCTTTTTCAATCATGTTACAAGTGTAACACAAATTTAAGAACAAGGGAGAAACATTTGTTGCTCCTTCACCTCATCCTATGTTCCCTTAGTAGAGACTATATCAAGTTTCATCGTGGTTTGGAGTCAATGAAAACCTCTATGAACCACTTTGCCTGGTTGGATGTTGTTGTTGTGGTCTTCAGTCCTGAGACTGGTTTGATGCAGCTCTCCACGGTAATCTATCCTGTGCAAGCTTCTTCATCTCCCACTACCTACTGCAGCCTACATCCCTCTGAATCTGCTTAGTGTATTCATCTCTTGGTCTCCCTCTACGACTTTTACCCTCCACGCTGCCCTCCAATACTAATTTGGTGATCCCTTGATGCCTCAGAACATGTCCTACCAACCGATCCCTTCTTCTAGTCAAGTTGTGCCACAAACTCCTCTTCTCCCCAATCCTATTCAGTACCTCTTCATTAGTTATGTAATCTAGCCATCTAATCTTCAGCAGTCTTCTGTAGCACCACATTTCGAAAGCTTCTATTCTCTTCTTGTCCAAACAAGTTATCGTCCATGTTTTACTTCCATACATGGCTACACTCCATTCATATACTTTCAGAAACGACTTCCTGACACTTAAATCTATACTCGATGTTAACAAATTTCTACTCTTCAGAAACGCTTTCCTTGCCATTGCCAGTCTGCATTTTATATTCTCTCTACTTCGACCATCATCAGTTATTTTGCTCCCCAAACAGCAAAACTCCTTTACTACTTTAAGTGTCTCATTTTCTAACCTAATTCCCTCAGCATCACCCGACTTAATTCGACCACATTCCATTATCCTCGTTTTGCTTTTGTTGATGTTAATCTTATATCCTCAAGACACTGTCCATTCCGTTCAACTGCTCTTCCAAGTCCTTTGATGTCTCTGACAGAATTACAATGTCATCGGCGGACCTCGAAGTTTTTATTTCTTCTCCATGGATTTTAATACCTACTCCGAATATTTCTTTTGTTTCCTTTACTGCTTGCTCAATATACAGATTGAATAACATCGGGGAGAGGCTACAACCCTGTCTCACTCCCTTCCCAACCACTGCTTCCCTTTCATGTCCCGCGACTCTTATAACTGCCATCTGCTTTCTGTACAAATTGTAAATAGCCTTTCGCTCCCTGTATTTTACCCCTGCCACCTTCAGAATTTTAAAGAGAGTATTCCAGTCAACATTGGCAAAAGCTTTCTCTAAGTCTACAAATGTTAGAAACGTAGGTTTGCCTTTTCTTAGTCTAACTTATAAAATAAGTCGTAGGGTCAGAATTGCCTCACGTGTTCCCATATTTCTACGGAATCCAAACTGATCTTCCCCGAGGTCGGCTTCTACCAGTTTTTCCATTCGTCTGTAAAGATTGTGGTCAGGGTCCACATCTGCACTTGGAACTGTCTTACAATTTAAAACCTGGTTCCTAAATCTCTGTCTTACCATTATATAATCTATCTGATACCTTTTAGTATCTCCAGGCTTCTTCCATGTATACAACCTTCTCTTATGATTCTTGAACCAAGTGTTAGCTATGATTAAGTTGTGCTCTGTGCAAAATTCCACCAGGCAGCTTCCTCTTTCCTTTCTTACCCCCAATCCATATTCACCTACTATGGTTCCTTCTCTCCCTTTTCCTACTACCGAATTCCAGTCACCCATGACTATTAAATTTTCGTCTCCCTTCACTATCTGAATAATTTCTTTTATTTCATCATACATTTCTTCAATTTCTTCGTCATCTGCAGAGCTAGTTGGCGTATAGACTTGTACTACTGTCGTAGGCGTGGGCTTCGTGTCTATCTTGGCCACAACAATGCGTTCGCTGTGCTGTTTGTAGTAGCTGAGCCGCATTCCTACTGTTTTATTCATTATGAAACCTACTCCTGCGTTACCCCTATTTGCTTTTGTATTTATAACCCTGTATTCACCTGACCAAACGTCTTGCTCCTCCTACCACCGAACTTCACTTATTCCTACAATATCCAACTTTAACCTATCCATTTCCCTTTTTAAATTTTCTAACCTACCTGCCCGATTAAGGGATCTGACATTCCACGCTCCAATCCGTAGAAAGCCAGTTTCCTTTCGCCTGATAACGACGTTCTCCTGAGTAGTCCCCGCCCGGAGATCCGAATGGGGGACTATTTTACTTCCGGAATATTTTACCCAAGAGGACGCCATCATCATTTATCCATACAGTAAAGCTGCATGCCCTTGGGAAAAATTACGGCTGTAGTTTCCCCTTGCTTTCAGCCGTTCGCAGTACCAGCACAGCAAGGCCGTTTTGGTTAAGGTTACAAGGCCAGATCAGTCAATCATCCAAACTGTTGCCCCTGCAACTACTGAAAAGGCTGCTGCCTCTCTTCAGGAACCACACGTTTGTCTGGCCTCTCAACAGATACCCCTCCGTTGTGGTTGCACCTACGGTACGGCTATCTGTATCGCTGAGGCACGCAAGCCTCCCCACCAACGGCAAGGTCCATGGTTCATGGGGGGAAGTGACTAGTTGGATAAGTCTGATTAAAGGGTGGAGGAAGTCAACGGCACATACAGTAGCGCTGTGCTTAATAATGTACATTCCTGTACAAATTGGCCTTTCTGCACAGCAGATGTTTCTTGTATTTAATTAAACATTCCTCTGCGGAAGACAAGTGCAGTCTATTAGAGACAGTTTCAGAGTAAAGACAAAAATTTTAGTTTTTACGCGTCAGATGTTTATTTTAATGAACAAAAAATAAAACCTTTCTATCTTACAGTAGTGTGATTTAGTAATATGTAAAGAAGATGAAATAAAGTCATGGTTTGTAGTTGTAGACATTTCTATTTTCCACACACTGAACTGCTTTGTATTATTTGTCACGAAATTTGGTAGTGATACGTGGAGTTAGAGTGCCCAGCTCCTTGAAGAGGCCTGTAATAGAGGCCCTCTGATTCAGTAACCTATATTATTCTCAGTGTTCACTTATGTGCAAACAATACTTTCTACGTCAGAGACGAGTTACCTCGGAAAATTATGTCGTCTAGAGTTCCATATTGAAGCTGACCGCGAAGCAATTCTACTGTCGCCAACAGACATTTCACGTAAGGGCCAATTAGGGCTCATGCGAAGGTATATAGAGAGTCGACTTGTAATGTCCCCACAGAAAATACCCTCTACCACGCACCAATTAATCATTGTCAATCAAACCATCCACATTCATTCACTTTGGAAAAGTATCTGATCTGATTTTCTCGTAACATTTGAGGCGACAGCTCGACGACGCCAAAGTATTTTCTAGTGCGTTAATTCTTTGAAATAACAGAGATGCATATATGCATTCTCCATGGTTGTTAGAGTGGTAACTGGGACAGCTTCTGGAGTATCGGTTGAGGGGTTGACGAGTTTCTGAGAGATACATATTCTGCTTTTCTTCTCGCTAAAGCGAGCCAATTAACATTTGTGCCGCTAGCGGTTTGTTTGAAGAGAAAGAGACTGTAAACGGAAAATAATTAAGACGTGGAATCACCGGAGATCTGGACATGTAATGGAGATGGATTTAATACACAATTTCCTTCATAAATAAGGTATGTGACATTTCTTGTTCCGAAGTGATTGAACGAATGAGTTTTTTCTGAATTATTTGATGATCACGTTGGCCCTGTAATTAGTGGGGAAGTTTCAGCTGCGTCGAAGAGAGCCTGCAATCACTGAGTCTGTGTTAAATCGTCCAAAAAGGCTTCGTACACATCTGGAATTCGCAATCTTTCGTAAAAGGAACAAATTGTCCACACTATTGATTCTCCCGACTGAATGCAGCGTTTAACATTAAAAAAAAATGTTAAAGCCTTTCTCTCACTCTACCAGCGAGTGGAACAGGAAATCAAACGACTAGTAGCGGTACAGGGAACCCTCAGCCACGCACAGTACTGTGACTTGTGGAATATGTATGTAGACGCATACATAAAGGGTGATTCAACCATTATGTTACAAACTCTCGTGGCGAATGTATCAATTTCATCTAAAGGACGCTAGTCCGGAAACGATTGAGTGCTTCAGGCAGTAAGAATTCTTGCTAGGATATCTTCTGTCTCGGTTGGCGTCTCTTACAGAACTTTTCAGTTGGTCCCATAAAAAGAAATTTCGGATGGTGAGATCAGGTGAACATGCTGGCCACGAAACAGGACACCCTCTTCCTATCCACTTTTCAGGGAATGCCTGATCCAGGTGTTCACGCACCCTCGGTCAATCTTAGCACCAACAGTATATAAGTGCTCCAGGATCACAGGAATTGGAACGATTTTCGCTTACAACTTACTACTAGTACGTAGGGGCCTTACCTCAAATTGATTCACTTACCTTTCTCCATCGTCCCAGAAAATCTGTACCATCATCACAGAATTACCCTTTATACTCCTCAAGCCTCTCCATAGCACGTAGCAAAGGGTACGTCTTATCAGTAATTTCATTTTACGTACCGAGCGAGTGAACAACGACTGTCAATATGCCTTTCCGTGTGGCCTAAATTCTCTTACCTTTCATCATTCCTTTTATCATTCTTAAACCAAGTGTTAGCGATGATTGAATTATGTTCTGTGCAAAATTCTACCAGCTGGTTTCCTCTTTCATTCCTTTCGCACAGTTCATATTCACCTAGGCGCGGGATTAGCCTAGCGGTCAAGGCGCTGCAGTCATGGACTGGGCAGCTGGTTCCGGCGGAGGTTCGAGTCCTCCCTTGGGCATGGATGTGTGTGTGTGTTAGTCCTTAGGATAATTTATGTTAAGTAGTGTGTAAGCCTAGGGACTGATGACCTTCGCAGTTAAATCCCATAAGATTTCACACACATTTGAACACCTGAACATATTCACCTACTACTTCTCCTTCTCTTTCTTTTCCTACTATCACATTATAGTCCTCCAACTCGATTAAATTTTCGTCTCCTGTAACTATCAGAATAATTTATTTTATTTTATTACACATTTCTTCTATCTACTTATCATCTGCGGAACTAGTTGACATGTAAACTTATAGTACTGTGGTAGGCGTGGGCTCCGTCTCTATCTTGGCTACGATAATGCGTTCAATAAGCCCTTCACGCACTTGTGGGCTTGAGGTATCGTCTTTGATTAGCAATTAAAATGTTTTCGTTCCCGGGATCGAAACCCGTCACCACTTAAATTTTGATTAATAACCGGCATTGGTGGTCGAAGACTTCGGTCATAAGAAGTTATCCTTATCCTACCAAGAACCCTGTCAAGGAGGATGGAGGAGGGGACAGAGGTTCAGGGCACTCTCTTATCCTAGGGGTGAGAAACTGCCCCTAGAGGCGGAAGAATCAGCAGTTGATCAACGCAATGAGAATCTGGAGTTGTGAAGCAGCTGAATGGGTTGAAAATAAATAAATCGCCAGGTCCTGATGGGATTCCAATTCGGTTTTACAGAGAGTACTCTACTGCATTGGCTCCTTACTTAGCTTGCATTTATCGCGAATCTCTTCCCCAACGCAAAGTCCCGATCGACTGGAAAAAAGCGCAGGTGAGGCCTGTATGTAAGAAGGTTAGAAGGACGGATCCTCAAAATTACAGACCAATATCCTTAACGTCGGTTTGTTGCAGAATTCTCGAACATATTCTCAGTTCGAATATAATGAATTTCCTTGAGACAGAGAAGTTGCTGTCCATGCATCAGCACGGCTTTAGAAAGCATCGCATCTGCGAAACGCAACTCGCCCTTTTTTCACATGATATCTTGCGAACCATGGATGAAGGGTATCAGACGGGAGAGATGACGCTAGTTGTGGTACGAGGTACCCTCCGCCACCCACCGTATGGTGGATTGCGGAGTATGAATGTAGATGTAGATGTAGATGCAGAAGGCAGAGGAAATCACTGCATTAAAGGCACATAACGTGTATCCACAGTATATGTAGCCTGTAATTGATAAAGTATCATTGGCAAAAGATTCCGGAATAGTCACCCATTCCGATCTCTGGGAGGGGGACTGCCAAGTGAGAGGTGACCATGAGAAAAAGATTGATTAATCAATTATTGGATAACGTTCTATGAGTCAGGGCGTGGAAAATCAGAAGGTTAAATGTGGTAGGGAGCTAGAAAATCACAAAAGGGAAATACAACGGCTCACTCTAGATATCATAGGGGTTAGTAAAGTGAAATGGAAAGGAGGCAAGAATTTCTGGTCATATGACCATAGGATAATATCAACAGCACCAGAACATAGTATAACTGGAGTAGGATTAGTTTCGAATAGAAAGGTAGGAGAAAGTGTGTGTTGCAGTGAACAGTTCGGTGACAAGGTCGACAGCAAATCAACACCGACAATGTAGTAACTACCCCTTGCTTTCAGCCGTTCACAGTAGCAATACAGCAAGGCCGTTTTGGTTGCTATTACAAGGCCATGTCTGTCAATCGTCCAGACTGTTGCCCTGCATTTACTGGAAAGACTGCTTCTCTTCTTCAGGAACCACACTTTTGTCTGGGCTCTCAATAGATACCATACTGTTTTAGTTGTGCCTACAGTACGGCTATCTGTATCTCTGAGGCACGCAAGCCACCCCACCGACGGGGCTAGGGCTGTGGTTCGTGGCGGGGGCAGGGGGGAGGGGGGACTCACATTTTAGTTCCCCAGGCATTTATACAGTTACTGCTCCCCATTGCAATTTCGTAGGGTTCAAATGGTTCAAATGGCTCTGAGCACTATGGGACTTAACATCTGAGGTCATCAGTCCCCTAGAACTTAGAACTACTTTAACCTAACCAACCTAAGGACAACACACACATCAATGCCCGAGGCAGGATTCGAACCTGCGACCGTAGCGGTCGCGCGGTTGCAGACTGAAGTGCCTAGAACCGCTCGGCCACACCGGCCGGCCAATTTCGTAAGGACTATATCGGTTACTACTCATGCAGAGTTCTATGTCAGTTGTCATGTCTACTTGATAAGTACTCCATAAACTAAACTCCATCCGAACAGGCCTTGGAAGGCCCAACGGCACCGTCCGGCCCCCGTGTCATCCTCAGCCAACAGGGGTCAGAGGATGTAGACACAGAGAGGCTTGTGGTCAGCACACCGCTCTCTCGGTCGTATGCCAGTTTACGAGACCAGAGACGCTATTTCTCAGTCAACTAGCTCCTCAGTTTGTCTCAGAATGGCCGAGTGAATTCCGCTTGGCAACAGCGCTCGGTAGACTAGGCGGTCACCCATCCAAGTGCTAACCAAGCCCGACAGCGCTTAACTCCGGGATTTGACGGGAACAACTGTGGCAAAGCCGTTGGCAGGTACTCCATAAACTGGTACAGTTCTATAGAATATGTCACAATACTACCTCATCCTATTTCCTTTACATGAGCAAGGTATTTTTCTAGGACTCTTCCAGCATATTAATCCTTCAGCTTCTCTTCCCCGCTACTGATGTTATGTCACCAACCAATTTTATTACCCCGAAATATGCGGTCCAGCCACGTTAATGTGATCACCTCCTATGTTTGACATCAACGTACAACAACCAGTCAGAGGCAGCAGTGTATGGTATATAAAGCGTGTCGGGGAGGACGAGGACAAAAGTTCAGTCACTGTTCCAATGAGGAAATAGACCGTTTGACTTCCTAAAGGGCATGATCATTGGCTTTCGAGCCAAGGGTGGAAACATTTCCGAAACGATTAAGTTTGTAAACTGTTCGTGTGATGCCATGCACAGCAAACTTACGATATCCAGAACCGGCAAAAGGCAACTGAGATGATCCGCGGGCCACAGGTGACAGCAGTGAACGACGGCTGCGGATACGTGTGTGGGTGAACAGACGTGCTACCGCTGAGCAACTAATCGACCAGATGAAACAAGTGAATACGAACAGCGTCTTTTCAATGATCGTTCGGCAAACTTTGCTGTATATGTACTATCGCAGCAGGTGACTGATCCTTGCACCCACGCTGATTGTTATTCATCGGCGACGAACATTGGAATGTGCACATTATTACTGTCCAGTCAGTGGCGACGGGTGGCCTTTTTAGACGAGTCACGTTTTACGTTCCATCTGTACGGAATTTCTGAAAGCAGACACACTGCAACAAAACACTTGTCGGAAGGTTCCGGGCTGGAGGGGAGAACGTTATAGTCTGGGAAATGTTTTCTTGGCATTCCCTACCTTGTCATTCTGGAAGGCACAATAGATCAACTCAAATATGAATCTACTCTTGCGGATCATCTAAACTCCTACATGCAATTTGTTTTTCCTCTGATCGATGGTACCTACCAGCAGTATAACTGACCGTGTCACACAGCTCTCAGTGTATGTAGGTGGTTCAAAGAGCATCAGGAGGAGTTAGCCGTATTTCCCTGGCCACCTAACCACACGAACGTCAGGCTTTTCGCAGATGGTCACATTAATGTGACTTAACACTGTACTTATACGAAGTGCCGTGCTAGTGATGTTCACCGCTAATTTTGTAATCGAATACATTCTGGTTCTTTCTCTTTTTTATACACATTAACATCCGTTTATCCATTTAAAAAGAGCTGTCCTTCGTCACACCAAGTGAAAATTTAGTCCAAGTATTTGTACATATTTACGATGGTCCAACGAGATACCCTACTTTTGACAAAAGCATCGCCGGCGATCTGTCTGATAGTGCTGCCGATCCTATCTAACTATTCATTTATACAACGGTTGATAGCGCATGCGGCCATGCTTGGAGGATGAAACCGAGCAAGGGGGAATGTAACAGGATGATGACGTCCCATTGTCCGAGAAGCGTAGGGCACGATGTGGGAGACCCGCACCGCCGACTAGGCAAGGTCCTAGCGGAGGTGGTTTGCCGTTGCCTTCCTCCCACCGTAACGGGAATGAATGATGATGATGAAAGCCGGCCGCGGTGGTCTAGCGGTTCTAGGCGCGCAGTCCGGAACCGCGCGACTGCTACGGTCGCAGGTTCGAATCCTGCCTCGGGCATGGATGTGTGTGATGTCCTTAGGTTAGTTAGGTTTAAGTAGTTCTAGGGGACTGATGACCACAGTAGTTAAGTCCCATAGTGCTCAGAGCCATTTGAACCATTTGATGTTGAAAACGCCCCAACAACACCCAGTCATCTCGACGCAGAGAAAATCCCCGTACCCGGGACTTCGTGCTCGGGAAGCGAGAACGCTACCGTAAGACCCACGAGCTGCGGACAATGTAACGGGAAGTATGCTGTTGTACATAACTACCAACTACAATAGAGCACTGGAACGCGACGCATCGCGCTTTTGTGACTGAAGCGTGTTTCAAAAGTGGTGACGGTATTGTAGTCATCCAGCGAAAGTTTCGACACCAGTTTAACACTGAGAGATATAGAAGAGTACCAGGACGGTGCACAGTTCCGAAGTCAGTTTTGCAATACCGCAAGTGCCCCGGATAAGTAGTCACCGGAAAAGCCGAGGATCGTGCGGACGTTAGTATACGTTCACTAAAGAAACATGCCGCAGTTTTATACATGATAGCCAGACATGTGCCCTGCATTCTCCATAGCGTTAACTTAGCACCCGTACAAAATGCACTCGACAAATCAGTTATCCGAGCGTGACTATATTTCCATGAAAAATTCAGTAGAGAGACCTTATCATCCTATTGGACGGGAACAGGACTATTCTTCCCAACTAGACTTGTCAGATAAGGCACACTCCTCAAGCAAGACATGGGATTCTGCGGTAATGTGAATCCACAGGAACTGCCAGAAAAACCGTTGGATAGTGGAAAGGTCACATTTGGTGACGTGTTTCGGCTTTCAAGATTATTGAAACCTACGTTTAGGAAGGTCGTCACAATGAAATCGGAACTTCACAGACACCTACTGACTACTTTCGTGATTCCTAACGTGACAGGGTGTTGATCTGACATTATTTTATTTCCACTAATATGAGAGATCTGCGCATATCGCCAGAGACACGATAGCAACGTTATGTACCGTGTCTGTGGGCATAAGCATCTCACGTTTCGGGGACATACCGTAGCCAGCCAGATTCTCCGGTCTGAGTGCTTATGATTCCTTTTGTGGGGGTTACCTCAAGAGCCGAGCACCTGCATCACGGGTGCTAGTCATAAAATGAAACTATGGTACTTACCAACAACACTCTCGTCCTTCATATACCGTATTCTGGGATCAAGGAGGGTTGGAAAAAAGTACGGAATCATGGCGGGAAATGCGAGCTTCAGCACGAATCCAGTTGCTAGCTAAGCCTGCAAATTATGCGGTAGACCACGAACGGTACCTGACCAGTGTCCTCAGAAGTTGTAAGTGCTACGGAGCTTAGTGTATTCTAACGGGGGCAAATTGTTCGTGCTCGTGTGGTAAACAACGTAGACAAAGTTGACTGCGTTTGAAGAGGCACCATATCGACGATGAATTCCGCACGCACGTAAAGTGGAAAAACACCATTGATTAAGTCACAATGCGGTGTACAGCGCGTATTGAGAGATTTTGATGGATGGTCATGGAGGAATGTTCCTACGAAAAATAAGAGGGCGACAGCTGCAAAAGTTACTGCAGAACTGAATGTTGCACTTGCTAATCCTGTCAGCACCGTAACAACACGATGGGAACTGTGGAAGCAAGGAGTTGCAAGGCGAGATGCAATTCCAAAACCACTCATGAGTGATGCAAATGCCCGAAAAACGTGGTGCCAAAGCCATAACATTTGGAATATGGAGCAATGGGAAAACGTCATTTCGTCCGATGAGTCTTATTTAAAACAGTATCCAAATTATTGCCGAGTTTACGTCACAAAAGTGAATCATTGTGAGGGACGTGGAGCCGGGGCGAGGGGCTTCGACGATATTTTGGGCAGCCAAGTCGTGCTATTATATGGGCCCTATAGTTATTCTGCAAGGAGGCATTATTGCCAAGGATTATGTGACCATTTTGGCTGAAGAGAGCCATCCCATGGTACGATATTTCTTCTCCGAATAGTGATGCTGGGTTTACAGGCGACAGGGCTCCTGCTTGCAAAACATCGTTAAGGACTGCTTCTTTAAAGAAGTGGATGAATTGTGTACCACGATCACCAAAGTCATCAGATCGCCTACTTATTGAGCCTTTGTATTTTACTTTGGAGAGGAGGATGCGTGATCGCTATCATCGTTACGTGAACTAGCCACACTTTTGCAGAAAGAGTGCAATAGACTCCCACGGAAACCATGGAGGACATGTTTTTGTTACGTATTCCGAGACGAATGCTCGTTGTTGTGAATGCCTGCGATTTTCCTACGCCGTGTTAGGCTGCGTATTGTGTGTACGGTGTTTCCGTATTTTTGACCACTTGTTTGCGTATTTTGGACCACCGCCCCCCCCCCCCCTACCTCCCTCTAGTATAATAAAATGGTAGACTGTTCCACCACAGCTTTTATGTATAGACAACATGAGAGATGGTATTACTCTTCCTTCAGGCAGAATAGATGTGATGTTCGTCTCCTTTGAATATTAAACTACACTACTGGCCATTAAAATTGCTACACGAAGAAGAAATGCAGATGATAAACGGGTATTCATTGGACAAATATATTATACTAGAACTGATGTGTGATTACATTTTCACGCAATTTGGGTGCATAAATCCTGAGAAATCAGTATCCAGAACAACCACCTCTGACGGTAATAACGGCCTTCATACGCCTGGGCATTGAGTCAAACAGAGCACGGATGGTGTGTACAGGTACAGCTGCCCATGTAGCTTCAACAAGATACCATTGTTCATCAAGAGTAGTAACTGGCATATTGTCACGAGGCAGTTGCTCGGCCACCATTGACCAGACGTTTTCAATTGGTGAGAGATCTGGAGAATGTGCTGTCCAGGGCAGCAGTCGAACATTTTCTGTCTCCAAAAAGGCCAGTATAGGACCTCAAACATGCGGTCGTTCATTACCCTGCTGAAATATAGGTTTTCGCATCGATCGAATGAAGGGTACAGCCATGGGTCGTAACACATCTGAAATGTAACGTCGCCTGTTCAAAGTGCCGTCAATCCGAACAAGAGGTGACCGAGACGTGTTACCAATGGCATCCAAACCATCAAGCTGGTTGATACGCCAGTATGTCGATGACGAATACACGCTTCCAATGTGAGTTCATCGCGATGTCGCCAAACGTGGGTGTGACCATCATGATGCTATAAACAGAACCTGGATTCGTCTGAAAAAATGACGTTTTACCATTCCTGCACCCAGGTCCGTCGTTGAGTACACCATTGCAGGCGCTCCTGTCTGTGATGCAGCGTCGAGGGTAACCGCAGCCATGGTCTTCGAGCTGATAGTCCATGCATGCTGCTGCAAACGTCGTCGTACTGTTCGTGCAGATGGTTGTTGTCTTGCAAACGTCCTCATCTGCTGACTCAGGGATCGATACGTGGCTGCACGATCCGTTACAGCCATGCGGATAAGATGCCTGTTATCTCGACTGCTAGTGATACGAGGCCATTGGGATCGTGCACGGCGTTCCGTATTACCCTCCTGAACCCACCGATTTCATATTCTGCTAATAGTCATTGAATCTCGACCAACGCTAGCAGCAATGTCGCGATACGATAAACCGCAATCGCGATAGGCTACAATTCGACCTATATCAAAGTCGGAAACGTGATGGTACGCATTTCTGCTCCTTACACGAGGCATCACAACACCGTTTCACGAGGCAACGCCGGTCAACTGCTGAGAAATCGGTTGGAAACTTTCCTCATGTCAGCACGTTGTAGGTGTCGCCAGGAGTCGCTCAGTACAGCTAATCATTTGCATATCACAGCATCTTCTTCCTGTCGGTTAAATTTCTCGTCTGTAGCACGTCATCTTCGTGGTGTAGCAATTTTAATGGCCAGTAGTGTTTAATGTAATGGGTTCTGTTTGTCAGACATTGAGCCAATCTATGACGGTAACGTGCTTAATATTCGACAGTTTGGTATAGTGCTGAGTGGCTTCGGCAATCTGGGAGGATGGAATCTACCAGTCCACTTGCATCTAGTTTCTTACAATATATAGAGGGGAAATACGATAAATAGAAGGGTTGCCCAGAAAGTAACGCAGAGCATTTTTTTCTCGGCCGAAAAAAATGCTACGAATGTCAAACGTGCCGTTTGTATTATTTGAAGTCTCCTGAGTGAGCGCGCCAAGTTTCCGTCACTTTCGACAGACAGCGGAGCTGCTGGTCAGTTTCAAAATGTCGTCTGAATTGTTGAAGAAAAAAAAATGCAGTGCATTACTTTCTGGGCAACCCTCGTAGAAACATCCTTCATTCTGATGAACAACCTTGGCGTTTTACTCCATAGTGCGGCTTATAAATTAAATTCTTTGATTGAAATATGTTTGACATTCGTTCTGATTGAAAGCTACACACTTTCTTAAGGTGGCGACGTCTGCGTGCGGCATGCGCCATGATGTTAGGCCAGTGTTTGCTTGGAACTGCGGGTGGGAGCTCGTCTGTTATTTTTGGGCAGCGAGTGCCTGGAAGGACCACATCTGCGCGTGCGCCGACTGTTTGCCTGAACCTGTGCCTTCATTGATATTCACCACTCGGAGCCGATGTATCCTCTGACGTCGCCACCGTTCCACTTCCAGTATGTTGTGTTCTCCTCCTTTGCCCTGCTCAGAGAAATATTTGCACGGACTCACGGCTTTCAGTGTATAATTCTGTTGTAGTAGCTTTGTAGATGAATAAATATTATTTTTCTCTTTTAAAAAAACATCTGGAACACTGGTTCCTTTATTCATGAGAGTAATGAAATAAAGACTGATGATAGCGTAATGGACTTCACGACTCAAACATGCATTTAAACTACTGGCTCCCCATTTTGATTAAGCAGTGCATCGTAATAACCACAAAAATTTATCTTTAGAAAGCGACTACGAACTTTTTTCCTTTTGTGTGTTAGAATAATATTCCCCGTTCGGTCATATCAAATGGTTCAAATGGCTCTGAGCACTATGCGACTTAACTTCTGAGGTCATCAGTCGCCTAGAACTTAGAACTAATTAAACCTAAGGACATCACACACATCCATGCCCGAGGCAGGATTCGAACCTGCGACCGTAGCGGTCACGCGGTTCCAGACTGAAGCGCCTTTAACCGCACGGCCACACCGGCCGGCTCGGTCATATCTACGGCTTAGGTGATGTTCATTCATTTTCTATACGTTAACAGGCAAAACACATTTATTTTTATATCTAGGCATCATAAAATGTTCGAATATTGTTTTACATCATATTGTCTCCCGGGAGCTGCTTGTTTTGAAACTCTATAGTATTTCCTGTCTACTAATTTCCATGTCTGTCAAAAGTCAGGATATCCAAAAGACTCCACTGAAAAAGCACAGTTTTACCCTTGTACTTTTCATTGTACTCGTTCTTTCGATTTAATACCTGGTGAGTAGTCATAAATTCTATGCCTGGCTATGCTTTCTTAGATATTTTCCCGTATATTGTGAAATTTCTGCAGCAAATAATTTAAAATACCGTGCTCGATCCGGTCTCTAAGGACAGGCAATTTACAGTCAGATATGCCATCAGATGGTACCAACAAGATCGATTTAGATATGCACCATGTCAGCGCCTCTATTCCATTCCCTGAGTTTGGATCTGAGACACGCTCAGGTGACTTGCTTTGTAGGTGACACACAGGTTTCTGGGCTCGAATCGTATTGAATCATACTAGTATAAGTTATTGCACAATGATGAAACGGAGTTCATTCATCCAAGTCAAAAATCCTTCGTTTCAATGATTAATGAAGTATTCTGACTGATCTGGAATGAAATTTTCACTTTGTAGCGGAGTGTGCGCCGACATGAAACTTTCAGATGAAAGGGTCCTCTGGTTTACAAAATGCAGAATTACCGCAGCTTAGGAATCGTCTGAGAAAAGAAGAGCAGAGGAACAAAAACTCAAAGTAACGTGCAAAGTGAAAATTTCATCCAGGATACATTCCCAGGCTGTGGGTAACAGTATCCTTTCTTCTAAGAGGACTAGTCCTGCAAGTTTCGCCGGGCAACTTTGGTGGAGTTTGGAAGGTAGAAGATAAAGCAGTGATGGGGAGTTCCGAGTTGTAGTTGGGTAGCTCAGTCGGTAGAGCACTTGTCCGCTAAAGGCATAAGTACTGAGTACGAGTCTAGGTCCAGTACACAGTTTTAATCTGCCACGAAGTTTCATATTCTGACTTACGTTACGAATTCTAAGTCATTACGTTCTGCTTCCCAGTTGTCATGAGGCACAGATAAAATATTTCTAAATATCAGCAAATTCTACCGAGTAAAATATTACATATTAAATACAATTTACGACTTTCGGATTTGAGCTAAATACAGTGATAGCACAATAGATACGTCAGTAGTTCACCAAGTTTCTTGGAAGCACACTTACATTTTACTGTGGAAGGTCTTTGAGAAATATGATGTCCCTTCTAGGACCAAGAATAATCTCTTTATCAATGGAAATAACAGTATTCTAAGATTCTGCACTGGAATAGCATTGTCTGCTGTATCTTGTGAAGTTGTAGAACGAAGAATTAAAATTTTCGCAACAATCCGCGACGTTCTCTAATAGAATACACAGCTCAAGTGAGAAATGGTCGTTTTGCTTTTGACGTGACTGTCAAAGCACGTGACTGAAGCAGCACCGAAACTACTATTATTGTCGAAGCGTAGCTCGTGTGTGTGTGTGTGTGTGTGTGTGTGTGTGTGTGTGTGAGGGTCTGCGACGGTTTTGTTTATTATTAGTCTATTTTATGACATAAATATGTGGGTGTGCAGTTTCAGGTTGACTGCCACACAACGGGAAAACGAAGGGAACTGACATTACCAAACAAAAATTTTCCAGCGACTTACAGTTGCAACAAGTGTGTACCAGAAATGATTCCATTAATATGTCAGGCAATACCATTCGTTCATGGCTTTTTAAGTCAGATGGTTTTGCGAGCAGCTTGTACGTGTGCTTAAAATCAACTAAAAGAAAGGACAAAAGACAGAATTCAGGCAACAACAAGTTTAAAAAGGATACTGGAAAAGTTTGAGGACTTGACTCCTAAGAGACTGAAGATCGACAAATCCACCAAAACTGATTTATCAGGTCTTCTAGATGAAGAAGTACCACAGCTCAGGAATCGATTGAAAGAACTAGAGCACAGGCAAAGAATGGTTTAAATGGCTCTGAACACTATGGGACTTAACATCTGAGGTCATCAGTCCCCTAGACTTAGAACTTCTTAAACCTAACTAACCTAAGGCCATCACACACATCCAAGCCAGAGGCAGGTTTCGAACCTGCGGCCGTAGCAGCAGCGCGATAACGGACTGAAGACCCTAGAACCGCTCGGCCACAACGGCCAGCACACGCAAAGAAACCCGGAGTTATTTGTAGTGTTTTGAAAATAAAAGATGGGCTTATGACACACATACAGAAGATCTTTGGTCACAGACAAAGGAGAGTCAATTGGCTGCGTATAATCTGGTATCCAATAAAGTGAACGATGTGATAGAGAAGATTTGCTCTGAGAAGCATATCAGTTGTTTGCTCTGTGAAAAGAAGCAAACCAAGTGGAAAGTAGAGGATGCACGCAAAGCAGTGACAATATCTCCAGATAATGCTATGTAAATATCTTTTGCAGAGACAACTCGATTTTCTACCCCTTTCAGTTCTAAATACAGAGAGATGGTCCTCTCTTTCGTTCCATTGTAGTCGTGGAGTACTGAGTGATTTTGAACATTAGATAAAATCTAAGGAGCAGAATTTTCCAAGACCGAGCTTTCGTGTGTGTCCTGTCTTTTGTGACATGATTACGCTGAGCATTGTGTAACAGGCCTATATAGTAACGATCTTATTGTTACGGTTCATGGATTTTTTTCAGAATGGGATTAGATTCTCGTATTTTATAATTTCGATATTCAGATGACAGCAAAGTTACTAAATTCTATAGTTTCCTACCTTTGTAAGTTGTAGTGTTGTCGCAATCGTTTAGTATATGTAGTCGGAAAATCGGTGTGTCTGGAATGAAATGCACGTTGATCACGTCAATTCATGATTTTCGCATCCTAAGGACCGGCGAAACAAGTGTAGATATTTTCAGATATGCCTCAGAAGTACTAATCCATTTGGAACAACTTTATTGACAAGTGCATAAAGCATTCCGATGAAGTATATGCGAAAAAAATAATAAGGAACGTACTATTATTAGACAACTCAGAAACACATAAATTCATTTTTCCCTGTATCTATACGCACACGGGATGAACATTTTGTTGAGTAGACAGCTGCACAAACTGAGGAATTCAAAAGTGTTGAGACAAGTGTATTTACGACCTTTTCAGCTAAGAACAGCATCAGTTTTGAGCATGATAATACCGCTGCTTTGAGTGGTCTGGTAAATACCGTCTGGGATTTTGTGTGTGTTTGTGGGTTGTGGGGGAGGGATTGTATGATTAGTGTGGAACATCTGTGGATTGCATATCTGCTCTTCTGCATTACGGGTGCTATCGACTTTATCACCAGACAATTATTGCTAAATACTTTCAAAATCATCTTCCGACTGGCCTACTCTCCTCGGCTACTGTAGATCACCAAATTACTTGAAGATTAGTAACTGTTCCGAAAGAACAGATACCAATTAAAAGCATGCTGCTTCTCTAGAAAGAAATGATAATTAATCGAAACCCTCAGCTGCAAGCAGGTGTCGTTGATATATCTCAATGAGAACAGCTGAAAATGTATGCTCCGACCGGGAGTCGAACACGGGATCTCCTGTTTAGATGGCAGACGCTCTATCCATCGGAGCCACCGAGGGCACAGAGGATAGCGTGACTGCAGGGACTAGTCCCTTTCACGCATATCCCTTGCACGCATATCCCTCGTACATATCACCATAAATGGTAAGTCTCATCCCGATTACCATCTTGTAGGCAGCAGGATCGTGTTAGTCCAAACATTACTCGTCAAATGCGGCAGAAACGGTGGCTACTGAATTCTCATAGTGGTTAGAAGATTTACTCAATCGGAGATGAAACTAGTTTCCGTTGAAATGACACGAACTGGAAGTAATTTTGCAGTCCTGAAGTTTCAATTTGTATGAACTTTTTAATACAAGTAAGAAAAGAAGACGAAGTTGTAAGTTACTTTTTTGAGGGCGTCTTGTAATGTGGTCTTTAGGGGTTTGGCCCATTAAAATTGATGCACCGTAAAAAAGTAAATCTCACGGAAGTAAAAACTCGGATTTAGAGAGAAGAGGGGGCGCGGAGCGGTTCACAGATCGGTTGGTCGTTTGCCGTAGGATATAACTGCTTTAATGAAGTCGGCTCACACTTGTTTTCATTAATTCTCCGGGGAACGTTGATAGTAATGACATTTTGGCTTGCACGGAAAGGTAAACGGGTGGGTTGTTTTATGGCATTCTGAAGTGTTGTCTTCATTAACAGCTATAATTAAAAAATGCATACAGTTAATAAGAGAGTTATAAATGTGAAATATTGCTGAAGGTCTATAAAACAAAAAGAAGTGAAGTAGCAGTCATGACAGACTCTCAGTTAATGTCAGCTTTAAAGTATATGAAGACTTTAGAGCTAGTAAAGTAACTTAGAATTCTAGAATACACATCAGCTTCAGTGTAAATTTTTTTCCCATGCTTCAGGATTGTCCACGCTCTCTAGTCTCACTCGATTATTGAAAAGCATAATGAAATCGATTGCCAGCCGATGATTCACTTATTGATGATAAGGTCGGTTCAGTAAATAACATGAACAAAACCACTATACTGCTACGTTATGGGAGTTTACTTCCCACAAAAAATATCGGATTAGCAATAGCATTCCTGAGTTTTCACTGACCCTGTACTCTAGGACGTTATTCATTCTAGGTTGGTTTTTGTTTTTTATTTTGTTTTTCCGGTTGATATAGGTTTTACTTAGCGATAGTCATTTTTTATTTGTAGTTCAGTGTTGCTACTTGAGTTCACATATTGTCATTTTGTCACTTGGAGATGTGGACACTAAAAAAGGAGTGACAAGTGGAGAAACCGGAACTTTACCCCACCTTCTTTTGTTTGTCTTCAGTAGAGGGGTGACAACAGCGGAGGCAGGGCGATACGTTTGGGGTAATGCCATTGGACAGAACACAGAAAGAAAATCGTTTTATCGTTTTGAGGAATATCGTTTTGACATTACTGACTCTCCACGTTAAGGAAGATCTTTGAGGTTTGATGAAAATCGCTTAAAAGCATTAATCCACGATAATACACGTCAGTGTACTCGAGAATTGGTAGATGTAACGATCATTCCAACATCGTGCGAGATTTGCAGGCAGTGGGAAAGGTTCAAATATCGGGTGTATGGGTACCGCATGCTCTAAGTCAAAATACGACTAACAAAAATCAGCGAGTAGCCATATACACATTTCTGCTTACTCGTCATCAGTTGACTCGTGAACAAAATCAACAATTCCTATCCTGCATCGTTACTGCTGACTAAAAATGGGGTCTTTATGCTAACGTAAAGAAAATGGCTCTGAGCACTATGGGACTTAACATCTGAGGTCATCAGTCCCCTAGACTTAGAACTACTTAAGCCTAACTAACATAAGGACATCACACACATCCTTGCCTGAGGCAGGATTCGAACCTGCGACTGTAGCAGCAAAGCGGTTTCAGACTGAAGCGCCTAGAACCGCTCGGCCACAACGGCCGGCCGTAAAGAAAAGAAAAGGATGACTGAGTCCAAACAAAGCAGCAACTCCCGGTATAAAAACCTGTGCAAGTCTACAAAGATGATGTTATCCATCTGGTGGAGCAGCGACGTTGTGATGTACTACGAATTGCTTCCCTGAGGTGTAACCATCTGTTGACATTTACTGTCAACAACTGAGACTTCCTGCAAACGAAGTCCAAGAATGTCAACCAGGGGTACTGGGTGAAGCGATGCTACTGCACAACAATGACCGCCCGCATTCTGCTAGACCGATAAAAAACACTATACAGGGGTCGGGTTGGGAGGTCATTCTGCGTCCATCTTATTCACCTGACATTGCATCATCTTATTTTCAACTTTTCCGCTCTCTGTCCAACAACCTGCAAGGAACTTCCTTTCCGACTGAAGATGTGCTCCGAAAATGCCTCGACGAGTTCTTCGTCTCAAAACCACGTGTCATCCACAGTGGTGGAATCGAAAAGTTATCCCGTCGTTGGTCGACTGTTGAAAAAAATTAAGGAGTATTTATTATGGATGGCTAAAGTCTCTGTTTTGTGTACCTGTTGGGTTTATTAAACCTTTGGAAAAACGCTGCGAACTTGCGCACCAATCCAGTATATAACTTGAACCTCTTATATCATACACACAGACTTGGCATTTTTGCCTTTAAGTTAAATAAATTTTACTATACTCTTTCGTTGTAAAGTGTAGATTATGACGGAGTTAGAGATTTCGGCCAACGTAACGCATTGCAGTATCGAAATTTCTACATAACAAATCAATCTTCAGGTGTCGTTAGTGTGTTGGGCCTAGCTGAGAATGTCACCGATATTTTTAAGTTATCAACCGCTACCAGGAATGATTCGGACAAATTGTGCTAAATCCAAAAGAGGATGGTGGAATGTATATCTGAAAGATGCTGGTTGCACACTACACACTACACAAGATGCAGAACATGGAAATAGTCATTTCACGATGAATACATACATTGAGTGCTCAGAACGTTGTAACCATTCCCCACCACAAGACTGAATGTCGCCTTATGGCACTGTGTGCTCGTGACGCCATAATAGAAGTATACAAGGCGTTAGGAGTATAAGTGCAGATATTGTGGTCACTGGCGCATTAATACCCACCTCCTTCAGTGCGTTAGCTGTCTTTTTCTCTGCGTCTCACGGTGTTCCCGCCAAAACTTAACATAATTAACTGCCTGATGTTTTCTGTGAATTCATATCTGCACAACTAAGTGGATTACTCCTGTCAGTGTAGACATACCGTTTTTCCACCATGTGTCCATACTTCAATACCAAACCTGGTGCCCAGGGGGAATAAGCATTAATGGCTTGTTCTTGTCACGTACTTGGAGGTACTCATCCTAAAAACATATTACTCCTAATACATAAAAATACTACATTAATGTTGTTCATTACAGTGCCCTCAGTCACCAATAAAAAATCTGCACTTTTTAATAACACTAATTACAGGGTAGTTGATGAAAGCTTCAATAACACTAAAAGTTTAACGTATTGTGTGTTACCCAATCCACAATATGTAATGGACAAGAGTTCGAAAGTAGGGTTCTGCTTAATTACTATCAACAATTCAAATTGTATGGTTCACTTATATACCGAATCAACATCATTAACATTATTTCAGATCATTTAACTGTAATTAACTGAAAGTTATAATTAGTTAGAAAACCTGATGTTGCAAATTAACATACAGTCGTAATTTTCAGCAAAATTTATTTCATACTCGTAACTGCACTATTATATTTCTATAAAAATACTAGGACAAATTTCTATGTTCTAATTAAACCAGTAATTAATTAGCAGAATTCTTAAACTTCAACGTAACTAAAAACAGATTTTTGGAACATTTATCAGTCATCTGATGTATTTGACGTTACTTGTGCACTTTATGTATTATGTCAACAGCGAAAAACCAATTATATAAGTTGTAATAAACTTTTTCACTAACGATTCTCCAACATTCTGATGCAAACACAATTGCTTTTCAGTCTGATACTAGGGAAATGATCATACAGAACTATAACATGAAATTCCGTATTGGCATTTTGTACTGTACCTCAGTTAACGTTACGAATGAAATCCAACGTGAAATCAGGATCTAATTAATTATTTGACGTTAGGTATTCTTATTGTAACTTCATAACCCAATTTCCACACAAAAGTCAAAAGAACAGTGTTTAGAAATGTATTCAGAATGAATCATCATTTATTGACTTGAAAACTGTACTAACAATTTGTTGTAAATCACTAACTTTTCATTTTGAACAAGTAAATGTAGTTACTGTTGACAATAGGCTACAGCACACACATTGTTAAGACAGATCATATATCGAGCGATGCAGAGCACTTGAATTCAGTCGCAGTTTGGCCAATGCAATGACGCAAAGTCTGTAATAGGTACTGTTTTTTCAGGCATGTTGGTAGAAAGCAGTTCATGTCTGAACATCTTCGTAAAATGCTTACAGGGAATACACCAGCTTATAAAAGGATTCATTAGTGTGTTGTAAAACATTATTGTAGCATCCAGGTTTTCGTCACGTCCGAAATCCAGGCAAATCCGGAATATACATCTTCTATGGGACTTTATTGGGACAGGAGATTTGGCGGTTCAAAGCTAAGTATTCCACTACAAAAACTACATCACTCTTATACTACGATGACTCACTCGCAACGAGAATTATTTTAGTCAGAACTGCAGTTGGACCCCTCACATGTTGTATAAGCAGACCAGAGACGAATGGGCAATAGTTCCAGCGACGTAACGCAAAGGACAGATTGTTATGGCAACGCTCCCGGGAACGGGCATCTCTAAAACGGCGAAGTTACTCAATTTCTCCAGTGTTACGGTAGTGAGAATCTGTGGAAATGGTAGGAGGACAATTAAACCACAAGTAGGTGACAAAGTGTTGTATGAACAAGACTCACAACAAAAAAAGAAAAAAACAGTGGCTCTGAGCACTATGGGACTTAACTTCTGAGGTCATCAGTCCCTTGAACTTAGAACTACTTAAACCTAACTAACCTAAGGACATCACACACATCCATGCCACAGGCAGGATTCGAACCTGCGACCGTAGCAGTCGCGCGGTTCCAGCCTGTAGCACCTAGAACCGCTCGGCCACTCCGACCGGCGACTCATAACAGAATGTGGCAGTTGGAGCCTTGTCTGCTCTGTGAAATAGGATAAACAGTGATCTGAGGTGGATCAGTCGACATAGTACAACGGTGATGTAGGGACGTTTCGGAGCATACCGTTCACCACCCACTGTTAATCAGGGTTCCGCAGCGAATGTTCCCATCAAGACCTTACAACATTGTCAATTACACGTGCACAAGTGAACATCGGGATTGGACCGTGGATCAATGAAAATGTCTCGGTTGGTCGAATTAACCACGTTTCTTGTTACACTGTGTCCGGATAACTCGTCATCCCGGCAACGGCTGTTCGAAACACGTACCACACCATCGACGCATGCCGATGGTGATACTATATCGCAACGGCTGACATTCACCTGGTCTTCCATGTGACTTGTGGCAGTAACTGGAGGTAACATACCTATACTCTATGGAGTACGTAAGGTTTCATTGTGACACACGTACCTAATGTTGCGTTGTTAGAAGAAACAAGGCATCGAATCCGAAGATCAGTGCTTACCGATAAAATATGGGTAGTTACGAACTGGTCGCTGCAGCACGAGTGATTCTTACTCTGTGGAACATCGATCTAAATGTAAAATACTGGTAACAAATCAATGTTTTTCTGTTGTTAGCCGAAATTTTGAATGTGAGAATATTGTTTGAATGAATCTAAATCGCAGAATAAAATGGCCACCAGTTCTAAAAACGAGAAAAAGTTAATATTAGGTAATTATTATAATGACTTAGAAATCGTTAAATATCGTGTATCGTGTGGGAAAGACAAAGCAGAAGCTGGACAAAATGCACACGTGCTAACTTACATGTAAATGATACGTGTGACACGAACACAGAAGACTTTAAATTTGAATGCAACGATTTTACTTACATTAATAATCACCAATAACAAGCAATAAATAGCAACACCTTATGGAAACTGTACTGTGTTATGTATCTCACAACAACGCTGTATGTTTGGAACTTTGATTAATCGTGACCAAACTGCGTATCATTTCTTACTAATTACTTTGCAAATGATTACGTCTCAGTTAACATAGCAAAAACTTTAGTTCAATTTTCAGTACTAATGTTACATAGACGTACGCACATAACATCGTTTACAAAATATAACATAAATCGTAAAATTATGTTGACTACAAGAAAGCCAGATTACTTTTGACATACAAAATGAATTTCAGTTAGATCAATTTTAATTAATGCTGATTAGTTAGTGCAATATTGTCTCAACCTCTGTAGTTAATACTGCTTTTGAATACACTAAGTACTTGATTATCTACTGTAAATTTTACTAGATTTGGGTTCTTTTGACCACTTTTTTCACTTTAGACTTTCGAGGAATTTACTGTAACACAATAGGACCCTGCTACTGGTTAATGACTCGGGTCTGCGAAGTTCCTGATGACAAGTTTGTTCTTTGACTAACCACACTATAATGTTCCAAAAAGGTGCTAAGACGCTGTCATGTCTGTTACAAGCTACAAACTCTGGCTGGATCTTTCTTTACGATGCATTGCTTGTGCTGCGAAGTAGTGCTTATTATGTGAACCGTTGTTGCCAATAGGCTCTTCTTGATCAGCGAGCAACTTGATTAAATTTCGGCAGCACAGTATTATTCATGACTTTCTAAATCGTCTTGTGACCATATACTGTGCCCACACACTTGCTAACCCGTATATAATTTAACTTGCCTCATATTAAAAGCACATTTTACAGCAAAGCATCTGGAATTAGCACACTAAGATGTAGATCGGTCCCATACCACAGATGCTTCTCTATCTTCATCCCTGCGACTATATGTAGTTACTCATGGCAACGATTTTATTGTTACATGAAAGATACTCTCTGTGGTTTGTACAAGAAAGACTTCCCTGACATGGGCAGCCTGCTTGCTACAGTGATTTGACGTAAATAATTTTTACTTATCCTGCCAGCATACATTATCATAAGCACTAATTACTAAAAAAATTCATTAATACATACATTTACAAAAAATAGTTATAAAGTCGAGAAATCAAGTAGCAGTAAAATATGTGAGGCATTGGGTTGTAGCGCTATAAAGAAACCAAGACATGTGAGGATTACATGAACATTATCGAGAACCACCTGCTGTTCATCACGCTGCAGTCCTCCCCGATGGCGAGATCATCCTCCAAAAGAGTAACTGTCGGTGCAATGAGGCCAAAGTCATGCTAAAGTGATTTGAGGAGAGTGAGAGTGAATTCATGTTGTCTTGGATACCAAATTCGCTTGATGTGACCCAGTGCAATGCATCTGGGACGCTGCCGACCGTGTGCTGTATGCCCACAAACCTACAGCAAATCCATGAGCTGTGCTTAGATATTCAGTCTCAAACATCACCACAAGCTTACCAAGGACTTTCTGAATCCACACGATACAGAATCGCTGCTGTATTGAGTTCGATAGGGGAACTACATCTACATCTGCGTCTACACAGATACTCTGAGAGCCACCATATGGTGCGTGGGGGATGGTACCCTGTACACTACTACTCCTTTCATTTAATGTTGCACTCGCTAATAGAGCGAGGGAAAAACGACTGTCTCTATTCCTTCAAAGGAGCCCCAATATCACGTCTCTTATTTTCGTTGTCCTTACGCGCAATGTTTGTTGGCGGCAGCAGAATCGTTTGACAGTCACCTTCAAATGCCAGTTCTCTAAATTCTCGCAATAGTATTTCTTGAAAAGAACACAGCCTTCAATCCACGGATTCCCATTTGGGTTGTCGAACTATCTCCACGCGCCTTTAACTAGGTGCTCATAATGTTTCACCTCATCTTAGTAGTACCACATGTTGCATTTTATCAGTTTTAGGTATGGATCAAAGCCATGTCATTTCAAATCTACATCACCGACTGCTATCATGAAACATACAGGTGATGACCTGAGAAATTTAGTGGTTCCTACTAATTTTCCAGTAACTGTTTCCCAGACAAGTCAGCCACTGAAACCTAGTCTAGACATTCTGTCTTCTATTGCTCCATTTTTTGAAATTACATACAAAGAATCATGTGGACGTTATGCCCGCTAAGTCAAAAGTGTACGCCTTACTATACAAGAGAGGAAGGAATAAGATAACGAATGTATGTAGAAATTGATGAATGGGTTCTTGTCCAGTCATACGAAATATAGTCACATGGCTGAGAAAAGTGCGAGGTTCAGGTGTGAGAACTGACCATAGATTACAATCAATAGTTTGGACTTTCTGATCATGACCTCTGTTAAGCACATGGCAGCGTACTAAATATACTGGTGAACTATCGAATGACAAATGATCCAAAACTTAACTGCGTCAATGTGATAAGTCAGAGATTCGGTTATGACTGGAAGGCCCCACATCATATTGCCCTTACATGTAGTTTATGGTAATACGAGGATTTTCAGGAGGAATCAAAATGTTTTGGGAGTTGTTAGTACAGACTGATTCGATTGAAATATATTGTATACCATTTGTCTTATTTTTATTCGCTACAGTGTTAGCGGTTTTAAAATTTAAGTCAAACAAATACTTACCTAACAAAAACGTAAACGTGTTTGAAATGGCTACCCTGGCCCAGCGTAATGGCAGCGTAGTTTGAGGCGCCATGTCACGGATTGCGCGGTCTCTCCCGCCGGAGGTTTGAGTCCTCTCTCGGGTATGGGTGAGTGTGTTGTTCTTAGTATAAGTTAATTTAAGTTATTGTAAGTAGTATTTAAGTCTAGAGACCGATGACCTCAGCAGTTTGGTCCCTTAGAATTTCACTCATATAACATTAACATTGCATGGCAAAATTAGCTAAGAACTGGACATCTTTAAGACCCAATCTGACATTACTCTACGCAACGGTATGACTAAGACGAGAAATATATGGCCCTAACTGTGGTTCCTGAAGTGTAGAACTCCATAACATTAAATATGTTGTTAAGTGAACATTACTTTATTCAGTTAAAACAGAATCGTAAAAGGCATCTGACTAGGAAAGAACTTCAACTGATATTACAAATCTGCCATACATGAATTACACAAAGCGAACCTGCTGGTTTTCAGACTCACTTGAATGTCACTGAAACGTGCCCTATCGATGCAGCTGACGTTAAAAAAAAACTCGTGCGCTTCTAATTAAACAATTACAGCAACTTTTGGCCTGACTGATTGGGAAACATTTGCGCCTACTAAAGCAATGCTGAATTTGAGGCAGATAAGTGCAACGACCTAACCAAAAATGGAGCAAGTATTGAAATGGGACCCCTCGTCTAACATCGCCTTTTTTTACACAAATAACCGATACCATTTATACTATCGATTCTTGTATAGGTGAATATTATCTCTGTTGTTTAACTAAAAGAATTCCATATGATTCTGTATACGAGGTATTATATTTCAGGCTAAAATGTATAAAAAGAAATTAATATGTTACAATCGATATGTACTAATAGTTAAAATCACTCTTCTTTCAAAAGTATTTGAAATTATGAAATATCTGGCATACTTAAAATTCCCATTATTAGCTTCACGATGTGATGACAATTATTAAATTTATTTCTGGACTCATTTACAAAATAGTGATACATTTTAGCAAAGATTCTCCTATTGACAAGAAAGTTTGTAAACTCTTTTGTTTAGTAAACTCTTTGAAATATTGTGAGTACCGCAGAATGTAGTAGTAGTGGGCATGCCTTTGATGCAAACGCGCATATTTTGCTAATCTTGTCAACAACAACGTTATTGATGGTTTTATAAAAATGAAAATTGTGATGTCGGTGTGACATAGAAGAATGCGATAAAATAAAATCATAGCAACATATAGTACTTCATCAGTTATTTAGTCATCTGGAGCCCAATAAGTAAAAATTTCAGCCGCAAGAATGTACCCATAGAGGCAAGAAGTTGAGGCAACAATAAGAGACAATGAAAAAGTTTTTCTTTTGTATGTCTAACGTCTATCGAAGATTTGGTACTAATGAAGACACTAAAAAAATTAATAGTGATGTGTGGGAGGGTAGTATTACAACGTGCAAAACGCTGCCATCTTGTTTGTGTCTCTGAAGTACTGGGCGAGGGCTGTGGTTCTGCCCAGACGACCTCTGGCCCTTTATCGGCTACTAAGATGCACACCAGCACGCGATCCACCCTTGTCTCCGTGATCAGATAAAATATTAATTTTTTATCTGAAAAGTTCAGCCCACACATTCCTCCCTGCAGACAAGACTGACCACCTATCATTGAATAGCAACACTCAGCTGGCCAATGGCATGAAAGCTTCTTCCATGAAATTCGGCCAACAAAAACGGGTTGCGTTATTTTAAACATCGAATGACTTTTCGGTCCACCCTACTATTTCAGAAACTAAAACTTATTCACCGACTTTCTGACGCCATAAGCATTTTTACCAACTGCGCGTTTTCACACCCAGTCCTAATAAGTAAAAATCTGCACGCGAGGCTAGGTCCCTGTATTTCAGCATACCGTGTTTCTTTAAGAAAGCATAAGATTGTTATCTTCTGAAGCCACTCTTCAAAAGACTGGAAAGTGCCGACTACCCACTGCCAAATGTCTTCGCCTCGACATTGCTCAGCCACCAGATCGGAGGCGGGTTGTAAACGCGTAACACAAGAGCACCAGTCCACCGTGGTTTGCCCTAGGAGACTACTTCTTACAGACACACCACCTAACGCTTTACGCCTGTGCGGATGCCAAAGGCCCTACTCGCTGCTCGGCCGCACTTTTTTCGGTATGTCGGACACAGACTTGCCTGTCCTAAATGCAGTGTGCAGTCCGCTCCTATGCACTCTCAGAAAGTACAAAGAAAAAGAAGATCTGCACAATGTTAAACGTAGTTAAGATATGAAGTTAGTTATTGTATACAGTCACTGCAGTCCAATTCGCTTTTCATGCAACATCATTACCAAATCCTACCCCCTCATCATTCTATAAATAGAGCTTCATCCTCATATTAAGTTCAAAAATGGCTCTGAGCACTATGGTACTTAACAGCTGAGGTCATCAGTCCCCTAGAACTTAAAACTACTTAAACCTAACTAACCTAAGGACATCACACACATCCGTGCCCGAGGCAGGATTCGAACCTGCGACCGTAGCGGGAGCGCGGTTCCAGACTGTAGCGTCTAGAACCGCTCGGCCACACCGGCCGGCTCATATTAAGTGAAAAGGGATATACCAACTGGCTTGCCGCTTCTCACTTATTGAGATAAGCAAAGTCAAATGATTAAGTTCAAAGTTTATTTACATAAATACCATTCCCGACTTTGGAATTCTCTTGACATCGCGTGTACTACCTCTCTGAAATTCAACTTAGTGTTCTTTCATACGGGCAGCTCTATTCCTAATCTGAACGATTAATTCGTCTCGTGTCTTTACTTTGTCGACTTCGCCATTCAGCAATCCCTACAAATCAAAATCTAAAGGGATAAGGTCCGAGGAGCTTGGTGGCCAACAACTGTGACCAATCTACTGAGGAACATCAGGTTTTAGTGATGTTCAACCTGACGACTTGAAAGTCTTGCTACCCATTATGATGTAAGAATATACGCTCCTCTGAATGATTTGATGCGACCCTCTACGACTTCCCTTCCGGTGCCACCCTTTTCATCCCAGAGTAGCACGTACACCGAGCATCCTCATTTATTTCTTGGATGTTTCCCAATCCCTAGCTCTATAGCTCTTCCGTATGCGACACCGTTGAGTAGCATAGGCGGTATTTTTTCATTACTTTGATGTCTTAAGACATATCCTATCATCCAGTCCTTTTTCTACTTTTTTTAATACATTCCTTTCCTCTCCGATTTTGAAGAGAACCTCCTGATTCTTATCAGCTTACTTTCAGCATCTTTCTGTAGCACCACATCTCAAACGCTTCGATTGCCTTATTTTCCGAGTCTCCCACAGTCCATGTTATACAAACATACAGTACTGTGCACCCAACATTCTCACAAATTTGTTTCTGAAAATGAAGTGTGATTCATACACGCAGCACAGCCGTAGTCTAGGGAGAGTAATAATAACGTTCTCGGTTCCTGCTTCTAACACCAGTACTGCTTACGTTTTGCACAAAGAATCATCAGCAATGGCCGCCGAAGACTTTAGGCATAAGCAGTCATCCTCATTCTGCCAACGGCGTTGTCAAAGAGGGCGGAGGAGCGGATAGAGGTTCAGGGCACTCTCTTGTCCTTGGGGTGGGCAACTGCCCCTAAAGGCGGAACAATCAGCAATGATCAACGGCATGAGGATGCAGAAGGCAATGGAAACCACTGCATTAAAGACATACATTGTGTATCCGCAGGGCATGTGGCCTGTAATTGAAGAAGTGTCATGACGATCTCTCCATTGGCAAAAGATTCCGGAATAGTCCCCCATTCGGATATCTGGGAGGGTACTGCCAAGGAGGAGGCGACAATGAGAGAAAGACTGATTAACAAACGATAGGGTAACGTCCTACGAGACGGGGCGTGGCATGTCAGAAGCCTGAACGTGGTAGGTAAGCTTGAAAATTTGAAAAGGAAAATGAAAAGGTTCAATCTAGCAATAGTAGTGCTAATTGAAGTGAAATGGAAAGAAGAAAAGGATCTTTAGTCAAATGAGTATAGGGTAACACCAACAGCGACAGAAAGTGGTGCAAGGTCAGTAGGATTCGTTATGAATAGGAAGATAGGGCAAACAGTGTGTTACTGTGAACAGTTCAGTGACGGGGTTGTTCTTATCAGAATCGACAGCATAACAACACCGACAACGATAGTTCAGGTATAAATGCCAAAGTCGCAAGCTGAAGAAGAAGAAGAGAGGGAGAAAGTATATGAGGATATTGAACGGGTAATTCATTACGTAAATGGGGACGAAAATCTAATATTCATGGGGAACTGCAAAGTCATAGTAGCTGACGCGGTAGAAGAAAGGGGTACGGGAGAATATGGGCTTGATACTACGAATGAGAAAGGAGAATGACTAATTGAGTTATGCAATAAATTTCAGCTAGTAATAGAGAATACTCTGTTCGAGAAACACAAAAGGCGAAGGTATACTTGGAAAACGACAGGTAATACAGAAAGATTTTGCTTAGATTACATCACGGTGAGGCAGTGATTCCGAAATCGGATACTGGATTGAGAGGCGTACCCAGGAGCAGACATAGACGGCAATTTCATAATGATGAAGAGTAGGCCGAAGTTTAAGAGGTTAGTCAGGAAAAATCAATACGCAAAGAAGTGAGATACGGAAGTACTATGGAATGAAGAGATAAGTTTTAAGTTCTGTAAGGCTGTAGATACTGCAGTAAAGAATAGCTGAACAGGCAGTACAGTAGAAGATGAATGGAAATCTCTAAAAAGGGCAATTACAGAAGGTCGAAAGAAAAATATGGATACAAAGAAGGTAACTGCGAAGAAACCATGGGTAATAGAAGAAATACTTCAGTTGATCGATGAAAGAAGGAAGTAGAAAAATATTCAGGGTAATTCAGGAATACAGTAACACAATTCGCTGAGGAATGAATTAAACAGGGAGATCAGGGAGGCTGAGACGAAATGGCTGCGCGAAAAATGTGAAGAAATCGGAAAAGAATTGGTTGTCGGAAGGAGTGACTCAGCTTGTAGAAGAGTCAAACAACCCTCGGTTAAATTAGAAGCACCAGTGATAAAATTAAGTGCAACGGGAATTCCACTGTTAAATGCAAAGGGGAGAACGGGTACGTGGAAAGAGTGCATTAAAGGCCTTTATGACGGGGAAGATTAGTCGTTATAGAAGAAGAGATAGGAGTGGATTTAGAAGAGAAAGGGGATTCAGTATTAAAATCAGAATTTGAAAGAGCTTTAGAAGGCTGAGGATCAATTAAGGCAGAAGGGATAGATAACATTCCATCAGAATTTCTAAAATCATTGGCGAAAGCGGCAACAAATGACTATTCACACTGGTTCGAAGAATTTATAGAGTCTGTCGACATACCAAATAACATTCGGAAAAAATATCAACCATACAATTCCGAACATTGCAGAAGCGCACAAGTGCGAGAACTTTCGCACAAAAATCAGCTTAACAGCTCATGTGGCCACGTTGCTGGCAATAATAATATACAGAACAACAGAAACAAAACTGAGGATGTGTTAGATGACGATCAGTTAAGCTTTAGGAAAGATAGCCGGCCGCGGCGGCCGTGCGGTTCTAGGCACTTCAGTCCGGAACCGCGTGACTGCGACGGTCGCAGGTTCGAATCCTGCCTCGGGCATGGATGTGTGTAGTAGTTCTAAATTCTAGGGGACTGATGACCTCAGATGTTGAGTCCCATAGTGCTCAGAGCCATTTTTTAGGAAAGATAAAGCATCAGAGGCAATTCTGACGTGGCGGTTGATAATGGAAGCAAGACTAAAGAAAAATCAAGACACGTTCGTAGGATATGTCGACCTGGAAAAAGCGTTATACAATGTCAAATGGTTAAAGACGTTGCTAGGAAAAATAGGGTTCAACTATAGGGCGAGGCACTTAATGTACAATATGCACAAGAGCCAATACGGAATAGCAAGACTGTAAGACCAAGAACAAGGTTCTCGGATTAAAAAGGGTGAAAGACAGGGCTGTAGTCTTCCGCCCCTCCTGTTCAGTCTAAACACCGAAGAAGCAATGAAAGACCCAAAAGAAAAGTTCAAGAGCGGAATTAAAATCGAAGGTGAAAGGATATCAATGATACGATTTGCTGATGCTATCCTGAGTGAAAGTGAAGAAGAATTAAATGATATGGTGAACGGAATGAGCAATGTAATGAGTACAGAATATCGACTGAGAGTAAATCGAAAATAGACGGAATTAATGCGAAGTAGCAGAAATGAGAACAGTGAGAAACTTAACATGAGCAATGATGATCACAAAATGGAGAAGTTAGGAATTGCCACCTAAGCAGCCAAATAACCAACGGCGGACGGAGGAAGGAGGGCATAAAAAGTAGACTAGCATTAGAAAAGAAGTGCATTCCTGGCCAAGAGAGATCTACCGGTATAAAACATAGCCCTTAATTTGAGGAAGAAATTTCTAAGAATGTATGTTTGGAGCATATGATAGTGAAACATGGACTATGGGAAAACCGCAAACGAAGTGAATCGACGCATTTCAGATGTGATGCTACAGACGAATGTTGAAAATTAGGTGGTCTGATAAAGTAACGAATGAGGAGGTTCTGCGCAGAATCGGAGAGGGACATGTGGAATACACTGATAAGAAGATGAGACAGGATGACAGAACATCTGTTAAGGCATAATGGAATAACTTCCATGGTACTGAGGGCAGCTGTAGAGCGTGAAACTATGGAGAAAGGCAGACACTGAAACACATCCAGAAAATAATTGAGGACGTAGTTCGTACGTGTTACTCTGAGATGAAGAAGTTGGCACAGGAGACGAATTCGTGGCGGGTCGCATCAAACCAGTAACAAGACCGAAGACATAAAAAAAAGGGGGACAAGCAGGATTATTTTCACGAGGAGTAGCCTGTGACTCTACTACTGTGCTTCTTATATCTTCATTACCTCTTTTGTTGTTCATTATTATGCTTTCAGAGTCCTGATTTTGAAGTTACGTTAATCGGTAATTGCATATCGGCTACTTCGCATTACTTTCGTCCTTTCTTCTTTACTCCCAATCCATAGTCTGTCCTCAATAGACCATTTCATTCAGCACTTTCACTGAAGGTAGCAGTGCCATCAGCCAATCCTAACACTGATATCCTGTCATACCGAATTTTGAATCCACCTCATTTTTCCTTCGATGAGCAGGTGAGGGTGATGTGCAGTAAGGGAAGCAGATTGCTTCCCTGTCTTAAGTCATTCGGAAACTGAGAACTTACCTCTGCGACTTCGATATTGCTCCATTTTGGTTTTTGTGCGTATTGTATATCACTCATCTTTACCTATAGCGTCTACGCATTTTTTTTTCTTTTTTTTTTGAGAATTTCAAACATACTACACCATTTTACACTGTAGAACACCGTTTTAACTCGTCATGGGCACCAAACGTGTCTTCAATAAAACTTTCCATAATCATCGAGCGATAAGGTCCATTGGATTCCACCGTGTTCAGTTGATTTGGATGATGGTTGACAGGTGGTTTGACGTGGATAATACTACCTCACCAAAGAGGTCATCGTCTCGTGGATTCAGTGACTATTGCCGTCGAGAGTGCAAAAGGTACTTACTATGTAAGTTTCTAAATCATTTTCTGGTTAGGTGCAAACTAATTACTGAATTGTACGGCATAAAGTTGTAATATCCGTTTTTGGTGAGAACGATAACCTATATTCAATGATTGTGTCCTAAATATACGTTTTAAAAATGTTTTTATTGTCGCGTAGGTGACTTGATGATTTGTAATATAGCAGTTCTTCCATTTGGAGCTTTCGTTAGGCAGTAGAAGTCTTTAAAACAATTTTCTCTAGCACTTGCTACTCGCTATGGGAAAATAAAATTCCTAGCTACAGATGTGCCGCTCCATGCTTACAGCGCCTGGAATTGAAAATTTAAAAAAAGTTCCCGGAAGGTAAAATTGAAATTTAATTAAAAATTCTCTTTTAGGTACGTACGCTGTTCACGTAAAGTCTTATATCTGATGAGCACAATTTCAAAATTACCAGTTATAATGAGAATATTTGGATAATGGAATTTATCTTCGCGATGAGTCGCGCTACATTTAAAATCATGGTAAAACAGGATGGCAATTACAATTGTGTTAGCTATATTTTCCACATGGTACATTTTCCTGTACAGGACAACTATAAACAGTTTGGCCTGCTGCCCACGTTTAAGTTTGATATGGCTTTCTAAGTCTGTGTAACTTTTTATGATGTCTCTAGCACTGGGAGACGGAACGTTAGGCAGCGAAATATGCCTTTTACCACTACTTAAAGCTCATTATACAAATTATCAATGATAATAAGAGTTTTCCTCCCTTTCCTCTTCGATTTCTGTTACAAATACCGTTTTTCTCATTGCTGATATATCGCAATAGATGAGTAAATGTAGTTTATGCCAATGATGTCAGATGATATCAAGGAAATTTTGCTCTGTTTCGCTCTTGAAATCAGTAATTTTCTTATACCTTCTGCACGGCTTTTCACTGCTTGCTACCTTTCACTAAATGGGGAAAATCATGTGATACACACTCCTGGAAATTGAAATAAGATCACCGTGACTTCATTGTCCCAGGAAGGGGAAACTTTATTGACACATTCCTGGGGTCAGATACATCACATGATCACACTGACAGAACCACAGGCACATAGACACAGGCAACAGAGCTTGCACGATGTCGGCACTAGTACAGTGTATATCCACCTTTCGCAGCAATGCAGGCTGCTATTCTCCCATGGAGACGATCGTAGAGATGCTGGATGTAGTCCTGTGGAACGGCTTGCCATGCCATTTCCACCTGGCGCCTCAGTTGGACCAGCGTTCGTGCTGGACGTGCAGACCGCGTGAGACGACGCTTCATCCAGTCCCAAACATGCTCAATGGGGGACAGATCCGGAGATCTTGCTGGCCAGGGTAGTTGACTTACACCTTCTAGAGCACGTTGGGTGGCACGGGATACATGTGGACGTGCATTGTCCTGTTGGAACAGCAAGTTCCCTTGCCGGTCTAGGAATGGTAGAACGATGGGTTCGATGACGGTTTGGATGTACCGTGCACTATTCAGTGTCCCCACGACGATCACCAGTGGTGTACGGCCAGTGTAGGAGATCGCTCCCCACACCATGATGCCGGGTGTTGGCCCTGTGTGCCTCGGTCGTATGCAGTCCTGATTGTGGCGCTCACCTGCACGGCGCCAAACACGCATACGACCATCATTGGCACCAAGGCAGAAGCGACTCTCATCGCTGAAGACGACACGTCTCCATTCGTCCCTCCATTCACGCCTGTCGCGACACCACTGGAGGCGGGCTGCACGATGTTGGGGCGTTAGCGGAAGACGGCCTAACGGTGTGCGGGACCGTAGCCCAGCTTCATGGAGACGGTTGCGAATGGTCCTCGCCGATACCCCAGGAGCAACAGTGTCCCTAATTTGCTGGGAAGTGGCGGTGCGGTCCCCTACGGCACTGCGTAGGATCCTACGGTCTTGGCGTGCATCCGTGCGTCGCTGCGGTCCGGTCCCAGGTCGACGGGCACGTGCACTTTCCGCCGACCACTGGCGACAACATCGATGTACTGTGGAGACCTCACGCCCCACGTGTTGAGCAATTTGGCGGTATGTCCGTCAACTGCACATACGGTTCACGTCCACGCTGTCGCGGCATGCTACCAGTGTTAAAGACTGCGATGGAGCTCCGTATGCCACGGCAAACTGGCTGACACTGACGGCGGCGGTGCACAAATGCTGCGCAGCTAGCACCATTCGACGGCCAACACCGCGGTTCCTGGTGTGTCCGCTGTGCCGTGCGTGTGATCATTGCTTGTACAGCCCTCTCGCAGTGTCCGGAGCAAGTATGGTGGGTCTGACACACCGATGTCAATGTGTTCTTTTTTCCATTTCCAGGAGTGTAGAACACATGTTTTACGTATGTTGGTTAAACAAGATTACTGAGAACCTTATAGATGACATATTAGAGTCATACTTCCATCGGCACTATCCATGTACGTCCTAAGTCAAAGCACCTGTTGTTCTCGGAAGATATTTTGTCCATTTAAACAACTACGGTTTTCTGATTGTGGCAGAAAGATTAGGTTCACATAATCTGAAAGTATATGACGTACATAAGAAGCCGGTGATGATATGTATACTGAGCAATTGTTTAGAGATATTCCTTCATTTTCTTTCGTTAGATAGTCGCTGCTTGTCCACAACAGTTGCCAATAATAGAACCTAACCAGAGGTTTCGAAATATAATTTTATCTGGAAGTAATACTGACACAAATGCGTTGCCCCGTATTGCATGCTCATACTTAATTTTTGGTAATATTTATTTTCTAAATATTTTGTGTGCGATGTGCGATGTTCCCCCAGAGTCCTGAAACAACCCTCAAGTTTCCTGCCTACCAGTGATAATGTTGAAGGCAAAAATTACGTTTCATGTTGGCTACTCTGCAATACATTTCCAATCTGTTTCCCCCATTTTTACATTTTCCTTGTAGACGCAAGTGGTTTTTTTTTTTAAGTAGTACAGTTTGAAGTCATTGACTTTTTTTTTCCATCATATGTCGAGACCTAGTTTCAAGATAAGAGTGTGTACATTTGCTAAATTAGATTAAAGTTGCCCCTAATACACCTACTTCATCACCTGCTTCATTGTTTGATGCTCCAGTAACGTCCTGTCTCTACACACATACTGAAGTGTTGAATAATATAGCTTCTGCTACACCTAAATGTGATTCAAAAAAGAAACTTGCTGGGAATGGAAGAAGAGTACAAGAAAATAAACACTGGTAGCACAAGATATGAGATAATTAATGTCGATGTTATAACGTTTTGGAAAACAACATGTGCTGCAATGAATGTGGCAAGTATGATAGTTCATTGCGAATAAACAAAGGGTTGGTGTGTAAATGTTGTAAATGCAGGGGTGTTTTCTTTTTTTAAATTTTTTCAAGTGTACATTATACTGCAGATACATGTAAACTGTGTGATGTAAGGCTTAGATTCGTTTATGGGTTCTAGGTTGCATACGTCATATTATGTATTGTGATGAGCCTCCAAAGTCCACCCTCAGAATTTGATAAACCCATTCTGAAAATAGGCTCTGCTATTACAGATGTGGGGGAGGAAGCCATGAATGACGAGTTTGAGGAAGTTGTTGTGGAAAATAATAACAACACAAGCATAAATTTAATCACTTTTGACGTTGACAAGAGTGTATGTCAGTTGACCACTTTGGTTTACCTATGAACGGAAGTCAGAATTTTACTACTTATAACAAAAAAAAGAAAGAAAAAAAAGAAAGAAGCACGCCCATATTACGGGTGAGGATGGTCCGAGTGGTTGCGAATCCGACATGGGATGGAGGTGGCGTTACCACCCTACACAAAGTTCAATCGTTCAGAAAACGGGTTCTCAATGCATTTTTCTCGATCTTACAGTTTATTGTCATTGCACTGAAGATGCTTGTTAGTATTACAGTTCTTAATCTATCGATTAATCCGCCATTTATATCAATGGTTTACGTAATTCTATTTGCCATCTGCTGCTGAGATTGTAATGAAGTGTATCAGCTACATCAGTAAAAGGGAATGAGGAAACTGAGTAGATTTACAGAGCGCTACTATTATGTGGGCAGTACAGTTACCATGAAAACCCGTATTGTGCCCATAGATCAAACGACCTAAATGGGCTTTAATGGTATCGATGATCTTGTTAATTGCAAGTCATGTGTAGTATACAACATTATAAAACATTTAGTAATTGCTACAGTGCAGAAAAAGAAAAAAAAGGACGGTCTACATTCGTCAATGAGAACAAAAATAGAGGCCATTTAAAGGGGGTAGTTTTAAACTGTAGTCACAGCAATGGGTGTGAGGAAAAAGGTGGGGTGATAAAATATGACAGTGTAAAGGAAGGTGAAAGAAAGTTACATGACACTGAGAAATGAAAGAAGCAATCAGCGTAAGTGGTAGAAAATGGGAGAATTTACTTTTGTGTTCGACAAGGTGAAGATTGACCATCAACTTTTTGGGAACTATTACGAGGCTGACAGGAATAAGTTATTTTTAAAAGCAACAGGCCGATGTGCGTAGAGGAACTGTGAGGTGAAATCCAGAGTAGCCACAGGTTTGCATACTGACACTGAAATTTATTTTGCGAGTTCTAGGGTTTTTGATGTATGATGATGGTAGGAGCCGAAAGGCATGATAAACAGATAAATTTATGATAAACAGATAAATTTATTAAGCGATCTAGACGGTTGCGAACTCATACAGGAAATTTACTTCCTTTTTTAATATGGATAGTGACTTTCCCGTTATGGTACATGCTCTTTCCAGCGCTTTTGAAATATCCTGTAAGTAAGCAGAAGGGTACATAAAAATACTGCTAGCATGAGCTAGAACTAGCTCACGGAAATAACTGCAGGCTAACAGGTCACAGAAATCGTGGAATCGATCGGCACATGCAGCGAATGTGGGAAGCAAGTCCTGGGCCTTGTGGAGATCATGTTTTAACAAGTCGCGTACATCAAGACGGGAGTGAGTGATCTGCAGTGACCAATAATTTTTTTCGGCCTGAACAGAAAAATTCGAGTGCACGTGTTCCCACAAACATGTGGGGGATTGAAATTAATCATTTTCCTGTTTTCTAGGCAACGGCTGCGATTTAGCGAGCGCAGTCATGTATGGTGGAGGAGACCACATAGCTGAGCATGGAGTCAACAGCTGGCTAAGATTGAGGGTTAATGAACGAGGTGGACATGGTGAGGTTTAACTGAAGCCAGTGTATTATATTTCTGTGGAAACTTTAAGGGTAGTGTTCTTGTATGCTTTTGCCCCTATTGACTTTAAAATGTTTTGTCTGTGAGACGACTATCGGCAGAAGTTACTAGGGATCAGTCAGGGTCAGAGTACTGACTGTCAGTGGTATTCTTTATCCAGTGCAGTGGCTGGATCTATGAGTATTGTCGAATATCGTTCGTTAACTACAGTGAGTTAATAACTGGTTTTGGAGCAGTGATAAATTTAATCCAGTCATTGGTTTGGGAGCAATGAGAAGCTTAACTCTATCTCGTGGTTCATAGCGTGGCTAGCGATCCTTGTTTTAGACCAGGAGGCATCACTGCCAAAGTGCTCAGCGTTGCTGCACATTTCGCCCACAGCCACGCCACCCTGTCTGAGAATGACGAGGTGGAAGAGGGGGAAACTGCGAAGACGCCACAGTCAACTGACAATGCAATTGCACTGCATACGATTTACTTTCTTGTTTAACATTTCTGACAACATAGAGAGCAAGCGAAAACATAGATAACAAACAAAACTAATTTTTAGAATTATTTAATTATGTTTGGTATGCTGAAGACAAAATATAATTTTTACAAACAGTCAGCATACAGACAGACTCAAATTGTTTCACTCAGGTTGCCACGTAATCATAATAGAAAAAAGGTCTTACACATATCGAAGTATTGCAGCACTTTCCTAATATCTTTAAGTAGACGTGGAAACTCTAACTGCAGAAAGAAATGTAGATATCCTGCACAGTCTCAACGTACAAGCGTTTTTCATCAAAACGGAAATTGCCTTGTAGGTCAGTTAGTTACGTCTGCACATCTGCGCTTTCAGCGGTCTCATAACAGCTCGAAAGCAAATGTAATACTGGAGTGCCGTCAAAACGTTTAGGAAACGATCCTTGCAATTTTTTCCAGGCCACAACGATTTCTTCAAACCTAGCGTTTTGTTTAACGATAGTTAACTTCGGAAACTGAATACGACTTTCAGAATATGTCCCTTTTATAACGCAATTTTATTTATAAACGCATCCCATCATATCAGAAAAATGTTGTTTCTCACCTTGCAGTGTCTTACAGTGGGCAGTAAGCCATCAAGGCCACGTGAATGCGAAATATGCAATCCATACCGGTTGTTCTAATTTTCGTTCCAGCATTACTTTTCCTTCATGAACTCAACATTTGAGTTGTAAGTAGGAAAATGTGTCCAGGTATTCCCCTTGATTTAACCAACGTACTTTGCAGTAATATATAAAGTCTCGATTTTCTTCGTTCACTTCCTTCGAAAACTACTGAAATTGACAGTGGAATAATGCGTATATGTTCAGAAATTTTGCTACTCGTATCACTATTTCACTATCTGCGTGCCTGCATACACTACTGGCCATTAAAATTGCTACACCAAGATGAAATGCAGATGACAAACGGGTATTCATTGGACGAATATATTATACTAGAACTGAGATGTGATTACATTTTCACGCAATTTCGGTGCATGGATCCTGAGAAATTAGTACCCAGAACAACCACCTCTGGCCATAATAACGGCCTTGATACGCCTGGGCATTGAGTCAAACAGAGCTTGGATGGCGTGCACAGGTACAGCTGCCCATGAAGCTTCAACACGATACCACAGTTCATCAAGAGTAGTGACCGCCGTATTATGACGAGCCAGTTGCTCGGCCACCATTGACCAGACGTTTTCAATTGGTGAGAGATCTGGAGAATGTGCTGGCCAGGGCAGCAGTAGAACATTTTCTGTATCCAGAAAGGCCCGTACAGGACCTGCAACATGCGATCGTGCATTATCCTGTTGAAATGTAGGGGTTCACAGAGATCGAATGAAGGGTAGAGCCAAGGGTCGTAACACATCTGAAATGTAACGTCCACTGTTCAAGGTGCCATCAATGCGAACAAGAGGTGACCGAGACGTGTAACGAATGGCACCCCATACCATCACGCCGGGTGATACGCCAGTATAGCGATGACGAATGCACGCTTCCAATGTGCGTTCACCGCGATGTCGCCAAACACGGATGCGACCATCATGATGCTGTAAACAGAACCTGGATTCATCCGAAAAGATGACGTTTTGCCATTCGTGCACCCAGGTTCGTCGTTGAGTACACCATCGCATGCGCTCCTGTCTGTGATGCAGCGTCAAGGGTAATCGTAGCCATGGTCTCCGAGCTGATAGTCCACGCTGTTGGAAACGTCGTCGAACTGTTCGTGCAGATAGTTGTTGTCTTGCAAACGTCCCCATCTGTTGACTCAGGGATCGAGACGTGGCTGCACGATCCATTACAGCCATGCGGATAAGATGCCTGTCATCTCGACTGCTAGTGGTCGAGGCCGTTGGGATCGAGCACGACGTTCCGTATTATCCCACTGAACCCACCGATTTCGTATTCTGCTAACAGTCATTAGATCTCGACCAACGCGAGCAGCAGTGTCACGATACGATAAACCGCAATCGCGGTAGGCTACAATCCGACCTTTATCAAAGTCGGAAACGTGATGGTACGCATTTCTCCTCCTTACACGAGGCATCACAACAACGAAATTCGCTCTTTCATTCTAACCAACTATTTCAATTTATTCTGCATGGTATTGTAAAATCGTTTCATAAAAATATTTTCAGTCTCCGTCACTTGTGTGACTGCATGATATATACTGAGAATACTCCTCCCTCTATTCTGTCACTGCTTTTCATTTAAATGGCTTGTGACGATAGATCGCTAGTCTACATCTTTATGTACAAACAGCCACTGGAACTGGGAATGTCATTCGTACCGCCAAACAAATAGGAAGGGTAAACAGCGCTGACACCACGTTTCTGCCTAACTGAAGAGAGTTGTGCTGACAGAAAACTGCCATACTTCAATAGTAAATGAAATGTCGCGCTGTACCGGGTACTCCTGGGAACGAAGGGGCAAAGCCACACAGAGCCCTGGCGCGTCCGGGGCCCGCACTGCACACTCGGCCCGCATGATGTTTGGCACGCCGTGGTCAGCCCAGTTTTACACGCGTTTTAATAACGTAGCAGAGCCGACGATTAACGCGATCCGCCCCCGGCAAATCGGCGGTGCAAAGATGTCGCGTAACTTGTCCCACACCCACACGTAGCTAAGAACGCGATGATTCTGGCCACGGCCGCGAGTGAAATTTCCGAGGGCTAAACCAAAGGAACGTTTCAAGGCAATCGTTGCTAAGTGAGGACCGTATGGAAAAAAGGGGTTAGTCTACTTTTCTGTCACTGTCGTCACATGCTGCACACGTGTTGTTTAAGCTCTGTATATTACAATGCACAAACGTGTTAGAAATGAGAGAGATTAGTCAAAGAAATGTATACGTACAGTAGAAAAATAGATTAACTGCAGTATCTACTGGATATGTCATACTACATCATCGTAATAGTGCAATTTTCTTTCAAATTTTCGGTTAGTCAACCTGCACTTAATAAAGCGCATAGATATTTTATTCACATACCTTTTGATAAATGATTACTTTTCTATCTACATACCGCTAATAAGTGTAATAAGGACAAGTATGAAGCTGTGTCATTCCACTGAACCACCCTGTATCTAGCCGGCCGGAGTGGCCGTGCGGTTCTAGGCGTTACGGTCTGGAGCCGAGCGACCGCTGCGGTCGCAGGTTCGAATCCTGCCTCGGGCATGGATGTGTGTGATGTCCTTAGGTTAGTTAGGTTTAATTAGTTCTAAGTTCTAGGCGACTGATGACCTCAGAAGTTAAGTCGCTTAGTGCTCAGAGCCATTTGAACCATTTTTTTTAACCCTGTATCTAATCAGCTGAGTGAACAAGCTGATGACCTGTAAGTGCCACTCCTTACGGAAAAAATGAAGCACCCGAAGGAAAAGAGCAAACGAAATGAAACTTCACGCTTGGTGCGGTGTGTGATGTAATTTCAGTGATTACAAAATCGAGACAAATTTGTTGTTGTTGTGGTCTTCAGTCCTGAGACTGGTTTGATGCAGCTCTCCATGCTACCCTATCCAGTGCAAGCTTCTTCATTTCCCAGTACTTACTGCAACTGGCATCCTTCTGAATCTGATTAGTGTATTCATCTCTTGGTCTCCCTCTACGATTTTTACCCTCCACGCTGCCCTACAGTGCTAAATTTGTGATCCCTTTATGCCCCAGAACATGTCCTACTAACCGGTCCCTTCTTTTTGTCAAGTTGTGCCACGTACTTCTCTTCTCCCCAATTCTATTCATACAAATTTTCAAAAACAAAATAAGAAAAAAAGCCTCGGCCGTAAGAACCCACTTGACTATCTGGCATGGATGCGTGCAATGATTCGGATGTGAAGAATGACGGAGCTGATGTCCGAACTGGTCCAGGAAATGTTCTATCTGGAGATCTTGCAGGTCACAGGACTACATGACACCACGTGGACAGTCCATAGCGCCACGTCTCACGTGTGGACGTATATTATCCCGCTGAAAAATGGCTCCATGATACTGCCACATGCAGGGTGTCCATGACGTACCGGTGTGCCATCAGAGCTTCCTCAATGTCTACCAGCCGTGACCTGGACTGGTGCCCGATGGGTCCCAACATCGTGACGTCAAGAATAACACGGCTCTGCTTCTCCAAAGCACTGGAAGAATGGGACCTCCCCCTATGTCGCCGCCATATTCGCCGTCGTCGTTTATCCAAGATAGTACAGAACTTCGATCCCTCACTGAACACAGCGCAACGCCATTCATGAGCAGTCGCCCATGCCCCCAGCCATTCCAAACGCTCTCGGTTACCTTGTGCCGTTAACGGAAGCCTAGGCATGCGACAATAGTTCCCCATTACGGCTGTTGCCAGTCTCAGACCAACGATGTGGAGTGACATAGTGTGTTATAGAGACGCCAAACTTGTTCTCGGATGACAGGTGTAAGTGGGAAGGGATTGCGATATGTTATGTGCACAGTTCAGCGATCCTTCCTTGTGGAGGTCAGACGTTGTCGACTGGAACCGTGGCCGCGAGTATATCAGCCCTCAAGTTCCCACAGAGTACAACATCCGGCCACTGTCACATCCGAATTACTCACACGTTTCCATGTTACAAGATGCGACAACCCGGCCAAATGGGGACCCACAGTGAGGCCCTTTTCAATTTACATTTTTGAGGTGGTCATATCGTTTTGATTTTTGTAAATTATCGATGTGCACGTCAGACAGAGAGCAAGTTACGTTACTGTTAAACAATCTTTGATCTTGTCGTGCACAGTCTCTGTATCTGCACTGTCTGGTACATTCTCAGTTGCACTGTGGTAGGTGATGGACGTATTAAGTGTGCTCCGTTGGCTTGTGATTGTATCTGTTAAACGAAGGAAGATTGATTCTAAAGACAACAAGGATGAATAATATGTATAAAGGCTGATTATAGTTGGTTGTTTGGGGGAAGAGACCAAACTGCGTGGTCATCGGTGTCGTCGGATTAGGGAAGGACGGGGAGGGAAGTCGGCCGTGCCCTTTCAAAGGAACCATCCCGGCATTTGCCTGGAGCGATTTAGGGAAATCACGGTAAACCTAAATCATGATGGCTCGACGCGGGATTGAACCGCTGTCCTCCCGAATTTGAGTCCAGTGTGGGGTGATTGTAATTAAAGTTAAACTTTCAAAACGCTGTAGAAATATCATCACTGGTCAGAATGACGTCAAATTGCAACGGAATACTATCGGAGAAGGGGGAAAACGTATGGCAGAAGAAAAAAAAATAACGTGAAAATTGATCAAGAGATGGTGCTGCATGTGTCGGAATACAAAATGAAAACACCTGTCATGCGCACGACCCATTGAAATTAATATACACACGCAGGGTACACGGCATTTCCTCGTTTCGCGTCTGCGACGTTCGCCATGACTGTCAGAACGCAGGATCGCGTTCTGCTTGAAAAGCTGTATTACAAGAATGATGACTGTGCACACGTCGCTCTGCAGAAATTCCGGACACTTAAGGGTTTGAAAAAAGGCACTAGTCCGGTGACTGCCCTGGGACTACAGAAAATGATTCGGAAATTCGAAAACACGGTATCTTTTGGTACGCATCTTGGTCAGTGGAAGCAATGGTCCCAGCAATGCAGGAGGAGACGAGTGGTGGTGTGCAAACGTTTAGTGCACGGAGACTAGCCCGAACACTGGACACATCCGTGAGCATGGTGCGTAAAATCCTACGAAACATCCTTCTTTGTTATTCATTACAAATTACTCATGTGCACCAGTTGCTTCCTGTTGACCTGCCAGCAAGAGAGACATTTGCTTCAGAATTTGTTGCTCGCATGGAAGTGGACAATGATTGGCCGTGGAAGAATTTGTGGACAGATGAAGCCTGCTTCCATCTGACAGAATTGTTAAATATGGGCAACGGAAAATCCACACGCAAATCCGCCAGTACCACTTCACCCTGAAAAGGTTAATGTGTGGTGCGGGTTTACGGCATCATTTATCATAGGGTGATATTTTTTCGAAGAGACAGGTGCTTCTGGTCCTGTTACTTGTACCGTCACTGGTAATCGCGAAGAGTCTCTTTTGCGCAACCATGTCACTCCAGCTCTCCAACAGCGTGGATGTGTGGATGGGATCATTTTTATGAAGGTGGCACACCACCGCACATTGAAAATCCAGTTAAGCAGCTGCTGAAGTGCCATTTCGGAAATGCTAGAATTATCAGCCACCATTTCCCTGCAGCCTGGTAGTCGCGATCACCTGATCTTACTCCGTGTGACTTCTGGCTGTGGAGCTGTCTGAAGGATGTTGTGTTCAGTGTTCAGATCGTAAACTTATCTGCGTCGAAGGCACGCTTTTGCGCAACGAACGTGAGCCCAGAAACACTTCTGTCAGTTGTGGAACATGCTGTTTCTCGATTTCGACTTGTTGCAGAAAACAGTGGACAGCATATTGAACATGTTCTGCGCCAATTACACGGAAATTAGTAATCCGATATGATTTTGATTCATGCTTTTTGTGCGGTTTTTCGCCACAGGACAATTAAAAACCGAGGTGATTGATACTTTTTATGCGGTTTTTGGAATCAAGACAGTTAAAAAGCGATGTGAGTGATGCTTTTTATGCGGCTTTTGGTCTCAGGACAATCAAAAACCGATTTTTCCCATCCGATGTGATACGAGCTTGCCGTTGTGGATGGGCTTACGTAACTAACAGTATCACACCTGTACACCCATGCACACTGAGTAGTACAGTTTGTTTAACGCGGAACGTACACCTTAGGCATTGTTGTATGATTCATTTGCCATTTGTAGTAGACCACTAATAAGTTTTGGCTCTGAGCACTATGGGACTGAACTGCTGAGGTCATTAGTCCCCTAGAACTTAGAACTAGTTAAACCTAACTAACCTAAGGACATCACACACATCCATGCCCAAGGCAGGATTCGAACCTGCGACCGTAGCGGTCTTGCGGTTCCAGACTGCAGCGCCTTTAACCCACGGCCACTTCGGCCGGCTATTAAGTTATGATGCTTACCTCGCCATCTATTGCTACATCTTGCAATTATTAGATTTTCTTCTGCCATGCGTTTTACCCCTTCTCCGATAATATTCTGTTGCTAATTTAAAGTCATTCTGACCAGTGATGATATTTCTACAGCGGATTAAAAGTTTAACTTTAATTACAATCACCCTGTATATTAGAAATCGAAGAGTACATCAATTTTGAATAATGTTATTATTTTTCGAAGAGAAGAAGTTTGAGGTAAGACTGTAGTACTGCGCACCTAATTTTTTGAAATAATTATTGGGAGTTAGTGTGTTGGCCGGTCGGTGCGGCCGAGCGGTTGTAGGCGCTACAGTCTGGAACCGAGCGACCGCTACTGATGGCCTCAGATGTTAAGTCCCACAGTGCTTAAAGACATTTGAACAATTTTGCTCAGAGCCATTTGAACCATGTTGGTTTGTTCACTTGCTCAGAGCTGAGAGATAGACCACGCCACTTCCCTGAGTCATGCATTAATATATTAATTAGTTTCCTTTAATTTACGTCTATGGTCACAATTTTTTCTGTTTAACAGATTACCGGTTTCGGTCTTTAATGACCATCATCAGATCTGTCTCATAAAATCGAAGTCCTAATGCTCTGCAGCCATAGTGGCATCGTCAGCTGTTAAATGCGGAATCAGCACTAGCATCGTCAAATACATATAAGTCACATCACATGCACGAGTCATGTTGTCAGTAAAACACTAATCATGTAACCATGAGCTAAATTAGTAGTATTCGATGTTTCTATATAGGGTTCAAATGGCTCTGAGCACTATGGGACTTAACTGCTGCGGTCATCAGTCCCCAATGACTTAGAACTACTTAAACCTAACCAACCTAAGGACATCACACACATCCATGCCCGAGGCAGGATTCGAACCTGCGACCGTAGCGGTCGCGCGGTTCCAGACTGTAGCGCCTAGAACCGCTCGGCCACTTCGGCCGGCTCTATATAAGGCCCATATTATGAGCAGTAAATTCACAGGTGACCAGAGATTATCGGCGGGCACAAGTTCATCTCAAACTAGATTACACTGTGCCTCTTATTTATTTTCCATTGTGCCTTTCAATTATTATAATAGCGTTCGTATAACGAATTAAAAGGTGTATAATAAGTACAGTGAGCAACTACAGCAACTGCCCAGTTATCCTTGATAATACACACCCAAGACTGCATGGATAACAGAAGAATAGGCCGATCAACAAAACAGTGTTTCTATTCGAAACTATTTAATGTATTTGCACGCTGTTTGTGACATTTCGGAGTCCTCGCATTCGCCTAAACGTGAAATGGAAAACAACGAAAAAATATTTCAACGATGACCTACGATGAGATCGAGGCCGAAATCGCCTTCCGGTTGTAAAACATGAGTCACGTGCGCGACTATGTATTCTAAATGTTCGTTGTAGTTATAATAGAATACTTCACGCTCTTTTTTTAATCGGTGAACCATATGCGGATAACGGGCACCACAGATAATTCGTGCCAGAATAATCGGAAACAACATATACTATTAGAAATGTTATTGGTATATGAGTCATGGTGGTAAATTTTTTGAGGTTGCTTTCGTGTAATATTTACATGGATGTAAAACTTTGACACGGTGTTGCCATTTCGCCTCATTTCATAATACGTGTAAATCGAGAGTACGGCGCATCTTCCACAATTATCTTTAGGGTGACGCGCGACAGGGCGATGAATGCTTTGGAGCAGGGGAAAACCACTTCTTGAAACCTTGAAACGACCTGCTTTTACCTCAAAACTCGGCGCTGGGCACAATTTTATTTAGGTGCGGTCGTACTTTGTTTGGACTGTGTGTACGTAATTTGAGATGTGTTTGAATAATTGTACGTGTTAGTGGGATTTTTCTGTATTGGTTTCCATTATTCAATTTCATTGTTCATATGTAATTAAAGTTACCAAATCAAATGGCTTGGACACAGAAGTCAGTTGTACGAGTCACTCCTTTACAATTTTCAGTAATTAATTTCATAGCAGATAAATCTTTGTAACAAGAGATAACTTTTGTAAAGACCGTTGTGATTGTTGAGGAGTAACTGGCTTCGTTATACTTTTAAAGGATAAGTTACTTTCAATCATTTAGCAAATTCAACTCCACAACTGTCCTCTCACGAAAGAATTTCATATTTTCTGTTTATTTGGGAGGCCTCATTGCATGTTCGGAACACAACTGCTAAAACCAAGGATTATCCTCTTTAGAATAGTTGGAAGTCCCTGGACTGCACTTTTTTGCAAGGCTTTTCTTTTATTTAGCTTTCTACCCGCTGCGATCAGTGTTTTATGTTCATCACTTCGAGCAGCACCAAGTTTTCTTTACCACAGCTTACTCACAAACATTTGTTAGGACCAGTTGCAGTACAGTAAGAACATAATAGGGTCATTTGAAGGTAGGCGTTGCTTTCCAAAATTCATTATCATGTCAGTTTAAACGAAGCTCAGTTGAAGTTTAATTTTCTATGCAGACAGCTTTATTCTCTCAGTGGAGTGTTACATTTGCGCGTGCACTCTTCTCTGTTTGGAATTTTGTTTAATCGGATTCCGCGCGTAAATTCATAACTCATTTTTATAGAATTATTTTGATGATTTATTTTTTTTAAATTTGATTTGCAATTTTGTACAGCATTTTTATTCTGTTAGCGTTGTGTGCTGGAACTGCAAGTCACGTATTGTGACTTCACGCATTGTAGAACAGCTCACTGTACCGCACATACAGTTTCACAGGACAGCCTATTTAGTTTACAGTTTTCATTTTGTAATTACTTTCGCAACTTAATTATAACATACAATTATACAATTTCAATGCTGGCCACTCATTTAGCAGATAGCATTTCCGTAACCACACCACTTGCATTGTTCAGGATTACAACACAGGTACGTGAGTTAAAAGAACAACGGACTATTCCAGGCCTGGTTTAGTTCAAAAGGTTCATTAAATATAGAAAAGTTAGAAAGTGCTTGTTTGTAGTCACTAAATACTTTTTCCGTAAGGTCGAGTTAGAAGTAGGCGTTCCCTTACGTTGTCAACAGCCATTTGGCGAATTGTCCACTTATTTTAGGCACAACCTTTTAAGTTCTGTTGTGAAGGTGACCTGAAACGACAGGAAAGAGTTCTCTGCTTTCATATACATGACGCTGTAAATAAAGACTGCACAAAAAAATCAGCGTTCATTGTTCATTGAAATGACAGATCAGTGCCTCTACACAGACGGTGTCAGGTAACTACAGATAATATTTTTATTCTTAGTGGAACTGAAGCCGAAGTATACGAATATTGTGCCCACTTGTATTTTATCCCCTTACACTATTCTATGAATAAAGTTTCCTGTGATCTCTTAATGTCTTCACTCCAAGCGGAGTTTATGGTTAAACCACGAATTTACGTAGCCATCTCTATGTCAGACTTAATTTATCAAAATCTAATGACTAAATACAGCGGAACTAAATAGATGTCTTCCAGTTTTCTATAGATTTATTTCTGTTTCCCTAATTTACTGCTTCTCTATTTTTCCGTAGGTGTTTAATTGGCGTTGCTATGGACATGATACTATTTTTAGCTGATCTGCCTAGCCAGATATTTTGAGCTGTGGTAATTTTCAGCCCCAAGAGGTAAGTCAAAGAGCAGTGGACTGAATGAGTGCATGCGTTGCATTTTCTTGATTCAGAATCAAGTTCGCAAGTTGAACGACATGCTTATAATTTGCAGCCAGTAGGTTATATTTTTGCTTGCTGTCAAATGTATAATCTCTATAGGATCTCATAATGAAGCAGTGCACTCACATGTGCACTACCATGGAGTTAGTTACGTGTTTCATGCATCATTTTGCACGATAGGTCGCAATGGTGTGGAGAGAGTCATTTTACATTCACACTGCAAATCAATTTGTACATACAGTTACATCTTGAACATTCGTAAGTCCTTTTCTCTACGAAAAGAAAAAAAAAAGGTACAGAGATTCCTACCCACCACCTTCGACACATTACAGTAATAGAAATAATTCTACGGAATAGAAGGAGTTGTCGAGGAGAAACTTTCTCAGTTTGTTCTCAAATTTTGCTTTTCCTTCTGTCAGACATTTCATATCACTGTTTAAGTGATCAAAAATTCTTGTTGGAGCTTTGTGGACCCTTTTTTGTGTTAAAGACAACCTTAATGTGGAGTGATGAATGTCATTCTTCCTTTTCAAGTGTAGCGGATTATTTACAACAAAGTTCATGAGGAAGCAAATATACTGTGAACAGTAGTCAAAATGCCCAACTCTTTAAACACATGTCTACGAGAGCACCACATATTATTCTTACAGCACATTTTTTCGCAACGAGCACTTTATTAAGGATGAGTTTACCCCAGAACATTATTCCATATGACATTATTGTCAAAATGCAAAATACGTTAACTTACTGAATTTTCTCTCGCCAAGATGTGCAATGATTCTAAGAGCAAATGTGGCTGGGCTAAATTGTTTCAGGACTTTCAAAACATGTTTTTTTTTTCAATTTAAATTCTCGTAAGTATGGACCCCTAAGAGTTTTGAAGTTTCCACGCCGTTTATTATTTTCTTACTCTATATTACACTTATCGTCGGTGTACTACCTCTAGAAGTGCAGAATTGAGTACGTTGTGTCTTTTTAATACTGAGGGTGAGACCATTCGCAGAAAACCAATCATACTTTTAAGAACTTTGTTTACCATTTCTTCTGTTTCTGCACATATGCTTCGGCTTCGATCGGTTAGAATACTTGTGTCATCTGCAAAAAGGACTAATACTGCTTGTTGTACACTAGACATAAGGACGTTTACATAATCAGGAACAATGGTGGACCTAAGACTGAGTTTTTGGGAACTCCGTATGAGATATCTCCACTGTCAGAAAATTTTCTTTCATTATATTGGCAGAATTACTATGTAACTTTCTGTGTTGGTTTGGTTACATATGACATTACCCATTTGTTGGCTATTCCATCAGTGCCACATAAAGTTAATTTACCTAGGTAAATACTGTGGGTCACGCAGTGAAATGCTTTGAAGAGGTCTCAGAAAATACCATTTACGGAAGAATCCAGCTGTATTGATTTTCTCGGGTATAAGTTGTACATTGTAGATGACAGATAACCAACAGCTCTTCTCACGATGTTTTCTAAGTGTTCTGCAGATTTATTCACGCAAGCCACCTTCTGTAATAGACTTGGTTATTCAGAAAATTGTAGGAATTGTGACATCATGCGGCAGGATCTGCGCTCGGAGCACGCAGCGCTTCTGAGGAGTCTAGAAGCAGCGGACCGGCCGGCTAACCGTGTGCTCGGTGCGCTCTCCGTGATTGCGCCCCTGCCGGCATCGGCTGTGTTTCGCCGGGGACCACCCAGATTGGCCGCTGCATCCCGCGGCGCTCTTTTTTGTCCTCCATATTACTCGGCCGCCGGCAGCCCCGCATAAATCGAACACCGCCGCCGCTGTTATTATGCCTGACCCACTTCAAGAGAGACGCCCCGATTCCACGCTGCGCTGCAGACGGTCATTTGCGGCACCTGCTATATAGACGACTGTCCGCGTCTCGCACGATTGTCCCAGATACGTCGCGCAATGATTATGAATCCCGCGTGGCACCAATTTTCCTCGACGTTAGTATGTCGCGTTCGGAGACAGAGACCGTTACAAAACAATGGAAAAGCGTGAGAGGGTTGAGGATGCATAGGGCGAAGCGCAGTGTTTCTCACCTACTCCTCGACTTGTACATCCAGTGGGGGTGAAACTCATATTCAGACTTACGGGAACAGTACGTTTGTTCACTTCATGGCCACTTGGTGTGATAAAATAATAAACGTGTGTATCATCAAAGGTCTTCACGGCGTTAGCAGCATTTGGGCGTAGATGTGAATGAATGGCAAAAGGTGAAATTGTGTGCCGGACTGGGGCTCGAACCCGGATTTACCGTTCAGCGTTAGCTGTCGTCTTAACAGCCTCGGCCATCCGAGCACGCGTCTCATTTGACCCAATCCTCAGTATTTCATACACTGATGGCGTGGTGTCGGCTACCCATTAACTTCTTACTCGCAGTTCTTGATTCCAGTAAGAGATCGTCGTCACTCATGTAAACACTAGGTCAGTAGTGTGTAACAGACTGGGAATTTGGGTGCGATAAGAATCTCACCTCTCGCGTTAAGCGGGAAATCCGGTATTGAGTCGCGGTCCACCACACACGTGAACATGTTGCCACTGATTCATTTCAATGGCAAAATGCGGCTAACGTCATTAAAACCTCTGACAATGTTTCGCTGGGCACTCCAAAATGTCAGAAAGAACAGGCACCGCATATACTCGTAGATAAATATGTGGATGACATCCTTGGCCTGGAGTACGCTTCCGGGGAGTTCGGCCGCCTTGTACATGACTCTTTATTTGACACCACTTCGATGACTTGCTCGCCGATGATGATGGATTGATGATGAGGACAGGACACACGCCGAGTCCCGAGCGGAAAAAATCCCCGACCCGAGCGAGAATGGAATCCGGGTTCCCATGATCGAGAGTCAGCAACATTAAATGCAAGACCACGAACTTAGAGCGGTGCAAGTTTATCAGTACTTCCTCATCTCGTTTTCATATTAGGTAATTTAAAGTCTGCCGTGTTTGTTATCCTTTCGTAGTAAACGGATGATGGTTGTAGTGCACTGTGTTACTAATTACTACTCTATGTGCTTATAGTGGTCCTTGAATTTCACTGTAAATACACTACTTGGCAACTGCTAAGGAGCAACTGACACTATGGATCAACTGCCAACTGCGACGGAGCATCCAACAATTGCCACGGAACTTTCGACCTACGATAGTAGAACGAAATGCAGAAGGACAGGACGTGTTAACAGCAGCGAAGCCTGTGGACGAAAGCTCTGTATGCATTCGACATTTCAGGCAGAACGATATTTGACGAACATTGTTGCGGAACGGATAAATGCGACGTTCCGTATGGTACGACAACATGTCTGCAAGACATCATTTGAGTGGTTACGATCGTGGACGACCAACTGGACGAGTCGAAACCTGCCATTGTCACTGCTGTGGCCACAGTAACGGTTGTGCCGAAAAATGTCATCTCCTGATTAGAAAGATCGCTGGAGATAGAAATTCTATACCAAATCATGCCGATGGTCGTAGACGGACCACGTCACCGCAAGAGGATCGATATGTAGCCTAATGGCGGAAATGCACAGACTCCTCACTCCTAGGCATATCGCTGAAGACTTTGTAGACACTACTGGTACACGTGTCTCTGCCAGACCCATTTCACAGTATTTAAATCAGACAGACTGGTATGCTCGAAAGATCGTTAAGTGCATCTCAATTCAATCAAGCCATCGTCGAGAAAGATTTCGTTGGTGTAGGGAGCTCGTTGACTGGCATAAGCAACAGCAGTCCAGTGTGATGTTCCCCGGTGGATTCCGCTTCACAGAGGCAAGTGCTTCTGGTTATCATTTAGTGTGGAGAGAGCGCGAAACACATTACACGCCATAGAATGTTCATGAATGTCATGGGAACGCCCTAGGCGTCATAGTGTGGGAAGGAATCATGCACAATGGCCGAACGCCGTTGCATATCTTTGCACGAGGTATCATTACAGCACAGCTATATTGCAGGGAGATTATTCTGGATCATGTCCATAGGTTTGGGGGTGGGGTGGATCCCGAAGTTCTGCATATGGACACAACGCCCGCCCACACAGTGCCGCTGAGGTACCGGACGCACTGGAATGTGAAACTATTGAACATATGGAATGATCTGCAAACGCCTATGATCTAAATTCTGTAGAGTATGCTGGGATTCTCTTGGCAGACGTGTTTCTCAACGAACACCCCCTCCCCGAACCGTGAAAGAACTCAAAATCGTTGAGAGAGCAGTGGGGCAATATCCCCCAAGGACTCTTCATCGGTTTGTTAGCCAGCATCAATACTAGGTGATAACTGTGCATTAGTGCTCCAGGAGAGCATAATTCTTATGAGAGTCCGATGTCGACCATTGCATTGGAAGTCTGATCTTTCTCAGACATGAACTTATTTATGTCTGTTATCCTGCTTTTCCATGTGGCGAAATCTGTAGCGTTCTTCGTTATAAATGTAGCACTGCACCTCTATTAGGTATCTATGTGTATCACGTCGTCCATCAATGCCAGTGATTATTCCTGTGTAACAATGTCTCTGTTCCTTGTCAGTTATCAAGCGGTGTACGTCGCTCGTGCTGTGCTAGCTGTTTGCCCGTATCCGTATTATTGGATGGGGTAAATGATTCCATATTTGTTATTGTTTCATAAAATAACTTCTCGCTTTCAGTGTCTTCTGTGTACACTGCTCTGCAAAACTTAAGGGCGAGGTGGATAAAGCAACATATTAAGTGCTGGGTGGAAATGAACTAAAATACGAGAGCATGTTGTCAGAACTCTGCTAGCAGCGCACACGTATCTCGACAAAGCCTGAGGTTAGCTTGACTGTATCGCCAAATGAGGCTATCTTCAGAAGAAGAGGCACATGAAGGAACGGAAAAAGACAGTGTGTGTCAATCAGTGAGCACTTACGGGGCACTGAGGTCATGGTCCTAATTACTGCATGGCCCAGATGCCAACATCTGAATGACTTCACATGGGGAAGCGTCATCAGGTATCTGGAAGAAGGACGCGGGATGATGAGTGTTGTCTAGGATTTTGGTATTGCGCACAGCGTTCCGAATCACAAGATATTGCTTCGTGAAGGAGAGGAGCTAGCTACAGCAGCAGATGATAGCTAAACTGTGCAACAGACAAGAAGGGACCCTCGGTAGTCGGCTGGTGCAGTTGCATCAACATTTAACAGCACTACAGGACACGCAATTTCACGCTTCACAGTGGCACGGCCACTGTGTAGCAGTAGTTCCTTTGCCCGGCGACCAGTACGTTATGTTCCGTTGACACTTGCATATTGCGGTGGCACCAAGAGCGTACGGATCGAACCAACGAGAAGTGGGTTCGCGGCATGAAAGCAGATTCGGTGTGAGTAGTGATTCCAGACGTGCCTTCATATGGAGAGAGGTGGGAGCGCGTAACGCACCTAGGAACATTGTCAGAATTACCCTTTTTAAATTACCCTTTTTGCGGTCGAGACGTTATAGTATGTCGAGGCATTATATTGCACAGACGTACCGACCTCCAAATTACCTCTGGGATGGAGGTCAAATCCTCTACGCCCAACGTTGAAATCACGGGGTTTTCTTATAGATAGCGGAAGGAAACATTTCAGACACACCGCCACTCAGAACTAACGCGAATAAACTTTAGGAGATAGCATGTATGGTGTCAATGAAACCATCCGCTCCCTTGCGGCGTTAATTCCCATGTATTTTCCGTCCAAAAATGGCAGTTCGAATTGCGATGGGCACTAGGAAGACGTTATTGACAACCTTCGACACTGCTGACACCCCCATACGATTCAGCCCTACTCTGACATCGTGGGCCATCAAACCCTTTGAACGTGATTCTACCCCTTTGGAGTCCAGTGCGACCGCAGTTTTTTCTGCTGTACAGGGTGGTACCATGACGAACCATCCATCGACGAAATTTGCCGCGATCCAAAGCAAACAAGGGTGCTTATACTTTTTTAGCGCTCCTGTTTGTTGCCTTGTGTGCCGTGATCACAGAGGGATGCGGGATTGACACATGCATGAATAAAACATAAAAGGGTCCATCTTGGACTACCCAGTTCGGTAATACACACGGTGCCACCGCCCATCTTTGTTGAGCAAATTAAAAATGTAGCTGTACAGACAGAACCCGTGACGGGATTCCTATTCAACTACAGGCAGGAGACGCTGTTGCTCAGGCACCTGCTAGTAGCCCATCCGGAATTGGAGGATTGTGAAAGAGGTTGCATATCTGCAAGCGCCTATGACATCATCACAGGTGGCCTCTGATAAAGTTCTTAAAAACGCCGGGTTGGTAGAACCGACAGTGTTGCCGTTATGTTCGTGTCTTTATATTCGTGCATGTGTCATTGTCACACCTGTCTATGATCACGCCACAGGAAGGCGTAAAACAGGAGGGCTAAAAAAATAGTAACACCTTTTGCTGCTTCGGACCGCGTTCACATTTCGTTGAATGAATGGTCCCTAATAGTTCCACCCTGTACACCAGAGCAAAAATTACGGTTGCACTGCACTCCAAAGGGGTGCGATTACATCCAACGGGGTTGCTGGCCCACGTTGTCCTCAACTGCCACATTGTCCTTAGAGGCGGGTTTAATCGTCAGGAGGGTGTGAAGAGCGACAAAGGCTGTTACGAATGTCGTCCTATTGCTCATCACACTTCCTAATGTCGTTTTAGAACACGAAATGAGCCGTGGCCGGCTCGCGCAGATGCAATCTTTTCTTTTGGCATTTTCTCACCATCGAGTGGCGCCTTATTGCTCCCTCAGTTACTACCTGAACGAGTTGCTCACTTACCTCCGTCAGTGACAGCAGCAGCGTTTATCGATACTAGTACTGCTGTACCATCTTTGGTGGCGCGCACATGCGGTCGGAGTTGTGAGGCCCTAGCTGCAAGAGCTGCCAAGTTCGTCGCCCACCAAACCTGGCTACTGGAGTTGAGTAATCAGTTACGTTGTTACGAAACCTCAAGTGCTGTGACATCTCTTCGTTCATTGCCAGTTGTTGCTTCTTGGGCCGTTCCCGCAAGAAGCAGTGTACGGTGTGCTGGAGTCGGCAAATTTTGCAGCCGTCTTCCTGCATGGTGTTTAACTATTGAAATGATTGTAACTTATTAGTGAAGTGCACCAACGGTATCTTCTGCCTTGTGGCCGTTAACGTTCCAGTTACCTACTCTGGTCGTTAGTGTAGTTTTCCGGGAGTGTGTTTTCCTTGCCATGTTGATGCTGTCCGGCACGGCGTGTAGTTCTACAGCTTATTGTTGTCCTCCTTTTTTTTTGAGTGGTTATTGTGCTTTGACTGTGCTTAGATGCCAATTATCAAGACGTAGTGCTGCTGCGATCTTCGTCCTCACTGATATTTTTGGTTGTCGTGCCGTTGGTTGGGTGGAAGGGAATTGGTTAGGTTTTTGGTGGGTTCTTCAGCCGCCGCTAGGTCGTGCTGCCACTCAATTATCTAGTATTATCCTTAGCTGCCTGTCTCACCTAACCTGTTGTTAGAATTGCCTCCCCATACACTTCTGAGCACCACTGTTCTGTTGCTCGGGATTGTGATTTTCTTTTGTCTCAAGTACTGTGCGAGGTATTCAGCCGGGTATTAATTTAGTTTCTTTTAATGTTCAGTGTATGGTCTTCAGTTGAAGCTTATGTGAAATATTTTAAGATACAGCCTTCAGCCGTCTGAAGTAAAAAAAAAAAAAACATTTGAAAACATATTCTCTATCTTCATTTATTAAGCTTTGAGGTGTTCTATGTTCAGTATATGGTCTTCAGCCGAACTTTATGTGACATATTTCAAGATACAGCCTTCAGCTGTCGAAGAAAAAAATCATTTGAAATTTCAAAATTTTCCATTCTATCTCAAATGGTTATTCAGGCCTTAAGCCTTGATTTGTTCTATGTTCAGTATATGGCCTTCAGCCAAATTTTAAGTGAAATATTTTAAGAATTAGGCCTTCAGCATACTTAAATTACAATTTGAGAGGTCTTTGTCTAAAAACCTTTTAAAATTTCCTTACTGGAGTTCTCTTTATCCAGACCTTAGGCCCTCCGTTCTTCTATTTAGTAACTAAGGCCTTCAGCCATGTGTATTTGCTAACGCAATTTTAATGACTCGCGTTCTGGCCTTCAGCCGTATTGTTTCTGAATTCCTTTAAGGCCATGTGTGATTAAGTGTTTTTAGCAAATAAAGTTCGTATGTTTTTGCAACTAGCAGCAACTGATTTGGGCCCCTTTCCACAACCTGATCCGCTCTGTCCTGCGAAACCAAATTTCACGAAATGTGCATGAATGAACTCCCTAAGGAAAGGGGTGATTACATTTGACGCCCTTCTTGTTCAAAAAATGGCTCTGAGCACTATGGGACTTAAATTCTAAGGTCATCAGTCCCCTAGAACTTAGAACTACTTAAACCTAACTAACCTAAGGACATCACACACATCCATGCCCGAGGCAGGATTCGAACCTGCGACCGTATGACGCCCTTCTTTCCCCCCCCCCCCCCCCCCCCCCCGTCCCAAGGACTGTTCGTGTCGATTCTGGTGGCAGTGTGTCTGAAATGTTTTCCTCAGCCACCCATCAGAAAACTGCGTGATTTCAATGTTGGGAGTCGCCGTTCTGACCTGGATCGCAGAGACGACCAAAGAAGGGGTGAAATGTGGGTAGAAAGGGCTCTGGCGACTTTTCCATCGTGTAGTAAGTGCACGGTGTCTTTGGGCACAATTATGGTGCAGTTTGGTGCCAATATCACACCATTAAATCACCTTACGCTTCACGTGAATTTCTGAGCTCTAGAATTTTTTTTTTTTTTTCTTATGTGTCCACACCTTGCTGTTTGAAGCGTCAGCGAGCCCGAAGGGGAAGTCGCAGAGCGCCACGCTTTTGCACCATTAGACAAGAACGCTGTAGGCACCTTACACTCAAATTTTATACTTGTATGTCAGAATCGGAGCCAGTTCCGGCGATTGGAAAAAGTGACCTTCCATTGTTTGGCGTAGTATATATGAGCCTCTGAGAACCAAAATGGTCTAACTAAAAACAAAAAATTTGGTTCTGAGCTATATGACTCAGTTTACTCTCGATACACGGAAATTTGTTGTGGAGCCATTTGAGAGCTCCAAAAGCATACTTCCTCTCACGCCAGGGTGAAGTGCGCTCTTGCGGAAACAGTGGTATAAGTCAAGCGGTAAGGCCACGTGGTCTTGTTGTCCTATGTTGTTTTGCGTGTTTATTTAGGCTATAAAATCAAAAAGGCATTGCAACAGTGTTAGTAAGTCCAGGTTACAGGCTACACGAATCAATCAGTACACATTACAAATATAAATCATGAAACTAATCCGTCTCAACAATGCTGTGCGACCTATCACCGAGGCAAAAAGGAAAGACATGATGACACTTCTCTCGTACTTCCCTCCGGTGCACCACGCGTTCTTCAACTAACTAACAGCAAGTTCGGCTCTGAAATCTGGACAGGGACATGTTGACCCATTGCAGAGGAAGAAGGATTTTGGTGATGAAATGGAGTAAATAGACATGTTCATTTATAAAACCTAACGAAATTTCGTGATTTAGAAACAACAATTTATTTATAACCCGTATATGAACGCACTGCCGAGCAATTAGACGGACTCAACAGGTAGCATGCTCCAGTAATTAATAGCAATAATGCAATTATTTAACTCGATTTGTAAGAGAGAAGTCTCTAATGTGATCAATAAGTGCAGACGCACTTCTGCTGTATCACATTATGTTTATGTTTTATAAATAAATTGCAATTATTGAGATTGAAAGACTTCGTATTCCTTCTCAGGTATTCAGCTTCTACAAACATTGATAAGAAGAGTGGTAAAACGATTTACATGAGTTTATTTTTCACTATGACTAAATTTCTGAAAGCAAAAGAGGTAATCCAACTTGTAGGGGCTATAAAAAGGAATTTAAGGTACAAATAGTTAAAATGTCTGTAGTAAACGTAATTATAATATTTATTTTCTACAGTTCGTCAAATGAATCACGAATTATTGTAAAGCATGTATTTACATTAAATGAAACGCAAAACCTTTCATTTCTCAGAGGGTGGAAAAACTAAGTTATACCACCTTGGCTCTCAATGGCTCATATAGTACCCTGCTTGGTGCTGGTCTCACAGAAATGAACAATATTTCATAATTTATGGTACAAGAGATTGTTACGGTTTCTCAGTTGTGGATGACTTATACTTTCTTAAGACTCTTACCATGAATCCCTGTCTGATTTCTGACTTATAGAAAGCAAAGATGGCCCTTCTACATCAAATCGTTTCAAGGAAGTATATCTGTGCAGTGGTATTACATTTAACCTACGGCTAACTGATGTACATCCACGTATATACTCCGCAAGCCACCGTATGGTCTATGGTGGAGGGTACCTTGGTCCACTACTAGTTGTTTCTCTTCCTGTTCCACTCGTAATAGAGCGAGGGAGAAACAGCTGTCCATGCACGCCCGTACGATACCTAATTTCCCTTATCTTATCGTCGTGGTACTCACGCGAAGTGTGTGTTGGCGGCAGTAGATTCGAGGTATATTGTCCCGGGGTGGTAGGTCCGCACTTGTTCAGAACTGAGGAATTCTGATAATTTGTTTTATTCTGTCCGTCTCAGTTGCATGAATGTACCATTTTCACTGCAGTGGTTACCAATTTCTGGCTGACACGCACATTCTCAAACCACACACACTGTTATAACCGTAAATAGAGATACAATAGACTGCCAAAAGGCACGAATGGCTTCTGTAGAGAAAGTCGAAATGTGAGTAACAAGTACTCTCATTGCTAAGTTAGCCTATTTGTCTATTGTTGCACCTGGATGTGTCATTCGGGTGAAAAGTAAACACGTAGGTTAACTAAGTAATGAGAGTGCTTGTTGCTCACATTTTGACTTTCTGTGCAGGATGTATTCGTACCTTTTGGCACCATATTGTGTGACTAGTTACTGTTAATAACAATGTGTGGTTTGGGAATGGACGTGTCAGACCTAAACCGGTAACCTCTGCAGAAAGAAACATGTATATTCGTGTGAATGAGAAGGACAAAACAAAAAAGTTTCAAATTTCCTAACTGTAGCATTGTTATGCAGTCAATGTCAAATGTCGGTTCTCTAACCACGTCCGCTATATGATTGTGTTACCACATAGCCCAAGTATGAATCTCTCGTTGAAGTTCTCAGAAACAATCGAAGGAAAATTACCAATGACACTGAAAAAGCCGATTCCAGATCTGAGCGAAGAGACGCAGGAGCAGCACACTGGGAAGACGTGGTTCAGCTCCTCGGCTGGCCATCCAGATTAAAGTTTCCCTTTCAGTAAATACCAGTACCTTTTCTTTCGAAGTGCACAGCCCGTTTCGTGTTTTGGATTATGCTCCACACAAAATGACCACCTTGTGGATAGGGCTGAGCCATACTCGTTTGGTTTAATTGGTTAGTAAGACTACTGTCCACGATAATCGAGTGATTCGGCCACCTGTCACGATAGCGGAATAATATTGCAGTAACTGTATGATTAAATTGATGATTTGATTTCAGTACCTCCATCGTTCTTGATACTGAATGTATAGACGACAACGTAAAACACGTGAAGCATGAGAAAATCCCGTAATCTCGTACTGACAAGAACAATTGGTGTAGTTATGACTTCAGGGAAAACCGAACACACAATGCTAGTAATGATACGATGTGCACACAATTGCTCATTTAGCTGTCGCACCGGTACTAATGAGGGCTATTTCACAAGCAATGGCTTCCTGCGTTGAACAGTAATAACTTCGTGCGCAATGCAGTGGAATTATTTCGCTCATAAAAATGTTAATGACGTCAATGGTGTCTATCATTCAGAGAGAGAGATACGAAATCTAATTCTCATATCTAGTAAAGCATTTTCAATTTTATCATGTTTTCAAGACTCGAACATGGAAAAATATGTTATATTGAGCAACATAATCTATCGATGTGGTATTATTTTTATTGAAATCAGGGAAGTACATGCAATTAGTATGACAAGCCAATTTCAGTGCCTTCTATAACAGAGAAATTGTTTTTACTTACAGTGTTTTCAGAAATATATATAGTCTTCATTAAGTACTAGCTTGAAGTACCCCATAAAAAACCGCAATGAATATATTTTGGATATTTTAAGTTAAAAGGGTACTTCACTGAACTCACTCAATACAGTCCTATAAACTTCCCTCATTTTCGTTGTGTGATGTCCGACAGAAAAATTTGACGTAAAAACTGCAACTGCTAGAAGCTTTCCTTCCCACCTCCCACAAGTTTTGAGTAGCCGATGAATTCTAAAGTTGACAGCGCTGTACCTATTATCACTAGCTGCATTTTTGTTTCCAGTGGTATCTGCTTCTTCACAGTAGATATATGGATAGAGAATATCGTTACTTCTTGCTCAATCAGGTCGGAACCGATTACAAACTAGTATTTATCAGCAATGATTTTTTCACACACTTCCAGAAGGAGAAATGTGAACCCAAATACGTTTGTAACTCCCTTCAGAAACATGTTGTAAGTGCGATTGCTATCCTGTGACTATGCGTCCGATTTCATTGGTTAAAGGCAGCCCCAATGGAACTTCCTTTTGTTCCATGATGGTTTACGTTACAGTTCAGACTCAAGACGTCAACATATCTACATCTACGTGATTACTCTGCTATTCACAATAAAGTGCCTGGCAGAGGGTTCAATGAACCACCTTCAAGCTGTCTCCCTAACGTTCCCCTTTCGAACGGCACGCGCGAAAAATGAGCCCTTAAATTTATCTGTGCGAGCCCTGATTTCTCTTATTTTGTCGTGATGATCATTTCTCCCTATGTAGATGGGTGCCAACAGAATGTTTTCGCAATCGGAGGAGAAAACTGGTGATTGTAATTTCATGAGATGATCCCGTCGCAACGCAAAAAGGCCTTTGTTTTAATGATTGCCACTCCAATTCACGTATCATGCCTGTGGCACTATCTCCCCTATTTCGCGATAATACAAAACGAGCTGCCTTTCTATGTACTTTTTCGATGTCATCCGTCAGTCCCATCTGATGCGGATCCCACACCGCACAGCAATACTCCAGAATAGGGCGCACAAGCGTAGTGTAAGCAGTCACTTTAGTAGACCTGTTGCACATTCTAAATGTTCTGCCAATGAATCGCAGTCTTTGGTTTTCTCTATACTCCCTAAGTATTTAGTTGAATTTACAGCCTTCAGATTTGTGTGACTTATCGCGTAATCGAAATTTAGCTGATTTCTTTTAGTACTCACGTGAATAACTTCACACTTTTCCTAATTCAGGGCCAATTGCCACTCTTCGCACCATACAGATAGCTTATCTAAATCATTTTGCAAGTCGTTCTGATCATCTGATGACTTTACAAGACAGTAAATGACAGCATCATCTGCAAACAACCTAAGACACCTACTCAGATTGCCTCGTATGTCATTAATATAGATCAGGAAGAATAGAGGGCCTATAACACTTCCTTGGGGAACGCCCGATATTGCTTCTGTTTTACTCGATGACTTTTCGTCTGTTACTAAGAACTGTGACCTTTCTGACAATAAATCACGAATCCAGTCGCACAACTGAGGCGATACTCCGTAGGCACGCAGTTTGGTTAGAAGACGCTTGTGAGGAACGGTGTCGAAAGCCTTCTGGAAACCTAAAAATATGGAATCAATTTGACATCCTCTGTCGATAGCACTTATTACTTCGTGAGTATAAAGAGCTAGTCGTGTTTCACAAGAACGATATTATATGAAACTGTGCTGACTATGTATCAATAAATCGTTTTCTTCGAGGTACTTCGTAGTGTTCGAATACAGTATATGTTCCAAAACCCTACTGCAAATCGACGTTAGTGGTACAGGCCTGTAATTCACCGGATTACTCCTACTTCCCTTTTTGGGTATTGGTGTGACGAGCAATTTTCCAGTCTTTACGTACGGATCTTTCTTTGAGCGAGTGGTTGTATATAATTGCTAAATATGGAGCTATTTTATCAGCATACTCTGAGAGGAACCTGACTGGTATACAATCTGGACCGGAGGCCTTACCTTTATTAAGTGATTTAAGCTGCTTCGTTACTCCGATGATATCTACTTCTATGTTTCTCATTTTGTCAGTTGTTCTTGATTGGAATTCATGAATATTTACTTCGTCTTCTTTGGTGAAGGAGTATCGGGAAACCGTGTTTAATAACTCTGTTTTAGTGGCACTGTCATCAGTGACATCACACAGTGACATCACATAGTGAAGTTACTGACTGCGTCTTGCCACTGGTGTGCTTTATGTATGACCAGAATCTCTTTGGGTTTTCTGCCAGATTTCGAGACAGAATTTCGTTGTAGAAATTATTAAAATCATCCCGCATTGAAGTAAGCGCAATATTTCGAACTTCTGTAAAACTTTGCCAACCTTGGGGATTTTAAATTTGCTAATTTCGTTGCTTTTGCAATAACGATCTGACCCATTTTGTGTACCATGGGGGATCAGTACCATTACTTATTAATTTATGTGGTACATATCTCTCCGTTGCTGTCGATACTATCTCACTGAAAGTATTCCACAACTTTTCTAAACTTACATGATCAGATCGGAAAGAGTGAAGACTGTCTCTTAAAAAGGCGTTAAGAGCATTTTTAACAGTTTTTTGAAATAGATATACTTTGCGTTTCTTTTTGATGGTTGTAGGTGTTACAGTATTCATCCTAGCAGCAACTGCCTTGTGGTCGCTAATCCCCGTATTCGTCACAATACTCTGTATTGTATGTGTAGACTCTCAACTCCAGATTCGTGAGCAAAATGCGTAACTTCATGCGAACTCTGGAAACTGGAATCAGCGGACTTATGGATCTACACATCGACGGCAGAGGTTGTTTGATGACTCGTAAGTATCATATCACATTATATGTACTTTTGTTCCATAGATCCATAGTGACAAGAGCATCAAAGATGTGTAAAATAAAAAAATAACAAACAAGAATATAAAAAACATTATTATTTTTTAAATGAAATGTTACGTTGGTGTTCGTTCCGCAGGTCCTAAATGGATTGGTGTTCATGGATGAGGACTTAGTAAAATAGTCTTAAACATATTTTCATTGAAGAAGTAACAAGAAATTTGTCAAAAAAATGGTTCAAATGGCTCTGAGCACTATGGGACTCAACTGCTGAGGTCATTAATCCCCTAGAACTTAGAACTAGTTAAACCTAACTAACCTAAGGACACCACGAACATCCATGCCCGAGGCAGGATTCGAACCTGCGACCGTAGCGGTCTCGCGGTTCCAGACTGCAGCGCCTTTAACCGCACGGCCACTTCGGCCGGCAGAAATTTGTCACGTAAGTGTTTATGTACATACACTGAGTTGCATAATATAATTCTCACGCTGTTGTAACCACGAATCACGAAACAGGAAGCATTTTGCAACACTTACCTACAATGCGAGTTACTGCGCTAAAGATTTGCTGAAGCGAGTTTTTATTGATAACATACACATCAGTCGGCTCCCGCCAGTGGAGTAAAAGGAGTTGGCCACCATTAAATCCTATAAGTTCATTTAAAACAGAACTTTATTGTTATATAAGCTTTTTATTGCCTGCTGGTACGTTATTGCATGTGTGTATTCCTCAACTATGTTCCTTAAGAAATGCTGACCTTTCTGGATCAAAGTAAATGCACTTATATCTGTTTGTAAATTGTTCTCAGTTTTAGTATTAATTCCACGAGCTGAGAGGACGGTTTGCCGGCCGCGGTGGCGGTGCGGTTCTAGGCGCTCCAGTCCGGAGCCGCGCTGTTGCTACGGTCGCAGGTTCGAATGCTGCCGCGGGCATGGGTGTATGTGATGTCCTTAGGTTAGTTAGGTTTAAGTAGTTCTAAGTTCTAGGGGACTGATGACCACAGCAGTTGAGTCCCATAGTACTCAGAGCCATTTGAACCATTTTTGAGAGGACGGTTTGAAAAACAGATGTATAATTTATAAATATTTCAGTAAGGAATAAATATAATAAGTGTAATGGGAAGCAGTAGTTACTATCCCCACTCCCTTGAGCCTCTGCAGGCCGTTCCTTAGTTCACACTAAAGATAATCCATGTTAAAGGAATTGGATTTGTAAAATTTAACTTCTTTCGATGAGCTGCCTTTAAAATGAAGCCCTTTGACATTCTGGAATGAAATTAAAACATGTCTGATAACTTTCTTATTTTCGTATCACGTCTATCCGACAACATTCGCATTCGAAATCGCCCGGGCTCCCGGGTTCGATTCCGGGCGGGGTCAGGGATTTTCTCTGCCTCGTGATGGCTGGGTGTTGTGTGATGTCCTTAGGTTAGTTAGGTTTAAGTAGTTCTAAGTTCTAGGGGACTGATGACCATAGATGTTAAGTCCCATAGTGCTCAGAGCCATTTGAACCATTTGAGCATTCGAAATAAAGACCTGCTTAGAAGCTACAGCAGTTCTGTGATATGCTGATCCCAACTGCATTTATTATCTACACGTAATTTCAATAGCAGGACGAATCCCTAGATTGTTGGTGCTAGTATCACAACCGGTTATTTTCCTTATGTGAATGGATTTGCTTGTTCTTATCTGATGCACGGTAACTGAGTACCATTATAAATGTCATTTGCTGTCTGTATCTGAACTTAATCCTTCTGAACATGGCTGGGATGATTTTGGACATGTAGACTAGAGTGTTTAATGATTGTTTCAAAACTGAATATCAGGGTTCCTAACAGCCATTAGAAAATTGCAAACAATGCCTTCATGTATCTTTATGGAAAACTTTCAAGGATGTGAAATCAGTCAAAGTATATATAGATTATATCAAATACTTGACAAAATTATGGACAACAGAGGATCCTGAGATCACTGACGAACGAGTGGATTTAGATCGTCACCGTGAGTTACGGTGATGAAAGAGAAACGCGAGAGAGAATGCTGGGCGGTGTCGGCTCGTTTTCCGAGCTGTTACATCGTCGCTTACTGGAGCGGTCCGTTTTCCTGTCACGACACCCGGTGGCGCTTCGGTCGTCTTGTGATTGGCTCTTTGGTTGGCTGGGGTTGGAGGTAGGTTGCTGACGGACGATTGGGCAGTGAGATAGAGGAACGGGTGACGAATAGCGAGCGTGCGATTACGGGACTTGATCGGCAGTTGCACGTCCAAGTAGCAGGCTACTTGTACGGGGCCGTGTTGGAACATTGAGCTCTACGCTGTTGCGCCCGATTGACTATCCGGATTTGCCGGCCGTAGTGGCCGAGCGGTTCTAGGCGCAAAAGTCTGGAACCGCGCAACCGCTGCGGTCGCAGGTTCGAATCCTACCTCGGGCATGGATGTGTGTTATGTCCTTAGGTTAGTTAGGTTTAACTAGTTCTACGTTCTAGGGGACTGATGAACTCTGTAGTTAAGTCCCATAGTGCTCAGAGCCATTTTAAACATTTTATCCGGATTTGCGAGCGACCGTCTGCCGATGTGGGCGTCTTGATCACGTTGATTATTACGGGCAACCGCCCGTCCTACCTTCTTTTTGGGTAAGTTACTTCTGTTTATGTATTTTGGCATCCGTCTTTCGATGGTGGACTTGCTTCTGTTAGGGTGGTTTGCCCGCTGTTCTCCGTCAATCCGTACTCAAGTTACTAAATTTTCCCTCACCGTTTCTGTGTGAACTCCCCTTATGTAGGATGTATGCAGGATGTATCTGAGTGTATTTAAACAGTGTTTTCCTTTCAGCATTTCGGCGATCTTGTGATTATAGCTTGGATATGAAATTATTTTGTTTGTAATACATTCAGTGGCCAGTGAGGTCGAATATCGAGCCTGACCTTTAAGGTGCCAAGTTGTTGCTTGCCCGTCTTATGTATGAATTTTAACCCTGGGGATGTCGTGACAAACAAACGCTAGCGGTCAGATGAATATTAGCTCGTTGTCTATGCTCTCGTTGGAAGATATTGGTGAGATACAGCAGTTGTCTTAAAAGAACAAATTTATCGTTTTACAGTTGTATATTTTGTTACTACTGTAATCTCGTGCTTAGATATTATCGTTTAAAGAATTTTTCTTACTTCTAAGCTTACTGATGTGAATTTGTTTCTTTAGAGGTCTGGCTTTTTCAAGAAATTAATTCTTGTCTGGTCATTAATGTTAAACGATTAACTGGTTATCTTCGTTGTAATTATGCAGTCATTGTAACACATCGATTTGGTCGGTGTCTGGGCGGGGCTTGCCTTTGATATTCTTGTGCTGGGCCGTGGGAATGTACTTATTTGATTCTCAGTCTTGCCTGAATTATGTGTCTGTTCGTTCGCCCCCGGCTTCGAGAGTTGGTCGTAGCGCTGCAGCCGCTGGCCCCCGCGTGTTATCCACTACTCGCGGATTCAATGGGCCTCGCTAGTCTTCATTGGCTGTGTACTGTATGCAGCGTGGTGTTTCGCCTCCTGTCCCGTGGTAGCCACTGAGACGGTGCGCTCTCCTCTCTTATCACGGCATCTCTCCATAAGTTATTTATCTTTTGGTATTCGGACTTCAGTTTAAATCAAAGTGTCCGCAGGCCAAGCCATCCTAGCCAAGCCCTGCCACCGCCAGCCCGGCTGGTAAGATGTCTTTCTTTGAATTTATAGAGACTGTGGCGAAACCAATTCAAAATATATTTGTTCCTCCTAGTTCTAAACTGTTACAATGGTACAGTGTTGTCTTTTGGTGATCGGCGTCAACGAAACTATACAAACCACTTACACCAAAATATATAAGCATATGAAAATACATGCACTTATATATTTAATTAGAGTAAATTTCAATGTCGTCTTAAATTTCCGTGCTTCTGCCTTATATAATCTGATCTCACACAATGCTTAAAATGTTTTTTACGGTGATTTCCGGAGTACAGTATTTTGTAAAATAAATATGCAGTTACAGCTATCTTAATTCGAGTTTATCAAAATTGTTGTAAGTGATATAAATGTGCCGTGTTATAAACTAAATTAATAAGTTTGTATCAAGAATGTTGTCTCTTAACCACTGATATATGATCTGGACGAATTCACCGAATAAGGAAGGATGTAGATTCTGTACGAAACAATTAAATCACGTTCACTCGAAATTAAATTTAGAATACAAAGGAGAGGCAACGTTAACGATCATTACGAAAATGCTTATATGCATCTTGCCCTACTGTACACCATCTGATCAGAAGTTCCGGTCTTCTGTTAGTGGACTTTAATATGGTGTGTGTCCTTCATGACAGCTGGAATTCTGCTGGGGACCCTTTCAGTGAGGTACTTAATACCTGTGGAGGAGTGGTAGCTCATTAATATGGAAGATCTGAAACCATATAAGGTAGCGATATTTGACGCTGGAATCTTGAGAGACACCGACATTCTACTTTACATCAAAGGTGTTCTCTGTTGTGGCTGAGCCCTCTTGTAATTTTTCGTGGTTCCTGGCTGGATGGTCGGTTTCCTCTCACTACAACACAAAATGCACACGCGATTAAAATGCACTTTATTACAGGAACCACTTCAGTACTTAACTTCAATGATGTCCAGTCTGAAGTTCTGTGGTTAACAGCAGTCAAATAACATGTAGTAATTCTTGTATCTTGTCGTTGTCCATATCACAACTATATACACTGACTAACGTTTCCTCAGACAGCTAAGATGCGAGGCGGCGACTATCACTGTGGAAGACTAGAGCGTAGTGCGACGTATTAAGGTGCAATGCGAACTGAGTCCCGATGCGACGAACTGGGGTTCTGAGCTTGAGAGACTGAGACAGCTCGGTCGGTGGCGGCGGTCTTTATGCACGCTGCCCAGGGGGCTTTACTGCTGCGTAGCCCGGGGGCGTGTCCTGCTCTTGTCATAGGCGCGCTTAGTTCAGCGCCTGCTACACAATGTTTCCTAGTGCCGACCGGTGTGCTGGCGTAGGCGTACGTCAGCACACTCTCTAGGCTTCAGTTCGAGACTCTGAGCAGGCTAGCCCATTTGAAGAATGTTATTGTCTAGAGCCGATTGCCTTACGCATGCTCCTGTAAGTCAGCATGCATTGTCAGGCTGAAACAGTTATCATCTCCGAACTGTTACCATGCTGCAAACATCACACAGTTCTGTAAAATATGCCCATATCCCTCCGTATTAAACATTTTCTTAAGCATAATAAGGGTATCATAACCTAACTACGAGAATAAAACCATACAGTAACATCACCCCCTGTGTACTTCACTGGTGGCAATACACATGATGTTGGTAATGTTCTCGAGGCATCCGCCAAACCTCCACCCTTCCTTCGGACTGTCACAGGCTACGCATAGCTCCTCACTCCAAGTTACTCGTTTTCGGTCATCCGCTGTCCAGTGGTGGCGTACCTTCTAATTCCTTAAACATCGCTTGAGAGGGGACAGTACGAACTACGCCCCACCGATTTGATCCATGTTGACGGGATAGGTAGAGCGCGACTTGGACTTCAACTTGTGTAAACAGAGTAGTAGCTCTCAACCATGTTTGAGAAATTTGTGTTTAAAAATTTTGGGCGTGTTTACATGCTGTTTAAAAATTTTGGGCGTGTTTACATGCTTTGTAGGGTTGCCACTACTCTAGGCTTCGGCAGCCGACATCAGTCTGCCCTGAACTGCGGCCGCCTCGCTCGCTTGCCGTAAATGGTTCAAATGTCTCTGAGCACTATGGGACTTAACTTCTGAGGTCACCAGTCCCCTAGAACTTAGAACTACTAAAAACCTAACTAACCTAACGACATCACACACATCCATGCCCGAGGAAGGATTCGAACCTGCGACCGTAGCGGTCGCGTGGTTCCAGACTGAAGCGCCTAGAACCGCTCGGCCACTCCGGCCAGCGCTTGCGGTAGGTCTGTGCGCTTCGCTTACTGCTGCTTTCCGCTGTGGTGTCTGTGTTTGCATCAACAGCAGAAGATGCAATGACGAGCCATATAAATAGCGCAGACACTTTGAAGTTCAACTTCGATCGGAATTTTGTTAAACCGAGCTCCTGTGAATTTGAATCTTTTATTGAAGTAGCTGTTGTATTGATTTATTTGGTACTGTTCCTCGATCATGAGTATTGTTGTTCATGTCAAACTGATATATGCCGATCATTGTGATAAAATTGTCGAACCTAGTGGAGGAACCTTTATATTTTAAGATTTTTGATTTTAGTGTTACCCATTCCGGTTACAGTATAAAAACTGAAGGACTCAGGTGACCAAATAAATGCAGTAGTCGTGTCTTATGGGGAACAGCTCAGTAATATTCCAGAAAAATGGTTGAACTAGCATAAGTTTCCGGCCATGAATGGTATCAGACAACTTAAGGTGGCACTACAGAAACACAGTCTATCTTATATTACCGTTTTTGGCTACCGAGCTGTCAAGTATTAAGGACAGCCTAGAATGTATGCAGGGTATGGCTCAACGGGTCACGTGCTTCTCCATTGTATACAACGGCATGTGTCCGAGCTGCCCACTGGCGAAGCAGTAAGACCTGCAGTGATGTCTATGTCGATAACGTAATAGTGGTTGCCAGTGGACTCCCATTCGCCGCCCCCATTCTGGTAACTTCCCTAACTGATATTCCAATGGTAGTCACAGTTGTAGTGGAGGTGATTCCAGCTTCTTCGCAACCCATGGAAACTCAAAACCAGCCAGTACCGGACAGTATTCCGACATCGGCTGCGCCATCTGCTGACAGGAACATCACTGAAATTGATAGGATGTTGCAGCAGAATAATCAGCAAGCTATCCGAAAAGCCACTCCCATAGAAAAATGCAAACGAAGGATCGCTCAACATGGTGCTGAGCTTGATGCTTGAAAAGGTTCAACAAGTAGCCTAATTAAAGTTCAGAGGAATGTTCTGTTCGTACTCAGGCGGCACCTGTTCACACACCAGCCACAGATAGTGCATCCATCCTCGCAAGTGTAGCTCCCAACTAATGTGACGCAGAAATCCGTGGTACAATTGCGAGAGACATGCTCAGACCTTCAATTGAGAAGAATTCTGCGGATAGGACAGAAGAAGATGAGGAAATGAGTGAAACTGCTTTAACTTTGAGAGAGGCACTGCCAGTCTACTCTCACGAATGGTTACTTCAGCCAGACCAAGTTACAGGAGGAGGATATATTACTGACAATTATTGACAGCTTTCACACTGACTGCGTGTGATGAAAGAGTTGAACTCACAAAACTTAGTAGATTATGAATCGGTCTCAAGCCTACGGAATTGCGACTCGGAACATCAACAACATACGCAGTTCACTGGAATTAAGTAGCTTGAAAGACACTTACACTATGTTACTTTATTTCAAGAATAACGGACATTGGACTACTAAGTCTTTAGCTATAGGGCTGTAATTAATGCTGGAACTGGAAGTAAATTGGGGCAGGGATACTCTCGAAGGGGGGTCATGCGTAAACAACCACCTTCAAAAACTCGTACATGACAGAGCGATGGCTTGTATTATTTGCAACACCCGGATCGTTAATATGTATGCTCCATCTGCTAGCAGTAAACGACGCAACCGAGCAGAGTTTTCTCAAATATGAAATTGTTCCCCTCCTCGGACTTCATTATGATCATACACTCCTGGAAATTGAAATAAGAACACCGTGAATTCATTGTCCCAGGAAGGGGAAACTTTATTGACACATTCCTGGGGTCAGATACATCACATGATCACACTGACAGAACCACAGGCACATAGACACAGGTAACAGAGCATGCACAATGTCGGCACTAGTACAGTGTATATCCACCTTTCGCAGCAATGCAGGCTGCTATTCTCCCATGGAGACGATCGTAGAGATGCTGGATGTAGTCCTGTGGAACGGCTTGCCATGCCATTTCCACCTGGCGCCTCAGTTGGACCAGCGTTCGTGCTGGACGTGCAGACCGCGTGAGACGACGCTTCATCCAGTCCCAAACATGCTCAATGGGGGACAGATCCGGAGATCTTGCTGGCCAGGGTAGTTGACTTACACCTTCTAGAGCACGTTGGGTGGCACGGGATACATGCGGACGTGCATTGCCCTGTTGGAACAGCAAGTTCCCTTGCCGGTCTAGGAATGGTAGAACGATGGGTTCGATGACGGTTTGGATGTACCGTGCACTATTCAGTGTCCCCTCGACGATCACCAGTGGTGTACGGCCAGTGTAGGAGATCGCTCCCCACACGATGATGCCGGGTGTTGGCCCTGTGTGCCTCGGTCGTATGCAGTCCTGATTGTGGCGCTCACCTGCACGGCGCCAAACACGCATACGACCATCATTGGCACCAAGGCAGAAGCGACTCTCATCGCTGAAGACGACACGTCTCCATTCGTCCCTCCATTCACGCCTGTCGCGACGCCACTGGAGGCGGGCTGCACGATGTTGGGGCGTGAGCGGAAGACGGCCTAACGGTGTGCGGGACTGTAGCCCAGCTTCATGGAGACGGTTGCGAATGGTCCTCGCCGATACCCCAGGAGCAACAGTGTCCCTAATTTGCTGGGAAGTGGCGGTGCGGTCCCCTACGGCACTGCGTAGGATCCTACGGTCTTGGCGTGCATCCGTGCGTCGCTGCGGTCCGGTCCCAGGTCGACGGGCACGTGCACCTTCCGGCGACCACTGGCGACAACATCGATGTACTGTGGAGACCTCACGCCCCACGTGTTGAGCAATTCGGCGGTACGTCCACCCGGCCTCCCGCATGCCCACTATACGCCCTCGCTCAAAGTCCGTCAACTGCACATACGGTTCACGTCCACGCTGTCGCGGCATGCTACCAGTGTTAAAGACTGCGATGGAGCTCCGTATGCCACGGCAAACTGGCTGGCACTGACGGCGGCGGTGCACAAATGCTGCGCAGCTAGCGCCATTCGACGGCCAACACCGCGGTTCCTGGTGTGTCCGCTGTGCCGTGCGTGTGATCATTGCTTGTACAGCCCTCTCGCAGTGTCCGGAGCAAGTATGGTGGGTCTGACACACCGGTGTCAATGTGTTCTTTTTTCCATTTCCAGGAGTGTATAATTTTAGCGACCTATTTTGTTGTGCTACCCTCCAAAGATTAAGTCCCTCATTTTAATTCGTCTGCTGAATTACAATACACAATTAAAGAATTGAGTTAACACTAACTGGTGGCACAAAAACGTGACGCTTCTAGTTTTACGTTAATCGCTGCTTAGTTCTGTAACTCAGTTGCTACTCTAAGTTCCATCCAGCGGCATTTTGCAAACAGGGCGGGACAGGCTGTCCAGTATAATCCGCCTCCTTTCGGAAAATATTGTAACTTTGTGTGCGTGAGGGACTTTCCAGGTCCTTTGTACATGCAGGTACTGGCGAGCATCCGCTGAGAGCTGATGCCTCAGATAGGCTGGAGACGCTGTAGCAAGCAGACAAACGTTTCGCTCAGCCAAGGGCCGCAGCTCATGTATTACTGAAAATCACTTTGTTCACTTTTGAGATAGTACGGAATGAAGTATTTTCATGTTCCGTGGGGAGTGGAAATAAGGGGAGGGTACAGAGTCCTCCCGTACTAAACACTACGAACTTAAACGTAGCAGTGCAGTCCAGAGACCTGCAAGTGAACTGTGTAGAATCACTAATTGGTCGGCAAGTCCCTTGGATAGGGTACACGTATCTAAAAAGTTAAGGAAGTATGGCCCACCAGCTTTACCCACCACGCTGCATTTATATGTACAATTAACATGGAGAAACAGGATACCAACCGCGATAGAAGTTAGTGGAATCTAAACGTTGCGTACTTACAAGGTGCCAAATGCCGTGAAGGTTTCCACAGAACTTGGCAGGAATGCGGAAATAAGTTCACATCCTACAATTCTCTCTTGACCTAGTGGGTAAAACGCGCAAAATCGCATTCTTGGAAACTGTTAATTGATTATGCGCTGAAAAAAAAAAAAGCTTTTAGCACAGAAAAACAACGGAGTTTTATTTCCAGTGCCTGTGGAACCTGGGCAAACTGGACACCTCTGTCATTGAAAATTATGTTACGATCAAAAGAATCAAATCCAAAATTTTGGCACAGAGTCGAAAACAGAACGATTCAAAATACCTGAGAGAACGCAGGGTGCTATTTTCCGTGAAAAACTTCATTGTTTCATGTAATACGCGAAAAGAAGAGAGGACGTAGAAAAATTATCACGGAACTCAAAAAAATTTACACGACTATTCTCAAACTATAAAACGACAGTAGAAAGGAAAGCTATCGCCATGTTGCTGACATAATGTCCGGCAGTGCTGTTAATTGCGAAGCACAGGAAGACCTGTTACAAAATCTTCAAGCCAAATTTAGGTCTGCGGCACCTCGATGTCTTCTGGCAGAAATTAACGATCATCTGGTAGCCGCAATTGTGTAGAGCCCCAAAAATAAAGCGCCGGGGCCAGACCACCTTCCAGCAGAATTTTACCACGTTTTCCAGGCGCAGATGAAATCTAAATTGCTCCTTGTGTGTTATGTATTAATGAATTCTGACAGGGAAATCTCAAAGAAATTTCTAGAAGGAATTTCAGGGATGTTACGAAGCACCCACATGCGGTGTCGATAAAAAACCGTAGGATCAACTACTCTACTAAATAGCTAAATAGTGATCACAAAAGTAAGGCGCGCATTCTTGCACGAAGACTAAAAATGATATTTCATGAGGTAACCGGCCCATATCAAACTAGAGTGGCTAAACAGAACTCAATTATCCAAAACCTTAGCTAATGTAGGGAAGTAATACCGACGGCAGACGTTCTCATACTTCAACGAGCTACAACATCACTTGATTTCGAGAAGGCTTTTGATAGGGTGAGCCACCAGTACGTTCACAAAACCATGACAGTACTGGATTTTCCTCAGTGTTTTGTCGACTTCATTGGTACAATATTGAACAACAGCACATCGAAAATCAAGATTAATGGTCACCTAACCAGGCAATTTGCGTTCACTAATTCACTAAGACAAAGCTTGTCGTATGTCGATGGTCTTCGTAGCCATTTCCTTTGAGCCCCCTGCTAGCAACTTGGCAGAAACCACTGAGAGGGCTGCACATACACGGCCAAAATATCATACGTAAGGAATGCGCAGATAATGTGGGTCTTGTCGTCACCGGTGACAGTGACGTGGAGGAGGCATTGCAGGTCATTTACAAATACCAATTTGCATCGGTGCCAAGCTAAGCAAAACTAAATCACGCACCATGACTGTACGGCATGGAACACCTTTACAAAGCATTGAAGGACTAAGTATGGGCAATCATGTTCAAATTCTATGTATCGACTTGAGGTCTAATACAAAGCATACTATGGCTACAAACTCTAGGAAAATTCTTGCTCTCTATCCCACTCTATCCTGTGGAAGCTTATTCATCTCCAGGTACCTACTGCAACGTACATCCTTCTGAATCTGCTTAGTGCATTCATCTCTTGGCCACCCTCTACGATTTTTACCCTCCACGCTGCCCTCCAATACTAAATTAGTATTCTCTTGGTGCCTCAGAATATATCCTACCAACCGATCCCTTCTTGTAGCTAAGTTGTGCCACGAATTCCTCTTCTCCCCAATTTTGTTCAGTACCTCCTCAAAACTGGCGTTCTACGGATCGGAGCGTGGAATGTCAGATCCCTTCATCGGGCAGGTAGGTTAAAATATTTAAAAAGGAAAATGGATAGGATAAAGTTAGATATAGTGGGAATTAGTGACGTTCGGTGGCAGGAGGAACAAGACTTTTGGTCAGGTGAATATTGGGCTATAAATACAAAATCAAATAGGGGTAATGCAGGAGTAGGTTTAATAATGAACAAAAAATAGGAGTACGGGTAAGCTACTACAAACAGCATAGTGAACGCATTATTGTGGCCAAGATAGACACGAAGCCCACACCTACTACAGTAGTACAAGTTTATATGCCAACAAGCTCTGCAGATGACGAAGAAATTGATGAAATGTATGATGAGATAAAAGAAATTAATCAGGTAGTAAAGGGAAACTAAAATTTAATAGTCATGGGTGACTGGAATTCAAGAGTAGGAAAAGGGAGAGAAGGAAACATAGTAGGTGAATATGGCTTGGGGTGAGAAATGAAAGAGAAAGCCGCCTGGTAGAATTTTGCGCACAGCATAACTTAATCATAGCTAACACTTGGTTTAAGAATCATGAAAGAAGGTTGTATACATGGAACAACCCTGGAGATACTAAAAGGTATCAGATAGATTATATAATGGTAAGACAGAGATTTAGGAATCAGGTTTTAAATTGTAAGACATTTCCATGTGCAGATGTGGACTCTGACCACAATCTATTGGTTATGAACTGTAGATTAAAACTGAAGAAACTGCAAGAAGGTGGGAATTTAATGAGATGGGACCTGGATAAACTGAAAGAACCAGAGGTTGTACAGAGTTTCAGGGAGAGTTTAAGGGAACAATTGACAGGAATGGGGGAAAGAAATACAGTAGAAGAAGAATGGGTAGCTTTGAGCAATGAAGTGAAGACAGCAAAGGATCAAGTAGGTAAAAAGACGAGGGCTAGTGGAAATCCTTGAGTAACAGAAGAAATATTGAATTTAATTGATGAAAGGAGAAAATATAAAAATGCAGTAAATGAAGCAGGCAGAAAGGAATACAAACGTCTCAAAAATGAGATCGACAGGAAGTGCAAAACAGCTAAGCAGGCACGGCTAGAGGACAAATGTAAGGATGTAGAGGCTTATCTCACTAGGGATAAGATAGGTATTGCCTACAGGAAAATTAAAGAGACCTTTGGAGAAAAGAGAACCACTTGTATGAATATCAAGAGCTCAGATGGAAACCCAGTTCTAAGCAAAGAAGGGAAAGCAGAAAGGTGGAAGGAGTATATAGAGGGTCTATACAAGGGCGATGTACTTGAGAACAATATTATGGAAATGGAAGAGGATGTAGATGAAGATGAAATAGGAGATATGATACTGCGTGAAGAGTTTGACAGAGCGCTGAAAGACCTGAGTCGAAACAAGAAATATTGGAACACGTGAGGCAGCACTGACCCTACGACTTATCTTAGAAACTAGAGTAAGGAAAGGCAAATCTACGTTTCTAGCATTTGTAGACTTAGAGAAAGCTTTTGACAATGTTGACTGGAATACTCGCTTTCAAATTCTGAAGGTGGCAGGGGTAAAATACAGGGAGCGTAAGGCTATTTACAATTTGTATAGAAACCAGATGGCAGTTATAAGAGTCGAAGGGCATGAAAGGGAAGGAGCGGTTCGGAAGGAAGCGAGACAGGGTTGTAGCCTCTCCCCGATGTTATTCAATCTGTATATTGAGCAAGCAATAAAGGAAACAGAAGAAAAATTCGGAGTAGGTATTAAAATCCATGGAGAAGAAATAAAATCTTTAAGGGTCCCCGATGACATTGTAATTCTGTCAGAGACAGCAAAGGACCTGGAAGAGCAGTTGAACGGAATGGACAGTGTCTTGAAAGGAGGGTATAAGATGAACATCAACAAAAGCAAAACGACGATAATGGAATGTAGTCAAATTAAGTCGGGTGATGCTGAGGGAATTAGATTAGGAATTGAGACACTTAAAGTAGTAAGTGAGTTTCGCTTTTTAGGATGCAAAATAACTGATGACGGACGAGGTAGAGAGGATATAAAATGTAGACTGCCTATGGCAAGGAAGGCGTTCCTGAAAAAGAGAAATTTGTTAACATCGAGTATAGATTTAAATGTCAGGAAGTCGTTACTGAAAGTATTTGTATGGAGTGTAGCCATGTATGGAAGTGAAATGTGAACGATAAATAGCTTAGACAAGAAGAGAATAGAAGCTTTCGAAATGTGGTGCTACAGAAGAATGCTGTAGATTAGATGGGTAGATCACATAACTAATGAGGAGGTATTGAATAGAATGGGGGAGAAGAGGAGCCTGTGGCACAACTTGACTAGAAGAAGGGATCGGTTGGTAGGACATGTTCTGAGACATCGAGGGATCAGCAATTTAGTATTGGAGGGCAGCGTGGAGGGTAAAAATCGTAGATGGAGACCAAGAGAGGAATACACTAAGCAGATTCAGAAGGATGTGGGCTGCAGTATGTACAGGGAGATGAAGAAGCTTGCACAGGACAGAGTAGCATGGAGAACTGCATCAAACCAGTCTCAGGACTGAAGACCACAAAAACAACAACAGCCTCCTCATTAGTTACGTGATCCACCCATCTAATTCTCAGCATTCTTCTGTAACAGCACGCTACATAATCTTGTGTTCTCTTCTTGTCTAAACTGTTTATCGTCCATGTCTCACTTCCACACAGCTCTACTCCATACAAATACTTTCAGAAAAGACTTCCTGACACTTAAATCTAGCCGCTGAAGTGGCCGCGCGGTTAGAGGCGCTATGTCATAAATTGCGCGGCCTTTCCCGCCGGAGATTAGAGTCCTCCTTCGGGCATGTGTGTGTGTGTGTGTGTGTGTGTGTGTGTGTGTGTATGTGTGTGTGTGTGTGTTTGTGTGTTTGTGAGTGTGTGTTTTGTCCTTAGTGTAAGTTAGTTCAAGTTGTGTGTAAGTCTAGGACCGATGACCTCAGCACTTTGGTCCCTTTGGAATTCACACACATTTGAACAGTTGAACACTTAAATCTATACTCAATGTTAACAACTTTCGCTTCTTCAGAATCGATTTCCTTGCCATTATCCTCTCTGCTTCGACCATCATCACTTATTTTGCTCCCCAGGTAGAAAACTCGTCTACTACATTAAGCGTCTCCTTTCCTAATCTAATTCCATCAGCATCACCTGATTTAAGTCGACTACATTCCATTATCCTCGTTTTGCTTTTGTTGATCTTCATTGTATGTTCTGCTTTCAAGACACTGTCCATTCCGTTCAACTGCTCTTCTAGGTCCTTCGCTGTCTCTGACAGAATTACAATGTCATTGTCAAATCTCAAAGTTTTTATTTCTTCCCCATGGATTTTAATTCCTACTCCGATCTTTTTTATCGTTTCCTTTACTGCTTGTTCAATATACAGATTGAATAACATCAGGATAGGCAACAACCCTCTCTCCCTCCTTTCCGAATCACTGCTTCCCTTTCATGACCCTCGACTCTTATAACTGCCATCTCGTTTCGGAAAAATTGTAAGGAGGGTTTCGCTCCCTGTATTGGAGCTCTGCCACGTTCAGAATTTGAAAGAGAGTATTCCAGTCAACATTGTCAAAAGCTTTCTCTAAATCTACAAATGCTAGAAACGTAGGTTTGGCTTTCCTTAAACTACCTTCTAAGATAGGTTATAGGGTCAGTATTGCCTCACGTGTTCCAACATTTCTACGGAATCCAAACTGATCTTCCCCGAGGTCGGCTTCTATCAGTTTTTCCATTCGTCTGTAAAGAATTCGCGTTGGTATTTTGCAGCTGTGACTCATTAAACTGATAGTTCGGTAATTTTCACATCTGTCAGCAACTGCTTTCTTTGAGATTGGAATTACCATATTCTTCTTGAAGTCTGAGCGTATTGCGCCAATCTCATACATGTTGCTCATCAGATGGCAGAATTTTGTTAGGGTTGGCTCTCCCAAGGCTATCAGTAGTTCTAATGGAATGTTGTGTGCTTCCGGGGCCTTGTTTCAACTTAGGTCTTTCAGTGCTCTGTCAAACTCTTCACACAATATTATATCTCCCAGTTCATCTTCTTATACGTCCTATCTAGATAAAGTCCTTCCACCTTTTTGCTTTCCCTTCTTTGTTTAAAACTGGTTTTCCATAAAATACTTATAATGCTAAAATTCCGAAATAGTCCACTTTACGACTGTGTTACAGAGTCCTTCCTCGCAGCAAAATCTTGTTCTACACGCTAAGGTAGGCCGCTAAATCACAGATGAAACTTCTCTTATTTCTTATTTTAGCATTTTAAGTATGTCATAAGAGGATTCGCCAGTAATCTAGATGTTTTTAATGTGGTTGACACCGACTGCGAAAGCGCATGTATTTAGATACTGCAGTATGTCAGTAACAGAATAAAAGAGAAAGTGGTGCCTACATATACTGTGGTATATTTTGTGAATGAGGAGATAGTTATAGCGATGTTGAGCGTAAATCGGTTTAATCAAGTGTGGCGAACGACGCGATTATTGATCGCCGTGGGACGTGGAAAACTGCAGCGAGTATTGTAAGCAGCCAGCTTAATTCCGGTTGCTCGGCTGCTACTCTAAAGCGAATTAATTAATTTTGACATTTGGTTTAATTAATGTTGCTAATTGGAACCAAATGAAATGAAATTCTTTCGGTGGAAGGCGAGCGTTAAATGCCGGCGTTCAGCGCGACAGTGCTGTTGCGTGTGGTATTGGTGACGTTGTCGTCGATGCGCTGGTGTGCTTTCTCCAGTTCTCCCCAGATACGCATAGAGTCGAACTCGGAAAGCGAGTTAGCGATTGTGGCTTTAACCGAACAGTTACACATGTCAACCAATTGTTGGCCACAGACATCGTATGTAATTTGCGTGCATGGTATTCCGTCTGTACAACTGTTGGTCACATTTTTTTTATTTGCTAGCCCGACTTATAGTGAATCTTACGATGTTTTTACATATCCCCTTTTTCGTAGTATCTCGAAGTTTTGTCCTGTTTACAATGTGTAACGATTTTGCTGTATTTATATAAGCTCACTGGACCGTCGTACAGTGTTCTCTCCTTTTGTCAATGAACATTTTAGTGGTGATTGTATTGTTAGCATATTTTTGACAATTTCAAAGGCATTATATACTTCATTGGTGCTGTTGAGAAGCTTAAACCTCAGAAGAAGTTTTATTGCGTCTAAGTTTTGCGATCAAATCAATCACTTAAGAACATTTCCAGTCCTGAGAAGTGTCGGTTTTCTGGCAAACATTTACGGTTCTCTAGTGATGCTCTGTATTTAAGCAGTTTCCTATCAATGTCGTTTAGTGACGTCAGTGTCGTCCTAAGTACGAGGGGCGTTCCGAAACTAATTTCCATCATTGTTTTCCCACAGAGAAAATTTATTTCCAGAAACAAATATACCAAGGCACCACGAAATATATACCTTGCACTATTATTCGAAATAGCCGCCAACGGCACTGAGACATTTGCGGTAGCTACAATCAGTTTTCAGAAGCCATTGGTAAAACTTGGTGCCCTCCAATGCAAGGAATTGTCGGAGAGCCTGCTTCACATCAAAGTTGGTGCGAAAGTGACGTCCCGAGAGTGTGGCTTTCAATGCAGTGGAGAGGTGGCCCCACTGGGTAAGATCGGAGCAGTAGGCCGGGTGATCCCGTCTCTCTCATTCGAAGCGACGAATCTGACCCTGTGCGAGCTCTGCTTTGAATAGTTTTGCGTTGTCGTCCAAGAGCACAACAGCTTCACTCAAGAGCTCTGGTGTCTTTCATCGAGCGACGAACCTGAGTTTGGTGTGGGTGCCGCAATAGCTTGCCTCATTGACGGTCCCTTGCTGGAGGAAATCAAAGAGAATGACATCTTTCGCATCCCAAAACACTGTGGTCATAATCTTTCCTGCAGAGGTGACAGAATTTTTTCCTCTCTGTTGAACTGTGATTCTACCACGTCGTTCAGGCGACCTTGGATTCCGGGGCAAAATATGCACCTAAGTCTCACCCATAACCCCATCACCGTACACGGTCTGTAGGCGTTCATGTATGACAGACACACTAACCCCACGTGCCATTCATACCGAATAACAGCGAACATTTCCATTTGCGACCACGTTGTCAGCATATGTCCATTTGCCATGATATGTACTCTAAAAACTTCGGTCACTGTGTCTGTTGCTACTCTCTCTCTCTTTCGGAGCTCTGCTCATGCGTCATTTTCCCTCCACTAACGCCACATCAATCAGCGAACCTGCAAAGAATTTGGCGTTTGTTTGTGTCATCTGCTGTCCTACCTTCTCTTTGAAAATCAATGACGAAATTTACTTACGGACGTCGCTCGTGAGCCAAAACAGGACAGCTTATTTGAAACAATGGATGAACAGCAAAATAATTTTCAGTTTTTGTATAAATGAAACGTAAGTTTGTAACAAGAAATAGCACATTTTAGGCTTGACGTATAATCCACAGTGCTCCCAAAAGTTTCATCAGATTTCAGATAGGTATAACTTCGATATGTTTGAAGATAGAAACTTACGCGTCGAAACTAAAAGATCACCTCAGTGCCAGCGCTGTGCTGCTAGTTCATGTAGATGCCGGTAGGGGTTCCCCATTTGCAGCTAGCTCTTTCATCTGGCTTTTTCCAGAATTTCGAGAAAATTAAAAGAAAAGTCATTTTTCTTGAAGACGGAACACCACCGTTGCCATATGAATGTAGCGGAATTTCGTAACAATGAGATGGCCCGGATGGATGGGACATATGGATGCCACGCGCCACTGGCCTGCAGGTTCTTCTGATTTTTTATTATTTTGTGGACTTTGTGAAATACTCCGTCTACGTTCCCCTCCTTCCAGCTACTTTGGGAACACTGTGTAAGGACACGCCCATTTGGCGCTGAGCAGAATCACGCAGGAAAACACAGTCGTTAAGTCCTGACACCTGAGAGGACGTGGTCATCCAGGCATGGTTGGGAAGAGCCCAGGCGTCAGACATCAGAAGCGAAGAGGCAGCTTACCACTGCTCTGGGTGCAGCCGACAGTATTCGCCATGTGCTTGTACAGAGACTTTTGGTGACGGACGTGTTTATAGCGGTAGAATGAACTGGAAAAGACTGACCGGAAACACGAGGTACAATGAATGGTCCCTCATGTCCACTGCGAAAGCATGCCTACTGGACATTTAAAAATTACTATGAAAACACAGTCGAAAGTGCAAAAAGCACGATACCTCTGGAAAAGCTAAGCATACCAAACTGAAGGATTCAACGAAACGAAACAAATAAGCAAAGCACAAATTCATATCACAAGTAGTTTAGGAGGTACAGGGCCTTAAATATGCATATATCGTAATAATTTAAGATAGTTAATAACTAAAGGTACAGAGTTGAACTGTAGCCCAAAAGATGCGTTATCAAAAGCAGAATGCTAGTTTGATACCAAAAGTTAGAAATTGACATTTATTTGTATGACACTCATGCTGATAAATTGAGCATACCGTAATGCTGATACATGGTGAAACAACGCTCTGATGGGCGGTCTGCGGGTTTAAATCACCTCGGGGTATGACCATGCGGTGCATTTGACCTGCGGTCGTCGCGCGGTGGCGCTGGCAGCAGTTCACATACGCAGACGTGTGTTGGTGCATGTCAGAGTACAGTGCAGCGAGTAAGTGTGCAGACGTTTTCAGACGTGCTAATGGTGACTATGTGTTGAAAATGGCTCAAAGAACACATATTGCTGACGTTATGAGGGGTAGAATACTAGGGCGACTGGAGGCTGGTCAAACACAGCAGGTCATAACACGGGCCCTCCGCGTGCCACAAAACTGTGATCTGAAGATAATGGCAACGATTCCAGCAGACAGGAAACGTCTCCAGTACGGGACGTCCACAGTGTACAACAAAAGAAGACCGATATCTCACCATCAGTACCCGCAGACGGCCACGGAGTACTGCCGGTAGCCTTTCTCGGGACCTTACCGCAGCTACTGTAACAGTTGTCTCCAGATACACAGTCTACAGACGACTAAACAGACATGGTACATTGGCCCGGAGACCTGCAAGGTGCATTCCACTGACCCCTGTACACGGGAGAGCCCGTAAATCCTGGTGTCAAGAACACAGTACATGGTCATTGGAACAGTGGTCCCAGGTTATGTTCACGGACGAGTCCAGGTATAGTCTGAACAGTGATTCTCGCCAGTTTTCATCTGGCGTGAACCAGGAACCAGACACCAACCCCTTAATGTCCTTGAAAGGGACCTGTATGGAGGTCGTGGTTTGATGGTGTGGGGTGGGATTATGATTGGTGCACGCACACCCCTTCATGTCTTTGACAGAGGAACTTTAACAGGTCAGGTGTATCGGGACGTCATTTTACACCAGTATGTCCGCCTTTTCAGGGGTGCAGTGGGTCCCACCTTCCTCCTGATGGATGATAACGCACGGCCGCACTGAGCTGCCATCGTGGAGGAGTACCTTGAAACAGAAGTTATCAGGCGAATGGAGTGGCCTGCCTGTTCTCCAGACCTAAACCCCATCGAGCAAGTCTGGGATGCTGTCGGTCTACGTATCACTGCACGTTTTCACACCCCTAGGACACTTCAGGAGCTCCGACAGGCACTGGTGCAAGAATGGGAGGCTATACCCCAGCAGCTTATCAACCACCTGATCCAGCGTATGCCAACCCGTTGTGCGGCCTGTATACGTATGCATGGTGAATATATCCCTTATTGATGTCGGGGTATATGCGCAGGAAGCAGTGCCGTTTAGTAGCACATGTGTTTCGCGACAGTTTTCTCAACTTACCACCAATACCGTGGGCTTACTGATCTGTGTCGTGAGTATTCCCTATGTTCCTATGCTATTAGCGCCAGTTTTGTGTAGTGCCATGTTGTGTGGCACCACATTCTGCAATTATGCTTAATTTATGAGAATGAGTGTAGTATTGTTTAATATTTCGCATATCTTCTACTTCATTAGCGCTTGTCCCATCGTTTACTCCGTCTGTCGCCATTAATCTGATCTTGTGCCTGGCCAGTGTGCATGTCTGAGATTCTGAGATCTCCGTTTATGTTGTCAAGCCATCGCTATCTATAGAGGTTGGAAAAAAATGTAAACACCGCGAGAGGTGCGTGCTTTAACAAAAATGCAAATGCTGGCAAGCCTGTTATACTTGCCCACGAAGGGCACATGTGCCGTGTATTGGACACGTTCAAATGCCAGTCGTTTTGAGGACAGCGTTCTGTGTAGTTGTGAGTGCGTTATGTCTGAGCTAAATGGGATCGAACGTGGACAAATTGTCGGTGCTCATGAGGCCGGTGCTTTCATAACTACGTTATCCAGAGTGTTTCGTGTTTCGAGAGGCGCCGTATCGAAGATTTATACCACTCAAGGAAAATAGGAAAGATATCTTCCGCTAAATCACAACGCGAACGGAAATGTGTGTTGAATGGTCCTGACAGACGGTCATTGAAGAAGATTTGACGAAACATAAGGGGCGATTTTAAAAAAAGTCACTGCAAAACTGAATGTGGTACTCGCGAGCCGAAGGGACGAGTCCTGTCTCACACTGTTCCCAACTTCTGGCCCAGTTGTAGTTCAAGTAGTAAAAAGGGATGGGAGGTCCGGTGATGATTTGGGCAGCCATATGTGGTATTTCACGGGCCCCGTGGTTACTATGCAAGGCCACATTACTGTCAAGGATTATGTGACCAGTCTGGCTGATCAAGTCCGACCCATTGTACAATGTTTGTGTCCCAATGGTGATGTTGCGCGCAAGAAAACAATGTCCCTGTTCACACAGCTTGCATCGTCCACGACTGGTTTTGTGAGCGCCAGAGCCATTAGGTCTCAATATTACTGAGGTTTATAGTCTTTTACAAGAAGGGTGCGTACTGCCTATTCACCTCCATCATCTTGACGTGAACTTGCCACTATTTTGCAGGAAGAAAGTCATTAAATTCCCTTCAAAACCGTACAGGACCTGTATTTATCCATTCCAGTATAAGTGTAAGCTGTTTTGAATGCCAGCGGTTTTCCTGCTCCATATTAGGAGTGGTAATTTGTTGTGTTTGTGGTGTTTCCATATTTTTGTCTCCCCCAGCAGATCGTCCTATTGTGAAGCTGAAATCAGTCTGTTGTAAGAACATGCCGATGTCATTGCAGATGGTTTTTCTCTCATCTTTTCCACTAATGGTGTTACTCCATACAAATTTAATAAAAATATTGCTCATATTAATTAGAAATTAAAAATTACATGCAGCATGGTGGAAAGTAGAGATAACAGTCGTTTTAGACACAGCAATGCGCTCATTCTGACTCGAGAGAAGCGACAGTAAACCGTGTCAAAGATACGCGTTGGTAGTTGCGATCACCATGAGGTGACCTGCCTTTGTGTTAACGTTTATACCGAAGAACGTAATTCATTGCTCACAGATTGTATGAGTCGCTGAGAACCGAAGTGGCCTAAGTAAAAAAGTTTTAGTTTTTTAGTTATATCACTTAGTTTAATCACAATGCACGGAAATTTGCTGTGCAGAAGTGGTACAACGATAACGCCCACCGGACCCACTTCAGAGCTCCATGTGCATTCTTCCTCTCAGTGTAGTGCATTCACGGGAATAGATGAATGAGTCAAGTGGCAAGGCCACGTGGTCTTGCTGTTCTGTGTTGTTTTGCGTGTTTCTTTAAGCTCTAAAATTAAAGAGGCGTTGTAATGGGCGTAAGTATTAGCACTCTTTTCTTTCTTTAGATTGGTAATGTCCAGATGTTATTAAAGCAGAAATTATCTTTTTATGGGAAGTTTGCACTCCATGTTGAAGTCTCGGTTAAGCCCTACACCAATCAAGCAGTGATGTCTCACAAAAAAAATGGTTCAAATGGCTCTAAGCACTATGGGACTTAAATGGGGGGGGGGGGGGGGGTCATCAGTCCCCTAGACTTAGAACTACTTAAACCTAACTAACCTAAGGACATGGCACACATCCACAAGGATTCGAACCTGCGACCGTTGCAGCAGCGTGGTTCCAGACTAAAGCTCCTAACCGCTCGGCCACAGCGGCCGGTGAAGTCTCACATTAAATACATAAACCAAAAACCTCATCCCTCTCAACAATGCTGTGCGGCCTCACACCGAGGCAAAAAGAAAAGATATAACACTTCTCCCGTGCATCCCTTCAGCGCACCACGCTTTCTTCATCCAAGTGACAACTGAAAATTCGGCTCAGGAATCTGGACCTGGACACGTTGACGCTTTGGGTGAGGAAGATAACGTGGACGGTAAAATTTAGTAAATAGACAAGCTCCATTATAAATCTTCTAGAAATATCAGCATGACAAGAATTTCGACATTTGGAAACTACAATTTATCAAACAGACTCAGTAGGTAGCATTCTAGTAATTAACAAAATTAATGCAACTATTTTAACCCAGTTTTTGTGAGACAAATGTGCATGATTGGAGCAATAAGTACTGACTCACATTTACTGTATCACATTATGTTTATGTTTATAAATAAATTGCAATTATGGAGATTAAAAGACAGTGTATCCCTTCTCGGTTATTCAACTTCACCAAAACGCTTGTAAGAAGAGTGGCACAATTCCTCATTTCCACCGCTCTAGCTTTCACTGCGAGTAAATTTCTGAGAGGAAATGTGGTACTCCAAGTTTTATGGACTGTAAAAAGAAATTATGGTACAAATCACTAAAATGTCTGTAGCATATGTAGTTATAATATTTCATTTGTACAGTTCATCAAATGAATTAGAAATTATTGTAAAGCGAAAATTTACATTAATCGAAACACAAAACCTTTCGTCTCTCAGTGGGAAAATCCGCTTTATACAACGTTGGCTCTCAGCGACTCAAACGAGAAATGTTGATCATCTAAAATTCATAAACGCATCAAGATAGGGACGACGGAAACACACATAAAAAGGTACGTGCAAAGCACATGTCTCTTAAAAAAAATTTCAAATGATAAAGCCAATATGGAAACTGAATAGCAATGACAATCACTCAGTGCGACTACACAAGATGGAAGAAGCACCTGTGAGGGCATGATTACCGAAAGTCACGGTAGTGAAAGTCGTGGAATGAGTGGTGAAACTGCCGCTGGTGGATTTAAAGAATTGTGCTATATTACTGAGTTGCGTTGGATTTTTCAGTATTCCTTACAGTTTTTGGACAGAGAGAAATTATGACACTGGCAGGTTACGGAGGTTAGAAAAATTGCGACTTTAGTTAGCCACTGAAATGTTTTCGACTATCACTGAACTTTCAATTATCTATGAGAGTTTTAGAACTTGTAAGCTTTGATTTTTTTGTCATCTACTCTGGACACCAAAATATTTCGAAGTTGAACATTGAATATTCTAATGTGAAGCAGGATATGACATCAAATGGAACGTTGATCAATGGTTATTGACAGGATTCATAGCCTGCTTTTGAGCTGAGGAACAATTCAGTGCAGTGGTTTGAATTTACTGCTTCATTTAAAGATTCCTATCATTACATTTTACTAAGAAAAGTATCAGTAGTCCGTTCACTGATAAATTTGCTAGATGTCTGTTGGCGCAAAAGCGAAAGCGTACCCTACACACCTAGCCGTTCACGTATTTATAAAGTCACATAAACTGAGGAGCCGTAAGTTCACAATTCACACGTCACATCGCAACAGCGATAAATTCAGTATCACGAGACACACTGGGAAATATATACGGGTCGAGTTTGACAGCTGTCTGGTATTTGTCACGTTCCCGTGGCGGGTCACAACTAACATTTCTCAGAGATCTATGAAAACTTTGATCACCAATACAGTTCTAAAGAAATATTACAAGGTTGTATGTGAACCATTGAAAGGTCCCTGTTGGATTCCTTTCATGCTAATTTCTTAAATCTGTTGTCATTTACGGCATACATTCCACTTCTAAATTTACTGTGGTGTTTCTGACTCTATCTGGGAGGAGACTGAGCAGTGGAACGTGTTACTTTTACACATAATCAAGAACGATCTGTCACACTACTACACTTTAAAACACAGTTTATATGTAATTCATGTCACACAGTCTCATACGAAACCTACATCCGCTTTCTGTTATATAGTTATATGATAAGATACTGTCATCCCCCTTCCCTTCTGTGTGAAAGGATGAATGAGCAAATGTATTTCTAGTTGCATGCTCGATGGTAGCAGACAAGCCAGTCTGCTAGAGAACACTAGGACCAATGTCGGAACAAGTAGCTACGCTTTCTAAAAGCTAAGAGGTTTCTATTCTTAGTATGGTCCTGTCCGTCCCTTTTCATGTTTGTATAGGAAGCTGCCTCTCTGGTCACTTCCGTTTGTATCTGTGAAGCACCCTCGGTAGGGGCCCAGGCCAGTCTGTCCACGGCGAGCGTCTGAAGTGGTAAGATCTTCGGCTAAGCGCATCTCTGCTAAGTCTGTAGGACAATGGATTTCTTAAGTTCAGCCTACCTAGAAATTCAATCACCTTTATTTCAGGTTTAGATCTTAAATTGCAACGCAGTGTAATTCGAGTGTGAAGTTCAGAATATCTTCCAGTAGTTGCATTGTCACTACTTTGTGAGTAAAGTGGAACCACGTGTTGATGATCTATAACTAACTAAGATCATCAATCTTAAATGCGAATGTGCGTGAGATTATAACATCTCGTCTTGACAATAATTTTCAATATAGCAACTTTTCTTTATGTTCAACCCACATGGGGTGTACTTTGTGAGACCAGTATAACGTGCTTATACAATTGTTTGGCCCATCAGGTTAATAGTAAGACGATAGTAACCAGCTCCAGGTTTTTTTTTGTAAATTGTGTTTCGATGTAATTTATTTTAATCATAAAAATTATTGTGGAGTTACACTCTGTAAGTAAACCAAGATGACCACGTGAAGCATGTGGTGTAATCATCAAAGTAGCCCTCAGCTATTCTTTTCGGGAAGATTTCACAGAGAGTTAGTATGAATTTAGTACACCAGTGTTTGGTAATTTCGTGATGGACAGGGTTGCGCTACGAACGTAACTTCTTTGGGTGAAAATTGAATTGGTTGGTTGTGGTTAATTTCCTCTTGCATATGTTTCAACGTTCTTCATGTGTTATTTTATGAATGGAGTGTTGTACGCATATTGGCTCCATATTTGATGTGTTCCGTAAGATTACAAACTCACATTTTCACAATCTTAATTATGGCACCAGTTTAGTTATGAACAAAGTTTAATATGCTGAAAGTTCATCTGAACAATGATCAATGTCAAAATAAATATCCAAAAATAAACTGACTTATTTCTTTTTATTTAAATTCTCTTTTTAGATATATATCACCGGTTGTCGTAAGATGACTATTAAAAGATTATAATTAATGTTAGCCTGGTTGACAGTTTGGTAAACTAAACTGGATACCTGGTGAAACAGTTGCTCAGTAATGCAAGGATAACTTCCCCAGATAGCTCACAGCTTTTAACCCGCTTTTATTATCTTGAATATCAGCACCGCTTTCATAACAACTTAATGCATCAACTTTACACCATTATATAAGATATAGCCTTTTTTGAAGTCTTCTGCATAAATTGAAAACCATCCGAAGTTCCAGTCTTAATTCATGTAGAAGATAGTGTTCTGAAATCGCATGAGTCTTATTTGGAACACGACGTATTATCTATGCATTAACTTCGATGTAGAGCGAGACTGATGTCCCAGTTGTCACGGAATTGCTGTGTGAACGATAGCATCAACTCAGACCATGGGCGTCCCCGACGTTTGAATGCTGCAATAGCGTCAGCAGCAGTGCGTAGCGCACAGCCAGAGAAAATTTATTACCGCGTCTCGCAGTATCTACGCCGCCGATCAAGACTGATGACCCCGTTGCCATTGGATCCCTGTGTGAGCTAGAGCAACTACACAGGACACGGACGTCCTTCGCGGTGAATGCTGCAACAGTGTACGCAGCAGCGTGCTGACTGGGTAGAGCGGTCTGAGAAAAGTTTTCGCCGCGTCCCTCGCATTAGCCGGCGGCGCCGGCAGTCGATATGTCGATCCCAGCCGAGATGAAAGCCTGCCACCGACCACTGGCACGCAAGGATGCGTGTGCGTGGCGGGTTAGGCGCGTCTGGTCTGGGACACGCAGTGCAGCGTTGAGCACCACGTCAGATTCATCTGCTTCGTGACCATCAATCCTAATGTTAAGTAGCTCTCTTTCCTCATTTTTGCTACTGCTCATTACTTCCGTCTTTCTTCGATTTATCTGAATCCATATTCTGCACTCATTAGACTGTTCATTCCATTCAGCAGATCTTGTAATTCTTGTTCACTTCCACCGAGGATAGCAATGTCATAGCAAATCTTATCATTGATATCCTTTCAACTTGAAATTCCACTCTTGAACCTTTCTTATACACACACAACAGAACAGGTTTTGCATCACCCCGGTTCCCAGAACTCCTGAAGATAGACGTTAACTGTGGATATTCTATCACACAGACACTACCATTTGACTGTTGAGAGATGTCACTAAACCATGCATGAGCAGCGCCTATTAGACGTACAAACATACCACCGTTTGAGTCTCGTACAGATTTCCATATGGAGGAAATAGTGATAGACATCCCTGGGATAGTGAAGCAACTGAATGGGTTGAAAATAAATAAATCGCCAGGTCCTGATGGGATTCCAATTCAGTTTTACAGAGAGTACTCTGCTCCATTGGCTCCTTAGTTAGCTTGCATTTATCGCGAATCTATTGCCCAACCCAAAGTCCCGATCGACTGGAAAAGAGCGCAGGTGACGCCTGTATATAAGAAGGGTAGAAGGACGGATCCTCAAAATTACAGACCAATATCCCTAACATCGGTTTGTTGCAGGATTCTCGAACATATTCTCAGTTCGAATATAATGAATTTCATTGACACAGAGAAGTTGCTGTCCATGCATCAGCATGGCTTTAGAAAGCATCGCTCCTGCGAAACGCAACGCGCCGTTTTTTCACATTATATCTTGCGAACCATGGATGAAGGGTATCAGACGGATGCCATATTCCTTGACTTCCGGAAAGCGTTTGACTCGGTGCCCCACTGCAGACTCCTAACTAAGGTACGATCATATGGGATTGGTTCCCAAGTATGTGGGTGGCTCGAAGACTTCTTATGTAATGGAACCCAGTACGTTGTCGTCGATGGTGAGTGTTCATCGGAGGTGAGGGTATCATCTGGAGTGCCCCAGGGAAGTGTGGTAGGTCCGCTGTTGTTTTCTATCTACATAGATGACCTTTTGGATAGGGAGGATGGCAATGTGCGGCTGTTTGCTGATGATGCTGTGGTGTACGGGAAGGTGTCGTCGTTGAGTGACTGTAGGAGGATACAAGATGACTTGGACAGGATTTGTGATTGGTGTAAAGAATGGCAGCTAAGTCTAAATATAGATAAATATAAATTAATGCAGATGAATAGGAAAAAGAATCTTGTAATGTTTGAATACTCCATTAGTAGTGTAGCGCTTGACACAGTCACGTCGATTAAATATTTGGGCGTAACATTGCAGAGCGATATGAGGTGGGACAAGCATGTAATGGCAGTTGTTGGGAAGGCGGATAGTCGTCTTCGGTTCATTGGTAGAGTTTTGGGAAGATACGGTTCATCTGTAAAGGAGACCGCTTACAAAACACTAATACGACCTATTCTTGAGTACTGCTCGAGCGTTTGGGATCGCTATCAGGTCGGATTGAGGGAGGACATAGAAGCAATTCAGAGGCGGGCTGCTAGATTTGTTACTGGTAGGTTAGCTCATCATGCGAGTGTTACGGAAATGCTTCAGGAACTCGGGTGGGAGTCTCTAGAGGAAAGGAGGCATTCTTTTCGTGAATCGCTACTGAGCAAATTTAGAGAACCAGCATTTGAGGCTGACTGCAGCACAATTTTACTGCCGCCAACTTACATTTCGCCGAAAGACCAAAAAGATAAGAGAGATTAGGGCTCGTACCGAGGCATATAGGCAGTCATTTTTTCCTCGTTCTGTTTGGGGGTGGAACAGGGAGTGAAGATGCTAGTTGTGGTACGAGGTACCCTCCGCCACGCACCGTATGGTGGATTGTGGAGTATGTATGTAGATACAGATGTGGAGGTCCGACAGCCGATCAGTTTCAGTCATTCCACCAGGAAGGAGGTGTTGATTGTAGTTCAACCATGCCTAGACGCTCAATACCGTGGTTTGATCTCGTCCGCATTGTTACTTTGTGCCAGGAAGGCCTCTCAACAAAGAATGTGTCCAGGCCTCTCGGAGTGAACCAGAGAGATGTTGTTCGGACTTGGAGGAGGTACAGAGAGACAGGAACTGTCGATGACATGCATCGCTCAGGCCTCCCAAGGGCTGTTACTGCAGTGGATGACCGATACCTACGGATTATGGCTCGGAGGAACCCTGAATGCAACCCAACCATGTTGAATAATGCTTTTCGTGCAGCCACAGGACGTCGTGTTACCACTGAAACTGTGCGCAGGATGCTGCATGATGTGCACCTTCACTCCCGACGTCCATGTAACCACGACACCATGCAGTGCCGTACAAATGGACCCAACAAAATTCCGAATGGACCGCTCATGGCAGACATTTCCAGAATCGCTGAAAAGGACGGCAATAGGCACTACTCTGTTGAAGATGATGGAGTGGGCTCAGGAATAGCAATGCTTATGAACCTCACGCTTACTCATCGAGTACCGCTCAAATTGGATAATGAATGCTCAGACAACGATGCAGAACCATCAGCCATTCTAAATCCTCCTAAGAAGACGACCTATCTAGGGACTATTGCCAGTGCTGCAGGAATCGATACCGACAGCAGGATAACATTGGATCTTTACGAAATCTGAAGTCTAATAACTTCATGAATGAAGAAATAAATGAACAACCAGAAGACGATAAAAGGACAACTGGCAGGTAGACTTCGGATAAATTCACGCTCATATATAGGTGTTCGGGAATGAATTTGCTGATTATCTAGTTGAGAGAGAAGTACAGCACGGCAAACGGTCAATTACAGCCAACTACCTACAACACCAGTAAAGAAAAAAATTAGAGAAGAGTTCAGAAACAAGTGAGAGATTCAGTGGCAAATAACTAAAAGCAAGAGAACACGAAACTGTACTTTACTGTGATCTGCCAATGTATAATGTTTGAGCTTCCACTATCTCTGAATTTTATAGTCAAGTTAACAGGTCGAGGAAAACCGAAAGCTTATTACTAACAGTTCAAAATAACTGAAGGAGCACTTCGCACATGGAATGGAGTACACTGTACTACTGACCACCAGCTTTTTGACTGTAGTAATTTAAAGAAGCAAATAAACGAAAAAGAAGGCCGATGACCCATCAGTTTGTTCACAATTATACAATAGATTTTCACAAGTTTTGTAATTCGATAAGACTCTCTGTTTATGAGAATAATTACTCAGCTATAATTTCATACATGCCCTGAAACACCTGGATGTATGTCAGAAGCTAACAAACTTGTATTCCTAACTCGCACAACCGTTGACTCATTTATTAGATTGTTTCACAACACAAAGTACACATTTAAATATTTCAACATTTATTTAAATTGTATCTTGAAGATGCAGATCTGTACATGTAGATATAACTGTAAAATTTAAGCTACGTGTTAATTTAGTATTTGGAAAGCAAGGAATCTTACGTATCTGCATGAGCTGTATGATCCTGTCTTTATGTAAATTCTGTGCATAATATTTTATGTAACTTTCAAACACATAAATGTGCAATGTAATTGGACATGTTTGATACATAAATAAAAAATAAAATGCTACGTGGGGTCTGTTGTATTAAAACTATAAACTGTTCCTTCTATTAACGTTTGTAAAACTGTTTATTATAAGAATAACCTATTCAAGCACTGTATGATGATTGTACTACGTATAAACTTCTTGTTGTTTAGAACATGTAAAATCGGAGTTAAAACTAAAGCTTTCGAAGGTTAACACCACCTTCTTCATCACGAGATGACGGCCAGTCAGTAACAAAGTCTGGTTTCTTTACAATGTTGTTCAAGCTTGTCATTGGCCAGGAGATGTCGCTTGGAATTGCTACTCTTATTGCCGACAGCGTTACATGGAAAGCGGAGTTCGCATACGCAAATGGAGCAAATCGGTACTGTACCAGTAAGAGCCATCCCCCCCCCCCCCCCCCCACCCTGCCTCCCACCCGCCCGTCCCTGAGGACCGCGATTGAGTGGTGGAAGAGGAACGGGGACTACCGCAAGCCATAATCTTTCCCCTTAAGAATTTGGCTATATTTCTTTGAAGTTGCTTCGTTTCAGGTGCTCGTCTCCAGGCACTACTCAGATTATAGCCTCCGTCGTCTTAAAATTATTACTGCACATGGGAATTTCTACTGCTTCTTTTCAGTAGGTCTCAGCAGGTCGAAACGTTTGAGAGGAGCTTCGTTTTCTCTAGGTTAACTTTGTGTCCCTTCGTAAGGCTGTGCTCCGCTATCGCTGATTCAAGATTTCTGTACTTGCTGTACCTTTTGTGGTAAGTGCAGCGCTCGGCTGCTGTGCAGATTGGCTGCCGTACTTCAACCTCGTCATATTCACATGGCACATTGTAGGCGGCAGGCGCTCTCTGAGGAGAGAATGTGGTTATAATCTTCAGACATAGTGTCGTCCAAGAAATAAAACCGAAAACCATAACTTTAAGGACATAGGTGATGTTGGGGTTCGTCTCCGTTTCCCTTCCGCTCCTCAATCGCGGTCCGGTGGCGGATTTGGGGCGTACTGCCACATTACACATTTTCTGCATTTGGACATATATACCCTGCTCTCCATGTCATGTCACCGAAAATAGGATTAAGATTTCCTAGCGACACCACCTAACCAATCACGAGCCTGAACGCCACTACAAAGGAAGCCGACTTCGCGCCTTAGAGGCAGTCATCTCCTGAAGAAGAAGACGGTGTTAATTTTCGAAAGCTCGACTTTTAACTGTGATTGGACGTGGTCTGAACACCGAGAACATTTTATGCAAGGATGCCACCACGAAAAATTTGGATGTCAGTGTATGACTATTGCTTTTTAATAAGAGTTTAGGAAAAGTAATAGCCTTGTGGTTTTAAAATAAAATGAAATTAGAAACCTTAGCTAGGGGCAGCAATCTGGTTAGGGGGCTTGGCAGGATGTGGCAAGTGGGTTAAGTGAGCGAAACTGGAAGCAATCTATTACGAAATGACTGGCTGAGAGAACATGGAAAACATATCCTACGATAATGTAGTGCTACACTGGCTTGTAGTAATGTTCGCTGAATAATTAGCGGCGCTAAATAATGCGACAAAATTAGCACAGTAGATTCTGTACGTCCACCATCAATCTTGAGCGGAAGATTTGTCTGAGTATTGTATGGAATATGTGGATGATAGTACCAACACAAGCTCGTGACTTCGTGCCGCTAATCGTCATCGTACCAGGGGAATGTAAATGGTTCGACAAGAGTCATGCTATGATAGCTGTGATACGGACAGGTGGCAATTTTATCTGCGTTAATACGCGTTCAAAAGTTAATTCTGTGTCACTTCATCTACCTGAAAATATTACACCTTTATTATGATGCTGCATCTGATTTGTAAAGTAGCGATACTGCCTCACAAATTAATCAGCATATAAATTTCAATTCGAAATTTTGAACAGTTATCATTAATAATATTCAGAATGTATAATTTCATAGCGTAATATTTCAATAATTTATTTAATTCTACGTTGCTTACAATTTGCTGATCAGTCCTGATATATTACTTGTGAGTACTGTCAGATGTACAAAAATTGTAGTTTTCACTTCGACGTGTCATTGTAATGGTATAGTAACAGCCTTTGTGCAAAGTATACGTTAATATGACATAAAGTAATCTATGAAATCCCAACTAGATGTCCCACGATTCATTTCTATTCAGTATCGTCGTATTTCCGTATAAAAGTCACAATTCATTTTCAATCAGTAATTTCAGAGCGTATAACAATAGTGAATAAAATTGTTCAATTCCAAAACTGTTTTCACAGTGCTTCTCGTATTTCATGTCACTACTCTTTTTCATAAGTGAACAAAATTTGCACTAATTACTTATTAGCTCTTATGGACTGGCAACAGTTCTTGTGTAGCGTAAAATAATATAGAGGTAGGACCTCGCTGATTAACGCTCTACAGTCTTTGTGTATGTTATAGCACTAAGAGTGTTATCCATTTCGCTAGGTAAAATAGGAAACATTCTTTTCCAACTGAAACCGATCCATTTGTCGACGCATTGCCGCGTTAATTAATATGTGTCAAAAGTACGTAGAGACGTTGCATGATGATGGTGTTAGTACCCTGTGCATTGCTACATTGAGGGGACACGTTTCCAAAAGAGCTGTGCTGATTGTCGTCCACTTGAGATGAAGAGATAAAAGTATATAATCCACGGTATCGGAATTTCATGCCAGACGAGAAATACCACAATAAAGCTTTATTGAAAAGTTCTGTTCATTCAAAGTCACACCAATAGAACACCCACTGCACCATCGTCCATGCAGCCGAAATAACAGATGCTTGGGTAGCTGTTTATTCTCTATCGCGTGAAATGTAAAATCAGTAACTGCGTAGACAGTTGTTTCTTTTCTGGCAGTCATTCTACAGCAAACAGAAGCGTTACTGAAGAATCTAGTTGTCGATATTACTGAAAACGGAAGCGGCACCGCCGGCCGAAGTGGCCGTGCGGTTAAAGGCGCTGCAGTCTGGAACCGCGAGACCGCTACGGTCGCAGGTTCGAATCCTGCCTCGGGCATGGATGTTTGTGATGTCCTTAGGTTAGTTAGGTTTAACTAGTTCTAAGTTCTAGGGGACTAATGACCTCAGCAGTTGAGTCCCATAGTGCTCAGAGCCATTTGAGCCATTTGGAAGCGGCACCAAATTCTAGTGGCAGGTTGCCTATCTAAAGACTTCCTGGGGCAACAAAAATTTGATTTTCAGTATTTCGTGTAATTATTGGCAGAATTTCAGAATTTACAATGCTGTCATAACGTACTCATTAAGAGGATTCAGTTTTAGGTTAGGCGTTTAACTCAAATATTATCGTTCGAAACGTTGTACACTGAAGAACCAAAGAAACTGGTGTAGGTATGTGTATTCAAACACAGAGATATGTAACCGGGAGAATATGGTGCTGCGGTCAGCAATGCCTATATAAGACAAGTGTCTGGCGCAGTTGTTAGATCGGTTATGCTGTTGCAATGACAGGTTATCAAGATATCGGTAAGCTTGAACGTGGTGTTCTAGTCGGCGCACGAGCTATGGGACACAGCATCTCCGAGTTAGCGATGAAGTGGGGATTTTCCCGTACAACCATTTCACGAGTGTACCCTGAATATCAGGAATTCGGTAAAACATAAAATCTCCATTATCGCTACGGCCGGAAAGAGGTCCTGTGTGAACGGGACGAACGGCGACTAAAGAGAATCGTTCAACGTGACAGAAGTGCAATCCTTCCGGCAATTGCTGCAGAGTTCAATGCTGGGCCATCAACAAGTACCAGTGTGCGAACCACTCAACGAAATATCATCGATATGGACTTTTAGAGCCGAAGACCCATTCGTGTACCCTTGATGACTGCACGACACAAAGCTTTACGCCTCGCCTTGGCTCGTCAACCCTGACATTGGAGTGTTGATGACTGGAAACATGTTGCCTCATCGGACGAGTCTCGTTGTAGATTGTATCGAGCCGATGGACGTGTACGTATATGGAGACAACCTCATGAATCCATGGACCCTGCACGTCAGCAGGGGACTGTTCAAGCTGGTGTAGGCTCAGTAATGGTGTGGTTCGTGTGCAGTGATATGGAACCCCTGATACGTCTAGATACGACCCTGACGGGTGACACGTACGTAGGCATCCTGTCTGATTACCTGCATCCATTCGTGTCCGTTGTGCATTCCGACGGACTTGGGCAATTCCAACAGGACAATGCGACACCCTGCACATCCAGAATTTCTACAGAGGGACTCCAGGAATACTCTTCAGAGTTTAAACATCAGCCTCCCCAGACATGAACATTATTGAGCATATCTGGGATGTTTTATAACGTGCTGTTCAGAAGAGATCTCGACATTCTCGTTCTCTTACGGATTTATGGACAGCCCTACAGCATTCATGGTATCAGTTCCCTCCAGCACTACTTTAGATACTACTCGAGTCTATGCCACGTCGTGCTGCGGCACTTCTGCGTTCTCTCGGGGACCGTACACGATATTAAGCTTGTGTACCAGTTTCTTTGGCTTTTCGGTGTACATATGCTGATGCAGCGTAAATCACAGATCCCTATTATTCGATCTATATTCAACCAGTGATTGATGACAGAAATGAGGGACTTTAAAGAATGAACATACTTTATAAAATTATCTACAGTTTGTATCACTTACAACCCCACTAAGCAACGAAAGGAAAACATTTAATGGCTTACTAAATATTCTTTGTCCATGCGGTAAAATTCAGTGGCAGGCAAATAAACTTTTGGTTTTGACTTTTTCATTAGTCTATAGGAAAATAATGGTAAACTAATAACATTAAATAATTAAGGTTTCGCATCTTAAATAGAAAGATTTCACATGTTTAGCAACAAATATTTAACACGTTAAATCCTTTATTGTTTGCAGTTGTTTTAGACAGGGTGAAAGTTGGACGCCATATTTTTCTTGGAAAGATGGTTACTGATTCTGCTGTTGCGCACATACACAAACTCTGAGTCTGAGATTTTATTATCGCGAGTCGTAGTCGGACGCAGCCTGGCGTCGAAAAAAAGCTTACGGCTACATGTTAGATTTAGTGATAACGATAGTAAAGTTTCACTAGATTGTCTTGGAATCTTTAGAGAAAAGTTATAGGTAACGATAATATTGTCAGAGGTAGAGCCTTGCACATTTCCGTACGTCTTTCGAGGGGAGCTGGATTCTTTAAAAAGTCGGATGTAAAGGAAACCACTGCCTCTCACCTCTTTACCTAATGAAATATGGAAAGAGTAACTGTCAGTTTTCCATATCTCTCTTACCGAAGGTGGTAGTGCAGTTCCCATTCGGCCATCTAGACCTTCATTTTCATGATTCCCATACATCGCTTCAGGAAAATACCTGAGTAGCCTTTAAATGTGAGGCTGTGAATTTCTGTTCCCATAATGACGACATCGACGTGGCATTAAATCGAATCTTCCTTGCTTCCTTCTAGCTTCATATCACTCTTACAAGTAAAATTGCCAATAGCGTACATAGGCAACACATCTGCTACTCTTCCGCATTTTGATGACGTTCACAACTTGATGTACTGACTATCTATTCCATCTTTGTAAGAATAACCGCAAAAGTGAAAAATAATTTTGGCAGATTAATGATTTCATTCAGTAAATATGTGATGATGATTATGTCAGAACAACGTATGTACGTGTGGAGCAGTTTAGCTATATTCCGGGAAAATTTACGAACAGTGGTATACTGTTAGTCTTGTTGTTGTTGTTGTTGTTGTCTTCAGTCCGAAGCCTGGTTTGATGCAGCTCTACAAGTTAGGCTATCCTACGCAATTCTTTTCACATCTGCCTAACTAATGCAGCCTCCATCCACCTGAACCCACTTGCTGTAGTCAGGACTCACCCTCTCTCAAGTTTTACCCTCCTCCAGAGTCCCATCCATTACTAAATTAACTTTTCCCTGAAGCTTCATAACGCACCTTATCAAACAATCCCTTCCTTTAGTCAAATGGAAACAAAAATTTTTCTCCACAAACCTATTCAGTCCCTTTTCGTAAGCTATATGACCTCCAATGGAATCTTTAGAATTCTTTTGTAGAATGAAACTCCACAATCTTCAATTCTCATACTGTTTACCGCCCACGTTTCACATCCGCACAGTGCTGCACTCTTGACAAATCCCCCCAAAAAGTATTCCGACGTTACATTTCTATTAAATGTTAACTTCTCTTTTTCAAAAAAGCTTTCTTGCTGCTGCAAATCATTTACATTCCTACTGCCAATGCCATCGTCAGCTATTTTGCTTGGCATTTAATAAAACTCGTCAATTACTTTGAGTGTTTCACTTACTTACCTAATCCCTTTAGCATGACTTATTAGACTCGACTACAAATATGAATAAACTTGCAGCTTGCCACTGACAACTAAATAAGTTCTCCTTTGGAGAGTCACCAACTCAGCCGCAGAAACACAAGAAATACATTGTTTTCTGTGACTTCTTGTCTGACAGAGAACTTGTTCCAACACTGAATGTTATACAGCAAGTTCAGGCAATTAGGAAAACATGGCGTTATTTTAAGTAACAAAAAATTGTCTGCCGTCTCAGATTTTTCTGTATTTGTCACTCTTCTCAGAGTCAAACAGCGGTATCCTGCTCTTCTCTGTATGGATTCGAAATACTCTTTTGTTGTAAACGGAATGACTGCATATTCCGGCAGTAACACTAAATCTCAATATGCGCTGCACATGACTAACCCCACATGAGTTACATTTTCGCAAGTATTAACACTCTCAAGTAATTGTATGCCATGATTCACTCCATACGTGCTATAAAGATGTAGTGGTAAATTTTTTATCTACGTGGAGTACACAACACACATTTATTCACATTCAGAACAAGTGAGATGACGGAATGGTTAAGACGCGACACAAATTCTATAGAAGAGATGTTAAAATATCCTTGACCTGTAATATTTGTTGTTTGTTTTTTGTGGGTTCTCTAAGCTACTCTTCTTAGTAACCACGATAGACATTCGAAGTTGAATTGTAACTCTTCTATTTGTACATAGAGAATTGCTACGGGTACTAACTTCATATATACACTACTTGTGAAGACTGACTAAGTAACGGTTCATTTTTCCTGAGATGAAATCTCCCCTCAAACGAATACCTGTCTTTACCAAACACCAGCGATAACGACACTAACATCGCCTGTAAATCAGGGTAACCTCATGTCTTTTACTTCGCCTGTTTACGAAAAAGCTGCCATATTTCTCGTTCAAACACAGTTTATCAAAAAACTTCGAGCTCCCAATGCATTTGAGTCTCGTTAGATACGTGGGTGCAGATGGTCTACTGTATAATAGGTGAACAGTCAAAGTAAGGGCCGTTCGCTCGTATAGTCCCGTAGTTCGCGCGGACGCCGCAACAAGCCACCGCGCCACCTGCCGGCATCCTTCCCGTTCACATTTATGCAAGTTGCACCTCTGTAGCTGACGTGTACGCATCGCTGTGCTACTTTATAATGTTTACGATTATTGAATCGCCCGCCGCGTGTGAGATACGGTCAGTGATACGTTTTTTGACCGCGAGGAGCCTATCAGCTGCAGAAATTCATCGTCAGTTAACAGAAGTTTATAGCTTGAATGCAATGAGTGAAGGCAAAGTGCGTCAATGGGTTAGAGAGTTTAAAAATGGCCGTCAAAACGTCCATGACGAAGAACGCTCAGGCCGGCCCTCTGTGATCACTGATGATCACTGCAGTCGGAACAAAGATTCGTGAGGACAGAAGATTCACAATTTCCACTCTTTCTTTGGAATTTCCACAAGTTTCAAGATCGGTTTCGTACAAAATTGCGTCTGAAAACCTAAACTTTAAGAAACTATGTTCTCGGTGGGTACCCAGACTCCTCACAGAGGACCACAAAGGGAAGAGGTTTGCCACTTCATTGGACTTCTTGATCCGTTACGAGGAAGAAGGGGATGACATGTTGAGTCAAATTGTCACTGGAGATGAAACATGGGTATCCCATATCACTCCCGAAAGCAAGCGACAATCGATGGAAAGGCGACAAACAACCTCACCCGTCAAGGTCAAAGCCAAGCAGACGCTGTCAAAGCGCAAGATTATGACAACTGTGTTCTGGGACCGGCGCGGTGTTTTGCTAGTGGACTTTATGCCACGAGGAACGACAATCAACGCAGATGCCTACTGTGCAACTCTAAAGAAGTTCCGCAGAGCAATTCAAAACAAAATGCGCGGCATGCTGACAAAAGGAGTTTTGCACCTGCACGATAACGCTAGGCCTCACACCTCTCAAAAGACTCGGGATTTGATTGATTCTTTTAGCTGGGAAGTCTTGGACCATGCACCATACAGCCCCGACCTTGCTCCTAGCGATTTTCACCTTTTCCGGTACCTGAAACACCATCTTGGCGGGCAGCGCTTCAATGACGACGATGAAGTGAAAGCGGCCGTGAACTCTTGGCTGTCGGAGCAGGCGGCCGAATTCTTTGAAGAGGGAATTAGAAACTTAGTTGTACGGTATGACAAGTGCTTAAATAAACAAGGCAACTATGTAGAAAAATAGGTAAAAGTGTGTAGAATCAGAAAGTAAGTTTTTTTACAAAAATATTTGTATACATTTTTAAAAATAAAAACGGCCCTTACTTAAGAAACAACTCTCGTATATTTCCCTCACTCCGTCTTCAGGTCACGAGTGGTCTACCAGAACCATCCGAGCACTGTGTCATCCTCAGAGGAGGATGCGGATAGTAGGGGCGTGGGGTCAGCACACCGCTCTCCCGGTCGTCATGATGGTATTCTTGTCAAAATGCTATGGTATTTGTCCCTTTGCCATTTAGTGTGATAGTTTGTAACCTGTTTTGTCAAATGGTGAGAAATCGTCCGTAAGAAGTTATGAATAAAGAAGCCACCTAGAAAATTGAATTCATTCTTTACAAACAGGCAAAGTAAATTACAATTCACATGTAAATCCTGTATCCTTGGACGGCGTATTGCGGCCTGCCTCTGCTTACTACATCTTACACTACGGCGATTGAGGTGACGACGACGGCGGAAAAAAACTGATGTGAAACTTAAAGCTCCTGAATATGTAGATTGGGTAAAGGCGAATGCGCTGTGTGCGTTGTTTTGCATGCGTGGTCGCGAGGTTCATCACGCGGACGACGGTGGGCTTCTGCATGCAGAGAAGAGCGCTTGGGTAGGGGGGGGGGGGAGGAGGGGGAGGGGGGAGAGAAGAGATACAGAGAAAAGAGAAGGAGATGTGGATGCACGGAGCTGCCAAAATGAAGTATCACGCGCCTCGTTGGTTTCAGAATGAACGCCCGCCTGCCTCGCGCAAAGCAGAATGCATTTCGGCGTCCCGACAAACAGCCACCTACCCACTCTATGGTGTCCCGAGGGCTGTGCGACCGTGCGCCGTTTGTGGACTCATGGTGCACCAGCTCAACTGAGTGCGTCGCACTTGAAGCAATCAACTTTACATCTGTCCGCAAAGGCTGACCAAAGAGCTTAACAAAACGAGCAGACAGACGGTACGAGTATCGAGCGTGAGTGCCGTTGTACCCTCTTCGAGACAAAGGTGCCCTAGAAAGGTCGGGATTTCATGTTGCAATATCGACGTACATGAGGTGCTATTACTGTGTGTGTGTGTGTGTGTGTGTGTGTGTGTGTGTGTGTGTGTGTTTGTGTCCAAAACGGACGGTGTCTGAAAAAGATGCAAGAGACTATACTACATTTTCGGCATGTTTGGAGATAGAGACTAGGACTGGGAAAAACAGAGCACTTAAAACCGATACCGGTATTTTAGTTCTGGAAACCGATAATTTTTGTTATTTGTTTGTGTCGGTAGTTCCAGATGATTTTCATTTCTTACTAATAACCGAGTAAAAAAAGGAAATATTAATAATAGCGGTAGTGTTAATTTTTTTCTTTTGTAAATAAACCTTCTTCTAAAGAGGAAAAATTTTAGTTTTAAATTTTTGCATTGGTTTGAAAAATAATATGGAAATGGTTAGGCGACTAGTGCTGTTGTAATAACAATGCCGATAGGAACGAGCAACAAGCAAACGGCAGAAGAATTTACGCTGCATTGCTGAGACAATAATTTCCCTGTTGCCGTGTGTTTTGGTTCAAAAATGGCTCTGAGCACTATGGTACTCAACTTCTGAGGTCATTAGTCCCCTAGAACTTAGAACTAGTTAAACCTAACTAACCTAAGGACATCACACACATCCATGCCCGAGGCAGTATTCGAACCTGCGACCGTAGCGGTCGCTCGGCTCCAGACTGTAGCGCCTAGATCCACACGGCCACTCCGGCCGGCTCCTGCATCATGCATAAAATGAAGTAAAGTAAATATTCGCCTTGTTTATGCCATGGGCTGTATTGGGAAAGGAAGGAACACAGCCCAGATATTCATTTCGTGCTATGATGGATTTCTGACCGCCATCAGTCGAATTTGAGAGGTTTTATAAACGCTTGCATAACGCCCTAACAGAAGTCACTGAAGCATCTATGCAGAGGAAAGTGAGACTGCAGATATTCGTCAATATACTCATTTTATTCCTGCTTTGGACGGTTCCTGGCACAAGAGAGGCCATACATCGCAGAATGGAGTTGTCACAGCTTGACCTCTGCCCAAAAGGAGACAGTTCATGATATAAAAGGTGTGAATCAAATGGACAAAAACATACACATGCACACCCCATGCCAGAAACAGCTACGGTGGAACTAAAGCCAGTATAAAGCGATCGTTCAGATTCTAAACTCTTTAAAAATGTCTACATGGAAAAACATAGAATCCGAATGAAAGCTACAATAGTTGAATTTGGGAACGCTTGCCGAAAACTTTTCTTTTTGTGTCATCTTACATTAGTGTGATGGACGTTATAAAATGTTTTAATGACGGAGTAACAAGCAGATTAAAAGCCATGAGCAGGCTAGGCATCAAAACCGCACGGCCGCTTCGGCCGGCCGTGTGTTGTGGCTTAAAGGTGGACGCGCATGTGGAGTGTGCAAGCCGTGCAAAAAAATGGCTCTGAGCACTATGGGACTTAACATCTATGGTCATCAGTCCCCTAGAACTTAGAACTACTTAAACCTAACTAACCTAAGGACATCACACAACACCCAGCCATCACGAGGCAGAGAAAATCCCTGACCCCGCCGGGAATCGAACCCGGGAACCCGGGCGTGGGAAGCGAGAACGCTACCGCACGACCACGAGATGCGGGCTGCAAGCCGTGCCACCATGTGGTTTACACGGTAGTCTCTCGCTGTCGCCGCCGGGGATTCTTGGTATTGCAGAATGGCGCCAAACTTAGTCTATAAATATTTTTACGAAGTAACGTACCACTGAAGTACAGTGTTTCACTCGCTTTAAAATAAAGATTTATCTGCCATTTCTGTGAAATAATAAGAGGTTGGAAATTGTGGTAACGCTTACAACGTGGAAACTTAACTGCAATTCATTCATAATGTATGATCAAAATAGAAAGTAGCTGATATGCTACCTGTGTCTACATAATACGCCTTTATGTGCTTGTAGCCCTTGAAAACGGACAAAATGACACGAAAAACAGCTCTACAACTCCAGTTTTTACCCTTTACCACTAACTATCCGTAATGCACAAATAGTGGCATGAGCCCCGATTACAACATAATTAATAATCAGATTTACAATAAATTAGAATGAATAGGATAACACTAGTCACTTTTTGAAGTATTGAACCACTTGTCACGTTTCGAGAAAAACACCGAATGGTGGACAACCTACGTTTTCTTTTACTTGCCTACTTAATTTAATATTTTGGTTCTATGTGACTTGAAACTAAGAGAGACAAAATTTTTCAGGTTTTGCTCGATTTACACGTTTATTACAGGAAATAACAAAAAAAGAACAGAAAATTTGTTATTTTAGAAACTGCGAGATTTTAATAGTCAGGCTAAACTGGCGGTTTTAACACTCAGGTCAAACTGGCATGAAAAAAAAGTATAACAGAAAACCTGTTTTGTCGACGATAACCACCATCGCCCATAGAGACCTTAGGTAAATTTTGAAGCCGGCCCGAAGTGGCCGAGCGGTTCTAGGCGCTTCAGTCTGGTCCTGCGCAACCGCTACGGTCGCAGGTTCGAATCCTGCCTCGGGAATGGATGTGTATGATGTCCTTAGGTTAGTTAGGTTTAAGTAGTTCTAAGTTTTAGGGGACTGATGACCACAGCAGTTGAGTCCCATAGTGCTCAGAGCCATTTGAACCATTTGAACAGGGATCGAATGAAGGGTAGAGCCACGGGTCGTAACACATCTGAAATGTAACGTCCACTGTTCAAAGTGCCGTCAATGCGAACAAGAGGTGAACGAGACGTGTAACCAATGGCACCCCATACTATCACGCCGGGTGATACGCCAGTATGGCGATGACGAATAGACGCTTCCAATGTGCGTTCACCGCGATGTCGCCAAACACGAATGCGACCAGTATGATGCTGTAAACAGAACCTGGATTCATCCGAAAAAATGACGTTTTGCCATTCGTGCACCCAGGTTCGTCGTTGAGTACACCATCGCAGGCGCTCTTGTCTGTGATGCAGCGTCAAGGTTAACCACAGCCATGGTCTTCGACCTGATAGTCCATGCTGCTGCAAACGTCGTCGAAATGTTCGTGCAGATGGTTGTTGTGTTGCAAATGTCCCCATCTGTTGACTCAGGGATCGAGACGTGGCTGCACGATTCGTTACAGTCATGCGGATAAGATGCCTGTCATCTCGACTGCTAGTGATACAGGCCGTTGGGATCCAGCACGGCGTTCCGTATTACCCTCCTGAACCCACCGATTCCATATTCTGCCAACGTCATTGGATATCGACCAACATGAGCAGCGATGTCGCGACAGGATAAACCACAATCGCGATAGGCTACAGTCCGACCTTTATCAAAGTCGGAAACGTGATGGTACGCATTTCTCCTCGTTACACGAGGCATCACAACAGCGTTTCACCGGGCAATGCCGGTCAACTGCTGTTTGTGTACGAGAAATCGGTTGGAAACGTTCCTCATGTCAGCACGCTGTAGTTGTCGCCACCGGCGTCAACCTTGTGTGAATGCTCTGAAAAGCTAGTGACTTGCATATCATAGCATCCTCTTAAATTTCGCGTCTGTAGCACGTCATCTTCGTGGTGTAGAAATTTTAATGGGGAGTAGTGTACATTATTAATATGTGTTATAATGTTGTTTTGAAGTCTAAATTTGGCCTAGAGTTTACTGGCCTCATTCATAACTCAGGTCACGAATTTTGCCTGCGCTCGGCCAGATACTTAGTAACGACTCTGTATGTATTTGTTTGTTGTAGGTGCATACTGATACCGGCTCCCGCGGACCGGTCTGCTTGACGCAGCTGATCCTTATGCCGTGCTGTGTGCAGTACTGTTATTAGCATCGCTTTAATTATTCGTATGTATGTTGGTGCCGTGTCCGCACTCCCTGACGTTTGGGTCGAGTCCGCTCTGGACCTTCTTGTTTTTGTCAAGTGCCTAAAGAAAAAAAAAGCGAAGGAGGAAGTACTTGAGGCACTGTTCTATGAGCCATGCCGCTCGATTTCATTTATCACTCGCCAGCTGGTTCGCAGTCTTTGGATAGTGTTCGAGATTGGCCGAGAGACGTCCGAGTGGTAGCGAGGCCAGTGAGGCCGTGGGAGATACAGGGAACCCCTCACTGGGAAGAAGGTCTGTTACGGACTGCCAGCCGATGCAGCAGGTTGCAGGCGCCGAGCCGAGGAAACGTACCGCGCCGTAGTCTGTCGGTTGCAGCCTTGGGTATATTGGCGTGTGTGGTGTTGGGACGACGGTATCACCGCTGCGAGGAGAGACAGCCTTCTGCTTCTGCCTTTCCGTCCGGGACGCCTCGGGCTCGCCTGTGACCAATTCCAGTTTTTTAATCTGAAGAGGCATTTGTCTGATGAGAATACGGTCATGTATATAGGAGAACGTCCTGTACTCCTGGAAATTCTAGTGGAGCTTATGGATAGGCATTTCAAGTATTTAGCAGTGGCGTAATAAGCCAACTCTTGAGACAGACAATGTTCTGAGAAATATTATAAATGTAGTGAAAATGTTATACGATTGTGATCTTAAGGCTGATTGCAGTGCCTATATCCCTAAAAGCCTGTAATTACGCCGATAAGATTTGTAGCCTTCATTAATAATCGGGAGTAGATTTATTGCCTGGTTTGTCGTTAGAACGTTTTCACCTTTTGTGGTTTCCTTTTAAGGACTTCGAAATTGCAAAGGGGACTGTTTGTATGAACATATATAGGAACATAGTTGTGATTTCCTTTGATATAAATTGACCTATCTTCTCCATTTGAAATTGTTCAACCTTGTAATTAAAAAGTTCTTAGTTTAGTTGAATCTTAGTCTGTTGCACTTCAGTCCAGTGTGTCTGCCCGTTAGGGCAAGCGTTTCCAGCAGTGTTCCGCTGTACTCAATTGCCACGAGTCTAGCGGCGGTGCGTTGGTGGCCGAGGGCGGCCGAGGTGGCTGTGTTTGGAACGGCCAAGTGATATCAAATCGATCTGCTAACTGCTCAAGGTCGGAGCTGTAAAGCTGCACCTAACAATCATATCGAATACTTTATCTTGTATCTTAAGCATTTTGGCCGTAATTTTGGTGGTTGTTAGCGCTGGAATATGGGACGTGTTTAACATTGGCCAGGATCACGATCCATGAATGATCTACGTAATGAGAGCGGTGGTGTGCTTTCCTTGAACACAAAATTCATTCAAAATGTTATGGAAAATGGAGATGAGCATTTGGCGTCATTGGCCTTGAGGCCCCTTGCGGGGCAGGTCCGGCCGCCTTGGTGCAGGGGTTACTACATTCGACGCCACATTGGGCGACCTGCACGCTGGATGGGGATGACATTATGATGAAGACAGCGCAACACCCGGTCCCTGTGCGGAGAAAATCCCCGACCAAGCCGGGAATCGTACCAGGACCCATAGGACGGCAATCCGTCACGCTGACCACTCAGCTATCGGGGCATTTAAAATGTTATGAACAAACTATACTAGCAAGCACCGTTGCGTGTTTTTCTTAAATATAATTTTCATTGAAGCTGTTGAAGACAAATTGCTCTAGTGAGCGCTATGGCGCGTTTCTCTTAAATACAATGTTCATGTAAGTAGTTATGAGTAATTCCATGAATACTGTAGCTTTTTGGAAAATATTTTACCATATTTGGGATTGCTGCGAATACTAAAATTTTGGTTAATATTTATGCTGGGGAAAATACTGCTGATTAATCAATATTTTAATTGAGTATTGTGTACCATTTCGTAAATTGGTTGAAGTTCTGTACGACTCTTGCTGTTTCTTAGCCGTTTTAAAAGAAAGAAACTGGCTTAATTCATGACTATAAAGTAACTGAAAAAAGTTGGATAGTTAAATTTGTGTCATAATGCAAACTGTGAATGATGTTGGTGTTGCTGGGTTAGCCTTTCGACTCCACAGTCGTGTGTGATGACCTTTGTGACCTATCCCTGTTAGCGTCATTTCATCCTGTATATGGATATTCATGTTTGAATTGTATATGTTCCAGTATCAGTCGCTCGGGCCAACCTTAGTGTGTTATAGATGTTGCTCCTTTCGGAATTTCAAGCCAGTACCCAGTAGTTGTAGACCTATATCACGTCTGGCAGGACGGCGGGTTGTTTCTGCACTTACCTGTTGTAATGTACCGCTGTCAGCTAGTTTGCTGATTCAGTTCTTTACCTGTTGAAAGAGTGATTTTGCTTGAACCATGTCATTATTTTTGTGTGGAGTGAGACTAGTGATCATTTGAGCCTTTTTATTTAAGTGTAGCTTTGCTATTAATATTGTTCTAGGATAAAACTTTTTGAATTATTTAAACTTATTCACATACGATTTTGTCATTATCATTGTGTGGGGTAAAATTTTTAATTATTTGTGCCCTGTTGTTCAAGTGCACCTTTATCATTACCATTGTTCTGAGATAAAAATTTCTAACCATTTAAAAACTAACTTTGCATAAGCTTTTACCTGTATTGTTGTGTGGGGAAAAATAATTGATTATTGCAGCTCCCTGTTTAATTGCAGCTTTACATCATTATAGTTCTGGGATAAGATCTTAACTATTTAAAAACATAATGTTATGAATGAGGCTTGTCATTTATTGTTTTGGAATAACACCACTAACCACTTAGTGCTACGATAACCTTCACCTGTTTAAAAGGACTCACTCTCTGGGTAAGCGGTTATTAATTATTTATTTGGATGTTCAATACAGTATTCGAGGATTCATTGTCTTCTGGAAGAATATTTTCTTTAAATTTAAAGCTGCTTGCTAATCAACGGAAATAGTTGTTGCTTAACTCTAATCTGATTTAAAATAAAGTCAGTGTATGTAACTGTGAGTGCCGCTGACCTTGCATGTTTTTCTGGTCCATCCTTCTACTCCTTAGCCACTTGCGCTTCACCTTGTGTCATTGTAACAAAAGAAATGCATCAGTGCATTCGAAAGAGTTCCTAAGATTTCACACTAATGAGATGTAACACAACCTTTCTCAAACTTGACTGTAACGGGAGATATTAAATACATGATTAATTTCTGTACACGATGAAAATGTTTCTTTGGTTTTCTGCCAAATAGCATAAAAGGAAATGGCTTCAATGAACGATCAATTTCCAGGTGTTATACCCTTAAAACAATAAAAATTCTTCGAAGAATTGTGTTGGATATTTTCTCGCTCTACGTGAAATGTAAGTATTGCTTATTTGTGACAAATTCAATCTAAGTATAAAAAATAAATATAAAAAGTATTAGAAGAACTGTATTAGGGATTTTCTTCCTCTCCGTTAAGTGTAAGTAATGGTTATTATGTGTAACAAGTTCAAACTAGGTGCAGAATAAACATTTGAATCACGATTCAGAAATTATAACGTCCAGTCAGCGAGTTTTATAATTACATTTCATTGTTTTAGGGGATAAATATTAGTAAGACAGATAAAGGAAATAATCTGCCATCGGCCCAAATTTGACTGCGCCGATAGCTTTAGAAAAATGCAGGGATAACACTGAAACACCGTTTGCAGTGTCACATCCAGGTAGTTGCCATTAACTGATAGTTTTGATTAGAGAATAGGGAAGTAATTACACGCTAATTAATCAAAACATACTGTGTGTGTCTAAGTCTCACCAAACAGAATTTGGACCTGGACACAACACGTCTTTTTTGTTCTTCGACGGTGTCGTACGATTATTTAGCTAAATTTTTTCCTCTCCCAATTACTAGCACTCTCAAATTACCATTCATAAATGTGAAACGCTTTCATTACACGCATTTAAAAGCGACAGATTCACTGTCTCGTCTTGTTAAGAGATATTTAGCGCTGTGAAATGTAGCCGTTAATTCGATTTTTACTCGTTACTGTTCTCAGCTGCACACGAGTGCCCCTGCGCTGACATTTTATTACTGTGCTATGAATGTACTGTAGGCTATATGGATTGAAGAAGTGAAAGTGAAAGCCGCATTTATGGCATTTTTCACTATATATGCCTTTTTGAAAGGTTGTTCACTCGTGATTAAATTAGGTAATTTTAAATTATTAATGGAAGATGCTAATGGGTTACGTTTCAGCTATTTCATTGAATGTCACACGGCACTGTGTCGATAAAAGGTCCCACATTTTATTTGTGGTTTTCAAAATAAATGCGTATGTCAAAGTAAGAAAGTTATTAAAACAGTGCAGTTTAATTGTACAGCTGTAATTATACTACCAGCTCTTGCAGCCAGCGTGCTATCATTTAGGTTCTTCTAAACAGATCACGAATTCACAGAGATTCAAGCCGTTATTGTTTCGTCCCATTCAATTCTGGAAATGCTGGGTACCGGTACGGAATGTGCCTTGTCTGCTACGTCGACCAGAAAACAGTAGCCTAATCCCTGAGTGTGCGGCAGGTGTAATATCGGTTTTAGCCATTAAGTGAACTGGACGAATTAGGAGCGGCCTCGGATGAAGTCCGAGTTATAAATTTTGGAAATATTCAAGACCTTCTTGCAAACTGTGAATAAAGGAGTACGGTGTGCACTCAGTGCATCATGAATTCTTGCAACGATCTTTTATAACCGAACTACAAGAGGCGTTCAATAAGTAATTCAACACTTTTTGTTCTGACAGCAGGCTGGTTTTATTTAGGACTCTAATAAACTGTATTTTTCATTCTCTTTTGGCTACAAAAACCATATTTTTCAATATAACCTCCGTTCAATGCGAAACCCTACTGGCAAGTTCTGAGTGCATCTTTCATCTGGCCAAACAGATGGAAATCAGAAGGTGCGAGATACTGGTAGTGGATAAGTAAGAACAGTGCAATGAAGTTAATTGAACTGCTCCCAGTTTCACAGCGTTGTGTGAGGCCTTGCGTTGTTATGAGTAAGGAGAAATTCGTTTGCATTATTATGACGACGAACTCGATGGAATGGTTTCTTCAGTTTCCTGACGGTACACAATAAGCTTCAGAGCTGATTGTAGCACCATCAAACAGAATAACCCCTTCAGAGTCTCAGAAGACAGTTGCAAAGACTTCACCGGCTGAGGTTGCGGCTTTGAACTCTTTCTTCGGAGGACAAGTGATGTGACACCTCTTCATGAACTGCTGTTTTATTTCCTGTTCGAAGAGATGAGCCCATGTTTCATAAGGTGTGAGGATATTCGTGAAAAAATTCTTACGATCGGCCTCGTAACGCGCAAGCAATTCCACACAGACAGTCCTACATCTACATCTACGTGATTATTCTGCTATTCACAATAAAGTGGCTGGCAGAGGGTTGAATGAACCACCTTCAAGTTGTCTCGCTACCGTTCCGCTCTCGAACGGCGTGCGGGAAAAACGAGCTCTTAAATTTTTCTGTGAGAGCCCCGATTTCTCTTATTTTATCGTGATGATCATTTCTCCCTACGTAGGTGGGTGCCAACAGAATGTTTTCGCAATCGGAGGAGAAAACTGGTGATTGAAATTTCATGAGAAGATCGGGTCGCAACGAAAAACGCCTTTATTTTAATGATTGCCACTCAAATTCACGTATCATGTCTGTGGCACTATCTCACCTGCTTCGCGATAATACAAAACGAGCTGCCCTTCTTTGTACTTTTTCGATGTCATCCGTCAGTCCCATCTGATGCGGATCCCACACCGCACAGCAATACTCCAGAAAAGGATGGACAATTGTGGAGTAAGCAGTCTCTTTAGCAGACCCGTTGCACCTTCTAAGGGTTCTGCCAATGAATCGCATTCTTTGGTTGGCTCTACCCACAACATTATCTATGTGATCGTTCCAATTTAGGGTATTTGTAATTGTAATCCTTAAGTATTTAGTTGAATTTATAGCCATTAGATTTGTGTGTCTTATCGCGTGATCTAAATCTAGCGGATTTCTTTTAGTACTCATGTGAATAGCTTCACACTTTTCTTTATTCAAGGTCAATAGCCACTTTTCCCTCCATACAGATATCTTACCTAAATCATTCTGCAATTCGGTTTGGTCATCTGATGACTTTACAAGACGGTAAATGACAGCATCATCTGCAAACAATCTAAGACGGCTACTGAGATTGTCTCCTATGTCGTTAATATAGATCGGGAACAATAGAGGGCCTTTGACACTTCCTTGGAGAACACCGGATATACTTCTGTTTTACTCGATGGCTTTCCATCTATTACTACGAACTGTGTCCTTCCTGACAGGAAATCACGAATCTAGTCGCACAACTGAGGCCATATTCCATAAGCACAAAGTTTGGTTAGAAGACGTCTGTTAGGAAAGGTGTCGAAAGCCTTCTGGAAATCCTGCAAGGAATCCAGCTGGCACACACCATTGACCACCCCATTTGGACGAAGATTGTTTCAGAACTACAAACAGAGACGTCCAATTTCGAAGCAAAGAGTTTGAATGTGATCCACTTACCAAATCGAATGAGAGTGTCTGCACGTTCCCACATTGAAGGAGTAACAACTGTTTTCAGCCATCGGACGGGTTCGCGCGACCTTGTTGCGATGATGACAGACCCCTCGCCCAACGCTCACCCTCTTCCAATCACTGCCAGGTCTCCGTAGACATTCTGCAAGTATCTAAGAATATCTGTGATGCTCTGGTTTTTTCGGCAAAAAAGCTCAATGGTTGCTCTCTGCGTGGAACGCATCTCCGTTACAGACGCCATTTTGAAGGCTGCGATAGCGCCATCACCCATCGGAACTTCCTGAAAGTATAGCGACTGAAGCGGAAATATCCCACGATGTTCCACAATAAATTTAACTTTGGCCTAGAAAAAAATGTTGCGTTGCTTATTGAACGTCCCCTGTATAATTTCTGATTGATATTTCAATAATAAACGGCACCGTTTCACTATGGATCTAGCAAGTAACGAAAGCATCAAAAAATATATAATGCAATTGTAGTGACAACATTGCTTAATGGATGTGACATGTTTAACAGTATCATAACGACAGACCGCAAGAATAGAGAGCGTCTTTATGTGTTTCCATAGATAGACAGCGATGTTCGCAGTACTAAATAAGAAGACAAGGGAGAAAGAGGTAAGTGGCTCAATGATCAGGAAACGAGACTCCCATTCGTCACCGGAGATGTTCAAATCCCCGAGCAGCAAACCAGTTTTAGGTTTTCCTTGATTTACCCCATTAAAGAAATGCCCAGATTTTACATTTAGAAAAGAGAAGGCAGATTTCCTCTTCTATACTTGTCCAGCAAAAGTTAGCCCTCCCTGCCCACAACCTAAATTTCCATCGCAACGAACTAAAGAAAACAAAAACAAGAGTTTTAACCGGAAAGAAGAAATAACAGATGCTGAAACAAGTAGCATATGTATTTTTGCGAAAAAGAGACAACTCGATAGTAACACATTCGCTACTAGTTTCGCAGTCGCAATCCAGTTCTTAAGCTCCCATTGTCGACGAAATCAGCCAGGCTGTGATACCGCATCATGACATTATCATTCCCAACATCTAGCCGGTAGCGGTGGCCGAGCGGTTCTAGGTGCTTCAGTCCGGAACCGCGCTGCTGCTACGGTCGCAAGTTCGAATCCTTCCTCGGGCACCGATGTGTTTGATGTCCTTAGGTTAGTTCTAAGTCAAGGGGCTGATGACCTCAGATGATAAGTCCCATAGTGCTTAGAGCCATTTGAACCCAACAGCTAGGTTTCAGTACGACAGCTTGCCTAATTTCGAGTAGGAACAGCACTTGAAAACTAGACTACGAGTTCGAATCTAGTAGCGAAAAAACGAAATACATATATAAGGAACTGTTATATACAGGGTGTTTCACAATTCATGTTGTACACTTCTAGAGGCTATAGGGGAGACTTAGTAGACCATGAGTTACATAGGAGCCCATGTCCATAAACGTCAGCCAGCGACACTACAGAGCGTCAAAGTTATAGGCGCCGACTCCTGTAAATATATGTTCAGTATATGCAGTGTAATTCCGTGGTGATGTTTCAGACTTCCTATGTCGATGGACAAGGATAGATGTATCAGTCTGAGGTATGGGTGTCCGTACCGGAAGTGAACGAGTCGAAAGTTAAATGGTTCAAATGGATCTGAGCACCATGGGACTTAACATCTGAGGTCATCAGTCCCCTAGAACTTAGAACTATATAAGCCTAACTAACCTAAGGACATCTCACACATCCATTCCCGAGGCAGGATTCGAACCTGCGACCGTAGCAGTCGCGCGGTTCCAGACTGAAGCGCCTAGACCCGCTCGGCCACTCCGGCCGTCAGTCGAAAGTTATACGCCAAATCCGAAAGGATATCTCTGACAGTGAAATTCATGCAGTGGCACTATTGTTGCTAAGATTGTAGGTCAGGCAGCTTTCAGAGCTGGTCATATGGACTAAAACAAGAAAACGTTTTTAGTAAACAGGGGCTCTAAAATGCATACCTTAAGTGCTATGTCCATTTGTTCAGTAGAGATGATGTTTTTCAAAGTAGCCAAGATGAAAAAGTGCACATAACTCCTCAGGTATACATTTCAGACCCTATGTTTGCTAAACATTTCTTGTTGTCTTGGTCCATACTACCACCTCTGAAAGTTGCCGAACCTACAATCTTAGCAGTACATGTATCCCACTGTCAGTGGTATCAGAAACGTTTTTACTTGTAACTTTAGACTGATTCGTTTAAGGTATAGGGACCCTTACTTCAAAATTATTTATTTATCATTCTCCACGGAATCAGCCTTTATATTCAAACCTCGCCCTGTCGCCTATATCTTTGACGCTCTGTAGTGACGTTGGTTGGCGTTTCCGGACATGAGCCTCTGTGTAAAACTTGATCTACTAAGTTACCTCTTAAACCTCTAGAACTGTGTAACATGAGTTGTGAAATACCTTGCAAATACAAAAACTTTTTGTCAACTCTGCATCTAAACGTAAAATTCACCTTATAAAAATGAAGAAAATAATGAAAAATTGTTGTGTGAATGGACAGAATGACAAAAAAGGAAAAAGAACACCGCTGAAATACGGGCCAAAATTTCGAAAAATAAAACAAAAAGATAAAGCATTTGGAGATAATAGTAATGGAACTAAAAATTTTTGTGACCGGACCAAACCAATACTGGCTGCCTATATATGTTATGGGTGATGAAAATGATTCTTCCACTGATCCCATAAACAGTATTTGCGTCCTGGGATGTGAACAAACAGATTTTGCTATTTTCTATTGCGTCTGCCACATCAAGTAACATTTGTAATTATTACTGAGTTATTATTTGACAATCATACAGAATTCAACAAAGAAGATCGATTAAATGTATAAACCACATTCGACTGTATTTTCATGCCACACGACACGGAACTGTAAGTTATTTTATTCCACTGATCACACTGTTTTGCAAAATGGAAGAACGAATGTAGCTTTCGCATGACGTGTAACTGCCAAGTAGCGTATCTTGATGATACTTGGACCATACATAAAAACGACTGCCGCGCTATTGTACGAATGGTGACTGAAAGAAATATTGAGTGAGATAAATAGAAATGTCACTAAGCCCTTCGTGGGCTACTGAGTGCTCAACCAGAAAGTAGTTCTGTAGCTGATTTCCACACGTTCTTTACTTCGGTTGCTGGAGTGCAGCCTGTTTCACAGTTTTGGATCTGAATCAAGCCTACCTCCAGATACAGCTAGCTGAAGAATTTAAGCCTTAGCCTGCTTTTTACATGGAGTGGAACTTGAGTTCAACAGAGTTTCTTACGGTACAGCTATCCTGTCTCATCTGCTAGATTCCGTCTTGGATGGAATGACGTTTTCTCGTGTACATAATTACGATGTTGTTGTGGTTGTTTGCAGCAAGTCCTTTGGTGAGAACCTTCAACATCTTAGACAGGTGTTGTACTGTTTTAAGAGGGGCAGGATGAACAGCGAAATTTGCTAACGTTAATTTAGCACATGCTGAAATTCCTTTTCTGGGTCCTCTAGTTTCAGCCAATGGGGTTAAAATCGATAACGACCACACTAAGGCCATTCATAATTTTCCGCTCACAGAACGGAAAGGGAGTTGAACGGCTCATTGGAGCCGTAAACTTTTTTAGAAAGCTCATTTCGAACTTTGCCCAACTAGCCAACATCTTAAACTATTCATTCACAGTCCCTTTCCAAAAACATTAGCAGAGTCACCTTCTTTCCTATACAGCCTAGACGTTATGAGCCATTCCAGCCATCAGATACCCAGAAGTGAGCTTTTGATGCATTGAAACAGGGTCTCAGTAAAGCTCCTGTGCCAGCCATTCTAGATTTTCAGCGTCAGTTTACTCTTGTGAGGTAACGGGGGAGTTGTGGCGCCCTGGAAATATTATATGTTCGGAGCTGGGGCGGCCGCACGGGCCGCTGGCCAGCCGGGCCCGGCAGCAAACACGTGGTGCCGAACGCTAGCCGGACGAGGGGTAGCCCCAAGGCATGGTCCAGCCGCGTGGCTGGGAATTCCGCTGTGACGAGGACGGTGCTTTGTGTCAATAAAGGAGATGTCTATGCCGGGAGTGCCAAAGATGGCGGACTTTGTGAATCCATAATAGCAGACATTTCACAGTTCGTATAGAAATTAATAGTAGCCAGATGAATCATGATACTTAAAAAAGAAACATGTACATTACTAATATTTGGACGACGATTCTGATGGTGTAATCAGATTTCCAATATTTTTATTAGATAAAAGTTTAGTATCTGACAATCAATTATACATATTACACCCAGCAACGAATTTTCAAAATCTAAACGGTTGTTCATATTTCGTCGATCAACGTGTCTTTACAAAGCTATTAGTATAAACCGAAATTGGTATGAATTACAGGCATGTAACTTTAAAAAGTACATTAGCTATTGGAGGTCAAAGAGGCCGATTATTATCCATCGCGTCAGGCCGTAAGTGCTCCACAGTGACACGAGAAAACGGTAGCAGCATGCTTGTAAATATATTTATTCATATATGTCTTTGTTTATATCCAATATATACTAGTCGTGAAGAAATAGGTTAAATATTTACCGTGTTTTAGAAAGCACATAGACATTAGGCTACTGGCCTACCTTTTGTTCTTTTCCTTTGATATATCTTAATTTAATATGTTTATGTATCTAGTAATGTGTATTACAGTGTGTTTATGGTCCAGCTGTAGGAAAATGTGTTTAATTTAAAGTTATTTAAATGTAACTCAAGTATTTCGTATGTGTTTAAATATGTTGGTGAGTGCGCGTTGGCTTGGAGACACGGAGGGAGCACTCTAGCCAATCACAGCGCTCGTTACTAAGAGGGACGTAAGGAGGAGGTTGGGGAGGAGGATCCTTTCCGGAGAGGACACTGGCAGTTCGGAACAGTGTGGCGCGAGAAAGAGTGGCACGGGACACGGGAGGTGCTGGACGTGGCGGCGCGACGGACGTACCGTCGTGGGAGAGGGACTTGAAGAGTGTGGAGCGGTTTGCGCGTGGTTGCGGCAGATAGAAATACTTTGGAGTGCCGACTTGTGGACTTGTGAGATTTCCGTGGCTCCTACAGTAGCCACGTAGTGTGCGTTTAGAAGTGAATATCTAGCGATCTGTGTTGTTGTTCATAACTAGTTAAGTGCTGTAGGAATCTATTGTTTCCCAGTTGTTCAACGTACATTTTATTTAATAGCTAGACCATCGACACCAACAAGTGTTTTACAGAAATATACCGCATTCTCAAAAGTTCTTCTACTCTCGTACTCATTATTTAAAGTCGTTAAGATAATACCTACAGATTTTATTTAATTCCAATCTTTCATTTATAAATTTATATGTCACATTCATAATTCGCAATTTCCAAGTGACAGAAACATTCGACCATTCGATTCATGTGTGTATTGTTATCGTATGCTGTAGACTCAGCAGTATTTGGCCTGTAATGCGGCAACTACGAATTCCACCTCCTAGACAATGAGACCAGTCATAATTTTAATACTGCAACTCTCAGTCTGTGGGTGCGTAGTTGAGGGCCACATCACATCTCATTTCATTCATTTTCTGTTTTGAAAGCCCGCACTCTCCAGACCGATGTCTCCAATTCTGAAGTCACTGCCATTCTCTTACAAGAAATTGACAGGTATTCGTTGGCCAGCTATGTATTCTTCGAGGACTCTCTCCAGGGCAAAAATTAAATACTTCGTGTACGAGTTGGAAGCCCTGGCAGTGTTATAAGGCCAGGAAAAATTCAAGATCTGTTTGGAGTATAGAAATTTCTAGCTGGAAGCAGACAGTCGGGTGTTAGCTATGTCCTGGCTAGGTCCTGTAAGATGTGCACGATAGCATGCTGGGAAGTTCTAATTTCAGCATTCTAGTTTGCCGTAAAACACTTAAACTGTCCTGACGAGCCCCTGTCCAGACCACTAGTGGGGATCAGGTGAGCGCTGAGATTAAGAAACCAGGTGATAATCTTCGATGCAGTGAAGCAATACTAACTGAAATGTGGAGGAGCATGAGGAGCGGGATCCAGCGCTCAGGAGTATAAAGGATAAACTCCTTTGCTGGTGAACGATCTGGCCGGCGGCAGACATCACCACTGTGCCACAATGCATCTCAGCATTCGACAACGTGATCCAACACGCCACCTCCAGCTCCTGTTGCCACTGACTCTTCTGCTGTTTATTTGGGAGATTTCTGAGACAAACACAAAATACATCGTCTTGTAACATGTAGGCTGTAAAGGAAATGAATACCAACGGTGAAGCTGGTGAAAACTTTAGGTGACTTTGCTATCGTATTGGGGAATGGACTGTAAATGCACATATCTGCTGCGTCACAATCTACCGGTCGCTATTAACTATCATGTTCAGAATTGGTTTACTGGACTACTGGCCTACTCTCACTAAAGCATTAAGATTTAGAGACTGTATTATTACTTTTCAAACTCTTGAGTGGGATTCAAGATAAGGGCATGTAGGGCACGGCCTTATATCGCCGGCTTGAGAGCAGCAAGCTGAAAACGAGAAATAAGTGGACATCATACATGTCTATACACCTGCAACTGTTGTCATAGTCATTGATCTGGACAGTTATGTCCGTATTGTGGCTTGTTGCAGGAGGCGTAATTACTCTCACCAGCATTTCTTTCAGTAAGAATTTTAGCAGTAAATTCACTAAAAGCCTGCATTACTCACTTTGTTACTGTATAAGTGTAGATTGACTTCATCCAGGTAGGCGAGCGTTGTCTTTCGGGTATGTAAATTACGAGCTTGGTTTAACGGGAAATGTCGTTGTGGTACGTATAGAATTTTACGCAGCGAATAGTTAGCGATGGTCGGTGATATGGTATGTTGTCGCCGTGAAAGAGAAATTTCATCCGTCTGGTCGACTTGCGGCTATCGACAAAGTGGTAAGAGCGGGCCAGATGGCTCTTTGAAGTACGTTCAAATGGCTCTGACCACTATGGGACTTAACATCTGTGGTCATCAGTCCCCTACAACTTAGAACTACTTAAACCTAACTAACCTCAGGACATCACACACATCCATGCCCGAGGCAGGATTCGAACCTGCGACCGTAGCGGTCACGCAGTTCCAGACTGAAGCGCCTAGAACCGCACCGCCACACCGGCCGGCCTTTGAAGTAGGTATTTAGGATGTCGCAGTATGGGATAGAGCGTACACGGGTGTAGGAATCGTGATCCTTGCAAGAGGCAAGGACTAACAAAACTTCATAACGATCATTGGAACGAACAGAAAAATAGTGAAGACCTGGTAGCAGAGTCTACAGACAGGGGGCACTGTCAGTAGCAAACGCAAACAGAAGCTTAACTGTGTCAAAGCATTCAAAGGAAACAAGTGTTAAAGAGCTTGTCGATACGCCACTGAGGCCTTAACACGCTTCGATGTAAAATAAAAGGTTTAGTCGTTAGAGTGATGGAGTCTCGGCTTAACTAACAATAAATAATGAAATAACGAAAGCTGGGGGGATCCATTGCAGGCTGTTATAACAATGGTCTAGTTAGGATCTGCCACGATAGTGCCGTTAGACATTTCAGTAAGTAATGTGTCAAAGCTACAAGAAACTGTTTGTTAGATTACAATTTTGTATGATATTGGTATTATGTAAATTAGCTTAAATACATATCCCTATCTTGTACCCTTTGTCATTTAGTTACACTTGTCGATATTCGCTGGTAATTTATCATCCAGTATGGAATACTTATGGCCGGCCGGAGTGGCCGTGCGGTTCTAGGCGCTACAGTCTGGAACCGAGCAACCGCTACGGTCGCAGGTTCGAATCCTGCCTCGGGCATGGATGTGTGTGATGTCCTTAAGTTAGTTAGGTTTAATTAGTTCTAAGTTCTAGGCGACTGCTGGCCTCAGAAGTTAAGTCCCATAGTGCTCAGAGCCATTTTGTAATACTTATGTGTTTTGGAGCCATAAAATCCTACATCAAGCTTCAGAGTATTCTTCAGATTGCATTATCTGATGTGTGGCATAAAGAAGTGGAGTAAGGTGCAGGCAGCAGGTGGTACGGTGAGCCCCAGTTGCATGAGAAATCGCGCCAGTCTATTAGTCGGATAATATGATCGGCTGCAACAACAGGAATGTGTGTCAAATCTGATTTTCATTACTTAACATTTATGAAAATATGAGTGAATTTGATCTGCGCTGGTGATAGTCTTCCGGGACTCATGGTGCAACAGTCAAATCTGAAGCGCATTGTTCTACCCTCAGGAAATTGAAGAAACGACTTCAGCGCGTTCGTCGCCACAAAAATGCAGAGAAATTTCTTCTTCTCCACGACAGCGCAAGGCCTCATACAGGTCTGCTCACCCTACAGCCCGGTTCTATCGACTTCCATCTATTTGGCCCAACGGAGGATGAACTCCGCGAGAAGCAGTACGTGGATGATGGGGAGATTATTGGTGCAGCAAGACGTTAGCTGAAACATCGACCAGTAGAATGGTACCTTGCGGGCACCAACATCTGAACCCACCTGAACAGGCTCATTATCATCATCGAACAGCTGGGATACTTTTGTGACCCCCAATCTGTGCTGCACAGCATAGTGCCACCGACATAGCCGAATGTACACACAGCTACCGCCGCCGGGCCGCTCACACTTTGACCGTGGAACATAAACTCCGTGCAAAGCAGCAGCAGTGGCACCAGGGCACAGGGTCAGCAGCCAGAGGCCATCGTGTTCGATGATGGAGTATTCACCTCGTCCTCCATTTTAACTTGGCGTTTCCAAATCCCACGATTGTAAACAACAAGCAATAACGAAGTTATTGCAAACTTGCCAGAACCCTCTTGTGCTGCACCTGTATTCATCTTAGACAGAGAATCGCCGCCCAAACCGAACCATCTTCTGATTTCGTCGTAATTTTATCAGATCTTCTCGATCATTATCAACGAATGCAGAATGCAGCAGCTCTCCATCCGATTACTTATACATTAATTTCAAAATAAATTACCGAATTTTAAACAAATATATATGTCTTGGAAACTCTAAGAATCTTCCTGTAGGACTGGCACATTCTGCATGACCCTTTTTTTTTTTTTTTTTATTTATTTTTTTTTTTATATTTTTTTGATGCGTCGATGAGCTCAGGATGTATATCAACATCTTTTGGTCTACGAATCCTTTATTCCCGCGTAAAAGACAAACTAACAACTCGCCATTTTGCCCAACATAGGCACCGAAACACGTATTAATATTTTTAAATAGCTGTGAACAGCGCTACCTATGATTATGTTACGTACTGCGATTTTCATCCAGTTGGTAGCGTTCGATGTTGCAGACTACCGTCTTTAGATTCTGTACACTTACTGACCCTATACTGATCTGTGACGAGTTACGTACAGGGTCGCAATATTTTTGTACACGCCTCGGCTTTTAAATTTTTGAGTGCATGTTCGATATCCAGGGAATAGGAAATCGTGGGAGTGCTGCAGTCTGAAGATTACTATTTGAGTACATGAGATACATTGATGAAACAAAGCAATGTTAAGTATTGCTTACCGGCAGACTGAAGGATACCCGGTCACTTTGCGGACACTTTCCGCGGTAAGGAAAGATCAGACGTTGGATAAAAATATGGAATCACAGAAAACTCAACACATTACCGTGCCCAGAAACGTGTAAAGGGCAGTTTTCAGACGGCCAAGAATGGATAAATACACATCCTGTATGGTTATACCATTCTTATTGCCAAACAGTAGCCAGTTCAGGTAAGGATGATGGAGGTGGATAGCGATAACACATCCTTTTCTCCAAAGCACGCCACAAAGGCTCAAAAATGTGGAGACTGTTGTGGCCAGGGGAGATGCGACAGTTCATACTAGTGCTCACAAAACCAGTCCTGGACGATGCGAGCTGTACCATCGGAGGCCCTGTCGTCTCGGAGCACAGCATCACCATTGGGGCGCAAACACTGTGCCAGGGATGTACCTGAGCAAACTAGTCAAATAATGCTTGGCACTAATGGGTTCTTATAGGCTGCCCATCAGGCCCATGGACAACCATTATATGGGTGCCTATATCGTCACCGAACATCCACGATATTTCAGTCTTGGGACGAAAAGTCGGCCAGAAGTTGGAAACAGTGTGAAAGAAAAAAGACTCATCCGTCCACATTAACTCTTCCATTGCTCAGTAGTTCAGGTTTTATGGCTTAGGCACCGCGTTTTCCTGTCATGGGTAATTCCATCACTGATGAGCGGTTTTGGGAATCCAATCGCTTTGCAATTCGTTGCTTACGGAGCACACTTGGTGTTGCTCTGGTGCTCACGGGGTTCGTGTGTGCGACGTCCAGTTATGGAGTAACTCTAGCATCTGTCGTCTTCCGCTTATTTTTCTTCGCAGTACAGTACAACAACTGTCTGTCACGATCACTCATCACACCCTTCCGTTCGCTTTGTGACTTAGCGGACGACGGTTTACCACTTTCCACGTAAGCGGTGAACATCTTCAATACGTTGCCTCTTGAAACACCAAACAATTTGTCTCCGTTGCTTGCAGAGGCACACACCATGCCGGCACCATCAGTTTCTCTATGTTCGAATTTAATTAGCTCCAACATAGTGCTTTCACGAATACAGAGAACATTGTTCTGTCCACGACAGACACTTGCAACGTATTGAGGACATTGCAGAGGTGCCGTTACTGGTCAATTACAGTAGCATACTATGTAGGCTTCACTATCATCTGAGTTTATTTTCAAGTACGTATTATGCAGTGTTTCCATTTTTCTGACCAATCCTTTTAAATAAGAGGAGCAGGGACGGTCGGGGACTCGTTCTAGCATCGATACGCACCACAGTCCACTGGCCCTTGATGTTAACAACTTCGACAAAGGGCAGATTGTTACGGCCAGGTGTTTATGGACGAAAATTTCGGCCACGGCGAAGCTGGTCGTCTGTTCACGTGCTACTCCAACCACTAAAAAATTATCAGTATTGGCGTATTGGTGCCACCGGTTTCTGGATGGTGTGAATTCGTACCTCGATTGCTTCCGTCGACGACTTGATTGCAACAGTTGCAGTCAAGTCTTCGAAGGAAACACTTGAGGTACGAATTTACGACATCCAGAAACAGATGGCGCCAGTATGCAAATATCGATAATTTTTTAAAGGTGCATATGGGGCCTGAAGATGGCACATTGAATTGCCGAAACTGGTGGCGAAAATAAAATAAATTCTCCATTTGTATAGCTGTTTGGTGAAATTATTTATTGAATATTTGTCCAGCCGCTGTCCCTCGTCAACAATGGATCAACGGAGAGTGACAAACTCTTCTATCTGGTGTGTAAGATGTATGAGACAGGTGAAATACCCACAGACTTCAAAAAGAACATAATAATTTAAATTTCGACATTGTTATTCTGTCAGAGACAGCAAAGGACTTGGAAGAGCAGTTGAACGGAATGGACAGTGTATTGAAAGGAGGATATAAGATGAACATCAACAAAAGCAAAACGAGGATAATGGAATGTAGTCAAATTAAGTCGGGTGATGCTGAGGGAATTAGATTAGGAAATGAGACACTTAAAGTAGTAAAGGAGTTTTGCTATTTGGGGAGCAAAATAACTGATGATGGTCGAAGTAGAGAGGATATAAAATGTAGACTGGCAATGGCAAGGAAAGCGTTTCTGAAGAAGATAAAGTTGTTAACATCGAGTATAGATTTAAGTGTCAGAAAGTCGTTTCTGAAAGTATTTGTATGGAGTATAGCCTGTATGGAAGTGAAACATGGACGATAAATAGTTTGGACAAGAAGAGAATAGAAGCTTTCGAAATGTGGTGCTACAGAAGAATGCTGAAGATTAGATGGGTAGATCACATAACTAATGAGGAGGTATTGAATAGAATTGGGGAGAAGAGGAGTTTTTGGCACAACTTGACAAGAAGAAGAGATCGGTTGGTAGGACATGTTCTGAGGCATCAAGGGATCACATATTTAGAATTGGAGGGCAGCGTGGAGGGTAAAAATCGTAGAGGGAGACCAAGAGATGAATACACTAAGCAGATTCAGAAGGATGTAGGTTGCAGTAAGTACTGGGAGATGAAGAAGCTTGCACAGGATAGACTAGCATGAAGACAACAACAACAATTTAAATTTCAAAAAAGCAGGTGCTGATAGGTGTGAATATTACCGAAGAACCAGTTTAGTAAGTTCAAATGGTTCAAATGGCTCTGAGCACTATGGGACTTAACTTCCGAGGTCATCAGTCGCCTAGAACTTAGAACTACTTAAACCTAACTAACCTAAGAACAGCACACACATCCATGCCCGAGGCAGTATTCGAACCTGCGACGGCAGTGGTCTCACGGTTCCAGACTGTAGCGCCTAGAATCGCTCGGCCACTCCGGCCGGCTAGCTTAGTAAGTCATGGTTGCATAAAGCTAACACGAATTCTTTACAGAAGAATGGAAAAGCTTTTAAAAGCAGATCTCAGCGAAGGTCAGTGTGGATTCCGGATAAATGTAGGAATATGCGAGTCGATACTGACACTGAGAATTTTCTCAGAGGATAGGTTAAGAAAAGGCAAGCCCACGCTTATAACATGTGTAGGCTTAGAACAATGTTGAATGGAATACTCTCTTTGAAATTCTGATGGCAGCAGGGACCGTAAGGGTATCTACAAGTTGTACAGAGACCATACGGCAGCTGTAACATTCAAGAGTTATGAAAGGGAATCACTGGTAGAGAATTGAGTGAGATAGTGTTGTCGCCTGTCCCCGATGTTATTCAATCTGCACATTGAGCAAGGAATAAAAGAAACCGAAGAAAAATTTGGAGAAGGAATTAATGTCCAGGCAGAATAAATGGAAACTTTGAGCTTGGCTGTAATTCTGTTAAAGACAGCCAAGGACTGGATGAGCAGTTGAGCGGAATGGACATTATATTGAAAAGAGAACATAAGATCAGCATCAACAAAAGCAAAACCAGGATAATGTAGTGGAATTAGGTGACTCCGAGGGATTAGATAAGGAAACGAGACACTTAAAATAGTAGATGACTTTTGCTATTTGGGCATCAAAATAACTGATGATGACCGAAGTAGAGACAATACAAAATGTAGAGTGGAAATGGCAAGAAAAGTGTTTCACAAGAAGAGAAATTTATTAGTGTGGAATTACATTTAAATATTAGGAAGCCTTTTCCAAAAGTATTTGTATGGATTGTACCCATGCATGAAAGTGAAACATGGACGATAAACAGTTTAGACAAGAAGGCAACGCAAGCTTTTGAAATGTTGTGCTACAGGAGAAAGCTGAAGATTAGTTGGACAGATCATGTAACTAATCAAGAGGCACTGAATAGAATTGTGGAGAAAAGAAATATGCGGCACACCCTGATTAGAAGAAGACATCGGTTGGCAGGATAGATTCTGAGACATCAAAGGAGCACCGATTTAATATTGTTGGAATTGTGGGGAAGGTTGGGGGGTTGAAAAGCATAAAGGGAGACCAAGAGATGAATACAGTAGGTGATTCACAGGAATGTATGTAGAAGTATTTATTCAGAGATCAAGAGTCTGGTACAGGATAGAGTAACATGGGGAGGTACATCAAACCAATATTTTGACTGAAGAGCACAACAGCAACATGGGTTATAGGTTTTCGTGAGATATCTGATTCTAAATGCCCGTAGAACGCCGTTCCTTTCGCAGAGTTCGCTCAGAAACTGATAGATGTAGCCGCGTTTCTGTCGGGTTTGAAACTTACTGTCATTGACAAGTTGTGACACCGGTCTCCGGCCCCTGTCGGTCAGCATCTCTTTACGACCACTGTTCGTAGGCTGTTTGATGCCTGCAAGTGCTATACCTTGTAGACATGTTGGAAACGCCACGTTTCTAAACAACCGCATCGGGCAAATTCATTCACGTTATGGTCATGGGAACGCTCAAAGACGACAGATCGTTTCTGTCATTCTGTCACATATGACTCAACGTACTGCATGCACTCCTTACAACCGACTGCTGGATACCTACCACATCACTGCCAATCCCTACGTTTGCGGTGCTCGCATGACTGCCTCGATCCAGTTTTACTCTGTGATGCTTCTTTAAGGATGGTGAAAAGTATTTTGAGCATTGATCTTACATACCCCTTTTCACTTAATAATGAACATGTTGTTTAAGTTTACCAATAGTGACGAATTAATACAAGTCATTCAAATAAAAAGCTCCGCGGAACCAAGAAATATTCTAATTCTTCTTTCTTTATTTTAGACTTGCTGACAAACCCAGCATGGCCCAGGTATTTATATGGCCAATTTCCTACAAAAATGCATTGCGTTTGTAGTGTAGTATCGTAACAATTTCAGTTCTCTGTACTCGTGAACATTCCTTTCAAATTTTGAAATGATTTCTACACACTGGGCGCTGCTGCTTCGGCTGTCTACAACGCGATTTTTGGACGTCTCTTTAGTGACGCCTCTTCACGGCTGTATAGGAGGCTATTGTTTTCGCCTACAGGTGTTTCTTTTTCGCAGTTGAAGGCTGTCAAAAGCGCTACCAGGTGCTAGGGATTTCCTTAAGCTGACTCGATTGTAGGAGTAGCTTTGTAGTAAATAATAAATTATTAAAACTTCATGAATGATGCGTATCTTTCACGCTTCTCATTACATATATATATTATGCGTCTTCACGTTAGCCGTATCGTCTGTCTTTTGATAGTGGGAGAGGGGCAGGAAACAATGTTTAATATGTTTACTTGGTGATCCTTGTCTTACTGAGCCCCAGTTGCTTCTCTGCCTCATCTCATTCGCAAAATGTAGGGGCAGTTAAGAGAAAAAGGTATTCCGTAAGTGGTAGAGCCTGCAGAGGAGTACAAAACAAATCAGTTAAATTTCGATTACACCAAAAATCACACAATTTTGAAGATTGTCTACTCGATTAAATATGTAAGCATTACAACCACGTACGAACAAATTGAGTTGGGACCAACACAAAGAAAACGTTTCTGAGAAGGTGAACAGAAGACTGCTTTATATTGGCAGAACACTTAGAAAATTCAACAAATCTACTAAAAAGACAGCCTGTACCAAGCAGTTCCGTCTTCTTCTGGATAATTGCTGCGCGGTATGGGATCCTAGGGAGATAGGATTGGTGTAGACCATGTCTTGAAAATTCGAAGTTGGACACCTTGGTTTATATTATCGGAAAATAGGAAAGAGAGTTGTCAATCTCAGTTTTCTCCTCCGATTGCGAAAACATTTCATTGACTCTCACCTGCATAAGAAGAAATGACCATTGTAATACGAGAAGAGAAGTCAGAGTTCTCAATTAAAGATTCAGATGTTCATTTTTCCCACATGCTGTTGGGGAGCAGAACAGTGGAGAAATTGAAAATGGTTCTATAAATCCTCTGCCAAGCACTCAAGTGTCAATTGCAGACTGTTCATGTAGATTAGACAAGAAAGAAGTCATGCTCGATCTTAAGGCATTGAGTTGTTTCGCTTAGTGATTACAGTGCGCTGTGTATATGGACCTTCAGAGGTTCACAGAAAACGAAACCAACAAATATTTTTAAAAATATGGTCCTAGGCTCTAATTTTTTTATTAATTTGGGCGGTTGACTGAATCTGTAAACAGTACTAATGCTTGCAAAGTGTACGTAATAACTCTCTACAATAGCTAAATCACGGCGTGTGCAAGATGCGTTTCATTATTTGTCTGTTACGCAAAGAAGTACCATAGTGCGAAAAAATTCTGTGGACTGTATTCACTTGACAATGGCCCGAAATTCGAGATAGGTGAATCGGACATATAGGTAGAGACAAACACAATTCAAATCAGAATTTTTTTGCGATGGAATGTTTCATCGAAGCTCAGAGTAAAGAGATATATTAAAAAAGGAAAGAAAGAGATAAATGAAAAAGTGATACGGTCTATTAATTCTTTCTTTGATGGTTTTGGCTGCGGAAAGATGGGGACCGGGTGGTTCTCCTAAAGAGTAGCCGGTCTTATTTTCTCTAGCTTTGCAAATATAGTACCTTGGTTTTAGAATATTCCACCATCGTTGGAAAAGCGACAGAACACAAAGAAATGAAAAATAACGATTATAGGCATTTTAACGAGCGGTTATGCTTCGTACATGTAGTAGACAGAGGAGAGATATTTAGGATGGTAAAATACATCCAGAAGATAGCCATTTGATGAGAAATTAGTGTTGCAATTTCACTGCAGCTGAATACACCGTGAGATGAACAAATGCATACAACGATCAGTTGTACCTAGATTTAAAGCTGTGAAATGCAAAGTACTCGCGTTTGCATTACGGACAATGGTGCGCTATTAACATCATTTTGTGTCAATAGAAAAGCTCTCATCAACAATTTGAAGCAAATATGAAATGGACCGACTGCAGGGAATTTAATTGCACGGAAAATGAATGGTTATTGCGGTTTGATGTCAAATTTTCACATCGGTGAACAGCTTTAAGAGGAATGTCGTCAAAAAGCCTATCGTTATCAGTATACAATCTGTGCAAATTCCTACTTTCCGTTCAGCTTGTTACTAGCCTAATATGTGTCTGGACAGTGTCGTCTTTGCAGCCATACCACAAAGTAGCCTATATTCTCAAAAAGTGGAAAGAAATTGTAATTTTTGTGTGATATGTTAAATGACAGCAATTTCACCAATATCTGCGGCACTGTCACAACGGAGTCTTCCATTTACATGCGATTCGGAGGGACCATCCTAAAGAGCGGCAGCTTAATTCCTTCTATTCCTCTTCAAACGGAAACATAATTTGTACCCGAAAAGGAAATATTTTGCCAAAATACGGTATAAAAAGCAGATTAACAAATTTTATCTCTTACAATAAGTCCAGTGTTCTTTGATTACTGATTCAGATCAAGTTTAAAGAAAAGTGCTCTATTGAGATAAACGTTTTAAGCGGAAGGGAACTGAACATTTAACTATGCTATATTGCATTACCTCGTTGGCGGTTCTCTCGTCAACTAAGTTCTAATGTGTATACCCTATCTGTTGAAGGATCTCTGATGGGTTCCAGTTACCGGAAATGCGACACAGAATATCTGCATGACAATCTGCAACTCAGTGGAAGAAAACAGTTTAAGCTGTTGAGCAACTGAATAATTTATCGCTACGGGGCTTTCGTAAGGCGATTAGGTCTGTATGGTAAGTAATCGCGTTGAAACTTGCTGGCAGATTAAAACTGTGTGCCGGACCGAGACTCGAACTCGGGACCTTTGCCTTTCGCGAGCAAGTGCTCTACCAACTGAGTTACCCAAGCACGACTCACGCCCCGTACTCACAGCTTTACTTCTGCCAGTACGTCGTCTCCTACCTTCCAAACTTAACAGAAGCTCTCCTGCGAACCTAGCAGAACTAGCACTCCTGGAAGAAAGGATATAGCAGAGACATGGCTTAGCCACAGCCTGGGGGTTGTTTCCAGAATGTAATCGCGTTGATTACACTTCAGAAAAACTCAAGAATGGGTTGCACTTGTTTTCTATACGGGCCTCCTTTGCAGATATGCTTCACTTTCTTATAATTCTCCCAATAACCCTGCGTCTACTACTCGCCTTTGCTACAGTTAAACCCACTTGCTCATTGCACTTCCTGTTGCCTTTCCATGTTACGCCCAGATATTTAATCGACGTAACTATGCCAAGCAGCTCACTACTAATACTGCATTCGAATATCGCAGGATTATTTCTCCTACTGCACATTTTGAGCAAGCTGCCATTCATAAGCCTTAGCTCAAATTCCAGTTCATTCTGTATCATATTCCAATCACTCAGCGACAATGCGACGTCATCAGCAAACAGTCGCAGCCTCTTCGTGTATGAAGAGAACAAAAGGAGTCCTATCATACTTCTCTGGAGAGTCCTGACGATATCTTTCGTCTCTCAACAACATTCGCAGCCCAAGGGGACGTACTAACTTTCGATCACTAACGCGCGTCCCAGAATTCTTTCTACTACTAGAAAAGTAGTCCATAACGGTTTGTACCACACTTCGAGTTTTCTTAAAGCACTCACTTAACTTCACCCAACCGATTATCCTTATTTCATTCGCTTTGACTACTATTAACAAAGTAAATGAAATGACATAACATGTCGCTTCGTGGTAATGTACTGATACAATAAATTTTCGATTTTTTTCTTGCAATTATCTTGGCTTTCTCCATTTAGAGGGCGAGACAACTGCAATACACGAAATAGAAGTATTGTGTAGGTCCTGGATTGGATTACAGTCATCGATGATGTCTTGTTCCGGTTTACAACAGCACCATCAGGAAACTTCTCAAACTATTGGACACAGTATTTGATAAATTGTTTATCTATACTGAAAACATAAGTCATCATTTTCGGTTTCCTTTGTTACTTTCGTTTGTGTCGAATATTGACCGTCCCATGAAAGTACAGCGTTCTGGAAAGAGCATTTCAGTACTGACTGAGTCGTCATTGCTTGTTGAAATACTTCTTAGAAATGGTTTATAATTCCGTAGAATCACCTATAATATCAACTAGACATGACCGGTTTCGGTTGACACCGGTTATCTTCATTCGTAGGAAGAAGCTTGTAGTTCATTCACAGGCACACTGAGAAAACAAAGCTGCCAATTTCATCGAAGGAAAAGCATTGCTTAGATGACATTTTATGTACCTACTAGCACCAGTTTCGGCCGAATAATACCATCGTAAGATTTGAACGTAAAATACAAGCTGTTGTTACCACTGGTGTAAGCTCTGGTGCGTCGTTGTGACGGCAATGTTGATCAAGTTGTTTGCTCAATGCGCTTGTGAGTGAACCGCCGTTTTCTCATGTGGGCTGAAGATGGCTGGTGTTAGCAAAAAACGCTGATTTGTATTAAAAATTGTATACGATTGCACAAGCCAGTAATTCATTTTTTATATACAGCATTCTGTCTATTAGCTGTTGTTTAAAAAAATTTGTCCGCTCCTGTTGTTGTTGTTGTGGTCTTCAGTTCTGAGGCTGGTTTGATGCAGCTCTCCATGCTACATTATCCTGTGCAAGCTTCTTTATCTCCCAGTACTTACTGCAACCTACACCCTTCTGAATCTGCTTAGTGTATTGATCTCTTGGTCTCCCTCTACGATTTTTACCCTACACGCTGCCCTCCAATGCTCCCAGCGATGCCCTCCAGTGATCCCTTGATGCCTCAGAACACGTCCTACCAACCGGTCCCTTCTTCTTGTCAAGTTGTGCCACAAACTCCTCCCCAATTCTATTCAATACCTCCTCATTAGTTATGTGATCTACCCATCTAATCTTCAGCATTCTTCTGTAGCACCACATTTCGAAAGCTTCTATTCTCTTCTTGTCCAAACTATTTATCGTCCATGTTTCACTTCCATACATGGCTATACTCCATACAAATACTTTCAGAAACGACTTCCTGACACTTAAATCTATACTCGATGTTAACAAATTTCTCTTCTTCAGAAACGCTTTCCTTGCCATGGCCAGTCTACATTTTATATTCTCTCTACTTCGACCATCATCAGTTATTTTGCTCCCCAAATAGCAAAACTCCTTTACTACTTTAGGTGTCTCATTTCCTGTTTTTTTTATATCCTCCTTTCAAGACACTCTCCATTCCGTTCAACTGCTCTTTCAATTCCTTTGCTGCCTCTGGCAGAATTACAATGTCATCGGCGAACCTCAAAGTTTTTTATTTCTTTTCCGTGGATTTTAATATCTACTCTGATTTTTTCTTTTGTTTCCTTTACTGCTTGCCCTCATACCTGAAGTAAATTACACATCCAGAGTGAGAAAGTATAGACACAGTTGAAAGACATAAAAAATAGCTAAATTAATACGAAATAACACGAAGTGTTTGCAAGTCCACTCACGTTCGGAAAAAAAAAAAAAACAGAACACCTTGAACGACTAGAGGTAGGACGTTCATATTCACGGGACCTTTACGTTAGCACGATCTGCGGGAAGGATTATCATTTGAACCATGTCGACCCACGGGTTCAATGTCAACGTCGATATCACGGTGCAACACCACCTACTGGTAAAATGTGCCTGCGGTTTCGTTGTCGCTATAAACCGAAGGATCTGAGCAGACGTGAAGTATGCATCGCATATCAGTGGGTTTGAAAGAGGGCGTATTATTGGTATGAGAGAGTGTGATGCATGCATGTGGGAAACTGCTGCTCGTGTGGGACGAAGTGTTTCGACTCTGCAACTGTCGTGTGCAGAATGTCGCACAACTCAGACTACCACACGAGAAGATCGACATCTCACCCGAATGGCATTGCAGGACAGATCCGTGTCCTTCTCGGCTATAGTGCAACAGTAGAACAGTGTAACACACCGTACACTGGCAGGGGTGACAGTGCGTCGCCATTTATTACGGCAAGGGTTAGGCGCGCGTCGTCCTCTTCTCCGCTTTGGTGAATATGCAAAAGCATGCTAGACAGCAATGGTGTATGGAACGACGTTGCTGGAGACAGAAATTAAGCCATACAGTGCGTTCGGGCGAATCCAGGTTCTGTTTGTTTGAAAATGATGGCCGCGTTTTGGTTCGCCACGGATAGGAGGAGTGGCATCTGCGTGACTGCATTCTCAAAAGACATATACACTGCTGCCCATTAAAATTGCTGCACCACGAAGATGACGTGCTACAGACGCGAAATTTAACCGACAGGAAGAAGATGCTGTGATATGCAAATGATTAACTTTTCAGAGCATTCACACAAGGTTGGCGCCGGTGGCGACCCCTACAACGTGCTGTCACGAGGAAAGTTTCCAGCCGATTTCTCATACACAAACAGTAGTTGACCGGCGTTGCCTAGTGAAACGTTGTTGTGATGCCTCGTGTAAGGAGGAGAAATGCCTACCAACACGTTTCCGACTTTGATAAAAGTAGGATTGTAGCCTATCGCGGTTACGGTTTATCGTATCGCGACATTGCTGCTCGCGTTAGTCGAGATCCAATGACTGTCAGCAGAATATGGAGTCGGTGGGTTCAGGAGGGTAATACGGAACGCCGTGCTGGATCCCAACGGCCTCGTATCACTAGCAGTCGAGATGACAGGCATCTTTCCGCATGGCTGTAACGGATCGTGCAGCCACGTCTCGATCCCTGAGTCAACAGATGGGGACGTTTGGAAGACAACAACCATCTGCACGAACAGTTCGATGACGGTTGCAGCATCATGGACTATCAGCTCGGAGACCATGGCTGCGGTTACACTTGGCGCTGCATCACAGACAGGAGCGCCTGCGATGGTGTACTCAATGACTAACCTGGGTGCACGAATGGCAAAACGTCATTTTTTCGGATAAATTCAGATTCTGTTTACAGCATCATGATGGTCGCATCCGTGTTTGGCGACATCGCGGTGAACGCAAATTGGAAGCGTGTATTCGTCATCGACATACTGGCGTTTATCACCCGGCGTGATGGTATGGGGTGCCATTGTTTACACGTCTCCGTCACCTCTTCTTCCCACTGACGGCACTTTGAACAGTGGACTTTACATTTCAGATGTGTTACGACCCGTGGCTCCACCGTCATTCGATCCCTGCGAAAAGCTACATTTCAGCAAGATAATGCACGACCGCATGTTGCAGGTGCTGTACGGACGTTTCTGGATACAGAAAATGTTTGACTGCTGCCCTGGCCAGCACATTCTCCAGATCTCTTACCAACTGAAAACGTCAGGTCAATGGTGGCCGAGCATCTGGCTTTTCACAATATGCCACTCAATACTCATGATGAACTGTGTGTTGAGGCTGCATGGGCAGCTGTACCTGTACACGCCACCCAAGCTCTGTTTGACTCAATGCCCAGGCGTGTCAAGACCGTTATTACGACCAGAGGTGGTTGTTTTTGGTACTGATTTCTCAGGATCTATGCACCCAAAATGCGTGAAAATGTAATCACATGTCAGTTCTAGTATAATATATTTGACCAATGAATACCCGTTTATCATCTGCATGTCTTCTTGGTCTACGAATTTTAAAGGCCAGTAGTGTAGTTTCGACTCAAGGCCTTATGGTGGGGGTGCTGTTGGGTGCAACCATAAATTACAGCTGGTGCGTGTCCCGGCCGCGGTGACCAGTATGATCTACGTGAATGTTATCCCGCAACCGTAGCCATACCGTTTCTGCAAAACATCCCAAACGCCATTTTTCAGCAAGACAATGCATGACGACATGTTGCTGCACGAACACTTTCCTGATGTCGCAGGGCGTCAACCTTTTGCCCTGGACCCCCAGATCACTAGGCTTGTCGCCAATCGAAAATTTGTGGGGTATGGTGAAACGACGGGTGCAGTGCTGTGATCCAGTGCCAACCACCACAGACGAACTACGGAACCAGATGAGTGTAGCATGGATGGCTATACAACAGGACGGCATTCTCGCCTTACACGTGTCTATGCCATCAAGCGTGTGTGAGATAACAGACGAGTTGTGGCGTCCTGAAAATATTCTAAGTTTGGAGTTGGCCTGGCCGTGCGGGGGCCTCTGCGGACCGCGGCTCGTCGGCGGCCGCGTGGTTCCAAGCATTGGCCGGAGCAAGAGGGGCAGACCCAGCACGTGGTCCAGGCGGACCGCGTGGCTGGGAATCCCATGTTTACGTGGTGTCGAGGACTGTGCTTTCTGTCGATGAAGGAGATGTGTATGCCGGGAGTGCCAAAAATGGCGGAATTTGTGAAACTATAATAGAATACATTTCACAGCTCATGCACAGCCAGAGGAATCATGACAACTTAAAAAGAAACAAGTGGATTACTATTATTTGCACGACGAGTCTGATGGTGTAATCAAATTTTAAATATCTTTATTAGTTCAAAGTTTAGTATCTGACTGTAAATTATACATTAACACATAGCAACTAATTTCCAAAGTCTAATTGGTTCATCCGATTTCGTAGATCGACGTGTCTTTACAAAGCTATTGGTGTAAATCTATATTGTTATGAATTACAGGCATGTAACTTGAATAGTACATCAGTTATTCGAGGTCAAAGTTGCCGATTACTATTTATCGCGTCAGGCCATAAGTACTCAGCAGTTACATGAAACAACGGTAGCAGCATGATTTTAAATATACTCATTCGTCTGTGTCTTTGTTTATATTCGATATACAAGGAGGTCCATTGATCGTGACCGGGCGAAATATGTCACGAAATAAGCATCAAACGAAAAAACTACAAGGAACGAAACTCGTCTAGCTTGAAAGGGGAAACCAAATGGCGCTATGATTGTCCCGCAAGATGGTGCTGCCATAGGACAAACGCATATCAACTGCGTTTTTTAAAATAGTAACCCCCATTTTTATTACATATTCGTGTAGTACGTAAAGAAATAAAAATGTTTTAGTTGAACCACTGTTTTCGCTTTGTGATAGATAGCGCTGTAATAGTCTCAAACATATGGCTCACATTTCTATATTGTAATTTAAAAAACCTACCTGTCACCAACTGTTCGTCTAAAATTGTGAGGCATATGTTTGTGACTATTAGAGCGCCATATATCACAAGGCGAAAAAAGTGGTCCAACTAAAACAGGGTTCCTTTTTTTAAAAATGCAGTTGATATCCGTTTGACCTATGGCAGCGCCATCTAGCGGGTCAACCATAGCGCCATCTGGTTTCCCCCTTCAAGCTAGACGAGTTTCGTTCTTTGTAGTTTTTTCGTTTGATGCTTATTTCGTGATATATTGACCCGGTCCCTATCAATAGAACCCCCTGTATACTATTCATGAAAAAATTGGTTCTGTGTTTTAGAAAGCACAGAGACATTATACTACTGGCCTCCCTTTTGTTTGTATTCAAAATGGCTCTGAACACTATGGGACTTAACATCTATCGACATCAGTCCCCTAGAACTTAGAACTATATAAACCTAACTAACCTAAGGACAGCACACAACACCCAGTCATCACGAGGCAGAGAAAATCTCTGACCCTGCCGGGAATCGAAGTCGGGAACCCGGCCGCGATTTGTTTCTATTCCTTTGATACATGTTTATTTTATTTGTTTATGTATTTAATAATGAGTGTTAGAGCGTGTTTATGGTCCAACCGTAGGAATATTTATTTAATTTCAAGATATTTAAATGTAAATCCATTATTTCGTATGTGATTCAATAAGTTTGTGTGTGTGATTTTGCGTGAGCGCACTAGCCAATCACAGCGCTCATTTATGGGAAGACTGGATGGAAGCGCTCGACAGGGGAGTGCTAGGCGGGAAGCAGAGAAGGGGAGACGCGGGAAAGACTTGGAGAGTGGGGCAGTTTGTGCGTGGTCGCGGGAGATAGAAATATTTCGTAGTGCCGACTTGTGCACTTGTGAGACTTCCGTGGCTTCTGCAGTGAAGACGTAGTATGCGTTGAGAAGTGAATATCTCGCGAGCTATGTTGTTGTTCATAACTAATCACGTGAGGTAGGAATCTATTGTTTCCCTGTTACTGAAGTTATGTTTTATTTAATTGCTGGACCATCGACACCAAAAAGTGTTTTGCAGTAATAAACGGTATTCTTACTTCTTACTTCTGCTATCGTACTCATCACTTAAAGTCGTTAAAAACAGTACCTGCAGATTTTATATAATTGCAATATTTCACTTATAAATTTCTATGTTAAATTCAAAATTCGCAATTGCTGAGTGTTAGGAACCTTTGACCATTCGATTTATGTGTATATTCATATTGTATACTGTAGACTCAGCAGTATTTGTCTTGTAAAGCGGCAGCTACGTATCTCAGCCCATAGACAACGAAACCAGCCAAAACTTTAATATTTCATCTCTGAGTCTGATGGTACGTAGTTGAAGGCCACCACACCACATCATTTTATTTGAAAGCCCGCAATTGGGGGCTCGTCTGGGATTAACGTCCTGCAAAGTGGTAATTCCATTGCTCTCTGTTATTCAGCGTACTACGCGAAGTGTAAAAAACCTTTGCAAAACCAGTAGAGATTTCTTTAGAGTGGACTTCTCAGAAAACACAATGTGAAATCGGTTTTTTTTCCGCAACTAGGTTTCTGGAAATAGTTTAACTACACAATAATTTTCACAATTAACACATGCTATCGATAGATGTCCTAATCTAGCACGGAAAAGGCAATTTGTGTGGGGGCTCATAGTCTAATAAGTTGAGTGCAGGGAACAGCAGCGGTTAGCGCGTTCAACAGATAGGGGAATCGGAGGCGGTTGAAACACTCGGTAACCGTCGGCAGCTACAGTTACATCAGGCAACTTCTCCAGTGGCGGACGCAGTTCAACAGCAGTACGACGGCCGGCCGGTGTGAACAAGCGGTTCTAGGCGCTTCAGTCTGGAACCACGTGACCGCTACGGTCGCAGGTTCGAATCCTGCCTCGGGCATGGATGTGTGTGATGTCCTTACGTTAGTTAGGTTTAAGTAGTTCTAAGTTCTAGGGGACTGATGACCACAGATGTTAAGTTGCATAGTGCTCAGAGCCAATTGAACCCATATTGCTCAGAGCCATTTGAACCATTTTGAGCAGTACGACGGCAGATTCTTTGAGTACTCCAGGGCAGTCTTGAATATCGACTTCACTACAACCGACGGCATCACCATGGCAGAGGGAACCATCTCAGAGCAAATAAGTGCCTGCATAAATAGTGAAGTTCAAGCTCCACCTACAGATCTCACGAATATAAAACGGTCACCTAGTACGTGCAATTCTGGAAACGGAAGTGAGCTGGTCAGTCCGATATCAGATCGCGAAAGTGTAACTAGTAGGAATTCAGGCAACGGGGATGAATGTGGGGGAGATACGATGTTTCGGCTAATGCAAATGATTGAGGGACTGGGAAATAATATGCATACAATGGCAAATAATCTCAGTACAATTCGAACAGATACGGTCACATTGCGAACAGTTACGAATACAATTCGGACTGATATGGGTACAATGCGAAGTGAAATAGGTTCCGCTGTGAAAGAGGAAGTTGAAAAAAAAACCTTGAAAAAGTAATTGATGATAAATTAAAATGTGTCCGAGTGGATATGGGGAAAAGTACACACGAAGGTGTCCATTATAATTATCCGGGCTGTTATGCCGTGGTCGGTTGACGAATTCTGTGTCGATTCCCAACGTTTCGTCTCCGACTGCGGGAGACATCTTCAAGGGGGTCCGTAGCTCAATGGAAGGTCCAACACACCCACTGGCTCGCTACAGTAGCGAGCCAGTGGGTGTGTTGGACCTTCCATTGAGCTACGGACCCCCTTGAAGATGTCTCCCGCAGTCGGAGACGAAACGTTGGGACTCGACACAGAATTCGTCAACCGACCACGGCATAACAGCCCGGATAATTATAATGGACATGATATTTCCGGCCGTGAAAGTCTACATTTTAGTACACACGAAGGTGTAATAGTAAAATCTAAAATCGAATCAGTGGAAAAAGATCTTGGTTAAAAAATGGATAAGATACAGACGGAACTCGGCGCCAAGGTAAGCGACTGTATAATAGCGCAAGATGCTCATAAATGCGATATAAATTTAACAATTAGTGACATTGCCAATCGTGTACGTGAGGGGGAGGAAGAAGTGGGCAAAATTAAAGATAAAATAGAGTCCAGTATCACTAGCGAGAATGAATTAAAAAAACAAATGCAACAAATAAAAAGTGATTTAAATTCCTTAGCCTCTCAACAGGCCACGCCGGTTATAAATATCCCTTGGTCAAATACCGAATCTGTGAAATGTTTCACAGATGACGCAAGATATGACCCAGTAAATTTCTTGGCTGCGTGTAGGGACGCTTTTGTTCACGGTGTGTCGGACGAAGCGTAAATGAAATATGTTAAACGGCATTTGGAGGGTGACCCATAGTCTTGGGAAAATGTTAAATGTAGTTCATGCGATTAAAACGAAGAGTTCGAAAATTGTTATTTGAATAAAGTTTGGAGCGAGGAAAAAGAGACGCGGAACCAAAATGAGTTTTTAAACGGGTCTAGTTACAGTTATGGTAATGGGACGATAAGAGATTTTTACAAGAGCGAACTTGGCAAGCTTATGCATGTGAAACATCCGTTGGGATTTTTAACGGAAGTCACCACGTTAAAAAGGCTGGCTGGCTGGCTGGCTGGCCGGCTCTGAGCACTATGGGACTTAACATCTGTGGTCACCAGTCCCCTAGAACTTAGAACTACTTAAACCTAACTAACCTAAGGACAGCACACAACACCCAGCCATCACGAGGCAGAGAAAATCCCAGACCCTGCCGGGAATCGAACCCGGGAACCCGGGCGTGGGAAGCGAGAACGCTACCGCACGACCACGAGATGCGGGCGTTAAAAAGGCGATTACCCGAAAATTTGCAGTGGGATCTTGTCCACAGTCTATGTGATTCCGTGGACGAATTTCTAGAATTTGTAGGAAAATTGGAGAGGGCTGTGAAGTTCGAACATCAGAGCAAACTGGGTGGTAGTTATCAAACTGGGAATCCAAATAGTCATCAGCAAAATAATAATCGTGAGAGAAATCAATGGAATTCTCAGGGAAATAGTAGCTGGAATGAGCAGAATGCTCGGTGAACGAACGGAAGTGATTACTTCCGTGAACGGGACCCAAGTAAAGAACGCAGATTTGACGGGGGAAATTGACGCGAAGTGCAGTCGCGTAACAACCGGTCGGGGAACGCAGAACGCCCGTGACGTACCGTTCCCTCAGTCACTATCAGCAAGACTAGAAGTCATACCCAATGGCCCCCTTCACCTTAAAGTCAAGAATAACACCGGTGTGTCTCCCCATAACATTGGATGAATGGAATCTCTAGTCAGGTTGTCGCCATACTTGTCGATGATGGCCATCCGGGTGATTCATCGCTGAACACAATGCGACGCCATTCATCAGCAGTGCTTGCTTCGCGGTGCTGAAAGCACTCCATACACAACCGTCTGTGTTGTGCGGTGCCAACGGCAGTCCACACGTGGGGGTGTAATTCCCTAATTCGGCTGCTGCTAACCTCAGACCAACAGTGCGAGATGACATAGAATATTGCACGGAGTCCATTACTTGTACTCGGATGGCAGACGCAATGTGAATGGGTTACGACGTGCTTGGTGCACAGTACGGCGATCCAGCGTTGTAGTAGTGAGGAGTGGTCCACCGGAAGACTGACGGCAAGCATGCTTGCCCTCGTGTTCCTGTGCACTCCAGCATCGGGCCATTCTTACATCAGGACGTGCCATTAACCTGGATATGGAACGATTCGATCAGGCCATGAAATGAAAACTCGAGGTTGGCTTCATGCAAACTTTGTCACTTACTGACAACGTAGGCTTACCAGACGTCCCGGTTTTGCCGAGACATTCACAGTTTTCTCATAAATATTCTGTTTTCCCGACAAAATCATTCAGGACAAAGAGATGTCCCGGTTTTTAATCGAGAGACAAAATTTCTTACTTAGTTAAATATTTGCGCAAAACAATTTTCCCAGAAGCAGAACTCTATACAAATCTATATTTTCACACTACACAGGACCACTGTATTTAGATTATTTTGTCTTATGCCCAAAGAAAGAATAAGAGTTATGTCGAAAAGGAAAGTAGGTATTACGTACACTGCCGCTAACTTTCCGACCTCCCACTTTATGGTCTCGGTAAAAGTAAAACCAAAAACAGAGGAGTTACAAAGGAGAATCACTTAAACCAGTTGTCCTAATGGGACTGCAGCTATACAGAAGTTAGTTCTGTGAAGAATGTGAGCGATGCGGCGTGTTAGCAGCGCTTATTGATTTTGATCGGCATGTATGTACCCTGGCCCTAGCATTCTGCAGGCAAACGAAATCTTAAATTTTAGTATGAAATGTGTAATGTTTGATTACTGATTATCAATGTTACATACCTTTTAGGATGAACAAATTGTACCTAAGTACATGATAAGTGACTAAACATTGTAGAAAGTACACCCAGACTACACTAGTGACCAAAATTAAAACAAAATACAGAAATTTTGTAAGGTTGCGTTTATTTTGCCGCAAAACATTATAAACAGGTGATAGTAACGTAGAAACAATGTAAAGAATACAGAACGTAAACAGCTGCAACAAGCATAACGGTGGACAAAAATGCTCTTCGTTTTTTCCAACTTAACGGATTTGCACATACATTCCAACATCTGGTCACTGTGCTCAGTAGGGGGTGTGGCCACCTCTGGCACGATTGCAGGCCTGACAACGACGGGGCGTGCTGTCATCAGTCTCGTGTTGAGGCAATAACACACATTCTTCCCGTTGAGGTGCTCGCAGTCTTGGAGTGTGGTTGGCGGATGCTGACGTGATGCAAGCCGTCTCCCTAGTGCATCCCAGACAAGGTGTATGGTTTTTTTTATGTGAGGTCCGCCAGTTATGAAAAACATCGTTTTTCTCAGTACCCAAACATATTTCGGCACCACTATGCCATCATCAGTGGGTTTTCGTTTTTATTTATTCTGCAATGTGAACATTTTTGTTATATGATTATAAAATTATTTGCATTTTTTGTTCAAACAACATATCTTTTTCTTTTTCTTGTAAATACCTTTACATTTGGTGACGATGAATTTTCTGGATCACTTTTATGTTAATTATTACAGGTAGCTTCTCATATGCAACCAAACGATGTTGAGTAGAAAGTTTTTGAAGAAACGGTTTGTTGTTTGAACTTAAAATGCACATAATTTTATAATCATTTAACAAAAATGTTCACGTTGCAGAATAAATAGAAAACGAAAACCCACTGATGATGGCACAGTGGTGCCGAAACATGTTTGGGTACTGAGAAAAACGGTGTTTTGCATAACTGGCGGACCCCACAACCAAAAATTTTAACTGCAAACACTGCCAATACAAGGAGGTACAAATCAAAAAGATGGATATAAGCTGTGTGGGATTCAGATCGGAAGAGCGAGCAGGATCCAGCATGTGTGCAATATCTTTCGTTTCCAAGACAACATCAGCTACCCGCGCTCTATGGGATCGAGTATTATCGCCCATCAATACGAAGTCTGTACCTACAGCACCTCGCAACGGAGGGAAATCAGATCCGAAGATCTCGTCACGATACCTTGCCAGTTCACCCGTACAGTTTCATGAAGAGGGGTTCGAGAGTTAAACATAATCCCTGCCCACACCATTAACGATCCCATTTGATATCGTTGTCTGTCCACAATGTTTGGGTCCCGAAATCGTATTCCACGTACGCTCGAGGTACGAATCCATCGAGAATCACTCTCCAGACTAAATCGGGACTCACCTGTGAAAACAAAACTGGCCCACTCTTCGAGCGTCCAGGTGTCATGTTGATGACTCTAAACGTCCCGCTCTGTGACAACTCGTCAGAGGTAGACATGCAGCGGGCCTCCGACAGAAAAGGCCACTCTGCCGAAGCCTTCTTCACACCTCGATACAACACGTCCAATGGATGCTGCGAGTTCACAAGCCAGTTGACGTGCGGTACTGTCATGCCCTCACTGCCACATACCGTGCGGATAAAGGCGCTGCAGTCTGGAACCGCAAGACCGCTACGGTCGCGGGTTTGAATCCTGTCTCGGGCATGGATGTTTGTGATGTCCTTAGGTTAGTTGAGTTTAACTAGTTCTAAGTTCTAGGGGACTAATGACCTCAGCAGTTGAGTCCCATAGTGCTCAGAGCCATTTTTGAACTGCCACATAACGGTCCTATCTTCTGAAGTTCCACGTGATTGGCCCTGTCCTGGTCTTCGGGATACTGTTTCAGTCTCTATAAACTTCCACCAAATTGCCTAAACAATAAAACGATTCAATTAAGCCTTCGGGCCAAATCAGTTTGAGACTGTCCTGCTTCCTTTCTTTCTATGCTCTTCCATCGCAAAGAGTCTGGTAGACATCTTCTCTGTGCCATACTGTGGCGTCTCTGATGTGCACACAGCGATTCTGGATGTGGGGCTACCTGGCAAACATTATCTCATTTCATAATTGCCCTGACGTCATCGTTGGCATGGTTGTTGACCGGAAAGCCACGTTCCCAGCAGAACACGATCGTAAGGACATCTGGTAGACAGTTTATATAAGTACATCATGGATTAGACAGAGGGCGGGGAAACAACGGTTTCTTGCTTTAATTTTGAGCATCAGTGTATTATAATTAAGATGTATAACACAACTTTTTTTACGTCTGAAGAAAATAATTTTATTTGTGTGTAACGCACCTACAATTTCCTTTATAATTCGCAAAATGCACATACATTTTTGCTTCGAGTTTTTGTGCTCCTATATCGTCATAGGCTCATTATCGACTTCAAAATATCGCGACAACTGACAAAAGTAAGCGTAAGTAATGAAGTTAGGTATAAAGTGTAAAAACAAGTTTTCCGGCTTTTTCCCTTTGAAATCTGATCAGCCTATGATGACGCTATCTCACACGAGATCGTGTCATCTCCGGGTCGTTTTAACGTCTGACGCTGTCCATAACATAAAAGGCCTGTTAACAACTCTAAACACGAGAAACACTGACGCACTCTGGTGACCGTTCTACTTGTTACAGGGAATTGCAACTCTAATCGTTTAATTACCCACCGATGGTGTTTACGTGTAGGCAGTTACGATGACATCAGAACACGTCTTCTGGGTCGTTCACGTTCTTCTGTTTACCAGTCAGTCTATTTACACACATCGCTATAGAATATCAACAAAGCAGAAAGCAGAGTTCAGCCAGGGACTGGACCATCCAATTAACTGTGGCCATTACCTCTGGAAAAGCATTTCCATTTTCGAGGAGATGTCACGGTTATATTTCTTCCTGGAGTCTGTCCGAAGTGGAAATACGTCAAAAAAAAAAAAAAAAAAAAAGAAAAGAAAAACTAAAATAGAAAATGCGTAACTCTGTTTGTTTATTATGAGGTGTTTGTGTGCGTGTGTGCGTGTGTGTGTGTGTGTGTGTACGGGAATGAGATTTTTTAGAGCTCTTAGGTGAGGTCACTATAAATACAAACGGATTTCACGCTTTGCTTATTGCGACGTGCGGCCCGGACGTTATCTGCAGCAGGCGTTATTAACGGACCGGGAAAAAGCTGAATTAGCGAAGCCACGCTGCGGTGGTGGCTGGGGTGGATAGCTGGCGTGGGGTGAGGACGTGGTAGCGGCCAGAGGGTGGCGGGAGGGGGGGGGGGGGGGGGAGGGCGGTTACGCACAGTAGCTGGCCGCCGGCGCCGTGCTCATCTGTAAACACGCCGCAGCGCTGTTTACCTTGCTCAAGTGTCGCGTCGAATGCAAAGCAGAACCTGTTTACCTCCGAAATTAAGCGCAACGGTTTCTTAACGTAGGACCAGGAGAATCTGTGCGTCTACGAGCTCCAGTAAACCCGCGTACTTAAAGCAGATTTGCTTCCAGAATTGTGTCGCAAGAGATGTTACTATTCGCATTGTCCCCCTCTCCCCCGCCCGCCATCTCCCACCCTCTCTCTCGCTCTCCATCCTTCTCCTTCTCTCTCTCTCTCTCTCTCTCTCTCTCTCTCTCTCTCTCTTTCTTCCTCTGATTAAACCGCGCGCGCACACTCTTCGTCTCACGCGCGAGTATGTCTTCACTGCTGCGTTCTGGTCACATGTACAGCCAACGAAAGGGTCCCAACTTTCAGTTCAGTCACTCGTGAATACGTATTGTCTCGAAAGTGAGGAAAGGAAACGGAAAGACGGAATATCAAATTCTGTATTAAAAATGTATTCACATACACTGACGGAAAAATATCGCAACACCACAACGAGTTGTGCGAGATAAGCGGGTAGGCGTTGTTCCTGCATCTGATACGTGACGTCTGTTTATAGTTCGCTGCAGTCGCCTAAGTCTGGCGCCAGTGGTTCCAGTGCGAAGATGCAGAGCAGGTTTGCTTTAAATACGCCCTGTGACAGTCGTGAGGATTAGTTATATCTGAGATAGGATGTAATGAGCTGTGGTTAGTAAAGAACGCTTTTAGGACGACGAACACGCCGTTGTCATCTGCTCACTCATTTCGAAAGAGGTCATGTAATAGGGCTACAAGAAGGTTGTTCCTTCCGGGCTATTGCAGAAAGACTTGGGATGTAGCCATTGCACATGATCGCTGGCAGTAGTGGCCGCGGAAAAGTATCTGTCGCAAGAAGACATGCATCCGGACGGCCCCTTGCCGCTACCGAGAGGAACGGTCATCGTACTCTGCGTATAGTTGTGCCGCATCGTACTGTGTCTGCGGCAGCAATCTGAACAGCGATTGGCACCACAGTGTCACAAAAACTGTTATAAATGGATTAATTCAAGGACAGCTCCGAGCCAAACGTCATGTAGCTTGCATTCTACTGACCCTAAAGCACCACCATTTGCGCCTTCAGCGAGAGCTAGTTGTAAGGCAGCGTGGAGGACTGTCGTGTTTCTGACGAAAGTTGGTTCTGCCCCAGTACCAATGATGGCCGCGTGTTGGTTAGGAGGAAGAGAATTGAGGGCCTGCAATCACCCTATCTGCGTGCTACACGCACCGGACCTGCATCTGGAGTTATCGCATGGGGTGCGATTTCGTATGACAGCAGGAACACACTCATGGTCATACCGCACACCCTAACTGCAGATTTATACGTCATTCTGGTGACACGACCTGTAGTGCTGCCGTTCATGAACAGCATTCCAGGGGCTGTTTTCCAACAGGATAACGCACCTCCACATACCGCTTCGTCACCCAACATGCCTTACAGAATATCGATGTATTGCCTTGGCCTGCTCGATCAGTAGATGTGTCTCCAGTCGAGCGTGTATGGGACATCATCAGACGGCAACCCCAGCGCCATCCACGACTAACATTAACCATCCCTTTATTGACCGATCAACTGCTACAGGCACGGAACTTTATCCCACAAAATTACATCCGACACCAGCACGACACAATGCATGCACGTTTGCATGCTTGCATTCGACAATCTGACGGTTACAGTGGTTATTAATGTTGAAACGTCCCCATTGAAAAATTAAGAATGACTCTGCTGGTAAACTTCAACGTTATTTGATTTTCAAACAGCTGAGCAAAACTGAACGTACTCAGACAGATCTCTCTTTACTTATTCTGATTATCACTAAACTGACACACAATATTTTTAGCGCAACGCAATCCGACTTTCAATAATCCCTACAGAAGAATGGCCCTGACTAACAATAACCTATGGTTTTCATGAATCACTTATCTTACAAAAATCTTCGTTCCTAGGGCTACTACAATACAGCGAGCGCCAATACTGCCTGCTAAATAAAAGATTCTAACTACTGAAGGCACTAACTACTGATAGGCATAGTGAGCAAATGATAGGTTTTGATAGAGAACAAAGAAAGTATTTACCTTAATAGCGTTCAAAAGTTATATATATATATATATATATATATATATATATATATATATATATATATATATATATATAATTTTATGACATCTAATAAACCAAAAATCCTTTTTCTGGAGGACACACATCCAGATCAACCGCTCAAAACTCTGTCATCTCTCTCCCCACATCCACCACTGCTGGCGGCTCACCTCCAAGGGCCCAACGTTACGCGCTGTTCACATCCAACTGCCCAACACTACACAAGCGAATATTCCAACAAAGAGTCCAATCATACGCAGACTGCACACAGCACAGTCAGCGATTTTCATATAGAGCGCTACATGTCGTTACCAACATAAAAACCTAAACAGCCAACTTACAATGTAACACAGTTTCACATCTGCAATGGTTTTTACGCATATACGTTAAACTGTGGCACTGCAACTTTAACCACATGAATACGTTACCTAGACAAATTTATTCCTAAAATTTCATGACTATGCGTTAATTATTTCTTGGCGTTAGGTTTTTTTTCCATCAGTGTTGACCATACAAATCTTTGTCTGCAGCATAGGCTCACAAATGAGTTACATCGATGTTAGCAACTTCGGTGATGATAATGAAACCAAAAAATAAAAAAAAATAAAAAAACACCGTCCAAACAGGCATTGAATGCCCCACAGTACAGACCAGCCGCCATGTCGTTCTCAGCCTTTAGGCGTCACCAGATGTGGATACGGAGGGGTATGTGGTCAGCACAGCGCTCTCTCAGCCGTTGTGTTTTCGTGACGAGTGTCGCTACTTTTCAGTCAAGGCTTCACAAGGCTGGGTGAACCCCGCTTGCCAACAGCACTCGGCAGACCCGGACGGTGACCCATCCAAGTGCTACGCAAGCCTGACAGCACTAAACTTGTGTGATCTGATGGGAACCGGTGTTACCACTGTGGCAGAGCCGCTGGAAGATAAACAATGAAGACTGTTTAAAAAATACGACCTCCTTATCCAGGCAGTTGAGGCCCGAGAGCTGTCTACTGGCCGCCGTGTCATCTTCTGCCTTGCGGAGCGACGCAGATCGATGTGGACAAGCATGTGGTCAGTGCACTGCTCTCTCGGCTCTTTTGGTAGATTTACAGACCGTGGAGAAGCTACTGTTAGTCAACTAGCTCCTCAGTTGGCACATCAAGGTTGAGTACACCCCAGAACAGTCCTCCCCAAAAAAAAAAAAAAAAAAAAAAAAAAAATTGTAGTACCGCTAATGTAAAACTTCGTGACTTTTACAATAATGACAATCTCTTTGGTGACAGTACGCCATCTTCTGGAGGAACGCAATGACGTTTTTCAAATACCTTTTAAATAATATTGTGAAAAATATTTTTTCAGTCAAGGCTAATTAATGTGAACAAGGCACGAAGTCCTCATAGAAGCCGAGTACGATTTGGGCCCAAATGCACTGCGTAAATAATTCCGTTCTTAGCTCATATCCTTGTGCAACGAACAGCTTCGTATGAGAGGGAAACAGCGCAGATCACTCCTACTTGCAAAAGAAAGTGTAACAAATCGGTTGTGCAGAATTAGTAACAAATATTATTGATGCCCGTTGCCGGTTCGAGAGCATGTTCTAAGCTAAATCATTACTACTAGGATCGTTCTTTAAGTAATGCCCCATATTTTTTTCTCAGAACATATTTATTTTTAAGAGTCAGAATTTGGTGACAGTATACATCAACAGAAATTGTCCTTGTACTATTTTTCTACCTAGTGTCCATCACGTTCTATGATCGTACGTCAGTGTTGCGGAAGGGCATGCATTCCCTGCTGGTTAATGCTCTTTTCCTGTAGGCGTAGCCATGTATTCATTACATGACTGACACACTCGTCATCTTCAGACTGTACAGCCAACTGTCGAGTTGTGATGCGCGGTCGGCACGAATAATGGCAGTCGCACGATTCAGCTTGTCTGGAGCAGTGGTTGTGACAGGGCGTCCCGAGCGTGCTGATCATGGAGCTCTGTTTCTGCATTTCCTGAGGCTGTAACGTTCTTTACCCATAACCCAACTGTATTCCTATCAACTGCAGCATCGCCATACACAGTGCACAAACGTTTATGGATGTTCACCACGGTTTCTTTTTCTGCACAAAAGAATTCAATAACAGCATGTTGCTTGTAACGTGAGTCGTATATAGACACCCTTTTGACGCTGTACTACGGCTCTGCCACCTGCCACAACGGTTTTAAACTTCACTAGTGCACAGAAAAAATGCGAAGCGCCAACATGGACATTTGTCTGTGTATATTAATGGCTTTTTAAAAAGAATGTGGGACACTACTTATTGAATGACCCTCGTTCGTGTCACAAAGAAAATAAATTAGGCCTACTGTTCTATAATCAGCACGGATTCAAGGAAAACTACTCGTATGAGACGCAGCCTGCTTTCGTCATAAAGGACGTTTTTCCAGTAATCGGTATAGGTGAACATGTTGTTCCCATTTTCCTAGATTTTCGGAAGGCGTTTAACATTGTGTCACGTCCTTGACTGGAAAATAAAGTTAGGTCATAGAGAATATCTTCATAAAGTAGTACTTGTCTTGCTGAAAACTTGACTAATAGAACCCAGGGGATTATACCGGATGACACCTGCTATGCAGAAACGAAAGTTACATCGCATGTGCCCCAAGGAAGAGTAATGTTCTGACTACACACAAACGAAAGGATGTGTAGCTCAGTAAAATGATTCGCTGACAATACCGTCATGTCCAAAATAATATCGTAGTTGGCAGTCGTCAGGAAATGGAGAAAACTTGGAATAAGTCTCCACTTATTGTAAAGAATAGCAAGTGTCTAAATTTGTTATACATGGTATAGAAAACGATTGTAACTAATTATATTATTTGCGGTAAGTATCCTGAGCACGCCGAACCACATAGGTGTTTAGGGATAATTCTAAGAGGCGATATGAAATGCTTGGTTTGGTGGGTTCCAGGAAAATGTAACGCATCTATAAGGGGAATCACATATAAGACGTTAGGGCGGTCAATTCCTGACTACTGTTACACTGTTTGGAGTCCTGATCAAGTAGGCATGGCATCAGAAATCAGAAAAGTTCAGGGGCGCACTGGTAGGATCGTAATAGGTCGGTGTAGCCCATACGAATGTGTAACGGAAATGGTCGGGAAACTTAAAAGGGAATCCTTGGAAGAAAGACGACGTAATTCTCGCGAGCCTTTTTTGAATAAACTGTTATACGAAATTACCATCGTATATCTCATCTAGATATCATGAAAGTGTTGCGTACAAAGCCAGAGTTACACAATAAACACCGCTATAGGCCGTCACCAGACAGTCACAACCACTTGCCCGGCGCCTCTCAGCTGAGCCGGCCGAAGTGGCCGTGCGGTTAAAGGCGCTGCAGTCTGGAACCGCAAGACCGCTGCGGTCGCAGGTTCGAATCCTGCCTCGGGCATGGATGTTTGTGATGTCCTTAGGTTAGTTAGGTTTAACTAGTTCTAAGTTCTAGGGGACTAATGACCTCAGCAGTTGAGTCCCATAGTGCTCAGAGCCATTTGAACCATTTGAACCTCTCAGCTGAGAATAGCAGTCTCCGGCTGCCGCTCAATAACTCTAAGCTCTGTCCGCCCCGATACCTTAAATGTACGAGCGATAGCTACAGCGTTATACTTGTGCACAATGATAACTTGTGGACCCACAAAGATGCTTCCCTTACGGGACGTCTGTTAGAGAAATTGCTGCCGGCGTCTCTTCTGCCACCTGTCACGATGCGCACATTACACCCTCACTCTCGCACCTCTCGGCATTCACTCATGAGTATAGTTACGTGCACCCAGACCTCCCCAACACTCGCGAGAGACGTTTACAGGTACCTGCTAAGGCCCATCCCTCGCAATCTGATTGAGAGGAAGGTCCCGACGACCCTATGGCCCGCAGTGTGGAGAGCAGTCCAGAAGCCGTTCCTCCCCACGCGGGTACGAGCCGCGTGGTACCAGATGGTGAACGGCAAAGTTGTAGCACGACAAAGGCTGCATGTTATTTGGATGACGGATTCCCCCCTTTGCCCACGTTTCCACCTCTTGGATACTGATGAACACCGTTTAACGTGTGGATCGGCGTTAGAGGTATGGCTGCTAGTGCAGAAGATCCTCGCCTGCTACCTACGTATCGCGCCTCGCACAGTTGAGCACGGCTCCTCCTTTGTCCAGAGGATACTTATTTCCCACCTGCGAAGACTCACGCTCTCACATGGTTTAAAGGCATGTCCATATACTACCTCTTTCGAGATGATAAGAAGATGGTACTTGATTACTGCAAATTTCTCCAGGACAGTCATAGCACACTTGAGCGTACACCCCGATACCGACAGCTGTTTTCGAACTATTTGAGCAATGTCTTCGATAACGCCCCTCACAGTTGGGGAGTACCGGGCAGAGGATGACCGCCGTAATGGACCTCCACACGCTGCGAAATGTTTTATCAACTTGGAACATGGAATCTGTACGCAGATGGGCCATGCACATGGAATGGCGTGCGGGATTTGGTTACATTTTTCTTTCTTTATTATCTATCATCTTAGTTTCAAATTCGATTTCATAGTTTAGAAGGAACTCTTGTTCTCTTGTTGCTACGGATGTACATTCTAATTTTGTTTGTCGTAGCTGAAAGACACCTTTTTCCATATAAAAAAAACGTTGGTAGAAAAAAAAACAAGAAACAAAAAATAAATAAACAAATAAAAGAAAGATGGTTAGGGCACGGACTCTTACGCCAGAGGTCTTGGGTTCGGTTCCTCCTCCAGCTCTTTTTTTTCTTCTTTTTCATTTTCTTTTGTTATTCAATAAATTATTCAGAAAGTTTCCCAAACCTACATTATCTTTAACAAATTAGTTACGTTATTGAATAAAAATTATATAAAAAGTCCTACGGGCCCGGGTTCGATTCCCGGCTACGTCGGATATTATCTCCTCTCAGAGACTGGGTGTTGTGTTGCGTTCATCATCATTTCAGCCCCATCCGGCGTCCAGGTCGCCCAATTTGGCGTCGAATGTAATAAGACTTGCATCCTGCACCAAGGCGACCAGACCTGCCCCTCAAGGGCCTCCCGCCCAATGCCGCAAAGCGCTCATTTCCATTTATCCTAAGCTCTTTCTGCCACCTCTTACTACGCGTGGTATAGAGTTGTAAGAGTACCGTTGGTTACTGTAGTGTGCCATAGGAAAGCAGAGACTACGGTAGTTTTACAAGTAGCATTGGTCAGTTAAGAATACAATCGCTTTACCTATTCGTTAAGCGTGTTTTGTACGTATAGGGTGTCACCTCACTTAGATCTCTTTGTTTGCGTAAGCAGTCAGTGTCTTTCTAGGTTCTCCAAGAAACCGGAAGCTGTGAGCCTGCTAGAAACTGAGTCAAGGAATATAAAAGGCGGCGTAATCTGAAGAACATTTTGGTTCAAATGTTCAAATGTGTATGAATTTTTAGCGGACCAAACTGCTAAGGTCATCGGTCCCTAGACCAACACACTACTTAAACTAACGTATGCTGAGAACAACAGACACCCATGCCCGGGGAGGACTCGAACCTCCGACGTCAGTGGCCGCGCAGTCAGTGACATGGCACCTCTAACCGCGCGGCCACTCCGCGAGGCAACATTTTGGTACTACATAGCTATCCTGCTGTCTGTTACTTAAAAATAAACAGTATTTACTGCGGAATTCAAATTGTCAGTGTTTAATTCAGGTTTTACTAGAAAAATGTCAATTTGTGAGGTGTAACAGAGAGGCGCAGTAGTAAAAATGAAAAAATTTACAGATTAATTGTGTACCGCTACAGAACGCAATGTTCTGGAAAAAGGTAAAATTTAAGAAAAAGAAAAACAGAAACATATCATATGTAAATTAAAGGGGGAGCACTGCTGTCAGGTGCAGCGGGAAATTAAGCGGAATCTCCGGCGACGAACGAGAATGTGTACCAAACAGGGATTCGAACCCGGGTTCTCCCACTTTTTTTCCGATATAGTTCGTCGTGTTTGGTCTGGGCGGACGTCACAAGACATCCGTTAAGTTGATCGTTAATCGTTGATTCCTTGACTCAGTTTTTTTTCTATTACAGAGAGCACGCAGCCCTCTGACCGAACATGCTGATCTACCGTGCCGGACTTACTAGGCAGGTGCGTTGACCACTGTGCCACCCAGGACACAGCTTTACAGCACCTTCACGGACCATCTCGGCACGCCTCACGGCCTATCCACACTCCCACTGAGCGCCACCTGTCCACACTCCCTGTCCACTACACTCCCATTCGCTACTCAGAGATTCCCGCAGGACGTCGCACGAATTTGAGGATTCGCACTTGAAGAAAGCGGATCCATTGCCTAGCTAGGCTGATCAATTATATGAACGCACGGTGACTGTCCGAAACACCAGATACGATTTCTTGTATTTCGGACAGACGCAGTGCATTCATATAAAAACATATCAAACATTGCTTCGATATTTCATCGAGCGTACAGAAAAATGTTTCGATAATGTATACACAACATTCACACGTATCAATAATAACACGAAGCTCTTGGTTTGATCAAGATGATGAATATTCCATCCAGTGCAAAATAACAACAATAATGACATAGACGTTTATAACTTTTTGCATGTAAACTGTACTTGCGTCCAAAGTAATTGATTTGGTCTTATAAAACAGAACAGGTTACGCGATCGACTAATTTTTACTACTTACAAATAAAATGCAATTTACGTTTTTTAAGCATATAAAATACTCAGTGGACTAAAACTGAACGATGTCCGGTTCTAATTACGTGAAAAACTAAAGAACATCGAAGAGAAGTAGTCAGTTCCCAATTTTTCTGTAACACATTCATTTATGTGTTTCTTTCTACATGTACATCTATACTCCAGAAGCCACCTGACGGTGTGTGGCGGAGGGTAACTTGAGTACCTCTATTGGTTCTTCCTTCTATTCCAGTCTCGTATTGTTCGTGGAAAAAAAGATTGTCAGTATGCCTCTGTGTGGGCTCTAATCTCTCTGATTTTATCCTCATGGTCTCTTCGCGAGATATACGTAGGAGGGAGCAATATACTGCTTGACTCCTCGGTGAAGGTATGTTCTCGAAGCTTCAACGAAAGCCCGTACCGAGCTACTGAGCATCTCTCTTGCAGAGTCTTCCACTGGAGTCTATCATCTCCGTAACGCATTCGTGTTTATTAAATGATCCTGTAACGAAGCGCGCTGCTCTCAGTTTGATATTCTCTATCTCTTCTATCGACCCTATCTGGTGCGGATCCCACACCGGTGAGCAGTAATCAAGCAGTTGGCGAACAAGTGTACTGTAACCTACTTCCTTTGTTTTCGGACTGCATTTCCTCAGGATTCTTCCAATGAATCTCAGTCTGGCATCTACTTTACCGACGATTAATTTTATATGGTCATTTCATTTTAAATAACTCCTAATGCCTACTCCCAGATAATTTATGGAGTTAACTGCTTCCAGTTGCTGACCTGCTGTATTGTAACTGAATGATAAAGGATCTTTGTTTCTATGTATTCGCAGCACATTACACTTGTCTACATTGAGATTCAATTGCCATTCCCTGCACCATACGGCAATTCGCTGCAGATCCTCCCGCATATCAGTACAATTTTCCGTTGTTACAGCCTCTCCATATAATACAGCATCATCCGCAAAAATCCTCAGTGAACTTCTGATGTTATCCATAAGGTCGTTTATATATACTGTGAATAGTAACGGTCCTTCGACACTCCCCTGCGGCACACCTGAAATCACTCTTACTTCGGAAGACATCTCTCCATTCAGAATGACATGCTGTTTTCTGTTATTAGGAACTCTTCAATCCAATCACACAATTGGCCTGATAGTCCATATGCTCTTACTTTGATCATTAAACGACTGTGGAGAACTGTATCTAACGCCTTGCGGAAGTCAAGAAACACGGCATCTACCTGGGAACCCGTGTCTATGGTCCTCTGAGTTTCGTGGACGAATAGCGCGAGCTGGGTTTCACACGATCGTCTTTTTCGAAACCCATGCTGATTCCTACAGACTAGTACCAGTGCTACCAGCACTGCCGTTAATCTTACAATTTACTGCTTCAATTATGTTCTGTTGTCAAAATTGACGACCCGTAGTATTGATAGAGAGCAACTCTAGTCGTATCGACCGCCGAAATTGTTTACACCTGCCATAGGGAGCGTTTTTAACCGCGGACTACATTGTTTCCCCCTTGTACTGGCGGACAAGGATACGCTTCCGCCGAGAGGCACAAAATGCGACACGCTGCGGACAGCCGGCAGATTCGAAGGCGTCCGATTGCAAAGCCTGGGCTACTCTCAGGTTGGAATCTCCGTCTTCGAAGATTGTGTCTGTCTGTCTGTCTGCCCGTCTGCCCGCCGCTTACTGCTGTAGCTGTTCGTTCGTTCGTCCGTCCGTCTGTCCGTCCGCCTGCCTGCTCGCTGTCCATCACTGCCGCTACCGCTGCTGCCTGCTGTCCGTCCGTCCGTCCGTCTGTTCGCCGCCGCCGCCGCCGCCGCCGCCGCCTGGTCGCCGCCAGCCGGTGCTCGCCGCCGCCTGGTCGTCGCCGCCGTCCGTCTTCGTCCGTCTTCGTCTTCCTCCGTCTTTGTCTTTGTCTGTCCCCAGTTTGTGTCCTTTTCTTTTCGTTCTGTGCGTTATTGTTTCTCCCTGTCCTCATGTCTGCCCCCACCACCACCGCCACCACTACCACCACCGCCATAGTCTATACTTCCCCTTCCGCCACCCCCCTCCTTCCATCCCACCTCTTCTCACCCTCCCTTCGCCCTCGCTCTTTGTTGCCCCCTCTCCAGCTTCATCCTCCCGCTCCTCTCGATCTGATCCTTTCCCCCCACTCCCCCAGCCTGTCACTGCAGCTCCGGCTCGGGTGGTGGCCCGTCGGGCCACTGTCCATGCCCAGATCTCCCCGTCGCCTTCGCCATCGCCGCCGCCACAGCCACCGTCATCGTCGCCATGGCCTTCACCTTCACCATCACCGTCACCATCTCTGGCACCGACTGCTGCGTCCACGCTGGGACCTGTCCCTTCCCGCCACCTCCCTATAGCTCCTGTCCCTCGTATCACCACCCGCCCTTCTGCCGCCATTAAACGCCCTAGTGGCACCACCACCTACTCTGCTCCCAAAAAGGCCCCACCCCGTCCTCCTTCCCCCCCCCCCAAGATGCCATGGATATCTCCCCACCTGGCCCTGCTCCCTCAGCCTCCTCCTCCTCCTCCTCCTCCTCCCCCCTCTCTATACAAATACCTCTTCTCCCCTCCCGATCCTGCCCTTCTCGAGGCCCGGAATCTCTCCCACCTCCTCTGCCAACACTTCCCTGGTGCCCCCATCTCTCTCCTCACTCCCAGACGGGATTCTGTGCTCATCTCCTCCCCCAGCTCAACCCTCCATACTGACATCCTCTCCCGCCTCCCCATCACCCGTTTTGGCCCCAACGCCTCCCTCACCCCTGCTCCTTCTCCATCTCCTACCTGCCAACCCCAACCCTCGCGTCGCCCGCCGACCCTCACCACCGTGATCACTCGGCATAGTCCATCGATCATGGAGGAGGAGGTGTTGGCGGAGCTCAAGGCGCATCCCACACTGGAGGTGCGGGCGGTCCGCCGCATTTTCAACACGGCCGGCCCCACTTGCCTTATGCGGGTTTTCTCCGAGGACGCCCGCTCCATTGACCGTCTCCTGAAGGAGGGTGCCCTTCTCTTCAACCAGCGCCACAAGGTCGACCCCACCCGTTCCCCTCCTCAATCCCTGCGCTGCCAGAGGTGTCTGCGCTATAATGCACACCCAACAGCTGAGTGCCGCGAGGCCCCCACCTGCCCGCATTGTAGGCAAGCGCACTTCCTCCGGCAGTGCCCTAACCTTCAATCCCCTCCATCCTGCAATACCTGCAATCTCCCCCATCCCACCTACTCCCAAAAGTGTAAAGCCCGACCCCCTCCAACCACTCCTGAACTCACCGTCCCTGTCCGTCCCCTGGACGCCCCCATCCCTCCTGGAAATTCCCTTCGTCCCCCCCCCCCCCCCGCTGAGGACATCATCAGGTTCCTCACAATCGTCCTTCAAAATGTTCATCCCTATCAGCGCCCCCACACCCTCCAGCAGATCTCCCTCGCCGCCCGTTCCATATTCCAACTCAAGATGTACGCCACCTACTCCAACAACCAGGCCCATTTCACCTTCTCCCGCCTTGACACCCTCATCTAAATCCCTGTCATGGCGCGACAGCAATGTATCCTTTTCAACAACATCCGCTCCCTTACTGCCAACAAGAACCTCTTCCAGCACACCCTTGCCTCCCACCGCGTGGATACCTTCCTCCTTAATGAAACCTTCCTCCAACCCCACCACACCATCCACACTTCACCCTATCTCCTCCACCGCTCCGATAATCCCCTCCCAATAGCGCGTGGCGGAGTTGCTATTGGTCACCGCCGCCAGATCCCCGTTCGGCTCCAACCTCTCCTTCCTGACCCCACCGAACACCTGATCCTTAGTCTCTTCTTCCCCGGCCTTACTGTTACCTGCGCCACCATCTATGTCCGCTGCAACGCTCCTCTTCCCTTCGACCTCCTCTCCCACATCGACCGTACCTTCTCCTCCTACGTGATCGCCGCCGACCTCAACATCCATAGTCGTTCCGCTGCCCAGTTACGGCGGTGGCATCGGTTCGTCTCCACCCTTCAAGGCGATCTCGTCCCCTTCCCCCGGCACACCCGTCCTGAATCCAACTCCACTCCCGATGTTATTCTCTCCTCCCCCAACCTCCTTGGTCGCAAAACGCTGGATGTCCTGGAGCCTATTGGTAGTGACCATCTCCCTGTCCTCATCACCATTTCAGATGGACGTCGCCCCTGACCCGACCCTCATACTGACCCTCCCCCTAAGTATGTCCATGACTATTCCCGTGCCGACTGGAATGCCTACCGGTATACCCTCTCCACCCAGGTCGATAGCCACCCCTTCACCTACCGCCACCCTGACGATGTCACCCATGCCGCCTACTTTCTCCGGCAGACCTTGTCTGAGGCTGTGGAGGTCCACGTCCCTACTGTCGCCGTCACCCCCACCGTCCTACCTTACCCCCACAGGCCGTTCTCCTCCTTCGTGAATCCCGTCGTCTCTACCGTGCCTTTCTCTGCACACGTGACCCGGACACACTACGACGCCACCGGCAACTCCAGCGACACATTCGTAATTTGCTCGCGGCTAAGAAACGCCGGGACTGGCGACAGACATGCACCCGCTTAAATGCTACCCTACCAATCAACTCGTCCAAGTTCTGGTCGGCCTTCCGTCGCCTTACCGGAACTAAACCCTCCCCCTATTATCCTCTTCTCCATGATGATCACCCTTTCCCTGACACCCTTAGTAAGGCCAATCACTTTGCCTCCTACCTCTCCGATGTATTTTCCATCCCCGATGATCCCCAGTTCGATTACTCCCTCTTCCCGCATATCCGCGATCGAACTGACACCTCCGTCCCTCCCCTCGCTCCTGGTTTCCAGTACTTGGGCAACATTGCACACACGGAACTCAATGCCCCTATCACTACACAGGATCTCATTGCTACACTTCGCACAAAACGCAACACCGCTCCTGGTCACGATCGTGTCACCTACCGTCACCTTCGTGAAGCTCCTGTCTCTTTCCTCTCCACCCTGGCCGGGCTCTACAATGTAGTCCCATCCACCGGTTACTACCCCGACCTGTGGAAAACCTCCCGTATCCTCATGTTCCTTAAACCAGGCAAACCGCCGTCTGCCGTCTCCTCCTACCGTCCCATCAGCCTTACCTCGGTCTTCAGCAAGGTCCTGGAATCTCTCCTCACCCGCAGCATCCACCAGCATCTCCGCCAGCACCGCCTCCTTCCCGTTACCCAGTGTGGCTTCCGGCCGTCCTTCTCTTCCGACGACCTTCTCCTTCATCTCACTCATCTCCCTTCCGAACAGCTTAATTCCCATCGCTCCACAATCTTCCTCTCCCTGGACCTCGAACGTGCATATGACCACATATGGGATTCCGGTCTCCTCTTCAAGCTCCAAACCTTCGCCCTTCCCATTAACTACGTCCGTCTGATCGGCTCCTTTCTCTCCCGCCGTCCTTCCTATGTCACCATCCATAACACAGATTCCTACACCTTTTTCCCCTCTGCCGGTGTGCCCCAAGGCTCAGTCCTCTCCCCCCTTCTGTACCTTTTGTACACGGCGGACATGCCGCCGCCGTCACCCCCGTCCACCTTCTCCAGTTTGCCGATGACACCGCCTTCCTTGCCCTTGCCCCCACCCTACAGCGCTCCCAACACCTTCTCCAATCCCATCTTGACCGGTTCACCACTTGGTGCAACCAGTGGTTGCTCAAGGTCAATCCCTCCAAAACCCAGGCGATCATTGTAGGCAAGACCACCCCTTCCTTCCGCCTCCTTGATTTCTATCTCACCATCTATGGCCGTCCTGTCGCCCTCACTCCCACCCTTAAGTACCTTGGCGTCACCCTCGACCGTCGCCTCTCCTGGACTCCCCACCTCCGGACAATCCAAGCCAAGGCACGCTCCCGACTCAGTCTCCTCAAGCTCCTCTCTGGCTGTACGTGGGGTCTGGACCCCTCCACCATCCTCCACACCTATAAATCCCTCATCCGCCCTATCCTTTGTTATGCCCATCTGGCTTGGATCTCCGCCCCCCCTACCTTTTATAAATCCCTCCAAATCATTGAAAGTCATGCTCTCCGCCTCACGTATCGCATCTGTCTCCCCTCCCCCATGCGGATCCTGTACGATTTCATCCCCTTCCCCCACCTCCTCCTTTTCCTTGAAAGGATACGGATCCTGTACACCTCCCACAAACTCGATCCTCCTCACCCGCTCGTCTCCCCAAACCTCTCCCACCCCTGCCCGCTGCCGCGCCTGTATTCGCACTTCCCACCCGGTCTCCATCTCTCCACCCTCCTTACCCTCTCCCAAGGTGGCTTCCGCCAGCTCCCTCTCCCTGATGATGCCCTCCTCCCCTCCATCCACCCCTCCTACCAACTTTGATCCTCCCGCCCTCCTCCTGTACTTACTCCTCTGGGCACCCTCCCTCCCTTCTCTCCCTTTTCCCTCCCTCCTCCTTATCTCCCCCCTCCTCCCCCGGGCCTCCCCTCCCCTGTCCCTCTCCTCCTGCCCCCGTCTCCTAAGCCATTGGCATCCATTTTTCCTCCCCTCTCCCCCACCTCACCCCTGTTCCCCTCTTGGCAGGTGCCCGGACTCGCACACGCTCAGTGGACATTCGCGCGCCGGTGATCACCGCCATCAGTGTATCGTGTGTGCCGTCATGTTTAGTGTTCAGTTTCGCCGTCACACTCCATTGTTCACTAGTGCCATGGTCTTCTTCAGTGTTTGTGCGTCGTGTCAACAGTTCGTAGTGTGGATTGTCATCGAGTGTGAACGACTTCTTGTGTTTTTGTGTTCATGTGTCTACTGTTTTTTCCCCCCGTTTTTGTAAGTGATGTCTCTTCTCTGTTTATCTCCTTGTACTCTCTTCGGCTGAAGAGCGGCGTATTGTGCTGCTGCCAGCCTACCTGATTGTTCAGGTGTCAAAATAACAATAACGTAAAAAAAAAAAAAAAAGGACAGCCGGACAGTTCCGCACCAGCAACTAGACAGTTCAGCTCAGTGCCAGCAGCCAGCTCACTACAGTACCCTGAAGACTGTCGCTCTGTATGGAGTACTAGGACAATTAACATTGTGTCTAGAATATTACATTCAGTTATAGTGACAGTATCATAGGTTGCCAAGGAACAGCAAAATAATTTTAGATATAATTGTGCTCTATGCAGGTCATCAAGTGCCACTCACCAAACTATAAGAGAGTTAAGTAGCATTTTGTAACACACTCTTTACACATACATCTACACTTATAAGCCAGAAGATTATGGCCAACTACTTAATAGCTAGTTTGTCCGTCTTTGGAACAAAATACATCACTGATTTTGCGTATCAGGGATCCGGCACGTTGTTGGTATGTTTGCGTAGGTATGCTGCATTAATGTCTACGCACATGTCATGTAACTCGCGTAAATAACGGGCCGCTGATCTGGGTACGCGGTGATGGCACCCGATATCGATTACATCTGGCCAATTTGCTGCCGAGACTTCAACGTGAGTTCATTATAATACTCCTAAAAGAACTGTAGCAAGTTTCTGGTTCCGAGACACAGGCAGTTATACTGCTGAAAGATCCCATCGCCATCGGGGAAGACATCAAGCATGAAGCCATGCAAGAGCTTCTTAGCTGTCAGCGCGTTTTCGATTACTACTACTGGTGCCGGCCGGTGTGGCCAAGCGGTTCTAGGCGCTTCAGTCTAGAACCGCGCGACCGCTACGGCCGCTGGTTCGAATCCTTCCTCTGGCATGGATGTGTGTGATGTCCTTAGGTTAGTTAGGTTTAATTAGTTCTACGTTCTAGAGGACTGATGACCTCAGATGTTAAGTCCCATAGTATTCAGAGCCATGTACCCCATTTGAACTACTACGGGTCACATAGAAACGCTGGAGAATGTCTCCCATAGCACAATACTGCTCCCACCAGCCTGCGTCCGGACGCGATGAACCTCACGAAACGCCGGCCACGGCATTTGTGGAGACCATCGACGTAGTGTAGCAAACATGCGATTCACCTGAAGATCCAACACGTTTCCGTTGGTCGATGGTCGAATCTCGATGGTACCGTCCCCACGGCAATCGTAACTGACGATGCCGTTCGTTCAACATATGAAAACGTAAGGGTGGTCCGCAGCAGATCTCCTTGTTCAACGGTGTACGATGAACGGTTTGCTGCGAAACTCTTGTGCGTGCACCAGCATTGTGCTCTTTACGCTGAGATACCACAGTTCAACATCTATCCAACTTTACAGAGCAGACAAGCCTCCAAACTCAACATTCTGTGAAGAGTCGTGATCGTACGACCATTTAGCGCCTAGTGGTAATTTGGCTATCTTTCTACCGCGCTCCGTAGATGCTCACAACTGTAGCACTTGGACGTTTGACCTGCTTTGCTGTTTCCAAGATACCCGTTCACAGATTCTGCCTCATAACAATGTTCCCTTTGTCAAAGTCGCTTATCTCAATGGGTTTCCCCATTTACAGCCCATATCTTGGCTAGGGTGATGTCGTCCGTGCCTGCTCCGCTTACATACTTTTGTTACCGCGACACATTCTCGCAACGTTATCACGTGGCGTCCAACATCGCCGTGGGATAATGTTTTGACTGTTCAGTGTATATCCACATGATTACTCTGCAGTTCGCACCTATGTGACTAACAGAGGGTTCATCAAGCCACTTCCACTCTCGAACAGCGAGCGGGTAAAACGAATACTTCAATCTCTCTGTGCAAGCTCTGATTTCTGTTTTCTATTACAGTGACCATTTCTTACCATGTAGATGGAAGCCAACGAAATATTTTCCCCGATAGCTGAATGGTCAGCATGACAGACTGCTGTCCTCAGGGGCCCGGGTTAGATTCCAGGATGGATTGGGGATTTTTTCCATCGCGCGAGATTCGACCTGGCGACCTTCGGATTACGAACCCGAGCGCTTACCGCTGCGCCACGACGCTGTAGAAAATTATTAATCGTAGAGAGTATTTCACCACAACGGTTTCTTTTAACTGTCGATTTTCTCGACAACGGCTGAGAAGTGCATCTTGGTGCTTTGCCACATTACACCTCTGGCCATGAGCTTTTTTTATGCGCAGTATGAATCGAATCTGAATTTCACAATTGGCGGCCTCCCCTTGTAAGATGGGCTCAAATAGTTCAGATGGCTCTGAGCACTATGGGATTTAATATCTGAGGTCATCAGTCCCCTTAAACTTAACTAACGTAAGGACATCACACACATTCATGCCCGAGGCAGGATTCAAACCTGCGACCGTAGAGGTCGCGCGGTTCCCGACTAAAGCGTCTAGAATCACTCGGCCGCACCGGCCGGCAAGATGGGCTCAGAATTGCTCGTTGGACACCTCTGTCTTCTCTGTTAACGAGCTGATGCTTTACTTTCTTAAAGCACAAGCTTCCCAAGGAGAAAATCACTAAGATGGGCTCAGAATTGCCCTTTGGACACCTCTGTCTACTCTGTTAACGTGCTGATGCTTTACTTTCTTAAAGGACAAAAAATATCAACTACCTCTAGACAGAAACCGGCCTTAATCCTCAAAGTGCAATACTCTAAAGCTGTCTCTGACACTACCTAAGTAGTGCTTGAAATGTTTCACCATCGCCAGTGAGCCAACCTATTCATTATTATACTCTTTAAACCTTACTTTAAAGATTCTTTCCGTTTGCCCCTCGTACTTCATTTCACAATCCTGACACTTTATTTCATCCCCTACGCAGAGGACCAGAAAATCCATTAGATTACGGGCCTGTGTAATATTGGCGTGGTGCTGGCACCCGATGGCCAACTTGGTGACCAACATTCCAATGTGTGTTCACCAGCATGCTCCAAGCACCAGTGTACCACGATTCTGATCTTGTGACACTGACATTCAGTTAACTTGCTGCAAGATGATATCGCCATTTTCTAGTAGTACACTGCTGTCAGATGCCTCCTATTATTATCACACATCGCAAGGAAGCCCACGGGAATGTCCTCCATAGCTTTCTACTGTCCCCTCTGGCATGACTCCGTGGTGCAGTGCACCTTTGCTTCCATTCACCTGGATGACAGTGTATGCGGACACGAGCATCAAGCTGATGTAAGAAAAACACGTGATTCTTTCCATCAGGTGCCAGTCTCCATTGATCCAAGACCCAATTTCGATGATACAGTGTCCACTGCAATTATAATTGCCGCTGTCTTTCGGTCAACACTGGAACACACACGTGGTCGCCTGCTACGGAGCCCCTTACGCACTGAACGGCGTGTTACGAAACACTTGTGCTTGCACCAGCACTGTACTGCTTCAGACCGTCTACTATCCCACTGTACAGAACGAAAGAGTCTCCCACCTCTATGTACTGTGATGAGGCTCTGTCGTCCAACACCTTGTCGCCACTCGCGGTTTCACCACTTTCTAGAAATGCTCACGATTGTAAAACGGCAACAGCCTACGAGCTTCACCATTTCCGCGATGCTCGTAACGAGGGGCCGGAACATAACATTCTGCCCTTCGTCAAAGTCGCTTATGCCAGCTCAGCTCCCCATATGCGACAGGTATGTTCGCTACAGTGAATCTCTATTCGTCCCTCCTGTGTTTATATATGAGGTTGGTGCATAAGTGCATAGTGTTTTTCCATAAGTTTTTATGAACACAAAAGATACACATAACAAACACTTCAGTTTGCTAAAGCTCTGGTAGGTTATCGATTCCGCGAGTGTAGTAATCACGTGGTACTGAGACGAAGAAATCGATCTATGTTCGGAGCGCTTTTTCATCCGGAGGGTAAGTTCCCTGAAGTTATTCAACAGATTGCGCAAAACGTGAAAATCTGCGGGCGCAAGATCGGGGAAAACTGAAGAATGGGATATAACCCATTGGCTTTGAAAAATGACAAGTTACCACAGATGATGCACTGGAAAATCATAGGCAGATGTTGACAATGGAATGTAGTACAGAGAAAATTGGTCGTGGTCGTATACCACGTATATACACATTTCGAAAGTAAAGGTACACACATCGCTTTTTTTGAAATAGAATATCCTAGTATCTTATTACTTAGTTGATCTATGTAGATCACCTAAAGGATGGGATACTAGTGTTAGCGAAAGCGAAAAAAAATCCACATACGTAACGCTGGCATGGAATATCTCAGCTGACATGTGTAGGTTGTATACCGTATTTCAGTTGACCTATGTAGGTCATCTTAAGAATAGGATATTAGTACCAGGGAAGACGAGAAAAGCGACAAAAGTAGAATTTGTATGCTGTACTTCAGGTGAGCAGTATAGATCAGCTGAAGAACAGGTTACAGCTTTCGTAGTTCAGATGAAGTACAAGACGCCGGTGTTATGTATGTCGTTTTTTTGCTTTCACTATTACTAGTATCCTATTCTTCAGCCGACCTACATTGTACAGGATACGAATCAGTTGCAGAGGAGACAGCAACTGGAACGACTCAATGTCAGACAAAGGCATAATTCAAATTGTGTAGACAAATAATTTCATGTTAGCCTGCCACAAGCTTCAAAATGCACACGCAATATCTATCTCTTAATAACACATTAATTTTTATTTACGATTATGACGCTTTGTCACTGAAGATAACCGATTTGTTATCTAAGGCTCGAAAATAAAGAAACTAACGTCTATATCTAAAATATGAAGCCAACAGTCAAAGCTGAAGAGTTGTATCCAATTCTTCTGTTCGCTCCCAAAATCGGGTGAATAAGGTGGCTGAGGAATGTCTTCCCAACCAAATTCCTGCGCAGCTCTTTCTTTTTCTTTCAGTCTAGCAGGATGCGGGTAGGTGCCCTCACTGAGTGGCATCAATTCACGCGGTTTTCGTGTTCGTTGTTCTTGGACTGCGTCTGCAACACGTCTCAGCTGCTGACAGTAAATGTCAGTAGCGATGGTTACTCCTCGGGGAAGCAATTCGTATCACACTACACCGCTTTCTCACCAGATGCATGACATTTTTTGTGGATGCGCGCAGGGGACGTGCTGCTTTGTTTGGGCTCAGCCATTCCTTTCTTTTCCTTACGTAGCGTAAAGACACTATTTCCCGTTACCAGTAACGGTACAGGTTAGGAATGGTCGGTGTTTTTAACGAGACAATTGATGACGAGCAAGCAGAAATGTACATACGGCCGCCCACTGATTTTTATGATTTTGGCTTAGAGCAGTGGTACCCATACAACCAATTTCTGAACCTTTCCCATTGCATAGAAATGTCACACGATATTGGAAAGGTCACAGTTCACCGCATTTGCCAGTTCTCGAGTGCATTAAAGTGGATAATTCCGAAATAATGCGCTTAAACGATCTTCGTCAAACCTCGAAAGTCTTCCTGAAAGTGGAGAATCAACGTCAAAATGATCCTTCTAACGCGAAAAACCTTTTTTTGCCGTGCTTTGTCCAGTGGCATTATCTCCATAAACAGCACAAATGTTTCCGGCTACCTCCTCTGCTGCCCCCCCCCCCTCCCTCTATTAAACTCAAACACAAAAGTCTGTCAGAAATGTTCCGATTTCCCCGCTTGGCACTTCATTTTCTAGCGTCCACAGCTCTAAGTGACAAAATGATAATAAGTAAAGTCAAATAGCAACAGTGAACTACAAATAAAAAATGGAAATTGGTAAATAAACCCATATGAGCCGGAATACTACATACAAGACAAAAATGCTTCTATCTTATGCACCAACCTAATACATTCCTTACCGAGCTACGCGCCAGCACCCGCAACAAGCGGCCATCAGTTTCACGCTGGACGGTGATAATAATGTTTTGGCTTTGAGTGGAGATGTTACCAGGATTGCGATTATTGCTACCAACTATATTATATTTGGGTACAACCAGGAATGCTTTGATACCATTCCGGATTCTTACAGTGAACCAATTTCTATCATGAACATACTTTCTTCGTAGTGCAACGAGGAATGGTGGAATATTATTGTAGGTATGACGTGGTGGAAACTAATAACAATAAATATGGAAATATTTATCTCGCAGAACGCATAGCATTTCGTGACGCGTGTTATTGAATGTTGATTCATGCTGTTTTCTCTATGGCATCTTGTGCCGTCTTCATCGTTTTAGAAGCAAGTTTACTCTTGGCAGAACAGTTAAGTTTTTCCAAATAATGTACCAAATATAGAACATCTAAATAGAAACTTACTTCTTCTACCATGTCTGAATAATAAATCTAGATAAAGGCTCAAATCCCGTGCCACTACAGAGTTACTGCCTAATTTGGGTTCGGTTTTCTACAGATATCAAGTACTTGTTGACATTATCAGGTTAAGGATTTAACGTACATGAGGAGTTCATTATACACTGGGCATAATAGACTGTGGAAGAATGGAGAAGGAAATTCAACATGAAACTTGCTGGCAGGTTAAAACTGTATGTCGGATCGAGACTCGAACTCTAGACGTCTGCCTTTCGCCTGATAGAACACTTGACCGCGAAAGGCGAAAGTCCCGAGTTGAAGTCTCGCTCTGGCACACAGTTTTAATCTGCCAGGATGTTTTACATCAGCGCACACTCCGATGCAGAGTGAAAATTTCATTTTGTGAATTCAAGATGTTTTTTACAAAGGCATCATACTTGTATTTGCGTTAAACGACTTAGGTGAACAATGGAGAACCTAAATCTCGATAGCTTCATGAATAGTGGAACGACAGTCCTCCCGAATATTAGCCTTACCACGAAGGCTTCTCGCATGGGCGTCAAACGTCGATCAAAGATATTTAACGCAGAGGAATGTTAGTTGCCATTACTTGGTGTTTGCAAACATGTACATGAGAACACCTACTTTTTACTCTGTAAGAAGTTATTGTCTGAAAACGGGTTGTTTTCTTTGTCATTATTTCCATTCCCCTCTGAGAGGCAGGCTGGCAGCGGATAAAACCGCTTTACACCCAAATATTACACAAATTGGAAATATGTTTTAAATATGGAGAAACGGGTGACTGTGAAATGACTAAAAAAACCACAGTGGAGGTTATTTACAATATTTACATGAAAACGTGTGACAGTAAATAAAGTTTTTTTAATAGCATTATCAAACAATACTGACGTTTTTCTTTAAACCATAGAAGTGACTTTGTATTATAGTTAAAATCATCTCACCAGACAAAAAATTACCCACCCCTAGAGAAATCATTACAAGCATTATTTAACACTGTGTAATTCCACCCCTGAACTTGAAAAAGTCTGAATTCGGTTAGGAATTAAGTTCGTAACATTGTGCAGATTCGTCGCATCCAGGTTAAGCCACTCGCTGAAGATATGACTGTGCAATTCCAATAAATTGCGGGGATGCTTGAGTCGGCATTTTACTTATGCTTCAACGAATCCCACATCGTTTCTAAGGGATCAAGCCAAATGATTTTGTAGGCTAGTCGAGATGTAATAGGGTGGGGGGTGTTTTGAGAAAACCAGCTACATTTTCTTCCATCCCCATGGACTTCACTGTTGTCATCATTATGTGCCTGTGCGAGCAATGGCCTCTTGCAGGGTGACCGATACCAAATGTCCATTGCTTTCAGCTACTCTTGCAGTGTTCTCTCGCTATATTTTGGACGGATATTCATTTTGCAGCAAATTCTGACAAATTTGGAAGCGATTTTGATTCACAGTCCATGAACGGTGTTTCCGGACTCTCTCACTCAATACCCATTTCCGACCACTGTACTCAGTCGTGTTTCGTGGTCGCGTGTGTTACACAACTGCCTGTAGACACGTTGAACAGTCTGCTGCGAAGCACTAACAAATCCAGCAACTTCACACATCGTATGCCCATGTGGGTGGCCAAACACGATTGTGCCCTTTTGCCACTTTGCCACTTCCTTACTATTGTCCATGTTAATACACAATGTCCGCTTGAAACACAAATGTCTCACTGGCCGCAGCAAAGGTGATGCCGGTGACGCATGAAAATGATCATGGTCACGGCGGACGTGGAATGATGAGTATGTGCAACCGGAGGTAGCGAGTAAAAGTCAGCAAGGTGGAAGTAAGGTGAGGGAAAAAAAATGGAAGGAGGATATGAGATGGAACGTTGTGACTAGAAGTGCAAGAGCAGTATATCCCGAGACAGACTTCATCGTTGGGGAATAATTGGTAGAAGCTCTGGCAGGATACCATGGATAAGGTCTAAAGGTGCACGGAAGGTGCAATATGGAGGTAGTGGCGCAGCAGCGTACCTAGATTGGCAAGAAGTAGCATATCTTCTATACATATAAAGTCGCGTGCGACGATATCAATACATTCATGCTAATGACAGGAAACCTGTAGCGATTCTGACGCGGTTTCCACTACTACACAAACTGGTTCGCTTGGATGGTTTATACACTACTGGCCATTAAAATTGCTACACCAAGAAGAAATGCAGATGATAAACGGGTCTTCTTTGGACAAAAATATTATACTAGAACTGACATGTGATTGCATTTTCACGCAATTTGGGTGCATAGATCCTGAGAAATCAGTACGCAAAACAACCACCTCTGGCCGTAATAATGGCCTTGATACGCCTGGGCATTGAGTCAAACAGAGCTTGAATGGCGTGTACAGGTACAGCTGCATATGCAGCTTCAACACGATACCGCAGTTCATCAAGAGTAGTGACTGGCGTATTGTGACGAGCCAGTTGCTCGACCACCATTGACAAGACGTTTTCAATTGGTGAGAGATCTGGAGACTGTACTGACCAGGACGCAGTCGAACATTTTCTGTATTTAGAAAAGTCCGTACTGGACCTGAAACATGCAGTCGTGCATTATCCTCCTGAAATATAGGGTTTCGCAGGGATCGAATGAAGGGTAGGGCCACGGGTCGTAACACAACTGAAATGTAACGTCCACGGTTCAAAGTGCCGTCAGTGCGAACAAGAGGTGACCGAGACGTGTAACCACTGGCACCACATACCATCACGCCGGGTGATACTCCAGTATTGCGATGATGAATACACACTTCCAATGTGCGCTCACTGCGATGTCGCCAAACACGAATGCGAGCATCACGATGCTGTAAACAGAACTGGGATTCATCCGAAAAAAATGACGATTTGACATTCTTGCACCCAGGTTCGTCGTTGAGTACACCATCTCAGGCGCTCCTGTCTGTGATGCAGCGTCAAGGGTAACCGCAGCCATTGTCTCCGAGCTGATAGTCCATGCTGCTGCAAACGTCGTCGAACTGTTCGTGCAGATGGTTGTTGTCTTTCAAACGTCCCCATCTGTTGACTCAGGGATCGAGACGTGGCTGCATGATCCGTTACAGCCATGCGGATAAGATGCCTGTCATCCCGACTGCTAGTGATACGAGGCTGTTGGGATCCAGCACGGCGTTCCGTATAACCGTCCTGAACCCACCGATTCCATATCCTGCCAACAGGTATTGGATCTCGACCAACGCGAGCAGCAATGTCGCGATACGATAAACCACAATCGCAATGGGCTACAATCCGACCTTTATCAAAGTCGGAAACCTGATGGTACGCATTTCCCCTCCTTACACGAGGCATGACAACAACGTTTCACCAGGCAACGCCGGTCAACTGCTGTTTCTGTATGAGAAATCGGTTGGAAACTTTCCTCATGCCAGCACATTGTAGGTGTCCCCACCGTTGCCAACCTTGTGTGAATGCTCTGAAAAGCTAATCATCTGCATATCACAGCATATTCTTCCAGTCGGTTGAATTTGGCGTTGTAGCACGTCATCTTTGTGGTGTAGCAATTTTAATGGCCAGTAGTGTATATAATGATGAGAGCATAATTCTGTATTCTGTTTCCTTTGTAACTGGCGTATGGAAAGATATCTCGTGGCAATGATACGAGTTGGTCAGCTACAGAGTCAGCGGGTGAAGCGGCAAACAGCCGTCGCAATTCCAGAGAGCAGCTAATTTTGACCAGACTCTATGTCGGGCGAGAGGTTCTAGCAGGAAAGCGCGTGCTTGGAAAATGAGTGGTCACGGGGTCAGATTCTATTCACACCACGGATATTTCACTCAGCCATTTATACTAGCATTCACTTCTCAATGATGTGGAGATTCGCCATAAACGACACGTGTTCCGCACTCTACTTTAAGCTATAGGTCGCCTTTCTCTGGTGATTTACCTGGTGAGGGATACTGGAGCTGCCAAAGTAACATCCAATTGGAAGGCTTGTAAATGGACACTGAACCACAAGGAATTATTACAAGCAGAATCTATACATAGCTTGTACTTTTACACATATTATATAGTCTCCCGACGTATTTTCCTGTACGTATGTGAAAGGTAATTTTGAGGAACTACTGTAGAGATATTGATAATGTTTTCACTAATTGAGATTCACGAAAAGGTTTGTCAATATAATTTATTGCTTCTACGCTAGACAAGTCGCCCGGTCGTAGATACGTAGTGCTACCATTGCGGGTTGCTAGTATGACATGTAGTGTGGTTTAGATGACTATGTTACATGGTGGTCACAAGTCTTGCGTTTGTACGCTGAACTGTGTCATCGAAGTTTCTTTAACATATTATCACTGAAAACTAGTCAGGAGATGATCTTCTGATTGTAACCTGAGGTACTGTCGATGGAAATATAGAATTAATTATGCAATGTTTTCTTTGGAATAATCATCTCTGGTGCTATAAGGACGCTTCAACGGAGCCACTACGGATTTTCTAAGCCATCTGTCTCCAGTGGTGTCTTGACTTGCGGTTCTGTGAAATATTTGAATCTTGTAATTTTTCGCGTTCGCTCTGTTTATTTTTTAAAAGAATTTTTTGGAGTAATTATGACAGTACTATATTCTCACGTTAGCATTCACAACATAGACCCCATTAATATTTTTAGTAGTACATTTTTTCAATAGACATCCAATAGTGCAAATACGTTATCTATAAATATTTAACCTGAATTGGCCTAGTGACTCCTTTCTAATAACGCGAGTGTCCACGTATTACAATAGTTGTTAGCTCCCTTTCAACGGAGTCGAGAAATGAATGGTTGAATTTTGAAACAGAAAAAAAGCTAGAGCTGGCAATAATGAAATGACCTCTTTGTCCTTCCCGGCATGTTCAGGAAATATAAGACTCTCGCATTTCCTCCCGGGTGAGTCAGCGAAATGGCTCGGCTTTCCGATGTCGCTCCCATCATCCGGTGGTTAGACTTCGTCGTATTAGTTCTTTGTAAGGATGAAAATTCGCACTATATTTCCAGATACGTCCAGTGTGTAGGTGAGATTTGTGGTCAGTATTCCTCAAATCAACTTTCTGATTTCTCCTCAACAAATAACCGACCTAAGATCAGTTTTCCCGGACAACGACGGCACAGTGCGGAATGTTACTTGCAGACTTGCTAAAAATCTTTTTGGAAGGTGTCTTCATGATAACTACAGATAATATAGGGGTAGACTTGCAATGGGAATCGAAAAGTGAGATTATCTGTTACAACAGGACGCGAAAAAACATTCAGTATCAAAGGAATTGGTTTCATAACCAAGAGCTCATAATAATTAAATTCTGTCTTACCACACAACGTAAAAAAGTAAAACTGTTACTTGGTTGATATGGGTGCTATATGACACCACATCATTTTCCTTGTATATGTTAAGGCTGTCCTTGTATCCATCTTAGGTAAGATACTTCCTTATGTCAGATTGATTACTTTTATTATTAATGAGTTAAACGTAACTATGTTTGAATTACTGTCGGGAAGGAGTACAAGGCGAATTTTTCTTTAAGGTAGGTACGTAAACTAGACGCAGTAACATATTCACGAGGCCATCTTTCGTGCCGGAACAAAACACCAACGGTAGCAGAATGTACCACTTACCTTAAACAGTATATCTATGTCCGCAGTTACAAGATATGGGCACCAATTTCGGTAAAGAATAGCTTTAATTGATGACCTATGATCAAATAAGTATGTGATACCCAAAAACTTCACCTAGACTCTAGAATTCTTTAAAATTAATCTTATCGATACACGAGCTGCATTTTAAAGTTAGCTTCATTGAACGAGTGGTCTGCTCACAGCACGGACTTGTCCTCTTTCCTTTTTTCCTTTTTTTCAAACTGGAATTATGAGCTTTGAAGAAAATAGTATTAAAGTAACTAACTTATGCGGTTGATGGGAAAATCAAATATTCTTGTTAGTTAAAAGTTTACTAGACATAAATTCATCTCAATCGCATAACATCATTATACATGCGATACTCTCAACGCACTCTAAAATTTGAAAGCTAGTTTTGGTTGTATAGTCTTAACGAAAAACATAAAAATACATAAATGATATCACTATTAATGACTAATGTACTTTGATGACACCACCTTACGTGATGACAGGCAACATTTTTAAAATGTAACACAGACCATCCTCTTTTCCTATTTAGTTGAAACCAGATGTGGTTTCAAACATGTATAGAAATGATGAATACTTAGTATGTAATAATGCCAGACGCTGGCGGCTGCACTGTCTTACACAGTGACATGCGATACGTCTATAGATCTTTAACCTGCGTCGATACTTGAAAAGTCTGTAAGCACAAACCTGTTTCACCGCACTAAAATACGTTGTACTGCTGCACCCAAATTTGTCAGCATCTTAATTCCTATCAAGGAAGCATCGGTTTTAGAGAAAAGATGATTTATATTGTTGTCTGGTCACTCCTTCACTATCACAAAATACATGTACAGTATTTCGTACTTTGAAATGCCAATCCATAATGTCCTCTCCTCGGTCACCATGTGCATGTTCTTTCGCTGATTTCTGAAGTGATTCTGCGTTACTTGCATAATTATATTTGTGGTGAAAACAGTGGATTGCTTCTTTTAGATTTTCTCTGGTGGTAAACGTAATATCATTCATACACATTTTTTTTTATTTTAGATTTTGCTACGGAGAATATTGTGTTCTCTGCGTAATTTTCCTCCACTCACCTGTATTTATTATTTTAATCTACTTTTTATCTAGCTGGAACCACTGATTTATCTCATAGATTTTAGTAGTATGGTCTATGTGATGTACCACTGCAAGCGTATCTCGCTAAAGTTCCTTAGTATTCTCTACGTTGGTAACTGTAACTTATGATTAAATACGTGCTTGAAAATAAATCTATAGTTTCTTCGAAAAGATAGCAAATAAATTAGGAAAATGCACACCGATAACTTGAAGAAACATAGTAGTATCTCTCTTTTCCATGAAAATATATTTCACAACTGACGTCCCCAATTTCAGCGCTTTGAGAGCTAGATTTTATTTTAGATGGAATCATAGATTACGATTACAATTATTATCAGTTTTAGCCGCTAACCATCTGTAGAATCTATGTCATAAAGCGACGGCGACAAGAGTTTTAATGCAGTATAAATTCCAGCGTATAAGGAATGTGCCACTTTTGAATATGTATTTTACTCTCTGCACAATCCTCCATGTCACCAAAGCGAATGAATACTCTACTGATTACTGATCTCCTAATGCCGCATGCTACATACAGATTCTGTAAAAAGCCAATGGAAGGTCAAAACCTCTTATGGTGGTTATCATACGAGGAGAATCGTTTCAAAACATTTTAAATGCAGCCATGGCCAAAATACAGTTCGATGTGTTTTCACCCCAGTTGTAGTATTATTTCCCATAGTAATTTACTGCTGAAAAACATGAATCGGATCAAATTCGTAATGTGCATACCACAGTCGACGGTTCAAAAGATTCAATATTGTGTTATTAGCCCGCTCTTTGATTGACTGTTCTCACAATTTTCGTCTTGTTCCCCATAGAATCGTGGTCTTGGCATGACTGCGCTTCCGATTACCAGGGAGAGATATTTACCCGTGGGTGAGCGATCGAAAGGAAACAGAATGAGAATTAGAGCTGGAAAAACTAAAAGAAGGTATGAAAAGGTAGCTCAGTAAGTAATAGCATCTGATGACTTTTAAGAATGATCATTCTCATTGCAGTTGGTTGACGGTGAACTGATGTGTTATTTGTGTGGGAAAGACTGTATAAATATATGTTTTTATACTTTGATTGGGCTTTACCGTCTGTGGTTATCACGTGAGAAGACGTATTTAGTTTTAGGTACTTCAACCGAAGTGCACATTTAAGTAATTTTGAACCACCTTGTACTCACAAAGAAGGCTGATTTAGGTGTGGAAGCGTAGCAGTATTCTACAAAATTATGATTCCATCAGAATGTATTTTGTCCCGTGAATTTGTTAGAAACGTATTAAAAGCAATTTATAAATTAAAATGGCGCCCTTTAAGCATTGAGAAATGATTTTAATCGTGAATAACTCTGGAAGATAATCTGATTATCTAGGTCCTGCCGTCGACATTTTAACATACTTCACCTTGACTTAGTAAGCGAAACGTTTAATTTCATTCCCTGTAAAATTGTGATCTCTGCACTTAAGCCGGCCGGAGTGGCCGAGCGGTTCTAGGCGCTACAGTCTGGAAGCGTACGACCGCTGCGGTCACAGGTTCGAATCCTGCCTCGCGCATGGATGTGTGTGATATCCTTAGGTTAGTTAGGTTTAAGTAGTTCTAAGTTCTAGGGGACTGATGACCTCAGACGTTAAGTCCCATAGTGCTCAGAGCCATCTGAACCATTTTGTGCACTTAATACCAGTTGAAACGATGCTCCTCATATTGTATGACTGTGTCTAAAGTAAAAAGGAGTATAATAGGTCGATCGTTCTCCTTCCCGTGAAAAAGTGTCATTTTCTCGAAAAAAAATTGCTATGATGAGGATAAGGGAGGAGAGGCACACGGAAATCAGTCGCAGTACCATTAGTTTTTATTACACTTGCATATCAAGATTTCTGTTACATAGGAAACGAAGGCGCCTCATCGTATGGTGACACGTACTGACGCGAATTTGTTGGATTGTAGCCCAAACACACTGAAGATGGATATTTATATCCGAAATCTATGCATGCAAGAGTAATATAAACTAATGGTATTGCGACTGAATACTATATGCTTCACCTTCCTTACACTCTACGATCGCTGTGCACAACAATATTATGGAATGAAAGTTGTAATGAGGATATCATGGGACAGAAGAAAGTTCACTGATTATATTGGATCAAATAAGCCCTCGGTCACAAATATTAAGTCAAAATTTTTTTTAATATGTGACTTGTAAGTACTGCATCATTTCGAGTCAGTACAAACTTTAATTTTATTAATGTAATATATACCTAATCTTTTAGTACAGTTAGTCAGATTCTGAAGACGACGCTCATAGTAGCGTCGAAACCAGGTCAATTTTGACTTAATATTTGTGACCGAGGGCTTATTTGTTCCATTATAATTCTGACACGTTCACTGAACCTTAGCAGCTAAGTTCAAAGTTTTAAAGTTCATTGATCTTCGGTAATGGTGCAATGCTTGGAATAATAATAATAATAATAATAATAATAATAGCATCGATAATGCGTCTAACTGTACGCGGTTGATGGTCGTTGGAGACACTCGTGAAGCAAATTACCGGCGACGAAGTCACTCCCACGTGATCAGTTATGTGTCACAGCCTAGGACCGACACGAGAACTGTCTGACGAACATTTGAGACTCGCGGAACAGAATAGGGAGCTGCGTGCACCGCCGGGAATTGGGACGCCGGGCAGGGGAGCGCCGCCGCACCGCAGCGAGGCCAGCTGAGGCCTGGGGCGGCCGTGTCTGCAGCCAACAGGTGTGCTAGCAGGCGCAGGCGGTCCCGGCCGCAGCTGCTGTTACCTGCCTGCGCGTCCTCCAGCAGCTGCGGGTGCGGCCGTCCGCCCGCCGTGGGAGCGCCGCGGAGAGCCGGCACGGCAGGGGCGCGGCCAGATGCCGGCCTGATAGGACACGCGCCGCGGCGGCTGCTGCGGCGGCGTCGGCGGCGGCTGCGGCGTCGGCGGCGGCGGCGTCGGCGGCGGGCTGGGCTGAGCGCCGGCGCTGCTCCCCGTGCTGCAGCCTCGAGAGCGGACCGGAGCGGACTGCCGGCGGCGCTGGCCGCTCGCCACCCGGCCGCGAGCGCGCATGCGCCCTGCACTGCGACACGGCGACGCGGGCACCCCTCCGCGGAGGAGGCCGGAAGTGGCGACAACCTGTTCGCAGCCGCCGACGCCGACGCCGACGCCGTGGCCGCAGACGTTTGCCCCGCGTCCGCGGCTGCCCTGTGGCATTTCGAGCTCCGCTGCGGAAGAACAAAAGGTTATCTCGCGCCCACTTTTGTTTTTCGTTTTCGGCCGTGCTACCAAAGGGCTTTGAGGAAATCGCGGTTGACTTATTATGGATTTTTTTTATTGGAGTCTGGGGTGAACTAAAAGCGAATATATCGACAAAACTGTCTGCTGGTCGTAATCAGAGCGTACGCTTTCGCAGCTTTCGGACGATTGGGGTAACACGAAAAAAGAAGACCCTTATTGAATTTGAAGAGATTCTGCTGCAGAGAGTCTTTCTCTCTCTCGCTTTGTCTCTTTCTCACTTCCACTTTCGCTTTCCTTTCTCTGCATGTCTCTCTCTTTCTGTCCCTCTCTGTTCCTTCCTTTCTCTCTGCACTGATGCGTGTGGGAGTTTAAAACTTGTATATATCCATCAGTTTTTCTCACCGTCAATCTCACTCTCTTTCCTTTTTTATTTTACTTTTTGTTCTATTGGAATTATTTCTCACTTTGCTACCTGATTTCTCTTTCGATTTTTATTTTCACTTTTTGTTCTTCTGGAATATTTTCCCACTTTAGTACATAATTACACCTGCAGTTCAGTCCTACCATATCACTTAGGCGCTTTCTATCTGGCAGGGTAATTCGGTTGAAAGGATTGGGCAAGACAAGCTCATATCAACTCCAACACCACCACGCCCACATTAGAGTCAGTGAAAGAATATCCCAGATAGTCGCACGGGGCATGGCGCGGCTGTTTCGCCCATCTATCTCGACTAGTCACATAGTGCTATTCTGTAATGTTTCCATGGCAATGCCTCAGTGTTGTGGTACCTCTACCAGGACCATTGTTTTCTCCTGTATTGTGCAGTGTCTACAGACAGGAAAACGCCGGACTGTCGTGTTGAAATGCATAGAAAAATTAAAAACTACATAGACTCGAAGAAAGTCGAATCCCTTGCAGTAATTAAGCAGCTCCAACCACCTCCTCTTGACTCCACTGACAAAAATTTCGAATACTATGGGTCCCTTCATATTGCTGCCATACCATCTATATTTGAGCCCTGTAGAACTGGAGTGATATCTTGTAATGGATAAGATCCATACTAAACGTCTATCACCTCGCTCTCTAACCTGCAATGCTAATGCTGCTAATAAAAAATGTCATGTGTTGGTTGGTTGGTTGGTTTTTGGGGGAAGAGACCAAACAGCGAGGTCATCGGTCTCATCGGATTAGGGAAGGACAGGGAAGGAAGTCGGCCGTGCACTTTCAGAGGAACCATCCCAGCATTTGCCTGCAGCGATTTAGGGAAATCACGGGAAACCTAAATCAGGATGGCCGGACGCGGGATTGAACCGTCGTCCTCCAAAATGCGAGTCCAGTGTGCTAACAACTGCGCCACCTCGCTCGGTAAAAGTCATGTGTGACAACACCAGTGCAAGCAATTTGAAGAAACACTACTTCGGCGACTAGAGCGTCGATTTCGTTGCTTTTAAATTCAAGACTGATCTGACCTACTTGCAGTCCTTTCCACCAGAGGAAAATGTGAGACGATCAACGGGAATCAAGCCTGGAACCTAAGCGTTGCAAGCCAAAAACTCTGACTACAACACCACGCAGTCAGGTTGCTATTGTTGCTGTGACATTAGCTCTTTTTGTTATGATATTGGACCACAATAAAAGACATGTATCACCTCAAAGAGATGTGTCATCACTACTGGAAGAGAAACTCTTTGATGAATGAGGAAACTGGAAATGTAATAAAATCAGTTGGCATAGATATGAATAATTGGCACTATGACTGGCGACTGGAACAGCCGACGATGAAACAACACAGGTAGCTGTGGTAAGTAGTGAGATCACCCGAGAAAGTGATACTTCCAGCAAAACATACCGAGTCGTAGTATGGCTCAGAGTCAACCTAAACTTTGCAGCCCCTTTCACTGGCAAGGAAAATCATTCAAAGGCTGGAGGAAGGCAAGGCCAAACCGATACCACCATGTCTGCAGTGAAATTATTGAAAGAATATCTGTGATCGTGGCAGTGGGCTTGGCACGGATACTTCGTGAACCGACGTCGGTCAATCATGTAATATGATTTTGTATACATCTCTATGGCAACAAATCAGTGTCGTCGCACCTCTAGAAACGTCTTTCATTTTCACCTGCAGTGTGTTGTGAATACAGGCAAGGGAACCTCGGACAGAAAAGTTTATGAATTCACAGAGAGAAAGAATGTCGAATTCTTGGCATTAATCAAGCAGCATAAGCACCTCCTCTTGACTCTAAGCAAAAAAAAAAAAAAAAAAAAAAAAAAAAAGTGCAAGAAAATGGTTCTCTTCCTATTACTGCCATACTATCTAGATTTGAATCCTACATAACTGGCCTGATAACTTGCAAAGGATAAGATAGTAAACGCCTAGAAACTCGCCCTCTAATCCGAAAAAATAAAGGCTGAGGTTTTTGCTTCTAAATGTGTGTGAAATGTTATGGGACTTAACTGCTAAGGTCATCAGTCCCTAAGCTTACACACTACTTAACCTAAATTATCCTAAGGTCAAACACACACACCCATGCCCAACGGAGGACTCGAACCTCTGCCGGGACCAGCCACATAGTCCATGACTGCAGCGCCTTAGACTGCTCGGCTAATCCCACGTAGTTTTGCTGCTAACAAAGAACTGTTGTGTACCACTTAGACTAATGCAAAACATTGGACAAAACGCTACTTCGTTGACTCGAGGGTCATTTCTTTGATTTTATATTGTAAGACGCCGTGGTCTCCTGACCTTCATTGCTTACGTATTCTGCCCTCACAATCATATTCCGCACATCAAGACGTTTCATTCGAACCCAAACTCGATAAGATAAAGTCAATGTTGTATGAATTCATGTAAACAATATGCAAATAACAAGTAAATCGCAAATGCGCACTGAGGTTGAAATACTCGAGGCTGGCGTACACACACACATTCAAGACTCGACAGCACAAAAGCTTTTAGTTCGGGAGAGGCAAACCACACGCCAGGAGGCCGGTCCCTTCAGAGGACGAGTCAACCTATCTACGTCGGCTGGCGACCACCCGTAGAGCAGATAGAGTTTACCTGAAAGGGAGAATGACCCCATGTTCGGCTTAAAAGCAAATTCCGCTACAATGTGTGGGAGCGACCAGCCTAAGCATTCTGTACGAACATAGCAAGCAGTTTCAGAGGTTTCCACAGAGAGACAGCAAACGCCAAACCCCGATGCTACAGATTTACGGATTGGTTGCCTTAAATGAAACGTCATTCTCCCGTTTTAGAAGGGCAATGCTGATTGGCAGACGATATTCCTGATGCCTTGAGCTGAAGCAGTAATGGAAGAGACCAAAAGATATACCCCTTCATGTCTGGTGTGGAGAGGGGCCATTCCGTTGTCGCTCTTGGAGCGAGAACACATAACGAGAGCGTGTGCGCTAATATGTGTACTCAAAGAGCGAGGAACAAGTCTCTCCTCAGTACTTCACTGGGAGAGCACCTCTGTCGAGAGCGAATTGGAGTGCGACTCTATATTGAGTCCTTTGGATTAAGTGTTGTTCACTGTGTTGGCCACCACACATATTGTGCAGCATGAATGGACAGAGTTATAGTTAAACGCCTGCAAGCGAATTTTTGAGTGGCATTGCGGTGGACTGGTTACCTGATTGGTGTACCACGCCAATAGTTAAACTAGGGGCGAATAGGAGTCCTTGACTTCATCAAGGTGTAGGGAGAGTTTGATTGGTGAAGGTCAATCCAGATAGAACGAGAGTTATCTTACTTGTCAGCAGTGAGTGGCGCAGACAGCAGTCATTGCAGCTTATGGTATTGTGTGCTACAGCTCTTGCGAGCCCCATATTTGCTCCACAACAGTAGACTTTACTGCATTTCACACTCGCCAGCCTCGACCATACCTAGTAACATTCTAACAGATAATTATTCAAGTTGAGTAGGCGTGGCTCTCAGTCATTATGCCAAGTCAATAACAATCTTAAACTTTGTATAGAAATTTCATTAGCAAATCCTATCGTTAAGAGGTAACTTCACATTCCGAAAAGAACCCGGAAATTGCTTGTTCAGTTCATAACTAAAAGTGCCATTGTGATTTCTCAGTATTTTTGCAAAAAAAAGTAATAATAATTTTCATTAGTTTTTCTTACACTAACTTGCACTACCCCAGTACCCTAGTGTCCCACTAGTTACGTAAGAAATTTTGTGAATTTTTGTCTCATTTCCTTACAGCGGACAACCTCAGAAGATATTTATTGCTGAAAGTTTTTCAGGTATTTTTTGTTAAAAATTTAGGAATGTCTGTCTGACTTCTGTAGTAGTGTGGTGGTGGAAATTGCATCTTGCATGAGCCACAGGGTAAAGGGTTCATCTCAGATTAATCCGTTGCGCAGAATGACAGAATAGCACCCACATGTTCACCACAGAATATTCAAGATTGAGCTGACCTCCTTCCAATTATTACCACCAGAGATAAGTTTGAGATAGTCCCAGGTTTGATTCCCGGGGACCTGTCTAAGCATTCCGAACCAAAAACGCCAACTGCTTCATCATGCAATCAGCTTCCTATTGTTCCTCAGAAATTAGTTGTTATTGATGTGGCACTGAACGTCTAGAAATGCCATGTATCATGCAGAAAAGGGTATGACGACTACTGGAAGAGAAATTTTTATGTTGAATGGGGAAACTGAAATTGTAAGCAATGTAAGTCGGTCTAGCTTTGAGGAGCCTGCATTATCTTCCGCAACTGCAACAGCAGATGAGAAATCACCAGAGGCAGCTGTGGAAAATAGTGACATCACCCGAGAAAGTAATACTTCCAGTGAAACATCACGTTCAGCCAAGGTAAGAGGCACTGTACACCCTGTTTCTGTTCTTGTTATTAATTGACATTTCACTTAGTGGCAGCCATTCAGGGTGTGGGAAGGTATTCCATGTTTTAAGAGCTGGTAATACGGAACAAAATAAGGAAAAAAGTTCAGTAAGCATTGTCTCTAAAATCCATACCTTAAAATCTAAGAGCAATTGTTCATTTTGCTATTGTGAAACACGTCTCTTCTACTGTGCTCATAGCTCTTAAGGAATGCGTTACAGAGACCATGTTAAATGAGCATCTTGTCTTGTTTTGGTCCATAGTGCCATCTCTCAAAATATAGAATACGGTTTTAACCCTGTTTGTAACTGTAGCTTGTAATCATGTTCAGCTTATAAGTGTGCTGGAGTGTATACCATCACTACACCACCTATCTTCCCTGTTTCTCGGATGTAAGCCCCAGTCAGGTAACCAGTTCGCCTAGCTCAGTAATAACCCTGCAGCATACGAGAGATGTTTGGGTGTCGACGCCACCTTCACCATAGCTATTGTGTATGACATATTAGCGTAATGAAGGGTTTCGAGGCCGTTATTCAACACAGTTAAAATTTCAGTGATAAGAGACTGTGATGGACATATAAAACAGTTCGTTAATGTTCAAATGCAATTTGCAAACGTATCTACAGCAGAATGTGACGATATGTTAGTTAATAAATTCGTACATCGAATGTAGCCTCCTAGCTAGAAACTTTTAAGTGTACCAGATATCCTGAAATTGAAATTCATTGTTGATATCTTTTACGTATCGCATTGATTAAACGCTCTCGGAAACTGCTAGCTCTAGTAATACACATAAGATAAATAATGATGCACTGAATGGGGATCAGTTTGCTGATTAAAGAAAGTATAAAGAAAATCCAGGCGACATCCGTTGCAGATGTATAGATAGCTGTTCCCAATGAAATGTTGAGTAGACTTAGTAACACCCCTCAAAATCTGTAAAGTCTCTTGGTGCTGTATGGACAAAGAACTGAGCCACCTCCTAGACACCAAGATGAAGCCACCTAAGACAATCTCCAAAAAATTACTCTGTATAACACCAACAAGAATGCGTAAGAATTGCGCATAATATGAGGATAGAGTCAGAGACCAACGTTTGTGGCATCGTATATTTAGAATTCTCAGACGCATGAGGATCAAATAAATATATTGATACGTAATCTACATTACTTCTTTAACCGTCTGGTAGTATAAGGGTGTAAATCAAGCATCAAGAACTCTCGAAAACAGAAATACTGGGTGGTAAACTGTCACCGTTGTTGTCTAATATTTACGTCCATCAAAGTAAGAAATGAAGCAAACTATTGTAAGAAGAGTCAATATAAGAAGGTTATTAACACAAATGGTAAAGTTTGTAGTCAACATAACATATCTGGCATAAAGCGTGGTAGCCTTAGAAAATCACTGGGAGGGTATGGAGAGAATAACTGGCATTGAGGTTTAAGTAAAGACAAACAAAGCTGAGGAGAAACAGATGGCGCATAAGACGAATAACTAACATTTTAACACAAAAAAATTTGAAAACACAGAAGTGAAGGAAGTTAGGTAGTTGCTGTCTAGAATGCGTGGTTATGTGAGACGGACGAAACAGTTGATACTTTGGAACATGACTGGCGGAGGTAACGAAATGCTTCAGCAGGAAAGAGCTCTCCTGCTATCGGATGTTGAGTTGGAAATGCTGACGATCTTCCTCCTGGGTCTGTGTGTTAATGAAACATGACCAGCTGTAATACCAGGAGTGATGAAGCTGTGAGAACTAGGAAGAGCATTAAATACTAAACTCAGAAATTACTGCGAGGTCGGGAGCTGGGATTCACTTTGTGCGTATGAGGCTGGACACGGAGTGTGGGAGAGTGGATGAGTCTGAGCACTATGGGACTTAACATCTATGGTCATCAGTCCCCTAGAACTTAGAACTACTTAAACCTAACTAACCTAAGGACATCATACAACACCCAGTCATCACGGGGCAGAGAAAATCCCTGACCCCGCCGGGAATCGAACCCGGGAACCCGGGCGTGGGAAGCGAGAACGCTACCGCACGACCACGAGCTGCGGACAGTGTGGGAGAGTGGTCCAGTTTACGTCCGGAGGCGTCAGTGACCCACTGGTACCTGTAATAACATTTATTTCTCAGGTAGAATTATAAAGTGACCCATGGTGTCAGACCGCAGACCGACATAAACGCCTGATGTGAAGAAGTGCTGATGGCTCTTCAGCAAGTTGTGACGACGCCACCAGAGGTCAGTGACCCCACAATGCGTTCTGTGCATGGGAAGAAGAAGGCGTTGCCCACCCATACGTTCTGCGCCAGCATGCGGCCCAAACGTCAGCACTCTCTTACAAAGCCTGCCGTACGTTCAGGTTGAGCACAGACGACTGTGTGATCGAGAATGTTGGCTGTCGTGAAAACTAAGCCCTGGTCATCCATCATGAATCGACCAGGTCGGCAGCAAATATTCAAGAGTCGGCCAGGGGGCTGCACGAATGCACCATGTCTAATCGGCAAGATCTGTGATTGATCCTCAGTGGAGGATTGCTGGCCCCACACCATTATTCTCCACATCCGCGATGTTCCAGTAGGCGGCAACAACAGACCATGACAGCAATATGCATCAGGTTGACTGCATCTCGGTGTTGAAATCAGCAACCGAGAAGCAGGCAAGGCTAACTTCAACAACAGGAGTGACATTTTAATTTATTCCACACCTATATTTATACCAATACTCCGCGAATCACTTGACTGTATGCATTGTAGGATACTTCTGGGATCACTAACTGATGTCACCTTCCCTGTTCTAAACGCGAAAGGGAAAAATGATTGTTGGTGAGCCTCGGTATTGCCTCTAATTTCTTGAATTTTCTGCTAGTGATCATTACGGGAGAAGTTATGAGGTGAAGTAATATGTTGTTCGACTCCTCCCGGAAAAAATTCTCTCGAAATTTCAGTAGCAAACCTCTATTTGTTTTATGCGGTTATTCGACTTAAGGTCGCTCTGGATATTTACTCGTAGATATTTTATGGCAAATACTGTTCTCAGCAACTTGTTGTCAACAGTGTAGTTGTACAGTAGTGGATTTAGTTTCCTACAGAATTTATACTCCCACACTCTCTTCGGGTAATCCGGAAATTAGCTTTACATCTTTCGGTTGTGTTCCTCGAAGAACGACATGTTGAGTTCTGTTTGCAAGGAAGTGTTGAATCTAGACGTGAATCTGGTGAGATACTTTGTAAGCTCGAATTTTTTTCACTAAACGGCAGTGCGGGACAGTGCCAAATGCGTCCCTGAAGTTAAGGAACATGGCATCAACCTGAGCGCCGTTGTTTGTTATCTCGTCGAGTTATTGCATCTGACGCGGTAAATATTGTGAACAAGAGGACAGAGGGACAAAGGGATCTCCCCTCTCTCCTATAAAAACAGGTATATTTTCAAAATGCGTTTGAGAAAACTGCCTCAAGTTCCAGGGAGCTGTTGACTACAATGCGTGGCCGTAACGGTCGTCGCCTTGCGCTAGGATAGGCAGAGCTACATAAGTTACATAAGCATATTAACAGCCTGCATAATAACATCCAGTGCACGTTAGAACAGGAAAGTAATGCTGCGATTCCGTTCCTGAAGCTGGAGGTCTACAGAACCATCATCAGGAAAGTGGGAAACCATGTCTACCAGAACCCCACCCACTCCTGTCGGTATCTACACCCTGAATCCCACCATCTTCCGGCTCAGAAGTGTTCCGTTATGACTACGCAGACCACCTGAACCCTCCATATCAGTGATAAAACTATATCAAACATGCATTGGAAGAAGTGCATTGCTCCTTCTGTGCCAGTGGGTGCGACAGCAAAGCAGCAAGAAGAACTACAGGAAACCAGAAACAGAAAATAAAGTAGAGGAATACTGCCTGTGGCGCACTAACCTAACGTCAAAGGCCAAAGGCGTCAGTGCTCACGTAGCCCAGGTGATTCCCTGAGGAGGCTACAAGCCAGTTTTACGGAGTGAATGGAAGATGCAGGGTTTGGCAGGGTGCATTAATTATGCTGTAAAAGCCCTCAAAGACGTGTGTGTATAAGAGATAACATAGCGAGCGCTGTGATGTCTACATTGAGGAAACCACGAGGCTTCCTAGTACTTCAACAGCACAGCATGAGCGCTACGTTCCGCTGGGGCAGCACAACAGATCATCACGTTTGGATCATCATTGCGACTGATTATTAAATTCCAAGAAGCACGATTACGTGCAAAATAAGCGGGGCAGCTGAAATACTGAAGCAGCCAGACGTCATCAATAGAGGAGGTGGCTATAGGCTCCCGGTCGTCAGCAGTCCCGGGACGACGGGCCGTGTGTGATCGCAGGGAATTGGCCTCACCAGCAACAAACAGCGACCCACAACCGGCATCACTTCTTTCCAGGTGAGGACAGAGAAATGCGGCTTCCCGCTGATCTGTAGTGAGCTACCAGTCCCCTACAATCCCTCTAATCCACAAACAGTCTGCCACAAATCCCCTCCCTTTCCGGCAACCTCATTCAGTGGTATATTATGGCTGATAAAATTATAAAGAAGGTGCAACAAATACAACATATCGAAACACTCACTCTCCAGTTAACTAGGAAGGCCTCCGTAACACAACCGAAAAGTTGGTTACTTTACTGACTTGACGTTATCAGTACTCCCGGAAGGACTTAAGTGAGAGTGACACGGACCGCAGAAGCGAAGGGATTTATAAGTTCCCTGATACTGAATGTAGTGGCCGTGGTCGTTTAGCAGTTATAGGACTCCGTGCCTGAAGGTCCCAGCTTCAGTCCTTCAATCCACGTTACGAACGGGGTTTTTCTTTTTTCCAGTCACTCCTGTACGGCCCAGATTCACTTAGCTTGCTATCAGATTTGGTTCCGGGGATATTTCCCTTAAAAAAAAAAAAAAAAAAAAAAAAAAAAAAAAAAAAAAAAAAAAAACATGGTTTCGCCACTGTCACCCGTTTAATGCCGTGGAGAACGAAAGTCTGCACTCTATCTGTAGGTAAGCCAGGAATCTGACCACGAGGTGGGCACCAAACACTTTACTTTTTTTATATTCATATACCACTGCCTAACGCTTACTGCAGTTTATTAACAATTTTTCTCAATCATTACGCAGCCCACTGGAATTAAGAGTACTACAGTGGAAATTAGTAAGAGTGAACTGTAGTTAGTTTTCATAAAAGTAATCGAAGCTATGAAGTATTATCATCTACGAAAAATACTGGATACTATGGGAGGGTCTCATCTCTCTTCTTCACCCTGTATTAGATGACACCACGAGTGATTGCAGTCAAGCAATGTGAGCGATACTAGAAAAGACGTGGACAAATGTGTAACTACCATTTTTACACCGCTTCGTTTCAGCAAGTTCTCGAAATGACACGACTGAAATTCTCAGATAATGCATTTGTCTTTTCTTATTGACTGAGGGACAAGTTCGAATGAGTCGTCCTTGGAACGGAGAAGTGACCGTCATCTATATCCTTCTCCATGTCGTCAATACGCGAGTGGATGGAACCACAACGCACTTAACCCTAGAACAGGAAAGGGGAAGAAATGTTACATTCCTACTAAACCATCGTAAAGTTTACTACTTCACATTTTATTCAAACGAAGTCATAGTTTATAGGTTACGCATTAGTTAATTACAGTTGTTAGGTCTCCAGTGTTACGCTACATATCAAATTAAGCACAGAATTTCTTGTTTTATATTACTGTAATCGTAAATTTTGCCAATGTTTAGTAATCTAGGGTTAACAGAAGCTCGTATATGTTGTGGCAACGTGAGCTCCTTGCTATACAAAAAAACGTTTTTCAGCTGTAGTTTTGAGGCTAAAATATTATATGCTGTCGGTTTTGAACCTAATGTGTTCCATCATTTTGCATCTTTATTTGAATAAGTTTCAACTCCTGTACATAAATCTTAATTGCTGTACATAAAGCACGAGCTTCAAACCGATGTACCTCCCCATCTGCTTCACTGTATAGACAGTAGAGACTGCGCCAGGTAATAACATTCCACTCCCATCGTAAAAGTATTTTCCAGAAATCTATTAATTGTTTAATACATGTTACGTACACTGCAAACTATGCAAAAGCAGCGAAAGCGTTCGCGCTATTGTAGCGAACTATTCCAAGGTTTTTATATAAGGGAATCATTATGAACTTCGGTTCATTTGACATTCTGAACAATGTATTCATGTTTCCTTCAGCAAATAAGTATTCACATTTAAAAAACATAAACGTGTTTACACACAAAAATGAACATAAAACTACTAATTTCTGCTATGCTATAATACAGTGATTTCGAGAAGGAATGGCAGTATTCAGAGATGAGACAGAAACCATCACTCGAAGCAAACCCTTGTACTGCAAGTACTTTGCTCTCGATATTTTTGGAGGAGGTAGTGTGGACTAAAACTAGAAAAAAATGTGGAGTGAACATGGGCTCGAAAACACTTTCCTTAAGAGCTACGAGAACTTGTTCCATAGAAGAAATGTGTTTCATGGTAGCGAAGATGACATTCCTCAGTTACATAGTCCTCTCCTATATCCACTACCACACAAATTTTCCTTCAATTGAACCATGATTTTTTTATTATATTCTACGAAATGTATTTCTTAACCTCTTCAATTAATAAAGAATTACAGTCATTGCAAAAATTACTCTCCTTGCTTACACATCTTACCCTGTAGAAACCACTTAAAATGAGGGAATGCTTGAATGTACGATTTTATAAAACTACTGTTCACAGATGTTATTATAAACAAATTAGCAATTGATTAATGGCTGATATTGATGGTACCTCTGAATCTTTTCTGTCCTTTTACACGACGCGGAGTCGTCCGTAGGGTTTCGCCATCTGACATTCTTCGTTAGAAAAGATACCGCTTGGTTTCTTGCGGCTCTTCCAGAAAGCGCCGTCGTCTGCTAGCTTATTAGACATAAGTGAAACAAAATACAACAGCATCAATATATGCTCTTAGCAGTTCATCCCCTTCTTTCAAGGTTTTTAACCTAACTCCAATAACAAATCTCTCATGTACATGTTTTTCACAATCAAACAGCACACGTGTAAGATCAACTCGAAATCACCGAAAAAAAAGACAAATAAGGTGAAATGAAGAGTGCAGGACCAATCTGAGCAAACTCCAGTCTTACAATAATTCACGACGAAACAGAATCATCTAAACTATGGCGATTCAAAATTCCTATTACAGGATTCTTAGGATTGTAGAGGGAACTTATGAGATGAGGTACTCGTAAGGAACAGATGTACGGAAATATACCGTTTGAATATGAAATAAGCTCCACGGTACACATACAGCGGTCACAATTAGCTCTGACCTGTCTACTATAGGAGCACACGCAGTATGCAGTGTTTCGCCTACCTGATCTCGGCTTCTCTTCTACATGACGAAGGCTGTCTCTTCAGAGTCGCGAATGGAGAGCGTCTGTGGAGCAGCAGAGCCAACCCACCTACATTCGAACGTCTATTTCCTCGAAGCCGATGTTATTGTTGGACGAAGGTGTTACGTGATGTCATAATTACATCAAGGACTGACTGTTATATAGCTAGAGAAGGCCGAAATGCACGCTATAAGCTCACGCAGGTTGGCGTGAGGTCTGAAACAGGATACGGAATGAATGCTATAAAGAAAAGTACGTAGCTGCTGGAATAATTAATTTTAATCCATCATTTGTATACATCGTTCTTGATGAGACATACTTCATACGATAACTATCAATTGCTATGGCGCCTTGCTAGGTCGTAGCCATTGACTTAGCTGAAGACTATTCTAACTATCTTCTCTGCAAATAAACGAGGCTTCGTCAGTGTTGCATCGCTAGCTAAGTCGTCCGTACAACTGGGGCGAGTGCTAGTACGTCTCTCTAGACCTGCCGTGTGGTGGCGCTCGGTCTGGAATTACTGACAATGGCGACACGCGGGTCCGACATGTACTAATGGACCGCGGCCGATTTAAAGCTACCACCTAGCAAGTGTGGTGTCTGGTGGTGACAGCACACTGACAAAGGCGCCCTCTGCCCAGCTTGTGTGCTTAACGTGAAGTGGGGGATTTTAAAGTGATCCAATCTTCAATTTCATTTCACACCCAAAACGTACATTTCCGGTCATGGGTTCCTTATCAAAACTACATGTAATAACTGCTCTACACTTATAGTTCTGTAATAGGAATTTTGAATCAACCTGTATAGCTGTATCTCCTTGCTCATGAAGGCATGTATCTGTAAATTTCACAGCATTAGTAACGTGACTTTTGCAAATAAGTGTAACATTGGAACTGTTTCTGCAATAAAAAGAGATAAAATAAGATGATATTAAATAACAAATCACATTTCATAATAATTCATAAAATCAATTGAAAAGTGTCATGCCTGCGCTTGATAAAGGGGATTTTTAATATGCTCTCATCGCAAAGAAGGAAGCAGAATCTTGAGTTACATAATATTGTGACGTTTTTCGTAGCAATTACTGAGACAAAATGGATCCATTATCTGTATCTCCGTCACTTCATAACATTCAGTGCCATGGTCAGCATATAGCTCACGTTGCTTTCGATATTTCATACAAGAGAGGTATTATTTAGGTACAATGAGATACAAATATTGCATTCTAAATGGAATTAATGATGTGTATTTATTACTTTCCATGGACGAAACGTGAACATTGAATCGACTGCCAATATAAATTCACGGTGTGCGACGATATTTGCTGGTTTACGTCGCAGCAGTAATTTCATTTCGTCGGTCCGTTGAGTTCGTCATTCAGGCACGAACGTGGCAGCTATTTAACGTGCCGTAATAGGTAAAGCCGAAGCTCCGGTACACAGATTTTATTCACAGGCCGAAGCCTGGAGCACCCGATACATTTAATTCCAACGGCATCGGCCATGTACTTATTACCGGATATGACCATCTTTCACTGTTACACTACGGGAAGATTTTCGTACGTTTGGTTATACAGCGGTGGTAGTGTTAGTTTCCATTTATTTACAATGTAAGGAAATAAAAAACTAATGATACGACATAGTCAGAAATGGCAACGTCAACAGAAAACATAATGTCGAAAGAGATCTTTCCTTACCAGTCAATTCAGAGTGTGCCCTACCGCTGAAGTTTCAAGAATTCGGTATTCCTAACGCACAGGACCCGAGCCGTTCTCTAAATCAAAGGCCAGTAACAGTTGACTGTTAAAATATACAGGGTGATTTTTCCCACCTTGTACAAACTCTAGGGATTGATCGACAAGAGGGTAAGGAAAGAAAAAGATCAAGAGAACATATTTCCGGAAACGCATGCTTTCCATACTTAATGCTCCAATTTTTATTATTAGAACGGAATCTGAAGTGAGTGATAGTTCGACACGAACATTAGCCTACTTAGCTTATTTTAATTCGCTTAAGTCGTATGGTATTAAATTTTTGGGTAACTCTTCCCATTCTAAAGGGATATATTTGGCTCAGAAACGAGCGGTTCGGGCAATAAGTGGTGTAAGTTCACAAACCTCTTGTCGACCCCTGTTCACGAGGCTAGGTACTTTGACATTGGCCGCTCAATATATATATTCCTTACAGTCATTTCTTCTAAAAAGTATTATCTTATTCCCCAGAATAGGCAGCTTTCACTGGGTTAATACTCGGCATAAATCAAACCTTTATTTGGATCGGACTTTCTTAACTCTTGTGCAGAAAGATGTGCGGTATACTGCTGCATCCATTTTCAATAAGCTACCATTCGAATTCAAAAACCGTAGCAGTAACCCACGCACTTTCAAATCGAAACTGAAGAGTTTCCTCATGGGTAACTCCTTCTATTCTGTCGAGGAATTCCTTGAATAATTAAGCTAATTCTTGTTGTATTGTTGACTGCATTTACTTAAACTTATGGATTGACTTTATTCGGGTTCATAAAGATTTTATACTTAAATGTTATTACTTTTATGTTGTAATTTCATGTACTGACACATTCCATGACCTTGCGGATTTGCTCCTCAATTTGGTCCTACGGAATTTGATGTCTAAATAAAAATTAAAATAGAGAGCATTTATTCAGTCATACAATGTTACAGAGACTGCGGCCTAATACGCGCCCTACCATGCAGCCATGTGATGACAGTGGTTTCCATGTGAATAAACGAATGCACGTACGCGCCGTAGTACGTTCTGTCTTCCATGTTCACATCGGCCAGGCTGCATCCGAACACTGTCAGAGGCAGCATGAACACTCTGTTCCAGTGTCTCCACATCTGGAATGGGTACACCATACTTTTGATATGGACCCATAACCAGAAATGGCGCTGGATGAGATACGATAAACGAACAGGCCATGTGATTGGACCCCCTCGTCCGATCAGGGAAGACACGATTGAGATGCGTCCTGACGTTAACGCGATGTAGGCTGGAGCACCATCAAGCGTCAGACACATAACCCTTCGAACCATCAATGGCACTCCTTCCAGCTTGGGATGCAAAGTCACCCGCAAGGAAACGCCGGTGGTTCCGGCCTGTGGCGACGTGGAAAGAAGACTGGTGCCAAAATACGGTCGCCAGTTATCCCGACCCACGCATTCCGGCTGCACCGATGCTGATGATTTGCTGTCACCATAACATGGAGATTCTGCAAAGTATCCCACAGATGACTGTTATGAACTCTGAAGATACCACTCCGCCTAAAGGTCGCCTCATCTGTGAATAGGTTGGATAACACGAACCCCGGAATCGTAATGGCCTGGTGAAGAAACCAGTGACAAAAGTGCTCCCGATATGGGAAGTCTGCCGCTAGTAAGCCTTGCACATGCTGTAAGTGATATCGGTAGTAACAACTGTCATGGACGATGTTCCACATGGATGTCTGGCTTACCCTGTACTGGCGGGCCAACTGCCTGGTACTGACAACTCGGTCACCTTCCATAGTGTTAATCACATTTTCCACCAAGTCGGGTGTCCGAACATTTCGGGTACCTCTTTCATGATATCCTTCTTCCTAGAACGGCCCTGTCTCAGGCAAACGGCGAAAGACTGTTGCAAACGTTGAATGCTGTGTCTGTTGTCGGTGGACATAGATCTCCTGATACAACACGCTGCCCGCCGCCAGTTGCCATTTGCCTTTCCGTGTGCAAACATCGTGTTGGCAAGCCGGCCGCGGTGGTCGTGCGGTTCTAGGCGCTCCAGTCCGGAGCCGCGCTGCTGCTACGGTCGCAGGTTCGAATCCTGCCTCGGGCATGGATGTGTGTGATGTCCTTAGGTTAGTTAGGTTTAATTAGTTCTAAGTTCTAGGGGACTGATGACCACAGTCCCATAGTGCTCAGAGCCATTTGAACCATTTTTTGTTGGCAAGCTCTCGATTCGAATACGGAACCATTGTGTACAACACTGTACCACCTCCACTAGAAGGTGAGTCAGCAAGAGAAGTGAATCGGAGACTACTTTACCAATTACTGCGACAGAGTAGGACGCTAGGTTGAAAATGGTTCAGATGGCTCTAAGTACAATGGGACTTAACATCTGAGGCCATCAGTCCCTAGACTTAGAACTACTTAAACCGAACTAACCTAAAGACATCATACTCCCATGCCCGAGGCAGGATTCGAACCTGCGACTGTAGCAGCACCACGATTCCGGACTGAGGCGCCTAGAACCGCTCGGCCACAGCGGCCGGCTAGGACGCTATGGCATGACCTATGAGCAAAAGTACCACCCTCTTGGAGGAAACCACGCATATTGTATGTGTGGCTGCATGGTACAGCGCGCATTAGACAGCAGTTTCTGTAACAAAGTATGATTGAAGAAATGGCCTCTAGGATGGAAACCATGCATTTCCAGACATAAGTTTATTAGACCCTTTTTGTTGCGTATCCCCTTATAGATCAACCCCTAGAGTTTGTACACGGCGGAAACAATCACCCTGTATTTACTCTTGCAGGTAGAAACATTAACATTTGAACTTGTATTCATTAAATTCGTAATCAAAATATTCAAAAAACTGATTTAGAAGAAAATACGCCTTTCAGTCAATATTAGTACCTTGGGTGCTTTCTAATGTGCGATTATAAAATATATCTTGGCGTACGCAAATGCAGCGTTATGCACCACTTGGAGACCTCGCGTTCCGTAGTTTGGGCACAATTTCGTAAGCTGAGTTCAAAACAGATAGCGCGGATACATTGCAACAGTGCTGGCTGTCTGGCTGTAAGTTCTTGAAGTGGAACGTGTCACGGCGTTGACATTCTGTTTTCGATGGCTTTTCTATGTCGTGAAGAGCAACGTACGAGAGACAACAGCGGCTGGCTCAAAAGACGAATGCTCTCGCATATGCTGGTCGAGAGGGTAAAGGTGACGGTTCGCTATATTGGTGGTTGCGCTCTTTCGATTATGCTTGCCCAAAAAAACTAGTGTAATCTGTTCGCACAAGAGATCTGCTCCACAACGTTCACCTCACCATATGTCACTATCTGTCAAATGCCCTGTCTTCTCAACTTCGTGATTTCGTAGCATACAGGCGTATCCATTTAACCACTTCAGTCTGTCAAATATTTCCCCAATATCTAACGCAGAATGGCATGAAAAACATGTGTGCGTTTTTCACATGCACTTATCGATCCAGTTCTGCTGGGACTTATATGACTAAATTTTTAGTGGATATTGTATGCTATGCTTCCAGTGGACTGTTGAATCATCGTTGAAAAATTGTAGTGCACACAGATCCATGCGTGAGCAGTCTCGGTGCTATTCCTCATCAAGAAATCAGTTCAACTTACCTTTAGTGGCGGTTTATCCACAAACAAAGTTTTGGATCTTCTTCATTAACATTCTCTTAGTGTTTTGCTATGAACCATGCTCTCTGGAAGGTCACTATAGAGTAACCGCATTTTCAAAAATGGCTCAAATGAGTCTGAACACTACGGGACTTAACATCTGAGGTCATCAGTCCCATAGACTTAGAACTACTTAAACCTAACTAACCTAAGGACATCACACACATCCAAGCCCGAGTCAGAATTCGAACCTGCGACCGTAGCAGCAGCGCGGTTCCAGTGTGAAGCCACTAGAACCACTCGACCACAGCGGCCGGGTTATCCGCATTTTGTTTGAGTTCTTACCTCAACTTATTTTGTATTGGTACTGCACTCCAACGCAAACGTGGGCCTCTTATGTTGCGTGATCCTTGTCTTTTCTTTGCGCCGGCCGAAGTGGCCGTGCGGTTAAAGGCGCTGCAGTCTGGAACCGCAAGACCGCTACGGTCGCAGGTTCGAATCCTGCCTCGGGCATGGATGTTTGTGATGTCCTTCGGTTAGTTAGGTTTAACTAGTTCTAAGTTCTAGGGGACTAATGACCTCAGCAGTTGAGTCCCATAGTGCTCAGAGCCATTTGAACCATTTTTTTCTTTTCTTTGCTGGTCAACTGCCACTTTCTGTAACAACCTGATGTACACTCAACCGCCAAAGAAACTAGTATAGGCATGCGTACTGAAATACAGAGATGTATAAACAGGCAGAATACGGCGCTGAGGTCGGCAACGCCTGTTTAAGACAATGATTGTCTGGCGCAGTTGTTACATCGGTTACTGCTGCTACAAAGGAAGGTTTTCAAGATTTTTGTGAGTTTGAACGTGGTGTTATAGTCGGCACACGAGCAGTGGAGCACAGCTGCTTCACCGAGATAGAGATGAAGTGGGAACTTAACCGAACGATCATTTCATGAATGTACCGTGAAAATTAGGAAACATCAAATCTCCAATATCGCTGCGGTCGGAGAAAGATCTTGCAAGAACGGAACGAACGACACTGAAGAGAATTCTTCAACGTGACAGATGTGCAGCACTTCCCAAAATTGCTGCAGACCTCAATGCTGGGCCATCACCAAGTGTCAGCGTTTGAACCATTCAACGAGACATCATCGATATTGGCTTTCGGAGCCGAAGGCACACTCGTGTAACCTTGTGACGACACAGAGCTTTACGCGTCGCCTGGGGCCGTCAGCACCAACGTTGGACTGTTGATAGTCGGAAACATGTTGCCTGGTCGGACAAGTCTCGTTTCAAATTCTATCGAGCATATGAACGTGTATGGGTATGGAGATAACCTCATGAATTCATGGACCCTGCCTGTCAGCAGGGGTCTGTTCAAGCTGCTTGAGGCTCTGTAATGGTGTGGGGCGAGTGCTGTTGGAGTGGTATGGGTCGCCTGATACGTTTAGATACGACTCTGACAGGTGACACGTACGTAAGCATCCTGTGTGAACACCTGCATCCATTCGTGTCCGTTGTACATTCCGACGGACTTGGGCAACTCCAACAGGACAATGCGACACCCCAGACATCCAGAAAAGCTACAAGTGGCTCCAGCATCACTCTTCTGAGTTTAAACACTTCCGCTGGCCATCAAACTCCCCAGACGTGAACATTATTGAGCATATATGGGATCCTTTGCAACTTGCTGCTCAGAAGAGATCTACACTCTCCTGCTCTTATGGATTTATGGACAGACATAGTGGATTCATAGAGTCAACTCCGTCCAGCACTGCTTCAGACAATAGTCGAGTCCATTCCACGTAGTGTTGCGAAACTTCTATTGCTCGCAGCGAACCTACACGATATTTAGCATGCTCGCGGGGAACCTACGCGATATTTAGCTGGTTTAACACTTTCTTTGGCTCTTCAGTGTATTTTCGCAAAGTTCAGGACCGTCTCAGAATTCAATATGATGTCGGCAAAGTCGGATTACTCCTCTAAACACAGAAAATTCACTACAGTGGACATGTATTGGATGACCGACGTTTTGAGAATCTATTGATTCTACTTTTCAAACATGGAGTACACACACGTGTACATTCTCGCATACTTTCAATCATACGACAAGTTGACCAAATAAGCCCATTGTAAAGCATAAAGGGCCCGCTCGGTTGGCCGTGCGGTCTAACACACGACTTTCCGGGCGGGAAGGAGCGCCTGGTCCCCGGTACGAATCCACCCGGCGGATTTGAGTCGAGGTCCGGTGATCCGGCCTTTCTGTGGATGGTTTTTAGGCGGTTTTCCATCTGCCTCGGCGAATGCGGGCTGCTTCCCCTATTCCGCGTCAGTTACACTATGTCGGCGATTGCTGCGCAAACAAGTTCTCCACGTACGCGTACACCACCATTGGTCTACCAAGCAAACATAGGGGTTACACTCGTCTGGTGTGAGACGTTCCCTGGGGGATCCACCGGGGGCCGAACCGCACAATAACCCTGGGTTCGGTGTGGAGCGGTGGAGGGGTGAAGTGGACTGCGGTAGTCGTCGTGGGGTTGCGGACCACTGCGGTTGTGGCGGGGACTGAGCCTCTCCATCTTTTCTAGGTCCCCGGTTAACATACAATACAACACAATATAAAGGTTAAAGGTGTGGCGTAACATTGAATGCAAGTATAACATGTATAAGAGATTGCAGTGTTTGTGTTGCTAAGGAATACGGTATGTGTAAAATTTGCACGATGGGCACGAGTGCGAGTTGTGGAGGTGTGGAGGTTGCAGTGAATGCAAGTATAACATCTATGCAATACTGCAGTGCCTGTATTGACAAGGAGAGTGGTGCGACTGGGATTTGCATGATGTGCACAAGAGCGGGTTATAGGCTCGTGGGGTCGATGTATGGGGGTCTCCGCGTGACGGGGCTTGGATCTGGCCGTGGGGAGTGGTTGGATGGCAGTGCCGGTTGGGGTGGCTACTCGGTGCGGATGCCTGTGCGGGATTTGCTTGAAGTGTGCGAGTTCGGGCTGTGAGGTTCTGGGGTAGGTTGGGGCGTCGGCGTTTGGGGTCTTGGGTTCGGCCATAGGGAGTGCTCGGGGGACACACTGTGCATGCAGGGTCTGGTCTTCAGTGCGGAACCGGCATAAATTTTGTGTCGTTATTCCATTACATTATTGAGGGTTGTTGATGAATACAAGATCTGTTACTGTACAGGGTGTTACAGAAAGGTACGGTCAAACCTTCAGGAAACATTCCTCACACACAAAGAAAGAAAATATGTTATGTGGACATGTGTCCGGAAACGCTTACTTTCCATGTTAGAGCTCATTTTATTACTTCAAATCGCATTAATCATGGAATGGAAACACACAGCAACAGAACGTACCAGCGTGACTTCAAACACTTTGTTACACGAAATGTTCAAAATGTCCTCCGTTAGCGAGGATACATGCATCCACCCTCCGTCGCATGGAATCCATGATGCGCTGATGCGGCCCTGGAGAATGGCGTATTGTATCACGATACGAGCACGAAGAGTCTCTACATTTGGTACCGGGGTTGCGTAGACAAGAGCTTTCAAATGCCCCCATAAATGAAAGTCAAGAGGGTTGAGGTCAGGAGAGCGTGGAGGCCATGGAATTGGTCCGCCTCTACCAATCCATCGGTCACCGAATCTGTTGTTGAGAAGCGTACGGACACTTCGAATGAAATGTGCAGGAGCTCCATCGTGCCTGAACCACATGTTGTGTCGTACTTGTAAAGGCACATGTTCTAGCAGCACAGGTAGAGTATCCCGTATGAAATCATGATTACGTGCTCCATTGAGCGTCGGTGGAAGAACATGGGGCCCAATCAAGACATCACCAACAATGCCTGCCCAAACGTTCACAGAAAATCTGTGTTGATGACGTGATTCCACAATTGCGTGCGGATTCTCGTCAGCCCACACATGTGGCGGTGAATCGAGGAAGTACAGAACATACTGACGAAGCTAAAATGAGCTCTAACATGGAAATTAAGCGTTTCCGGACACATGTCCGCATAACATCTTTTCTTCATTTGTGTGTGAGGAATGTTTCCTGAAAGTTTGGCCGTACCTTTTTGTAACACCCTGTATAATAATTTAATGAACTTCGTTCTTTTCACTGTGTCAGGGCAAACATGTTCGGTTGGCTACAGTCACGAGGATTTCCACTGTCAAATTTCTCATTAAGATGATAATTTATTTCATATACACACTTCCTATCGAATGAAATTTTACTGGTTTAATAATGACATTCATGGGTGTCTGAAGAAATTTTTGCAAGAGGGATAAGATTCAAAAGTTGCCAGTTTTTATATAGCTTATTCTGTGAATCTGGAAACATATCATGTCCAAACAAATAAATATGACTACAAGTACACTAAATTTATTGTGTCTCAAGAGATCGGTAGTTGTCTACTATATATTTTTAAGGTAGATCAATTTGGTACCTAAACAATAACGATATTTATTCAGTATATGCAAATTACATTTTATGTGATTAATATTAATATGAATACCACCTAAATTAATTCAGTTTGAAGTTACATCCTCTTACGATTAAATCTAGCCCATGAACAAAAATGCAATATTAATAGACTTCGAAATCTTTCGAAGTGGAGGAACATGGAATAAACTTTAAAAAAGATTTATTCAACTCTGAAGCCAATAGGCCTACCCGACAATTCTAAGAAAGAGAACCGATTTCTGTTGTTTATTACACACAAACTATAAATGATAGAAAAACTTTGTGCATGTCACTGGACAGAAGAAGGTTCAAAGTTTTGATACAGATGCTCTGTTGTTCCTTTGTAGCAATTTGACGACAACGCAGTGAAATGAATCATTTTCTGTGTTGCAATTTGCACAAAGGCAACCCTTCGTTCAAGTGCAACATGCACTCCGCCGTGGACTGAGGAAAGAGAGGCCTCTGCACATGCGGACTTAAAATTGGCGTACATAATTCTTGAAAGTTTGTTGTCCCGTCTACGGCCGTTCTGTTCGAGATCTACGAAAAAGAATTGTTGAAGCAGTCAACTCATTAAACAGGGACTTGTCGGTTCCTGTGTAGAATGAAAGGGACCACCGTCTAGTTTCTTGGGGAACCCTTGGTGCTCATGTTGAGTGTACGGTGTAGTATCTGTAAGAACATAAAACTCTGAGCGTTCCCCTGTCGAGTGACATGTGCAACCTCTTTCTCTGTCTCACAATTCGTCTGTAATACACAAACGAACTCAGTTCATTTTACGTTTGAATTACCCTGTACTTCGATTCCTTATAAACTGATTGATAGATTCTTTGTCCATTTTTCTGATTCTGCGTATCAGAAATCCGACAGTTTGTTGGTAGATTTTTGGTGGTAAGCGGCTTTAGATCTCTACGCATGCCGGCCAGAGTGGCCGTGCGGCTCTAGGCGCTAAGTCTGGAACCAAGCGACCGCTACGACGGCAGGTTCGAATCCTGCCTCGGGCATGGATGTGTGTGATGTCCTTAGGTTGGTTAGGTTCAATTGGTTCTAAGTTCTAGGCGACTGATGACATCAGAAGTTAAGTTGCATAGTGCTCAGAGCCATTTGAACCATTTCCTCTACGCACAGCTCATGTAATTCGGGTAAATAACGGACGGCTGATTCGCGTACCGGAGTGATGGCACCCGACAGCGACCCAGACGGCTTACATTGGATTTAAGTCGGGCGAATTTGGTTACCTAAACATCAACGTGAGTTCTACATAATGCTCCTAAAACCAATGTACCAATGGTTCCCGCTCCGGGACACTGCGGAAAGATAACATCTCCATCGACGAAAACATCAAGCATGAAGGAATGCAGGTGGTTCACAGCGGTCAGTTTATCATTGATTACTACCACAGGTGCCGTGCAAGCGCAGGAGAATGTCTCCCACAGCATAATACTGTTCCCAAGCGGCTGCGTCCGTGGCGCGCTGCACGTTTCGAGCCACCGTTCACCTCGCCGTTTGTGGAGACGACCAGCAACCTGTTGTAGCAAAAATATGATTTACCCGAAGAGTCGACACGTTTACATTGATCGATGGTCGAATCTCGATGCTCCCGCCATCACTACAATTGTAATTGACGATGTTGGGTCAACATAAGAGTACGTGGTGATGGTGTGCTGCGGTGCTCTATGTTCAACAATGAACTACGAACGGTGAACGGTGTGCTCCGAAAAACTTGTGCGTGCACCAGCACTGTGCTCTTTCGGCAGAGATTCCACATATCACCATTTATTCTACTTCACAAAGCCGATAAGCCTCCGAACCCCACGTGCTGTGAAGAGTCGTGGGCGACCTACCATTTAGGGCCTAGTGGTAATTTCACTGTCCTTCTACCTCTTTCCGTAGATACTCACGGCAGTAGCACGTGAGAATTCAACTAGATTCGCCGTTTTCGAATTACTCGTTCATAGGCGCTGCGTAATAATAATCTTCCCTTTGCCGAAGTCGCCCATCACAGTGGATTTCCCCTTTTTCAGCCCATATCTTCGCTAGGGTGATCCCGCGTCCGTGTCTGCTCCGCTTACAGTACTTCTGTTACAGTATCACGTGCCACCCCCCGTCCACCGCCCGCAACGAGACAATACGGCATCCAACGTTGCTGTGGCCATTGTCATATTTTGGCTCATCAGTGTGAATTTATTTCACCATCTTCCAGCTTTCTATTATCTAGAAACTAAGAAACTAAACACCTCCAGAACAGAACTTGAAGGCCCAAAGGTACAGACCGGCCGCCATGTCATCATCAGCCCACAGATGTCAGTGGATGTGAATATGGAGAGGTATGTGGTCAGCACACCGCTCTCCCAGCCCTATATCAGTTTCCGAGACCGGAGCCGCTACTTCTCAATCAAGTAGCTCCTCAGTTTCTCTCACAAAGGCTGAGTGCACCCCGCTTGCCAACAGCGCTCGGCAGACCGGACGGTCAGCCATCCAAGTGCTAGCCCAGCCTGACAGCGCTTAACTTCGGTGATTTGACGGAAACCGGTGTTACCACTGAGGCAAGGCCGTTGGCCTAGTGTCGATTGGCACAAGTGAAACTGAACAAAATGCCTCCAGAAAGCAAAATTTTTAGCTTTATTATGTGAATTGTACCTGGGGTCAATATATAACTAGATGAGTTTGGAAAACCACCGAAAATTAATCTTAAAATGGTCAGTAGAACCAATATTTTGCGTCCTAGGAACCCACAAAGATAAACTTCGTCTCTCTCGTATATCACGTAATTGTGCAGCATTCCAAGTGGAATGCCGAATTCGTAGCTTTGTTAATGCACGTGGCGCTATGCTCCATTCATAGACTGTGAGGATGTTCCAATCCTGGAGAGCACATTTTTTTTAATCCCAAATTTCACATATTTTTCTTTCTTCCAGAGCAGATACCGGTAATTTCGTTTTTCGACTGGTATGTTAGAGATTCAGTATAGATGCAGATACCTGCAATACAGCATGTGTGTTCTTCCGAGTATAGTACAGTAGCTCCGTCATATAAAACTGAGTGCAGAATCAGGAAACCATTATACCTTCTCCTTTTCCATAGACAAATGTAAGATAGAGTTCTGAACCCGTTGTGCAACTCGGATATGCCATTATGGGAACTGAGGATGAATGTGGTGGGCGACTACTGTTGCAATATTAACTGGCTGATAATCAGCGACGGTATCTGTAGCCAGGATGTTAAGCCGGGTCTCTTCTGCAGCTCGATAAGGGCTGTACGGGTAAGAAACACAAAAAGATTGAAGAGATTATTTCGGAATCGTTATGTGAATTTCGTATCGATCTTGGTTACAGATCAGCGCCGAAATCGCCGCCGCATCAAAGAACAGGCATAATTTACCGCCGAAAGAGTGACAACAAAGAAAACCCAAGATACATAGCAATAGCTGAGCCTGCAGTATTTCTCGTCGCGGTCGGCAATGTCAAATCAACAGTGTAGTGGAGTCGCAGACCAAGATTGCTAGAAATTCTAGACAATTATCTAATGAATAAAACGGTGGTACTCCAATTTCAGGAGAGGACAAGTGCCCTCTCTTGCCTCCCCATCCCCTTCCCACCTTGCGAACGTCTATGATAAATTTCACTAGGCTAAATGACGGCAATGTTTGTGATAATGAAACGTCCCCTTCGAAAAATTATACATGACTGTGCTTAAACTGACACACAATATCTTTTAGCGCAACGCAATCTGACTTTCAATAATCCCTACAAGAGAATATAATAATTCCAATCCCAAAGAAAGCAGGTGTTGACAGATGTGAAAATTACCGAACCATCAGTTTAATAAGCCACAGCTGCAAAGTACTAACACGAATTCTTTACAGACGAATGGAAAAACTAGTAGAAGCCGACCTCGGGGAAGATCAGTTTGGATTCCGTAGAAATACTGGAACACGTGAGGCAATACTGACCTTACGACTTATCTTAGAAGAAAGATTAAGGAAAGGCAAACCTATGTTTCTAGCATTTGTAGACTTAGAGAAAGATTTTGACAATGTTGACTGGAATACTCTCTTTCAAATTCTAAAGGTGGCAGGGGTAAAATACAGGGAGCGAAAGGCTATTTACAACTTGTACAGAAACCAGATGGCAGTTATAAGAGTTGAGGGACATGAAAGGGAAGCAGTGGTTGGGAAGGGAGTAAGAAAGGGTTGTAGCCTCTCCCCGATGTTATTCAATCTCTATATTGAGCAAGCAGTAAAGGAAACAAAAGAAAAATTTGGAGTAGGTATTAAAATCCATGGAGAAGAAATAAAAACTTTGAGGTTCGCCGATGACATTGTAATTCTGTCAGAGACAGCAAAGGACTTGAAAGAGCAGTTGAACGGAATGGATGGTGTCTTGAAAGGAGGATATAAGATGAACATCAACAAAAGCAAAACGAGGATAATGGAATGTAGTCGAGTTAAGTCGGGTGATGCCGAGGGTATTAGATTAGGAAATGAGACACTTAAAGCAGTAAAGGAGTTTTGCTATTTGGGGAGCAAAATAACTGATGATGGACGAAGTAGAGAGGATATAAAATGTAGACTGGCAATGGCAAGGAAAGCGTTTCTGAAGAAGAGAAATTTGTTAACATCGAGTATAGATTTAAGTGTCAGGAAGTTATTTCTGAAAGTATTTGTATGGAGTGTAGCCATGTATGGAAGTGAAACATGGACGGTAAATAGTTTGGACAAGAAGAGAATAGAAGCTTTTGAAATGTGGTGCTACAGAAGAATGCTGAAGATTAGATGGGTAGATCACATAACTAATGATGAAGTATTGAATAGGATTGGGGAGAAGAAAAGTTTGTGGCACAACTTGACCAGAAGAAGGGATCGGTTGGTAGGACATGTTCTGAGGCATCAAGGGATCACCAATTTAGTATTGGAGGGCAGCGTGGAGGGTAAAAATCATAGGGGGAGACCAAGAGATGTATACACTAAGCAGATTCAGAAGGATGTAGGTCGCAGTAGGTACTGGGAGATGAAGAAGCTTGCACAGGATAGAGTAGCATGGAGAGCTGCATCAAACCAGTCTCAGGACTGAAGACCACAACAACAACAACATACAAGAGAATGGCCCTGATTAAATTAACCTATACGTTTCACAAATCACTTACCTCACAAACATCTTCGTTATTCGAACTACTGCGATACAGCGAGCGCCAATACTGCCAGCTAAATAAAAGATTCAAACCACGGATAGGCATAGTTAGTAAAAGAAAGATTTTGATAGAGAACAAACAATGTATTTACCTTAATATTGTTCAAAAGTCATTATATATATCAGTCCATGATATCCAATATTACAAATTTACTCTTTCTGATGGACACACGTCCAGATCGTCCGCTCTCGAAATTCCACCATCTCTCTCCCCACATCCACCACTGCTGGCGGCTCACCTCCAACTGCGCAACGCTACGCGCTGTTAACAGCCAACTGCCCAACACTACAATAGCAAATTCCAACAATGCCACCAGCCACAGACTACACACAGCACAGCCAGTGATTTCCATACAGAGCGCTACGTGGCAGTGGAGTTAGCAATATAAGAACCTAAACAGCCTACTTCCATAGGCCCCATGCTCCCCACAAAAAATTTTATAAACTGTTTTGGGCACTGGCCAATACATATTTGTTAAAATGTTTTCACAATTACAATAACAAAAAAAATTAAATGCACACACTTATTGATGCACTGTTGGTCAAAAGCCAAAATTTTCTCACAGTCCATAAAGACAGTCCTGATCATTCATCACAGTAAAATTGCAGTGTTTTTGTCAAAGTCTGAGCAATAAAGGAAAATGCACATGGAAGTAGTGGATTTCCACGCAGTCTTGAAGAAGTAGCGTTGTCCTTCCAACGGAAAGACAGTGCTGACTCTTGACATGCAGATAGGTAATGGGCCACAACAGAGCAAACCCATAGCAGAGTCAGCCGACGTTTTGAAGAATATTGGTAGACAGGTCGTCCCAGAGCAGACCACTGTAGTCTTGTTAGAGATTACGGTATTGGTGGGCCACCAGAGGTGCAACCCACTGCAGTCCTTGTAGAAATAATGGTATTGGTGGGCCATCAAAGATGCAGACCCACTGTAGTCCTTGTAGAGACGGCCAACAGCCATCTGTTGCGACTGTGCAGGTGCACAATCACCATAGAAGAGTCTTGCGGTCAATATAGCTAGTCCATAAACCACCACTTGTGCAGTCACAAAGTTTTTGGAATTGTCCTTAGAACCAGCAATGCTGTTAACCAGTCCCTTGCTGAATTATCAACACACGTGCAAACACTAACGGTCCCAACTTCTCACATATTGTGCATATACTATGACCAACAGAAACGTGTGCACCGAAATGAATGCTCACAAGTTACTTAATTTGCTGAACTGGTGTCCATTACAATTGTATAACGTGAGAATACAATTACAAAGATACAGAAAACATCATTAAAACATTAAAACATACAGATAACATTTGTAGGAATACAGGCTTCACAAAAGAATAGAAATAAACATATACATCAGTGCTTACAGGAATTATGACATAAGACAGTATATAAAATAATGAGAATAGTTTTCGAAACATTAATTTCACACATGACCATTGAAACAGAACAGAATTAAAAATGTCTAAACATCTTTACAAAGTAAATAACATATTATTAACGCAAATTATATTTGAGGACAACAGTATTCCTCATCATAGTGAATGTAGCTTAGTAGAAAAATTCTACAACATAAATCGTATTAGCTAAACACACAAAGATAGGAAAAACACAAATACACTGGAGTACACAAACACACAGCAGAATAACACAGGAGGAAAGGACAGGGTTGGTTCTGAGTGTAACATTTGGTACTGCAGTCCAACACAAAACTTCATTCCATACATCATTTGTCTTATTTCAACATTTGTTTCCACCAAAAAAATCCTATCCAAGCATGCTTTCTGTATTTATATGTTCACATATTTCTTACCTCATTATTTATTTTCCATTATCTTACCTCATCATTTATTTCCAAGAACATTCTACCTAAACCTGTTTTCCCTAAACCTGTTTTCCCTAAACCCTACTTTTTTGTTCATATCCTCTTTCAAAATACTTTTTTTGGCCAAACCATTTTCTTACAGCTGCTCAATGCATTTCTTCCCATTCATCACAACTCGTTCTCTTATATAGCTTACGCCATCTTAAGCTAACTTAAATCTACTGAGATCAGATGCTAAACAAAGGGACGAGACAATGCAGCAGCACAAAACAATTCAGACAAACAGCAATGACAAAAAAATGGAAATTGGCAAAACAAGCAGCAGTATATCTAAATTAGCAAAGCACATGCAATATTACAACTAACATAAGGCAATGTGCAGCAAATAAGAAAAATAAATCAGTAGTAAAACTGGATTAACAGAGTAATAAAAAGTGAAATTCAGTAGCACTATGCCTGGCAAACAGCAGCAGCAAATGTAATAACTTATATCTAAACATGAAAAACCCACAAGCAGAAAAAATAGTACACAAAAGACATCAATGCAGATAAGGGAAATGTATATTTACATCTTAATGTATATGTAATTAAAGTGTTGCACTACAAAAACTTATTCTACAAAGAATTACCAAGTACTTCAAAAGAAAATTATATATGCAGTTATTGTTATTAGTCCCTTCTTCTTGTTCTTTCCTTTCCAAGTTCTACTTTTTCGAAGAATGTGGATCATAAAATTATTACTTAATAAATCTGTTGACAGAAAGTGTTCACATTAGCAAATGCATTTAATTTTATTTTATATAACCAATGCTGGAGTACAGCTGGAAACTAGATATCAAATGAAATAAGCAACTATGTAAAGCAAAGCATAAAAATATCATTCAATAGCCATGTGGCATTTCATAAGTCAGTAGAAATTCTCTCAAGTCTCGTAGAAAGACACTTGTCATAATCAGGTGTACAGATGTAAGAATATTTCCCATCAACTCATAAGCATATGAGCACATAGCACAAAGTACATGCTCCACAGTACAATCATATGTTTCCAAGTAATAGCGTGTCATTTTTCCGATGCTTTCTACAAAGGAATGTCAATAGCAAGGTTAATGGCCTCTTTTTTCTCCACTTAATGGCTTTCTCTCCAGGCAGCTGGCACAGCAGTCCGCTCACAACGCATTATGTCAAGGTCACTTGGCTTTCTTACCGAAATATTTACGAAAGTAGTTTGCACTACAGTGACAATCTCATATAAAAAATTTCACAGGTCGAGAATTTCAGTTACAAATGTGTAGAAACAAAATCCTATAATTATAACAGTGTCCAAAAAAATTTTGCTGGAATTGTGATACATTCACGCATTTACACACATTTCATAACTCTTAACCTACGATTCTTGGTTGCCAACATCCTTTTTCACAAATTAGAGTCCCTAACCAATACTCATTATTCCTTACTTTTTTACACATATACATATTCGACGACATTCTTCAATATTTCATCATTATAAATATGTAGCATAATCAAATTTCTCATATAGCATCAGCTTATTGATCATAAACATACCTTAACAGCACAATACACATCGTTGTCATAAAAATAATATCAAACACCTCAGTCAAATCTCAAAATCGTCGTAGCTTTCTACAATAATTTCAAAACCTAAAAAGAATCCTCTGCTTATTTCAATAGTGTCATCTAGGTCAAACGTATTTTAAAAATCATGCTCCCTTACCAAATACGACATTCAATGCTCTCATAGTATCACAATGGTTCCAAAAAAATATGAACAGTTCACACAGTGCAGATAAAATACAATTTCATAAGTGTGAAGTTATCCAACTGTGTGATTGCGTAAACATGTGTCACTGACATAGTAATGAAAATTTTTGTTTCTCTTTTAAATAATCAGATAGCTGTGTAATTCAGTGATAGAGATATATGGTACCGATGTGTAAAGTTGTATAAGCAAATACCATATTAGCTAGGGCTCCTTGTGCATGCCAAACACATGGTACACAAAGTGAGCGTGTACCCCCTGAGGATTAATGTAATTATAACCTCAGGTGTTACAGATTACAGCAATGGAATGAAATGTATCATGGAAAACTACTTTGCGTATAGATATCTTAGTTATTACGCTTATTTCCGTGATGAAGAAAGTACTGTGCTGTAACATACTGTTGTGCTATGGAAAAGGCTGTCTCATTGTAGCTATACCACAAAAGTTACTACTAAAACATGTTTTACTTTCCAGAATAATATAGAAAAACTGTGCAGATATAAATCACATACACCGCAAAAGCAACAATGTAAATTGTGTCACATATTAGTAGCGTCGTGATATAATCGTGTAGCTGTCAAAGAAACCAAAAGCTAAGTCATCTTTTATCTCACAGAATGTACTTCAAATAAAGAATATCTTTTCAAGTAAATCAAAAAGTTTCATTAATATCTCATTAGCAGTATATGTTCTAAGAATGTAAGCTGTATATTCGTTTGATAATCGTGCAACTAACAAGCAAGAGTGTACAAATAACAACACTGTGTCGTCTGTTCACTATAACAATGCATTCGTAATTTCTGTTCAAATAAGTTATCTTGGTCCTTGACTGGATATTAACTTCAAACATTGTTGCATGTTAACAGTTGCTAAGTCTGACAAAGCATACTAGTAACGTGAAGTGAAAAGATTTATGGCAAAGACAAAGTTAAAAAGCAAATTATCTTTCAATAAATGGTTTTGCATGTGAAATGTGGTGTAAACCTTTACTCTTCCTAGTAAGCACAGTTTCAACTTCAACGGAATTATCATGTGGTATATGGTACATCGGTAAAGAATGCTCAAATTTCTCTCAAGGTTAGCGTTTATGTTATTTTTCTCTGAGCCAGCTGGCGCACGTGGCTGCCTGTGGTGCGAGTCATTGTGTGTGTCTTTGTTGGCGCGCGTCGTTATTGGGATTTGGAGATCTAACTTCTACAAATTGACCTTGTCGAGAGGGCCCTGCCCTGTTTGAGTCTCGCCAGTTCTGACGAAATTCAGGTCCATCGTTATGATTAAATTGTCTGTTGTCATGTCGGTAGTTTACATAGTTTCGTTTTTGTCGGTCATGTGGTGGAGAATTTCTCCTGGAATCGTTACTGCGTAGTGGACCGTTGCGTCTGACGTTATTCTGTCTCCCTTGATAATAGTTATTTTGGTTCCCATATTGTCGGTTTCTCTGATCGTCTCTGTGATAGTCATTACTGCGGAGAGGTGATCTTCCCCTGTAATTATTATTACTCTGCCAACGATTGTCACACGGGTGGTGTCTGTTTTGGTCACGATTTACGTTGTAAGAATAGCCTTTCGTGTCCAGTTATTATTTCTTTCCTCGCGGAATTGTGACGGATGTGACCTGTAATTGTTGTGTTCCTGTTTTCACGTCCGGCGATTTTTAGTGTCGATTTCCATTTCTTGTAAGTGTCCCTGAAAAGCTTCGATGTCGTCTTTGCAACGTCCTGCCAAAATAATATGTTGTAAATGTTGTGGCAATATGATTAAGAAAATGCGGATGAGTTCTGAGGGGCTGTATGGGTTTGACAGATACTGATTCTTGTGCAACATATCTCCAAATATTTCACAAGACTGGAAAATTCTGATTGTTCGAAATGTTTCATCATTATGATGCTATGTTTTACTCGGTCTTATGTAGCTTGAGACCAATATGCTGAGAGGAAGGAATGATAAAATTCTCCTTCGCTGTAACAATCGTGAATGACCGATCGCATTCTTACAGATGGTTCATTCTCTAAATAGCCATACACAAATTCTAATCTGTGCTCTAATGAACAGTTGGGAGGAAAACAATGAGAGAATTGATGAAGTTACGCTTGTGGATGAATGTCGTTGCCGGAATTCTTAAATGTTTTCAATTTACGTGTAGTAATAAACAGCTCATAGTCAAAATCATCATGTAGGCAAGTCGCATATCGGTCATTGTTACTTCGTTTCCGCGGTTCCATCTCAGAATTCGGTGTACCTTGACAATTTCTTTCATAATTTCCGAAGTGTTATTATTTTGTGGCTGTTCCGTATTTCTATATCCCTCTTCCCGTATTGGGGTGCGAGTGTCCTGTGAAATATGTAATTCTTGTATTACCTGTGTCAACTGATCTTGTACTTACCGGATTTCTCTTTTGTACTGTGTATTGATTTGATTTTGATTTTGCTCGAATTTTCTAATTCGTTCATACTCTTCTGTGTCTGTGAAGGCTTCGGGTCTTGTGTCATTCTGATCATCATCTACCTTTGTAGATAAGTTAGTGAACTGATCCGAAAGTTCGGCTACTTTCTCCGACAGTGAACAGATTTCCTCAATGTGTTTTTCTGAACCAAGTTTCAGAGTGTCCATTTGTGTAGAAATCGTATCTACTGTGTCCTTTAAGTTTTCCTGAGATTTTGCAAGTTGCGTAACCGAATCGGTAGATGCAACTGAGTCAATTTTAGCTTGCAAGGTGTCGTGATTTTCATGAACAATAGTTTGCAGTTGTTTTATTGCTGCTTCGTGATTCTGTAATGCATTTTCATGACGTGAAAAAATAGGTTGAAAATGCTCACAAACTTGTGCTTTTACGTCATTACGGACTTTTTGACATTTCGATTCGATTTTGAGTAACACATCAGTTAAACCTTAACGTGTTTGTTCAAGCGTTTGTTCCAATGAGTCTAACTTTTGAAGCTGTTGCTGTGTTTGTCGCTGATTTTGTTCCATTGTGTCCAACTTTTGAAGATTTTGTCCCATTTGTTTCTGATTTTGTTCAAGGATCGTGTCTAACTTTTGTAGCCTTTGTCCCATTTGTTGCATGAACTGTAATAACAATGCACTGGTGTCTGAAACATGTTCCTCAGTGCTATTCGGCAGTGCATTTGAACCGGCAATATTCGCATTTTGAAAAGCAGAAAATGTGTCTTGGCTTATTTGAGAAAACGGCGAGGACGCAAAACCTGAATCAACAGTGTTTGCAAGATCATGTCCTGTCATTTCGGATTCCTGATGCGAGCTGTTGCCGACCGATCGATCGGTAATGCTTCCCTGTTCACTAATTGTTTCACTGCCTGCACCATTATTTGCAGCCCACTCCATTTCCCTATGCACAGTTACCAAATTACTACTTTGAACATTAGTTAATTCATTACACGGTGGCGCTAACACACTGCTTTCTTCTTCACTGTCATTTCTAAGTTTACTTTGGAGTCTAGTATTACGTTTCTCACACGCCATTATTGTCACAATGTTTCACACGATAACACAGAAAAGCACAATTTGAAGAGAAAAATAAGAAAAAACATTGGCATAGCACTGAAAATAATGTCTAGTTAATTGAAAGCGCAGCTGCGAAATATTGAAATACTTGGTGCAAATCTGCATGCATGCCACAACTGTTCTACTGTACAAAAATGAAAAACTTCAACTACGAAGAAGATTCTCTCTACAATTACGCGCTAGCAATAAACAATACCTACACTAATTACACAAACTACAAGAAAAAATCAGAAGATTTCAGTGTGGTATCCTCAGCTAAGTGTCGACATATGAAACGTCCCCTTAGAAATATTATACATGACTGTGCTTAAACTGACACACAATATTTTTTAGCGCAACGCAATCCGACTTTGAATAATCCCTACAAGAGAATGGCCCTGACTAAATTAACCTATACGTTTCACAAATCACTTACCTCACAAAAATCTTCGTTATTCGAAGTACTGCGATACAGCGAGCGCCAATATTGCCAGCTAAATAAAAGATTCAAACTAATGAAGGCACTAACTACTGATAGGCATAGTTAGCAAAAGAAAGATTTTGATAGAGAACAAACAATGTATTTAACTTAATATTGTTCAAAAGTCAATATATATATATATATATATATATATATATATATATATATATATATATATATATCAGTCCATGATATCCAATAATACAAATTCACTCTTTCTGATGGACACACGTCCAGATCGTCCGCTCTCAAAATTCCACCATCTCTCTCCCCACATCCACCACTGCTGGCGGCTCACCTCCAACTGCGCAGCGCTACGCGCTGTTAACAGCCAACTGCCCAACACTACAATAGCAAATTCCAACAATGCCACCCAGCCACAGACTGCACACAGTACAGCCAGTGATTTTCATACAGAGCGCTACGTGGCGGTGGCGTTACCAATATAAAAACCTAAACAGCCTACTTCCAATAAAACTAAACGCAGTTTGCGTCTGGCACACTGGGGAGGCTTGTTGTTATTAGTCCTTCAACAATGATGTATTTCTAGCAGTTTCGTACCTCTTTGACGATACTGGCTGTTGCTGTACGCTGCCGGACATCTGGTATTCTCCCCTCGAAGCCACTTGTCTATTAGTGACGGCGGCTCTTGGTACTCCTTTTGACAAATTACGTAGAACGTATTGTGCAACCAAAATCTTGCTCTTGGGCGTACTCCATTCACAAAGATAAAGGAAATAAAATTCTTAAGCAACTCAAGAGAAACTACAGGGTGAGATATGAAGCGCTGTTTCAGGAAAACGCGATACAGTTGTATCAAACTGTAAAAACCAGATTAGATTGATTTATTTGGCTACGTGCTCCCTTATCAAACATTTCAATTCACATAAAACTTCGCGCTGTGTCCTTTCAGACATCAAAGGACCTAGTTTGGTTGTCAAAATTCTGATGTCTGCATAATATTTTACTGCTCCACAAACATAGTTCATTCACTTGCCGGGGTCCCTAAATACGAGGGAGGTTAAATATGTGTTTTAACAATTTTTTGTGAAAGCAGGGTGGTTTTATTCAGTATTCGAATACAGCATATCATTCCCCAGTCTTTTGGTTACAAAACCCAATTTTTTTTTACCATAGACTCTGTTCAATGCGAGAGCCTTACACCACCTAACCGGGTGGCCCGTTTACACGCTTGGTACTACTCTGCTGGTCAATGTCAAAGCCAACGTATTGATGCATTAATAACCACCCGTTCTTCCACGTACTGTTTGCCAAAGAGTGCATCCTTCTATTGCGCAAATAGATGGATGTTGGAAGATGAAAGATCCGGGCTGTAGAGTGAATGAGGAAGAACAGTCCGATGAAGTTTTGTGAGTTCCTCTCGGTTGTGTAAACTTGTGTGAAACTTTGCGTTGTTGTAGAGAAGGAGAAGTTCGTTTGCATTTTTGTGACAACGAATACGTTGAACTCGTTTCTTCAATTTCCTAACGGTAAGACAATAAACTGCAGAGCTGATCGTCTGTGATGGTGTTACAAAAAAAAAAATAGTCAAAATCAGCCTCACAGCGTGCAAGCAGTTCCGTACAGATTGTCCTTCGTTGTCCTTTGTGTTGTTCTGTTTGGGGGCGAGGTACTCAGCAGGGACACAGCTCTGAGTACCCCAACGGTGGACGAGTGTGTCAGCACTACCAGCAGAGACATCCAAGTGAGCAGCGAAGTCTGCTACTGTGATCCGTCGATCACATCAAATGAGTGTGTCCGCACGTTCCAACATTGCGGGAGTCACAGCTGCTTGCGGCCGGCCTGCACGCGGGAGACCGGAAGGGTTTGCACGATCTTTTCGCAAATTTTTTCAAGCGAAACCGGCCGAGAAAAGAAGTATTGCATTACTTATTGAACGCTCTCGTAAATCAGCCTATTTGTAACATTATTATTAACGCTTTATCATAATCCTCTCTTCATACTTCCTCCTCCCATTATCCTTGCTGCAGTGTTTCTCAGTAACGTAGCCTAAAAGCTATCCGCCATTAAGATTTCAAAATGTATTCAGCTCCTCTTGCTTGTGTTTATAGCCTTAAAGCTATTCGACATTAACACTTTCAAAATGTCTTTGTCTCTTTTCTTCTCGATTGTGAATCTTCCCTTGTAAGTACTTTTGCCCTCTCTTCAATCTTCCAATCCACTTTACAGCTTTCCTTCTGTATCTCCATATACTCTGAATTTTTTTTAGCTAAGCTGTGGTTATTATTAAGTCCATAAAACAGCTCTAACTAACCCCAATATGTGCAACTGTAACTCGATGATTTTCAAAACTCAACATCCTCTAATCCGACATCACTCTTTACTACACAGCTAAGCACTTCTTTTAGCACTCCTTTTTGCAAGTCCAATCTACTACTTTTCTTCTGCACCGAGATTCGTAAACCATACATACTACAGTATTTCCACTCAAACCTACTCTCAACTATCAACTATCGACGGCCTCCTACTTAGTTTAAAAGCAAAGATGACATTTATCCTGTTCCGAACTGAGCGAAACACTTTACTCAATTTCACTAATTGTTACGTCATACATATTTAACATATAATAAAAGCCCTCATAAACTAGTTATATCTGTGTAAAAGTATATATGCCAAGTAGCATAAGGAGAATATATATTATAAACCAGACAAACAGAGAAAATGAAACAGCTTTTCACATGAACGTATAAGTGCATAACCACTTTATTCTTCGCCCTCGAGCTACCATTAAGCGCCGCTTGTTTTCTTGGGTTTGTTTTCTCCCCCGTATGAGTAGTTCATTAAATCTTCACTTTCTGTTGTACATTTTGGTGCTTGCGTACTACAGGCTTCTCACTAGTGTGAAAATATTTTCGCAGAAACAAAGGTAAATGGTTTAACAACGATAAAAAATTACAAGTAAATCCTAAATAAGTTGTTACTGTGTGACGAATTACCGCAGACTTGGTCTCCCATGAGAAAAAGGACTCAGAAAGTATGTCTGAACAGCCTCTGACCTTTTTTCGACGAAGCTGTGGCCCATAATGCATTTTTAGCTGAACGGATATTTAAGTAATAACGAGTGAAGCTAGTTACTTACGTCCCTAAACAGGTTCCCTAATGCTTGTGCGAGTGTGTGTGTGTGTGTGTGTGTGTGGGTGTGTGTGTGTGGGAGAGAGAGAGAGAGAGAGAGAGAGAGAGAGAGAGAGAGAGAGAGAGTGGAAGGAGGGATTTCGGGTACAGTGAGGGACGTAGGTATGGATGGAGGGAGGGAATTGAAGGGAGACACCGCCTGGTAGCTGAGGAACGCCAGCTCATTGATCTGTACACCGGTAATTGCTCATCTGAAGTGTTATTGGCAGCTGTCAACGTATTTCCAATACGTCAGGATGCTAATCCATCGAGAAAGGAGAGCTTTTGTGAGTAATGAACAATGCTCATAAGAGGGCAGGAATTTTCAGACAAAAGTTAACATACAGAAGCGTGAAAAACAGGGAGATCAACCAATCTACCTTTTCGGTAGCTATGGCTCGTCCTTGAGCTTGAATTACTTCAGTGTATCTGTGTGAGGTCACTGAAGTATGAACGAAAGTTGACCACTGACTGGAATTTGTATAAAACAATCTTTCATTTCCTTCCGAACTCAAAACGCGAGACTATCTTACCAATAGTTAGCTAAGTGATTTTCTCATATTAATACAAATATCCAGCTGAGATCGGTACTGCAATTCTCTTAATGTTCCCCAGGCCCTTCCAGAGCTGAAGTAGTTTAAAACATTATAAAATGCATATGAAAATTGCAAAAACTATTGTGCAAAAGTTGAACGCTTTACTAGTAAGAAAATTTGTGCCGAATCGGGATTCGAAACCGGATTTCCCGCTCTACGCAAGCGTTCCCTATAACCGCCTTGGCTACCCTTGCACGGCTCATGGGCAGACCCATACTTCCATGTGTCCTAGTGTCTACGTTCCATTGTGCTCCTATAGAAGTCGTACCATTCCCACACCTAGATAGATAATATTTTGCTCGTGAGATCGCTTGGCTTTGACATTAAATACGGTAGGGCAGTATCTGTATTTTATGTGTGTATAGTTCGATGCAGTGTTCCTTCGGAACGTCAAGGACAGCACCTGCTGTTCTGGAAGTCAACACTGGCATTACTGTACGCTAGAGATGAGACTTTTATCGAATGTTCCGAAATACCAGTTGTACTGATTAATATCATTTCTCACTGATTATACAGAAGACCAGTGCAAAAACGTGGAAAGGGAAAAGCAAAAAATTACACACGAACGATCTTCATTGGGCATGAGTTTCGAAGATGTACAACAAATCTGACCTGTACATCGAGGTGAACGCCGCAAGAGACCTTCATTTCTACTTTTTACTGCAGGGAGTAAGCAGAGCTAGCAACCTCAGATGCGGCCTACTTATGGGACGCCAATATTGCAGCAGGCTGGGAGTGGGTCACAGGAAATCTCAACAGGAAATATTTAGGTGGCGGCATGGAGTTCCCACACTCGCCTGACAAAGAAAACTTTCCAGAAATCTTGGGCAGAACAGGAGGGATTTGACAGTTAACAGCATATCACCAGAAATTTGCACCGCAAATATTGTGGAAATAGAAAATGCCACTGACGTTAGTTTTTCACAGAATGGATTCGTAGTCAGCAGCTCGTATTTTTAGCCAATAGACAGATTGTAACAATACTTACAAAGTGTATTTTAGAGCACGCTACACTTTTTTAACTGCAACATTGCCTATTGACAATAAAAAGCTTAGAGTAGGATGAATTACAATATCAATCGTGTTTGTTGCAGGTTTCTAGTGTGCGCCGTTTACGAGACATCGAATTCTGAAAAATTTCCATACCGATACTTGTATGTGATATTCAATCTGAGTAGTTGCTAAGTGTGATGGTGTAATGTTTGCTTACAATGTGCTTGTCTGTTCCTTGAGTGCATTGTGACGTTCTAGTCAGTTAGTGTGTGACAGTCCAAGCAATGTGTCGTGTGTGGACGTTGGGACTTACCAGTGAGGAAAAAGTCGATCTATGGAAAGTTAACAAGTAATGCAGTTCTTTCTCCAAGGGTATATGCGTCAAGATGTACAGGAAACATCATAAGACGTCAAATGGAAAGCGCATGAGACGCTCGAGATGCTCTCTGATATATAGATCTCTATATAATTTGAATAGTTTGATATGTCGACCACATGCTCTCAACTAGGATTTTTTAACCAAAGACGTTGAAATAGTTCGCTGGTCTCATAAAATAATGTGAATATTGTGCATAAAATTTGGAACTCGTGCTTAGGTGCACTGCAGTAATAAACACGTAATCCTAAATTATATTTACGAATAATTTATAATTTAAACATGTGCCGAGTGCTCACTGCATTCCTTCAGACGATTTTGTTTGATTTAATTTAATTATTAGGTCAACATTATGGAATAATAAATTTTTTAATACTTTATTTAATAAATCTTTTTCATAACCACATATTAATGATCACAATTATATTTCGTGTTGATGTGTCATAGCACCTAGTAGGAGTGCTTCTTGAGAACCAGAGTGAGATGTTCTAAACAATCAAAGATGGGAAGCAGACAAAAGTAGATATTCATCTGTTGTTAAAAATTTTCTCATATCAAATATCCGGAAGTGTAAGATCTGTAGTAACAATTTTTAAAGCCGTACTGCTGTGCCAGTAAGCTATCTGGTGCGTGTGCCCAGCATAGCTCTGGAATACATGGATAAATTCCACTATACTATGTGGAAAAATGGCTTATAGCTATAAGACAGTTGCCATGGTTGTAAAAGTTCCTAGCGGCCTTATTTGTTGGAACTGGGATGGTGTAACACCATACTTTGGACACTACATCCCTTTTATTGATGCATTTTGCTTTCTATTTTGTTCAACATTCCATTGTTGAGCTTCTGTAAATGTTGTTTGATTGAATCGATAACACAAAATTGTATAGTCCTTCCTTTGTAAAAACTTTGATGCCATGGTTTGATTCTATGCAATGTAGTGTACCTATCATTAAAGTTCTTTGTCTCATTTGGAGGGAAACAAAACTTATTGTACATATTTGGAATTTGGGTGAATGATTTTTTGTAGAAATGTCAATATGTGCAAATGTTCATTTTTGTTTAATATATTTGGTTGCTGTTATGTAAACTGCTGAGCTTCAGTAAGGGTTCTCAGTTATTTTGAATGTTAAAGGTGGAGTGGTTCCTTTGGGAACGGAACTGTGTAGCGCACGCAAAATGTTGTGGGTATGGATAAAAAGGTGCAAACAAGAGTCAGTTGGGGACGAGCTGCCAAACTATCAACTGTTCATGTAAAACTTGTGTATTGTGCTGGTTCCGAGAGAGGCTTTTCCTAACGCTTCTCAATGCCTCGGATGGATGGATAAAGAGCTGCAACTATTCTGAAATTGGTATTTATCATCGTCACAAAGAAATGACATAGTCCAGCAATTCTACCTGCAAATCCACCTACCAACATGCAATCGCCACCACGTTGCGCAATCACCGAAAAGGAACCGAGGAATTATAAAAATGTGTAGTGAAGGATCAGCTCATGTGGATGATTTATTTGTTTTCAATGATAAGGTACCGAAAAGACTATTTATGAAAACTTACTTTGATTTATCTTCAGTCATATTTCCACTTAGGATCCTTCCCATGCTAAAGTGATTACCGAGTGTCCTTATTGAAAGAACATTTAAGCTCAGTGTTTTATTAAATAATGCCACTTGAAGACAGTAAGAATAAACTAAGTCAAATTTAATGTAGCAGAACTGAGTAATATAGTAAATGATGCTTGCTCAAAATAATTTTTCTATTAAAACTGCTTATTAATACTTTGTTGCCAACTTCTAAAGTAAATATTCTCACAACTGGGGCTTATACAGTTTTGCAAATTAAATGATCACAGTGTGGTCTGTTGAAAATCACCCAAAGGTGAGCTATTGTCTTTTAACCACATTACGTTGTGTTCTACTGCAGTAAAAGTTGAGGACTATTACTGTTGAAGGTTACATGTTCATATTTCTTAAGGGCTTGTTTCTTTAATGTATTGAAAGCGTGTTTAGTTTGCTCTGCTACAGTGGTCAATATTAAGCCCCCCCCCCACCTCCATTGAAAGTATTTCAAGTACACAAAGTTACTTCATTATAGAAAGTTTTAATTACTCTTGCTATTCAAGTCAAATTCTGTACAATATTGGGCTCCTCTTGAGTATTAAAAGAGTATATTAATGGTGTAACAGGATCCACAGTTTGTCTATTATGCTCATGCTAGATAATAGAAAGACCACTATCTATGGAAACAGTAACTTCTTTATTCAAAGGACAATGAGAAATAATCTGTTAGCGAATTCCATTTAATTTTCGTTCTAAGTACAAAGGAGTTTAGTAGTGAGAGACTTAATCCTTGCACAATAACTAATATTGCTGTGAACCATATCCATATTTCTTGTCAGGTAGGAATATATTTGAAGAAGTAATATTGAACCTATGTCCATCTTATGATTCTACAGTGAATATTGATAGTAATATTATTGAGACCAGTCAGTTTGACCAAGCCTTAAAGGCAAAAGTGTATGTCATTTTCTGTTGCCATTATGCAAATAGCCATGTTCTCCTACAACTGTTAGCACTTTTTTTAACGTCAACATCTGCTAGTGGCTCTGTTGCTTTGTACCGTTATTGCTTTAACAAGATAGTTCCATTTTACGATCTGCTTCTAACTTTACCGTTATCGTATAGCAGTGGCAGGTGTAAGTGTTTTACGTGGCTTTTCCATGACAGGACTATTTGTTCTGTTAGGGCATAGTACATAATGAAACAAATTTTGTATTTGATTGCACAAGCTGCGTTAGACCAGTTGCAGTGTTATACGTGGCGCCCTGTGACAGGACGTTGTTCGCTTTACAGCTACTGATTGGAAAAGCATAAGTATTAACTGTTTTACAAAAGTAAAGGGAGAATAAAACGTCCAGCGCCACAAACCTGTAACTTATTTGACAGAACAGATAGTGAAAGTTCAGCTTAAATTAAAAATAACAATAACTAAAATGGACAGAAAACTAGAAATAAATCTAGACAAGCGAGTACAGAATACAGCCGATAGCAGTTCAGACAACACATCAACAGATGGCACTACGCGCGAATTAAATTATGTACGATATTACGGGAACGTAAATAAACAGATTGGAGCTCTGAATGTCACGCGTATTAAACAAGACAAAACATGTGATGTTACTGAAGACAGTGGCTATGCAAATGAATTGAGGGATATGTTTGAACCTCCAAAAATAGAAAGGGATGTAGGATTTGAACACGAAAATGCAATAGAAACTAAAAGTGAAAAGAATCCAGATATGACAGAATTGTGTAAAATATTGTCTGCACAAATCGCAGCACAGGGGCAACAAAATGCCCCGCAAAATGACAATATTAAGGCACAAATTGCAGCAGACAGTGACAATACTAATGTACGAACAGCAGCACAGGGTACTGATATCAGTCGACAAATGCAAGTGCGAAGCAAGAATCTTAGTGAACAAATCGAGAAGGTAGATGTAAAAGTAGACATTGTGAGTAATGAAATTGGAAACCTTAAAAGCGAAATTACTGTCGTCAGTGGCAATATTGTCAAGGTACAAGAACAGATTGATGACATTAACGAAAGATTTGGCACTGAAGTAATTTAAATTCAAGATCAAATAGAACCCGTAGTCAGCACTAAAGTGGACGAAAATGTTTTCGGCATTAAATCCGAAACACAAACAGAATGGAATACGGAATTGGCATAGATTAAACAATGTGTAACAGAAACAAGTAGAGAACTAACCAAACAGATTGTTACTTGCGAAAAGAAGTGCGACCACAAGACTTCACAAATCCAAGGCAAAATGTATGACTTGGAAAGAAAATTGCAAATAGGAACTACACATATTACTGAAAGAATATCCTTCAGTAAAATAATAGAGGGAGAGGAAAAATTCGACCCTGCAAAGAGACATAACAAATGGCACCCACTCGATTTTGTAATAAATTGCGAAAGCAACTTTCTTGAATATTTATCTCAGCAGGAAAAAGTTAATCTTGTAATCAGTGCATTAATGGTAGACGCAAAAATGTGGGGGTTGCATATGCATACTAACCAGATGTCTTTGGAAATCTTTAAACAAAAATTTATTGACGAGTACTGGCCAGAACAAAACCAAGATCAGTTGTGGCGTGAGTTCCTAATTGCCAGACTGTATATCAGAGGTAGGCAAACGTTGAAAGAATTTTGTGAATCATGGTATAGAAAACTGATACACCTAAAAACTAGAAGGACTGAAGCCGAGATCGTTTGGGTTCTTTGGCAGAAACTGTCTGATGATTGTAAACGATATGTTGGGAGTACCCATAAAAGTTTTTCTGCGTTCTTAGAAAGGGTAGAGGATGAAGATCACTGGCGAAGAAATCGTGAGTCTCGTCCCCATAATATCAACAATTATTCACGAGAAAGTAATGACCAAATGGAGGACCTGAAAATGATGGATTTCGTTTAAACACGATCAAAGAGGTCGCGCGAGAGGAAGGGGAAACTATACGATGCGTGGTAGGGGATACATGGCGCGGAATTTCCAAAATAGAGAAGAAGTGGAAAACTGAAAACCGCGTGTGTTACGGGCCGGATTCACGCTGGAACCGGTTTTGGACTCAAAGATAAGATGTAAAATAATAACTTCTAGAAGGAAGGAGGTAAAATACGGGCAGGAAGGTTAAGGACGCGCCTATGGAAGACGTGTGTGCAGTGATACATAGTGACGAGCCCAGTGCGAATTCATGTGATCGCTTATGCTTGGGACAGCGCTTGCCGGAGCACTGTGCATTGCACATAGTAGCACACATGCATGGCCGAGGTCAGAACAAGATGGCTGCCATAGAGAGAAACAGTAGAGGCGGATTCGGCCACTTCCGTTGGCCGGTTTCAGTAATAGACGAATGTAAAGCTGAAAATAAAATCCATATGTCATATGATAAAGATAACCAAATATCAGAATCATACGAAAAGGCGTTATTAAAGAATAAAAGAGAGCAAGATAGTACGATAAGGGAAAAAGATATTTGTACTGATAGTAATGTATATGAGAAAAAGGACATAGATGCAGGGGAGGTTAGTATAAATAAAGATGAAAAGAAAGTGGATTACGCCACGCAAACGTCGTTTGCACAGTTAATGAGAGGTGAATATGATGTAAAGGAGGACGTTAGTAAATATGACGTTATAAACAGTGCAAATAAGATTATTGTTAATGAAAAAATGTTTTGTGATTCAGATACAGAAAAGTCAGGTAGGAGTTTCGCACGATTATCTGAAAATGATAGTATGGAAGGAAATGAAATGAAGGTTATCAAAGTATATGACGATTTTACTAAGTATGAAAGTAGCGCTGAAATCGTTCAAATTGAAACTACAAAAGTACCTCAATGTTCAAACTATGTGCAATGTGTAGAAAATAATCCGAAAAACGAAGTGAATAAGCATCTAATGACGAATTACTGAACTGTCTGAAAATTGCATTCCTGCTCGAATCTGAGGAAGATTATTAAATCAGTCATAGTTCAGATGATGAAGGGTATATGAATACAGATAAGAAGGAATATACTAACTTTCCACATTCTTCAAAAGACGTGTACTTACGTGCCTCTGGTGGTGAGGAAGAGAGTAGTGATGACTCCAGTGAAGATGAATTTTCAGGTGTAAACGAAAGTGAATATATTTTTACAGAAAGAGGCTACAAAAAAATTAATGACATCTTTTCGAAACAAAATCCGGAATGCATAACGGAAACAAAGCCGAAAGAGCCGCCAGATGACACTTTATTAGGGCAAGCCTTACTTAATGTAATGAAAGCAGTAGATTTACAGAAACCTAAAGAACCTCCTGATATAAATATAGTAGAACATGAACTATTGAAAATGTTTAAAGATGTAGAGCTCAAAAAGCCACCTGATGAAACAAAACGTTGGCAAGATCTGAATAGCTTAATGAACGATATAGAAAATAGGAGGCCTAAAAAGCCACCAGTCTTAAGTGACTGTTTTAGTGAACCATAAAAGACTGCCTTGTTAATAAAGCGACTAGGGCAGGATGTTGTATATATTGTTAACGTAATGCATGGCCTTATTATTGTGTTACTGAGTTTTGCCTAAAAGGGAATTACTGTTTTGCTGTTTTATTGATCTTGAGGCCTGTGGCAGGTTGTTGCTTATTTACTGTAGTGTACTATTTGACTTTCCTTAGGAACTGTTTATTTTCAATTGAATACTTATTATTGCCAGTCTAATTATGAAGATAGGGGCATGTAGTGTGAAAAACCTAAAACCTTTATGAATAATGATCCTTATGGTAAATTAATGAAAGTGGAATGAACTCCACAAGATAATAATTATTTCCTAATGCACTTAAAGAGCTGAAAGTGTCGATGTTTGCAATATGTTGTGTATTTGAAGGTACATATCCTCAGATGAGGGTTGTTACTCCTCAGGGGACATGCACTCTTTGCACTGTCAGTTGTCTGATGAGCACCAGGTACCCAGTCGTTGCCAGCACTACTTCCATTTCTTTTTGTGTTGTCAACCTTCCTCTTCATCATTCAGAACTTTTACTATCTTCTTTCTTTCTTCTCTATCAGAGCAAACTGAATAGTGTGGAAATAATGTATGATACTTTATACTGTTTGTGGACATGAATTGAATAATTAAATTGGGCACACAAGAAAATGACCAAGAATAATGTAAGTATAGTAGCTATTGTAAAGGGAAAATGTATTGGGAAAGGGAATAAAAAAATATGGATGAGAATAGATAAGGATACTGACAACAAGTTAAATGAATGCTATAATATGACTAAATGTAAATATTTTTGAAAAAAAGGGGTAAATATGATGTAGAAAAACTGAGTGTGTGTTCAAAACTGAGTAGATAAACCTGACTAATGTGTGTAAAATATATATGAGATGTATGTGTCTAGTGACACAAAACATTGGCAGAAATCGCAATAGGATATAAAATTATTGTCCTGGTCTTGACATCTGTGATAACCTAAATGCATGTGAAAATAATTAAATTGAATATTGCTGATAAAAGAAATATTACTGAGTAAGAAAGCGGGGAGAAAAACCACAAATCTGGGACTCTCAAATATCCCCTTAACATTGTCATTATACCAAAAATGTCATTTAAATTTTCTTTATTAATGATGTGTATATTACCTAATGTTGTCACAGTGTAAAGGAAGGTTCATTATTACCTTGTTTAAGTGTTTCAAATTTAGAGGTTTTATGTTTTATACCATTAATGCAATTTGTACCAAAGATGTGATGAAATGATGAGAAAACTTGAAGATGATGGCAATAAACTGCTCAGAAATGTGTTATTGGGCAACAAACCAAAACAACAATAATGCCAATTAGTTCTGAAGCTGAGGACTACCAAATATGTTACGTGAGTAGTAGCGAAAGGACTTGCCATTGTGGATAAAGGGGTTGATAAGTGGTCACGAACTGCCAAACCTAAAGGGTGGGGCAATGTGTCAACTTAAAATGGTGTTCTTTTAGTGTTCTTACTCTAAATTCTGTTGCTGTGCCTAAATGTTTACATACAAAGACTGCCAAAACAATAATGGGCAGGATGTGAATTTGTAATGAATTTTTTGTGTTATATGTAGAAAATTGTGTTTAAGTATTTTGAACTTGAACTGCCAGTGCTGAGGCAAGCAATGAAGTAAGTTCGGTTGTTTGACCAATGTGTTATGGACTGACTATTCTTATTAAAGTGCGTGAAAAGTTACTATAAAATATTTATGGAATTTTATTCAAATGGTTGTAGATGTTTTTGAGACTAGGTTTTCTGGAATCACTTAAAGTTTTGGACTGTCTTGTTTTAAAACACAGCAGTGATAATTAAAGATAGGTTCTGAATATGTTAGTGTGTTTATGTGCAACAAACATTTGGACTGCTATTAATGAAGAGCAGCTTTAAAAAATTGATAATTTGGAAAAAAACCTTGAAAAGCTACTTTTGTATTTAAAGAATCAGTTGGAAAACGTTCTCATAGCTGTTTTGTCTAAATATTTGTACATATGTGAATTGAAACTAAATTTTTCAACATTTCATTAATTGCTGAACCTTGTAAAATGTACTATGATCATCAGTATCCTTCTGTGTCTTGAATATTTACATTCTTTAAAAATATTGAAAGACAAATTTGTCTTTTGTTAAGCTAAAATGTTCAGTGCTGTTATATATAATGATGAACTTTTTTTTTCCTAAAATGATTTAAAGATGACTTGTTTTGAGTAGTAATGGAAGTGTATGTAAATGTCTTATTTTGGAAATGTTTTGCAAGAAATGTATGAAATTTCTTGGTGTATATACTGTATGTCTATAATATATCTTTTTTTTCTCCCAACACCACTTAGGTGTTGTAGATGTTTTCTTGAAGTACCCTTATGGGAAACGTCAACAAAACATGGGGCATGTGTAACACCGTAGTTTGGACATTACATTCCTTTTGTTGATGCATTTTGCTTTCTATTTTGTTCAACATTCCATTGTTGAGCTTCTGTAAATGTTGTTTGATTGAATCGATAACACAAAATTGTATACTGCTTTCTTTGTAAAATATTTGATGTCATGGTTTGGTTCGATGCAATGTAGTGTATCTATCATTAAAGTTCTTTGTCTCATTTGGAGGGAAACAAAACTTACTGTATATATTTGGAATTCGGGAAAATAATTTTTTGTACAGATGTCAATATGTGCAAATGTTCTTTTTTGTTTAATATGTTTCGTTGGTGTTATGCCAACTGCTGACCTTCACTAAGGGCTCTTAGTTATTTTGAATGTTAAAGATGGAGTGGTTCCCCTTGGGAACAGAACTGTGTGGCGTGTGCAAAATGTTGTGGGCATGGATAAAAAGGTGGAATCAAGAGTCAGTTGGGGATGAGCTACCAAACTATCAACTGCTCATGTAAGACTTGTGTATTGTGCTACTTCCAAGAGAGGCTTTTCGTGACGCTTTCCAATGCCTCGGATGGATGGATAAAGAGCTGCAACTATTCTGAAATTGGTATTTACCATCGCCACAAAGAAATGACATAGTCCAGCAATTTTACCTGCAAATCCACCTACCAACATGCAATCGCCACCATATTGCGCAATCACTGAAAAGGAACCGAGGAATTATAAAAATGTACAGCGAAGGATCAGCTCATGTGGATGATTTATTTGTTTTCAGTGATAAGGTTACCAAAAGACAATTTATGAAAACTTCCTTTGATTTATCTTCTGTCACATTTCCATTTATGATCCTTCGCATTCTAAAGTGATTACCGAGTGTCCTTATTGAAAGAACATTTAAGCTCAGTGTTTCACTAATTAATGCCACTTAAAGATAATAAGAAGAAAATAAGTTAAAGATAATGTAGCAGAACTGAGTAATATAGTGAATGATGAAACTTGCTGGCAGATTAAAACTGTGTGCCCGAGCGAGACTCGTACTCGGGACCTTTGCCTTTCGCGGGCAAGTGCTCTACCATCTGAGCTACCCAAGCACGACTCACGCCCGGTACGCACAGCTTTACTTCTGCCAGTATCTTGTCTCCCACCTTCCAAACTTAGCAGAAGCTCTCCTGCGAACCTTGCAGAACTAGCACTCCTGAAAGAAAGGATACTGTGGAGACATGGCTTGGCCACAGCCTGGGGGATGTTTCCAGAATGAGATTTTCACTCTGCAGCGGAGTGTGAGCTGATATGAAACTTCCTGGCAGACAAAAACTGTGTGCCCGACCGAGACTCGAACTCGGGACCTTTGCCTTTCGCGGGCAAGTGCTCTACCATCTGAGCTACCGAAGCACGACTCACGCCCGGTACTCACAACTTTACTTCTGCCAGTATCTCGTCTCCTACCTTCCAAACTTTACAGAAGCTCTTCTACGAACCTTGCAGAACTAGCACTCCTGAGAGAAAGAATGCTGTGGAGACATGGCTTGGCCACAGCCTGGGGGGATGTTTCCAGAATGAGATTTTCACCCAAAGGTGAGCTATTGTCTTTTAACCACATCAAGTTGTGTTCAATTGCAATAAAAGTTGAGAACTATTACTGTTGAAGGTTACATGTTCATGTTTGTTAAGGGCTTGTTTCTTTAGTGTAATGAAAGTGTGTTTAGTTTGCTCTGCTACAGTGGTCAAGATTAAATGCCCCCCCTCCATTGAAAGTAGTTCAAGTACACAAAGCTACTTAATTATAGAAAGTTTTAATTACTCTTGCTATTCAAGTTAAATTCTGTACAATATTGGGCTCCTCTTGATATAGACTCGCGTGGATACTTGTATCAAACAAATTTTCCGGCAAAAGACCACAACAACAAGGACAGTTACTTTATAGATCCAGCACTCCCTACAGCAAAATCTTTAGCAGACAGAATTTCAAGTTTAGTTTTTGTGCTCTTCTACAGAATGACTTCTGTAACGATTAAACGAATCAGGAGAAAGGTGAACAGACATGATACAACTATTTCAGTTTTAGAGCTACTAAAAGAGCGGAAATTGAGACTGGCCAGCTCACAAGTAGATCGACAGAGGGCGACACCAGCAGCAGGGCCAGCAGCGGCTCCTAGGGGCGCGAGCAGCCCCGATCAGCGCTCGAAGGTCGTTCTATTTTCTACTTCCGCCGAAAATGAGTTTGAGCGAATCGAACAGCAGTGTCACTTCGCCAGACGACTATAAATGACCTGCGCCGCGATTGCAACGCGCAGTTCCAGCGAAGTCAGACGCATCGGGAAGTCCTCTCCCGGACGGCGCGCTTCCTCGATCAGTTCCCCCTCTCTTCGTCGCGACTGTGAAGTGAAACTCTGCCAACGGGACACCGCCGAGTGCAGAGGACTTAGTATTCTGTTTCCACGCTACGAAAGTACTGGTCTCGATGCCATCACAAAATAACTTCAGTCATACAGACTCTAAAGGATTCAACCTGTGACTATGTCTTTCGGAACTTAATTAATTGAACATTCTCTCAGTAAGAAAGTCTTTTTTTGTGTTTCATTTTTCTTCAGGAGTTAAATTGTTGTGCTAATACCACATCTGTGAAGTTGTTTCACGTTTGATGGTATACCTGGTGAACGTTCCGTGTGATATAACCGAAGCGGGGAAGATATCAGAGGTACTGTGTTGTTGCATTATTGTACAAATTTACTCTTCGTTCTTTAAGATGTTTACTTATTACAGTCCTCATTAATATGAAATGCTGGCCAACACGAGAATGACACTAGCTTTTATATGCAGATGAAGGACAGTACAGAGTCGTGAAACCAAGATGCAGTGCGCTTTCACTCGTGATATAGCGTTACCTTAATTTTCTTGTTAACACTATCAGATAGATCCTATAACCTTGTTTGCAACACAATAAGGTAATATCATATGGGGTAGCCAAACAAACCTTCACAAAAACTGAACGACCAAAATGTGTGCAAAACTTGACCAAAAAAACTGAAAGATTTAGTATCCTAATAATGTCATCATCAGAGATACGAAATGATTTTAACAAGACATGATATGAAAAACGAAAAATTTTAGGTCCTGGACAAATGCACTAAAATTGTTGTGTTAAATGTTGTTAAGACGATAAATCGTCCAAAATTAAAGATCGTCGATTCACCTAAATACCTAAGGACAGGAATTAGGAGCAACTTCAATTGATTGAACCACACAGAAAATGGTATTGGAAAGCCGAACAGAAACTGCGTTTTGTTGGCAGAATACTTAGAAGAAGCAACAACGAACAGAAACTGCGTTTTGTTGGCAGAATACTTAGAAGAAGCCACAAATCTACTGAAGAGACTGCTTACACTACACTTCTCCAGTCTCTTCTGGAGTATTGCACAGTAAACGACTGCTTACCAGACACTATTAACGGAGGACATTGCAAAATGTCAAAGACGGGCAGCCCTTTTCGTATCACCGAGAAGTAGGACGGAGCATGTCACGGATACGATACATTAGGAGTACCAAGGGTTCAATCATGGTTCCACTTCTGTTCTTGATATACGTGAACGACCACCCTTTCTATCTGAAACAGGAAGCTGAAGTGACACTGTTTGCTGATGATACAAGCATTATTATTAATCCAGTAAAAGAAACTCCAATTGAAAGTGATACAAATAAGGTCTTTGGAAAAGTAATTAACTGGTTTTCTGCAAATGGGCTTGCTCTAAACTTTGAAAAAACACAGTACATCCAGTTTTTTGCTGCAAAAAGTACAGATCCTCCAATAAATATAACACATCAACAGAAGTCAGTAGAATGAGTAGAGCATATTAAGTTTTTGGATGTACCTATAGATGAGAATCTTAATTGGAAAACTCATATTTGGGATCTTCTAAACGACTAGGTTCAGCGACTTTCGCAATCAGAATAATTTCCAATTTTGAGGATATAGAAATCAGTAAGCTAACATACTTTGCATACCTTCACTCTCTTATGTCATACGGAATAATATTTTGGGGTAACTCAACGTTTAGACAAAAAGTATTCACTCCTCGAAAGAAAGTGGTTAGAATAATGTGTGGGTTCATAGTCGTACATCTTGTAGGCATTTTCTTAAAAGATTGGAAATTCTTACAACAGGCTCACAGTACATTTACTCACTAATGAAATTTGTTCTCAGCAACATGGACCAGTTTAAAAACAACAGTGACATTCATGATTATAATACCAGAAAAAAGAAAGACTTACACTATCCTTTACTCAACCTATCTTTGGCACAGAAAGGGGAACAATATGCTGCTATAAATTTTTTTTACAAATTACCAGATGAAACAAAATGTCTGACAGACAGCAGTAATAGCTTCAAAAATACATTGAAATCATAACTCCTTGAAAACTCCTCCTATACCCTAGATGAATCCTTGAATAGGAATAAATAACTTTATAAATATAGTATTGCATTTTGTGCCACTTTAGGGAATGTGGTAAATAACGGAAATATTAATCTTTGTATTATATTAAAAAATCTTGTTTCATGTGTGCATTTCTTGTGCACTTGACACATTCCACATCATAACAGCTACTGCAGCGTGCGATTGATCAATGGAACACGCAACCAACTAACTAACTAACTAACTAACAAGAACTAGCGTGGAAACCATTAACACAAACGGGTTTTTCGTTGCGTCGAGAACTTTACACAAAATTTAAACCACCAGCATTCTCCTCCGAATGCGAAGGGAGAAATTAACATCGTCATAAAATAAGAAAATAATATATAGAACGCAAAGGTTTCATTCATTCCACGTACTGTTCGCGAGTGTGATGTTCGAGAAATAGTCTGAAAATGGTTCTATGAACCCTCTGACAAGCACTTAAATTTTTAATTATACAGTGGTGACTTAGATGTAGATACAAATTAATCTCGACTGGTGCTTGAGTTCTATCCTTTGTGTAAAGGGGGGGGGGGGGTTGATTCGGCTGATTCAGGACCAGCTCAAGGCCGTAAACAACCTAATTAACCAATGCCAGCGGGCCGGAATGGCCGGGCGGTTCTAGGCGCTACAGTCTGGAACCGCGTGACCGCTACGGTCGCAGGTTCGAATCCTGCCTCGGGCATGGATGTGTGTGATGTCCTTAGGTTAGCTAGGTTTAAGTAGTTCTAAGTTCTAGGGGACTGATGACCTTAGACGTTAAGTCCCATAGTGCTCAGAGCCATTTGAACCATTGTAATTTCACAACACTTAAGCTCTGGAGGTCAACGGCAGTGGGTTTAACTCCGTGCGTGTGTAAATAGCTTCATCAATGGCCTATACTTCCTAATGGAAGACTTAAGTACCATCACGCAGACACTTTCGGGGTGACTCATGAGTCCAAGGTGAGAGCCCACGTGGCACCCATAGGTGTAGCAAGTGTACACCACCTAAAGAGTAGTTCGTCGGAAGTGCTCATTTACACGGTCGTTTTGCACATAATGTGTTGAGCCAGGCGCCATTGGGCGCCATTGGCTGACTTCCTTGATGAGTTTCGTCCATTTGCTGTGGTCTTCAGAGAGCTCCTCTCATTTGTTTCAGTTAACATTAAAAGCGCTCATATCACGCTTGATGTAATCTTGCAAAGGCAAAGCAGGTCTTCCAGGGAGACTCTTGGCAAGTGCTGTCTCACGAATCAATTCGCTGTCCCAAACTTTTGCCTCTTCTTAAACTATCTTTTTAGCGTTGTCAGATAAAATACGACATTCAGTTATGTCTTGAGTCACAGCGTATGAGATGTCTTGAATTTTACAGGTTTTATCTAATTGGTTAATACCTCTTTTAACATGAGGTATATTTATTTTTTATTATTTAGCTTCAGTTTTTAGCTTTCATTATTTAGCTTTCTTCCAGTAGTTGTAAGTCGGTAAATGTAGTTCAACTGATACATGATATCACCCATGCTAAAGCAATTACGTAGTTTCAGATTTGGCCTTGTTATTTATCAGGTCATTAGCATCTGTCTAGCTACTATGTGATGACAGTATTCTCAGCCACGAACTCAGTATTCTGTTTCGTACTCACCTAATGACACATCATGCGAGGAAGGCGTATGGTTCGATCGTTTTCTGTATTTATTCTGTTCAGAAATATTCTGGTACGTTATCACCTTCCCTGTACTTCGGAATATATGTTCTAGGGTTTGTTGGCTGGGCTTTGGAAACAATAAATATTGCCGTCGACCAGTTTGGTAAGCATTATTTCTCCAAGGATGGTTTAAATTTGGAGATACGGTCGAAATCACGGACGTTCAGTCTCTGTTTGCGTGGATCTGCTATTTTAAGATGACTGTATATAGTATTTAATAGTTTATTATGACGAGTATCAAGTTGTTTCATGCGTACCGTACATGAATGTGTGCCGTGCGGAGTACACTTTCCTTGTCGCACAATATCGATAGACGCATCTGGTTGGCAGAATCGCTGGAGGTAGTTGGGCAACGAACGGTTGTCTGCCACCAGAGGAAAGACCGAGTCTCGTGAAAGACGATTTAAGCGTGGACACAGTGGGCAGTGCTGTCAGTCAGTTCGGGGCAGGCAGTGAGCAGCGAGGAAAGGCAGTGACTTAGTGGCCGGCGGTATACTTGGACAGCACTTATGTTTAAAACAATAGTCAGCGCTGGTCCGAGGTGCCGGTGCTCTGCTTGACAAGTGAATATTGCCCGGCGTGGAACTTGTTCCGATGTGACGGTTGGACATTTACTTGTGCTCGGCATTTAAGTGTCTGAAAGAAACCTGTGTCAACTGTTGTGACAAGTTTGCTACCTGCGAGACCGTTCCAATCATTTCCGGCAAGGACGGTTTGTGGATTACGTGCTATTGGTTCCTGATCGACAACTGTATTCTGGAAGGGCTCAGTTGGTGGCAGTCTGTTATTCGGGGCCGCCACTGACCTATAATCAGAAATTATTATGAGAATTTTTTTTCTTTGCAGCTGTTACATCGTTAAAAGATCTTGCCAAATTTTTTTCAAAAATACAATAGAATCAGCGAACTAGTTATGTCATGTTGGCTGTTAATTGATTTCCTAGTAGTTGTCTTTAATTGAGCTGGCGGTATTAAGCCGAAACGACAGGGTGACGGTCGAAAAACTTCAGAATTTTTTTCATTGCGGAATTCGAATGTGTATTCATTGAAGAATTATTCTCCAAAATATTATGCGAGAGCACCGAAAAGTAACGATTCTCTGAGCGTGCACGGCGTGCACGGCCTGCCTCGGCGTTAGAGAACCTCTTCCGCGCTCACACTCCCTTCGTTGCCATTGCCACTAATCGTTATCGATGCCATCACCCCTATTTATACCGATTTGAGTAACCCTGATTTGTTGGAGCGTTGATTGGACTGTTTTACTGAAAACGTGAACGAAAGTTTCGATAATCTTATTTGGAGATACGCTCCAAAAATAACATGCACCCACAGCGAAAATGTCAACATTGCTTCAAATTTAGCCTTAAGTCTATTCAATGTAGGCCGTATTGTATCGGCCATGAAATGCGCCGATTCTGTGAAGATTGAGGCGCCAGCAGTGGGTGATTGGCTCAGCGACGGAAAGGGGTTTGAGGACGAAATTGAGGGTTTTTTAGGTCAAAGGACCATCCACAAGCCGGGGCGATAGTTACTACGGACCAGACATCGATGTACCCCGTAAGTTGTAAGCTTTGTCCCTTTTTTCATACGACATATACTTGTCAAACTTTAAACACGTTTTTCTTAAAACCATGTTTTTCGGCATGGTTGCCGTCGCCCACACACCGATTTTCATCCGATTTTATAGACTTTTAGTCTCCCTTGAAGCAAACTGAATTGTCTTCACTCCATCGCAGCCTATTTTTTTAATGTTGATACTTAGTATTATTTTCAGCCAAAAAATAAGGGATCCAAAAAACGGACACTTTTTCAAGTATCTATAATCTCGCGATTTTCTTTTTTCTTTTTTTTTCTTTTTTTTTTTTTTTTTTGCAGATCCTAACAATGAACTCAAATTACATCTGAAGGATCAGAGTGACATGTTAATTTCATGTTTAAGATAACCACAACCGGATTTACAGCGGCAACCGTCCTTCTACCTCCTTTGAGAGCTGCCTCGGGAAAATCCAAATTACACAGTGAAGATACGAATATTTTTCAATAAAAAATACCAATAAAAATTTCAATGGATCCTTTATTCATTGCAGCAAGTCTCAGTTGTCTGCTACGTTCCAGTATGGAAAAAACTTTGAATTTGAGAAATATTTTCATTAGTCATGGCGTCGTTCCCCCTTAATAGAGCCACTTGGCCACTTCGGGTCGTGTAGATTGAGAGTCGTGTTCAAAACTGTAAAGAGTCGTTTGATTTAAGTCACTCCTGCGATGTGGCAGTTACAGATATTTCTTGTACCTTGTAAGGACGAGGTTCCCCTTATTCTGAAGGAGGTCTGTTTTGTAAATGTATAGTTTGTAATTTTTAAGACTGTTCATCTGTGTGTCGTCTGTTAAAGGAAGGGTAACTTTTAATTCTCTCAGTTGATTTTTCATCTACGTATTCCCGCGTTCCGGATACGGATAAACATAATTACAGGTACCGGCTCTACTGAATGAGGTAGTTGACGTGCGTAATAAGACTCTTTTAAAATTGAAAAAGACAGTCTTTAACCAACACAGATTGCGCTAATGGAGCTAAATTAAGAAATTAGTCTGGTCAACTGTTTCGTGCTGCTAAGCCAAATTTCTGATTTGGTTGTGCTTCCGTTACGATATTGCGTTTCTATGTTACAGAGAGAATTTTGTGCTATTTCAGGGCATGATTAACGGTCTGTCTTATTCGAGGTGTGTACCATTTGTTTTGACGTTCACTATTTGAAAGGGCCTTGCTGGTCCAGTAGTAGTCAACATATTTCCTCCCATATCTCGTTGGGATACCCACCCTGAACTAAATTTAACTTCTAGTTGAACTCTCATTGCAAGATTAAATTTTAATTACGCCACTGGGATTTAAAAAAAATATGGCAAATGCTATTTAACTTTCTGTTCATTTTTTCATTCTATTAAATTCTACCAGCAGTTGTTTTTCGTGAATACACTATAGTAAATTTCTGTCTGTCGTCAAATTAATTTTTGCCAGCTGATGTTTTTTTACGCTACGTTAGAATATCGTATTGGTAGTAGTGCTTCATACCTGATGCCAGTAATAGCTTTTTACTAAACCTGCCAAATGTACACACATCAAAAAATGTTTTGCATCACCGCGGTTCCCAGAACTCGTGAAGATAAACGTTGACGGTGGGTATTGCATCACAGACACAGTCCCATTGACTCTTCAGAGATGTCAATAAACCAGCCCAAAGATATAAACAACCATGCATGAGCAGCGTCTATTAGACGGAGTGGGTCCGAAAGGCGATCAGTTGCAGTCATTCCGCCAGAAGGAGGTACATGGCTCCTGTTCACTGTAGTTCAACCATGGCTAGACGGTCAATACCGCGGTTCGATGGCGTCCGCATTGTTACTTTGTGACAGGAAGGGCTCTCAACAAGGGAAGTGTCCAGGCGCCTCGGAGTGAACCAAAGCGATGTTGTTCGGACATGGAGGAGATACAGAGAGACAGGAAATGTTGATGACATGCCTCGCTCAGGCCGCCCAAGGGCTGCTACTGCAGTGGATGACCGCTACCTACGGATTATGGGTCGCAGGAACCCTGACAGCAACGCCACCATGTTGAATAAGGCATTTCGTGCAGCCACAGGACGACGTGTTACGACTCAAACCGTGCGCAATAGGCTGCATGATCCGCAACTTCACTCCAGACGTTCATGGTGAGGTCCATCTTTGCCAGATGGACCGCTCAGGATTGGCACAACTTTCTCTTCACTGATGAGTGTCACATTTGCCTTCAACCAGACATTCGTTGGAGACTTGTTTCGAGGCAACCCGGTCAGGCTGAAGGCCGTAGACACATTGTCCAGCGAGTGCAGCAAGGTGGAGATTCCCTGCTGTTTTGGAGTGGCATTATATGGGGCCGACGTACGATACCGTGAATGCCATCTTCCGACCGATAGTACAACCATATCGGCAGCATATTGGCGAGGCATTCGTCTTCATGGACGACAATTTGCGCCCCCATCGTGCACAGCTTGTGAGTGACTTCCTGCAGGATAATGACGTTGCTCAACTAGAGTGGTCAGCATGTTCTCCAGACCTGAACCCTATCGAACATGCCTGGGATAGATTGCAAAGGGCTGTTTATGGACGACTCGACTCGCCAACCACTCTGAGGAATCTACGCCGAATCGCCGTTGAGGAGTGGGAAAATCTGGACCAACAGTGCCTTGTTGAACTTGTGGATCGTATGCCACGACCAATACGGGCATGCATCAATGCAAAAGGACGTGCTACTGGGTATTAGAGGTGCCAGTGTGTACGGCAGCCTGGACCACCACCTTTTAAGGTCTCGCTGTGTGGTCTTACAACATGTAAAGTGTGGTTCTCATGAGCAATAAAAATGGCGGAAATCATGTTTATGTTGATGTCTATTCCAGTTTTCTGGAACTCTCAGAACCGAGTTGATGTAAAACTTCTTTTGATGTGTTTAGGTTTTATGAAATCACAAGAGTAAACCTGGATGCGCTTGGATATATAGTAATTTTTAGTAAATTCTGTTGGCAATGGTTACTGAAACTTTTGTTGTAATAACAAACCTTATTTGCAATTTTTCTTAATATTGATATCAATGAATTGCTGTGTTGAGGTGTTAAGTAAGTTCTGCCGCAAGTTGCCTTTTGTAAAGCCATATTAATAAATTCTGATGGTATTTGTTCTTATGTGACTTGTTACAACCTTCTCTCAGAGTTTGTTTGGGTATAATTTTTTTTGTTTGTTTAAATAAAGTGACTTGTTTGATTTTTAATAAATTAGTTCTGGTCTACCTTAAAACGCAACACCAACTCGCACCCGCTTCAGTATGATGTGGTTATACCCCAGAATTATTTGTGAAAGTGTCAGTCCATTTATATGACCTCCGTATTATTTCCACATACGGTTCTTTATATTATTCTGTTCAATTACACCATCATGGACTCTTTCATATGAGAAAACGTTGAATAGTGGTGTATTCCATAGCGCTTAACCATAGTTGCGAATTAGTAACTGTAAAATTATCGTCTGTGATCCGTCTGTAGATTCTTTGAAGTTCATTTGTTCCAATTATTTTGCAATTGATATTCCGTTGTCTGCACAACTGCATTTCATGTCTTTCCTTTTACAGGTACAGCCCATGCATATTTAGAGTATGTGTCAATTATAGTTAGGATATATTTGAAACTTCAATTTTTGCATATTGCGTAACGTCTACAAGATACCTCAAATCTACCAAACCTTGTAGTACAACACGTTTCCACGGAAAATTTTTCTGTGCAAGCCTGTGAACTTTGTGATCTGCAGTTTTCATAGTTATTTTATGATGTTTCATTCTCGCAGTTCTGAAATAAATGAAATTATTTCATTCATATGCGCCATATTAGTGGCAGTTGTTGAAGCCACAAACAGTTTTAAATGATGTAAAATCTCATTGCGGTTGTCGTAATATATGAATTGTATAGATAAAGTTTCCTGTTTATTATGTTCAATGTCGATTATGGTACCCCACTACCATCATTTGACCGTTCAGTGTTAACTGAATAATTTTTTTTACATTTATTACTATAGATCCGTTTTATTCCACCACTGTTTTCCTCATGAACTTTTGTCATGCATGGTATTTTCACATACGTCTTTATCTCTTGCGGTGTGTAGCTTTTGAGTTTTGATGACTTTTCTTAAGAATATAAGGTTTAATAAACCAAGCATTGCTGTAAAATGTCTGTCTCCGATATGAATTGCTTTCCTGGATAATTTAATCGGAAGTCTTTCAATGCAGACACCATATAGCGTATGTTCTATGTAAACCTGCAACTCCATGCTCTTTAATATATGCTTCAATCGTTTCGTCTCCCGCACGACAAGTTGTTTTATTGACTGAGACACAGTCAGGGTTTTTGGTAAGAAATTTAAAATTTTCTTTGGAAAACTCATCCATACTCTGTAGAATGAAGGCTTTCACGACCGGGTGACATGGTTGTTGATATACTTTCCGGGATGTGAGGTCGTGGTCCAAGAACTTTTCCGCTCCTTACGTTTCGTCCAGAACTGCGCTGCACTTCCTCAGAGGCGCTGCTCCGCTGAGTCTTGCCGACTGACTGGTCGGGTGTCTGAGAGCGACTTATATATTGTGAGAAAGGGGGGCGTGGTTCAGGTGACATGATGGGCAGTGATAATCCATAGCAAAGATAAGGTTGACTATCGATTACCACCTGTCAAAGATAAAAATTGTTGGCAATTTTGTAGAGCCACTGATAATCCATACCAAAGATAAGGTTGACTATCGATTACCACCTCGTCCAAGATAAAAAATTGTTAGCAATTTTGTAGAGCCATTGTCCATATATCGCTAAGTTTCGTAGTCTCCTCTTTCCTATTAAAATTATCGTGATGTTTATAAATTTCGATAGCTTCTCTATATAGCCTTGGATAGTAATTTAACGTTGTAGATAAAACTTCGGTATCCGAAAACTTCACTTGGTGGTTGCCTGGTTGAAGAGCATGTTCCGCTACAGCTGACTTTTCTATTTTTCCAAGTCGACAAAGACTTTTATGCTCTTTCAGTCGCGTGTTTAAGCTTCTTTTGGTAGTACAAATGTAAACATTACCACAGGTACATGGAATTCTATACACACCACATGTCGACAGGGGAGGGCGTTTATCCTTAGAAAATAAGTACTACGATCTGTGAAGGATAAACGCCCTCCCCTGTCGACATGTGGTGTGTATAAAATACCATGTACCAGTGGTAAAGTTTAGATTGGTACTACCAAAAGAAGCGTAAACACACGACTGAAAGAGCATAAAAGTCTTTGTCGACTTGGAAAAATAGAAAAGTCAGCTGTAGCGGAACATGCTCTTCAACCAGGCAACCACCAAGTGAAGTTTTCGGATACCGAAGTCTTATCTACAACGTTAAATTACTATCCACGGCTATATAGAGAAGCTATCGAAATTTATAAACATCACGATAATTTTAACAGGAAAGAGGAGGCTATGAAACTTTGCGATATATGGACACTGGCTCTACAAAATTGCTAACAATTTTTTATCTTGGACAAGGTGGTAATCGATAGTCAACCTTATCTTTGCTATGGATTATCGCTGTTCATCACGTGTCACCTGAACCACGCCCCCTTTCTCACAATATATAAGTCGCTCTCAGACACCCGACCAGTCAGTCGGCAAGACTCAGCGGAGCAGCACCTCTGAGGAAGTCCAGCGCAGTTCTGGACAAAACGTAAGGAGCAGAAAAGTTCTTGGACCACGACCTCACATCCCGGAAAGTATATCGACAGCCTCATCTATAGTCTGCTTTTCTGCTTGTAACAACAGTAATTTTGTATGTATAGCATCACCTGCATCAATAATTTTCTGTTTTGTCGACAGGTTGGTGAATACTAAAGTAGTATAGAGAGTATATGCAATTATATGTTTTTTTTATTTTTCATTTTACTTTCTTGCGTGATTATAGCTTTTGGAAGTAGTGAACTGAATGCTCTCCATAATTTTTCAAGATTTCCGTCAGTTCATTGTCATTTCTATCAAGATTTAATTTAATTACCTGCTGCATATTATCCAGCCTCATATTAAGATCTAAAATACGTTTCTCCAGTGCTGAGTGACATATAAACATGAATTTTGCATCTGCAACCTCTTGGGGTGTGTATTTGAACACCTGCCAAACATGCCCGTTACTGACGTAATTACTTTTGTATGTCACTAGATACAACTAATTATAATTACAGATTATAATAGATCTTTTAAAACAATTCTGAAAATTACTTCTGTACAGTCCAGTTTTAGAGTTGTATCAATGAGTAGAGATCCATACTTCTTAGTTCCAACATTCTGCAGAGATGATTTTGAAACCACTGAATGTATATCTGTATCGAGTCCATCTGAACGGGCTAATACTACCATAAGCAGATTTGTTTTACCACCACAGCTAGCTCTCAAGCCCACACCTTTCAGAATAGCGTGACTACAGTTCATCAGATTTATATAAGTATCTTCCCCCAGGACAATACTTTCACTATTATTACATAGCTTTATACAGTGGGGAATGCCCGCACTGCACACTGTGTTATTTCCTAAATTCAGTGTATGAGTTTAAATCTTTTGAGTAAACATTTCAGATTATTTGAATTTGTGTATAAGTGTTCCCACTCATAACTCGTTGATTTTTCTTCGCTTTTAATGTATTGTAGGTTTTCAAAAGCAATAGCAAGCTTAAAATTACAATTTGGACAATCCCTATAAACACATGATTCGTATCACTGTTGTTTAAACTAGATGTAATGTTGTAAAGTGCACTTTTCAAGTCATTACTGTTCAAACTACTTGTAGCGGTGTGGAGTAGAATTGGTATTCCAGCACATTGCTTACAAGAGTGATGATGTTACTTATAAAATCATTGTCACAGTCATGTTAGTGGATTGTGTATATCACTTACTAGGGTGACGGAAAGGTCTTTCCGTGTTGTTTAACGCAAGCACTTCTGATGACCATATTCTTATCTCTGTCATGCATCTCTGTCTTTACATCGTAAAATGCCAAAAACGAAGAACATTCATAGCAATCGTAAATTTTACGGTCCCCAACACAGGCGTGCTATTGGAAAACTTAAAACTGAAAAAATAGTTAAGATGCAGCGAAGTGAGATTAGGGGCGAAAGTTCGCCATTTAGTGATTCAAAAGTCAAGTTGAAACTTCTTACCGAAAATGAACAATATTTCGGTGTTGTACGTAGTTAAAATAACTGTTACATTTTAATTAGCCAGTGCAAGCTTTCAGAACTGCTTCTATATGTTGCTAAGCGAAAACTCCCTTATGTTTGGTAAGAACATAAGAGAAGAGACCTATCGAGACAATATTTAGAGGAATGTCGTGTAAAGTAACGAAATGTACAATGACATCTCCTGTATCATGCACAAAATAAAGTAAAGTAAATATTCGCCTTGTTTATGCCATGAACTCTATTGGAAAAGGAAGGAAAACAGCCCAGATATTCATTTCGTGCTATGATGAATTTCTGACCGCCATCAGGCGAATTAGAGAGAATGTAAAAACGCTTGCATAACGCCATAACAGAAGTCACTGAAGCATCTATGCAGAGGAGACTGAGACTGCAGATATTCGTCAATCTACTCAGTTTATTCCTGCTTTGGGCGGTTCCTGGCACAAGAGAGGCCACACACTGCAGAATGGAGTTGTCACAGTTGACCTTTGCACAAAAGGAGACAGTTCATGATATAACAGGTGTGAAGCAAATGGACAAAAACATACACATGCACACCCCATGCCTGAAACAGTTATGGTGGAACTAAAGCCACTATAAAGCGATCGTTCAGATTCTAAACTCTTTAAAAATGTCTACATGGAAAAACAAAGAATCCTAATGAAAGCTACAATAGTTGAACTTGGGAACGCTTGCCGAAAACTCTTCTTTTTGTGTCATCTCACATTAGTGTGATGGACGTTATATAATATTTTAATGACAGAGTAACAAGCAGATTAAAAGCCATGAGCAGACTAGGCATCAAAACCGGGACAACATGAGAAGTGGATGCTACGAGTGGATAGGCAACTTGCCACTGAAGTTGAAAAAGCTGCCGATAGCATGACAGAGGTAGCCAGAATAATAAAGAATAGAAAGAAAATGAAAGAAGATGAAAAGGACACTCAGTATTGTAACCTCTCCACAAAAATTTAAAGATATTATTTGAAATACTAATGGACATTGAGCTAAGTGTAAGCTCCCCAGAGAAATTTTGAAAAGCACAGTATTTAATAGAAATGGGAGCCAAGCGTAACCTCCCTAGCAATTAAATTTAATGACAATAAAAATGACAATCGCAAACTGACTGAAAGTACAAGCTGTCACGAAAAATGATGAAAGTCAATTCAGTGATAAGAAAATCTCAGTGATAATTATAACTCAATTAAACCGAAATATCGGTCTTTGGCCCTGTGCAAAAATCAGAATTCATTTCTTACCTCATTGAAACTGCATGTCAAATTTCTGCTCTTATTGTTGCCCACGGGTTGGAGGAACTGCATTGCAAATAATATTTTTTTTTTTGAAACTTAACTGAAACTTTTCTTTAAGGGAAATGGAAGGAAATCGTTGGTTCAATTAAATGGTTTTTTTTTAAATTGCTTTGAAATCAAAATTATTATTGGGGCACTTGTTGAAAATTAATTATAATAAATAAACTTTACAGTATCTGATGGTTACCCACATTAACAATATACCTCATTCAGCATCTTGACCAGAGACCCATGTCGACGCTCGCCGACTGCGTCCCGCTCGCGACCGTGACAGGACTAGACCACTACTGCCGACAGACTGCACTGCACGACGACTACTAGCGTACTGCTCGCAACACTCGCGCGGTCAAGCGCAGACTAACTACGATAAATGGCTCTCTGGTCAAAGATTTTATCATGCTTCACCATCGCTGCTACGTTACATACGTGTTTCAAATAAAATTTTCAAATGCTACTTGCTGAATGTACATGACACTGAAATTTGCTTTGCAGAAGTTGGTTGCTACGTCTTGCGGATTGTTGCTGAGAGAGCGCGATAGTGCGTCTGCTATTACATTTTGTGTGCCGGGAATGTGAACTATTGTAAAATTAAATTCCTGTAAATAAAGTTTCCATCTGCTTAATCTGTCGTGAGTGAATTTGGCCGAAAGTAAAAACTGTATTGCTCTGTGGTCTGTGTAGACGGTGGAATGTCTGCCATAAAGAAAGTGCCGAAATCTCGTAAAAGCCCATACAACACATCATGTTTTCAGTTCTGTAACGGAATAATTTCGCTCAGCAGGTGACAGAATGCGGCTTGCAAATGCGATGTTTTTAATTACTGTAGAACCATCTTCTTCAATTTCCTGGAAAATGTGTACGCCTAAACCGGTGTTAGAACTGTCGGTGGCAATGGAAAAATTTCTGGTAAGATCTGGGTGCGATAAAAGTGGAGCATTCAACAAAGCATGTTTCAGGTTCACAAATTCAGAATGTGCTTGCTTATCCCATGACCAAATAGTGTTTTTACCTGTTAATTGGCATAATCTAGGCGTGTCTAAAGCGGAGTGATGAATAAATTTACGAAAAAAGTTAATTAAGCCCAAAAAACTGCGTAATTGCTTCTTCGTCGTAGGAACAGTAATGTCACGTAGAGCTTGAAGTTTTTCCGGATCAGGCCTTCTGCTGAAATTACGTGTCCAAGAAATTTTATAGAAGTTTTGCCAAAGTGCGATTTACTGAGGTTAACTGTGAGTCCTTGTGCATGAAAAGTTTGCAACAGTTGTTCTAAAATCACATTGTGTTCAGACCAGTTAGCTTCTGCAATAAGAATATCGTCTACGTACGTCGTAATTCTGTCTTTAAGTTCTGTCGGAAGTATTGTGTTCAAACCGCGAATAAAAGCTGCTGAAGAAATAGTTAAGCCGAATGGTAATTTGCAAAATTGATAACAGTCGCCAAAACAGAGAAAAGCTGTATATTTTCTACAATTCGGATGAAGTTGAATTTGCCAAAATCCCTATTTCAAATCTAGTGTAGAATAAATACCAGTACCATGAAATTTCTGTAGAAGTTCCTCTAATGTCTGTGGTCGATCAGTTTCATTAATAATAATGTCATTAATGTGACGTGAATCAAGTACAAGGCGAAGTGAGCCATCTTTTTTCTTAACAATATGTAGCGGGTTTATGTACAGACTAACTGCCGGTTCAATAGTTCCTTGGTCAAGCATATCCTGCAATTCCTTTTTAACCTGTTCTCTGTGAATATATGGAATGGGATAATGCTTTGCGTTAAATGTGTCGTGCTGTTTCACTTGAAATTCATACATAAACCCGGACATAGTACCAGGAATGTTGTCGAAAACTGGAGCTTGCTGTAAAAGAATTTTGTGTAACTGCGTGCGTTCGTCGTCTGTATTTGCACTGCTTTGTTTAACCTTATCAGAAATCATCTGTATTACGTCGTAGTCAGCTTCGTCTGGAGTATTGTAGTTATGTACGTACGTATCCGTGAACAATGCAGAATTACAGTCTATGTTACGTGTTGCGGAAATGACCTCTGTGCGGTTAATTGTTTGTTCTTCCGCAGACAATGAGTGCTGAAATTCTAAAGCCAATTGTACATTTTCATCCTTTAGCATTAAATAAGAATTCTGAAAATCAACCACTGCATCGTGTTGTACGAGAAAATTAGTACCTAAAATAACGTCTGTTGTCAATAAAGGAACAATCCAAAAATTTGAGTGGAAAGTATGACCTCCAATACAAAATGATAAATGCGTCTGTAATTTAACGTCTACTCCTTTACTCGGTACTGCTCCTTTCACTTTTGTTTTGCCTAAAGGTAATGTCGGATAGGTATTCTCTTTGTTACACTCGTTAAAAGTTTCTTCATTTATTACTGATATAGGTGATCCGGAATCAATTACTGCTGAGAATTTCGATGAACCAATTTTAATTTCGATAACAGGATGTGAAATGGTTTTCTGAACAACAGGTCTTTCCTGTAAAAGAGTGTCTCGTATGTCGTCAAAAGTAATTACATTTTCGTGAACTACATTTTGCGTGTCAAAGGTAGTGCTTGTGTTACTGGAAGATGCGACTTGTTCAGTATCTAGTCAGATTCTATCTGATGTGTTACTATTTTCAGCTCGATGTTGTGGCATTTCTACTATTTGAACTGTTCTATTACTTCTTACAGACGTATTACGCTCTGGATGATACCTACTGTCGGGTTCATTCATGAGAATATGTTCTTGTTGATTACTTTGTTGCTGGTAAGACCGACTGTTATTAAACGTATGTTGGTAATTATGTTCATTGTTGTTACGTCTGTCGTGAAAGTCCTTCCTATACGGTGTATTGCGATGGGAATTGAAATACCGTCTTCTCTGTACGTAGTTGTTTCCTTGCTGCCATGCGTTACTATTTGTTGGGTTTGAGACTATACGTGCACGCGGCGAAACATTAAAGTTCGGTTGACCTTGTAGACTGCATTGTTGGTTAGGTGCGCTAACCGGCTGGTTTTGATGTTGTTGTTGTGGAACACCTCTATTGTTATTAAAGTGTTGTTCCTGTTGCTGAAAATTTTGACGGTATTGATAATTAGAATTTTGGCTGTTATTAAAGTTTTGGTAGTTGTCGTTCCTAAAGCGTCTGTTACCTTTTCTATTGAAATTACGTCCCTGATCATAATTACTGTAAGTTTCTTGACCTTGGTTATTATACGTGAAGTTTTTATTTACGAAAGAATAGTCTGATTGCTGCACATCTAAAAGCTGTGAAAGATCCCTGAATGCTGAAATGTTTTCTTTTTGCTGCCCCGTTAGAAGTGACACTCTTAATGACCGTGGTAATTTAGAGATGCATAATTGAATAAGTGCCGATTCACTGTACGGTTCACTTAAGTACTGGTTTTGTTGGACCATGTGCTCAAAAAATTGCGTCACACTGGGAAAATTGGAGTTCTCATAATTTGGTAAGCTAATTAACTGATCTTTAATTCCGCGCTGTGTCGTCTTCGACCAGTACGCTGACAGAAAAGCATTCTGAAATTCCTCTACCGAGTAACATTGTCTCGCGATCGGTCTCATACGAGTTGCCGGTTCGCCTTCCAAAAAACTGCAAATAAATTCAAGTTTATGTGTTACAGGCCAAGTCGGTGGAAAGGCAAAGCTAAATTGTTGTATCCAGTCTAGCGGGTGAATCTGTGTTCTGTCGTTTTTAAACACTTTAAACTTTCTCACTGACAGAAGATGTTTGTAATCAAAATTATTGTCTCTGTGTGTTGGAACAGGTTCAGGATTGTAAGAGAATATATTGAACTGTGGTTGTTCGGAATCTAAGTCCCGTACTCTCTGTAGATTACCCAAATTATACGCGCAGCGTGAGTCTGACAAATGTTCATAAAGTGGCGTCTGTTGTGGTATGTTATTATTAACTGAAATGTTTTTCATCTCTGTTACTTCCTGTTGTAAACTCGACAATTTTCTACGCAACGTGTTATTAGACGAATCGATCTCATTAATTGTCTGCTGTAAACTTTGAAATTCAGGTGTTTGGTTAAATGAAATCGGTGCAGTATCGTCTGATTTATTATCATTATTACTTTCAATAGCATCAATACGACTGGCTAATTCATCATATTTTTCAGTCAGTATTTTTGCCTGATCATCGGTTTTAGAATCGGACGCATTAATCTGTCTTTGCAACTTACGTGTAGTTTCGCTCAGTTTTTTAACATCAGCTTTGATGACATCGCAATCCTGTGTTAGTTCTAATTGTTCGAATCTGTCTGTCACTGTTTGAATATTTACTGTGTGTGTATCTGTTTTTGATTTAAGATCAGAAATTTCATCACGTAATTCCGCGTTCAGCTGTTCTATGGTATTAATTTTGTCGGACACTGTAGTAATATTATTGTCTACATACGTCTTCGCTTTCGCGAACATTTTACGTTTGTCTTCTTGTCTTTGTGCAGTGATTGTTTCCATGACTTGACGTTTGACTTTATTTTGATCCTGAATAAATTTGCGGAAACGCGTATCACTGTTTTGTATGTGGAGATTAAAGCGTTCGTCAATCTGAGTGTTCTGTTGGTCGAATTTCGCGTCGATCTTTTCATCCATTGTGCGCGAAAGATCTGCTGTCATTGCTTTAAACTCGTCGCGTAATTGTGTAGCTTTTTCAGAGCATTGTTTACCGACTGTACTAATTTCCACTCTAAGTGTTTCTGTTGCGACTGTTTGCATTTCCCTTAATTCTTGCGCAACAGACCTAATTTCTTCGCTACTTTTCTTTGAGCTAGCCTCAATTTCCTCGCGTAACTGTTCCTTAGTGTCATGACACTGCGCGGCAACGGCTCTAATTTGTTCACTAAGCTGTCTGGAATTGTCGTCTAATTTTTCATTTAAGTATTGTTTGAGTTTTTCATTATCTTGTTTGTTAACTACACTCTGTTGTTTGACCTGTTCACTAAGTTGTTTGAGATTTTCGTCATTATTGTCAAGTTTTTCATTTAAGTGTTTGGCCTGTTCACTAAGTTGTTTGAGATTTTCACTCTGTTGTTTGGATTTGTTATCTAGTTGTTTGATATCTACACTAAGTTCGTTCTTAAATTGTAGCATTATTGTCATTAATTGATCCAAACCTAAAGTAGCTGTTGCATTCTCAGTACTCTGTGATGGAGTACATGCAATTGTCACGTTTTGTGTGACCATTTGGTCATTCTTTGGTTCACAAAAGGCTTTCCCTGTCAAATGTACACTCTCATTCACTATTTCGGAATTAAATAACTCCGGCGTACTTTGTGTATGTTGTTCATTTTCATTAAAAAAATTTGTCTGTACGTTACTTGAATTTTCCAAATCGGGTGTGTTAAGCTCGGCAGCGCTCATTACAATAGAGCGTCCCGCGTCATCAATTGTCGTCAAATTAACAGACGAGACAATTGAGTTCGTTTGTTCATCATTAAGATAAAAGTCATCATTAGTGGTTGTAATGCACTGATTGTTAGTGAACGCAGGATTGTCATCATTACACTGCGTGTCACATGTCCTATCGGTAAAGTTGTTTGAGTCGGTAATTTCATTCATAATACCTCGCGATACACTATTCACAGTCTTTCGCGGCATTTTTACAATAGTCAAAAATTTTTTACAAAATAATAAGCACAATGCAAAAACAACACACAAATACAACAGAGCAACGAATTGCCGTTGACCTGTAGAAAGAAAGTCACAAGATTAGAAAAAGCGTTGCGCCAAATCCTAATTATATCTAAGCAAATAAGAGCAGATATCTGACTGTTTTTCAAAAGACTCTCGACGAAATACGATCCTGGACTGGGTGTCGCCAAGTGTAACCTCTCCACAAAAATTTAAAGATATTATTTTAAATACTAATGGACATTGAGCTAAGTGTAAGCTCCCCAGAGAAATTTTGAAAAGCACAGTATTTAATAGAAATGGGAGCCAAGCGCAACCTCCCTAGCAATTAAATTTAATGACAATAAAAATGACAATCGCAAACTGACTGAAAGTACAAGCTGTCACGAAAATGGTGAAAGTCAATTCAGTGATAAGAAAATCTCAGTGATAATTATAACTCAATTAAACCGAAATATCGGTCTTTGGCCCTGTGCAAAAATCAGAATTCATTTCTTACCTTATTGAAACTGCATGTCAAATTTCTGCTCTTATTGTTGCCCACGGGTTGGAGGAACTGCATTGCAAATAATATTTTTTTTTTTTGAAATTTAACTGAAACTTTTCTTTAAGGGAAATGAAAGGAAATCGTTGGTTCAATTAAATGGTTTTTTTTTAGAATTGCTTTGAAATCAAAATCATTATTGGGGCACTTGTTGAAAATTAATTATAGTAAATAAACTTTACAGTATCTGATGGTTACCCACATTAACAATATACCTCATTCAGCATCTTGACCAGAGACGCATGTCGACGCTCGCCGACTGCGTCCCGCTCGCGACCGTGACAGGACTAGACCACTTCTACCGACAGACTGCACTGCACGACACTACTAGCGTACTGCTCGCAACACTCGCGCGGTCAAGCGCAGACTAACTAAGATAAATGGCTCTCTGGTCAAAGATTTTATCATGCTTCACCATCGCTGCTACGTTACATATGTGTTTCAGTATCAACAAGATTATGGAGCTCGAATGTTGTGATATGTTCTCATTAAAAAAAATTACATGAATATCTATAGTTCCAATATCCAGTAATCAACCTCTTTTCATATGTAGGTATCGCTACCTCATCCAATATCAATACTACAAAAACAAAATTTTGCATGGATAATAATATAACGCTTGTCTGCACACTGATCGACATTATTCAGTAATATATCACGTGTTTAATGCGGGAGCATATCATACGAGTATTAAGTTATAAAGAGAAAAATTGACTTCTCAAAATAACGTTTTTAAAATTCATAACTCAACAAATTGGTAAATATTCCTAATTTTTCGTCACTATAGTACGTTTTAGTAATGTCTTCCAATGGTGCCTCCTTTTCACTATCCGTACTTACGGAATTATGTGATTTTCAGAATCTTCGTAGAGGAAGTTTCAGAAATGAGAGGGTGGGGGGGGGGGGGTGATAGCATAGCATCTGCAGTTCTGCTAGAGGCTCAGGATTATCTCGTTATGATTGTGCAACATAGTCGCTATACCCCCCCCCCCCCAAAGTCTGACTCTCATATAAAGTTTTCTCGACTACTTTGAAGTTTTAATTGTATGATGAGAGAGCTCACTAATTAAATGGTCAATAAACTGCTCCATTGTTCCAGACCTGAAAATCAGAAACTTGTTAAGATAATATTTGTTATTGATGGCTACATGAACCGTAGGTCGAAATTAAGTTGTAAAAAACGCCATACTTCAAAGATAACTCCATAAAAATACTGGTATACACATAGGAATAGGAACGTTCTCCAGCGCAACGTAAGGACACATCTGTAGTAAACTTATCCTTCACCGAAACCGACTTGATAGAGCAAATTGAATCATAACGCAGCACAAGTACACAATCCTGGGTCAAAAATCAGTATACATCTACATCTGCATCCATGTCTGCAAGCTATCAAACGGTGCATGGCAGAGGGTAGCTTGTAGCACTGCTACTCATTCCCTTTCGTGTTCCACTCACAAATAGAGACATGTAAAACTATTGACTACATGTTTTCGTACGAAGCCTGATTTATTTCGCGGCCCTTACGCGAGATGTATGTTCGTTGCAACAGGTTCGTTCTGAAGTCTGTCACAAATTCCGGTTCTGCAAAGTCTCTCATTAGTGTTTCGTGGAAAGAACATCTTCTTCTCATCAGGCATTCTAGTTTTGGTTCGTGGAGAATTTTCCTAGTAGCCAAGTGCTGACAAATTCTAGCAGCAAAAGCGTACCAGTATTCCACGACGAATAGGCTTTAGTAATGATAGCAAGGGACGTGAAATTTACACTGCTTCAACAGTCACCAAGAGCAATCACAAGAAAACACAAACACAGACTTGTAGTTCACAAAGATTTATTACATATATCCCCAAAACAGTTTTACAAAATCTTTCACCAAACCGGCTTTCCAAGGACCGCCAATAACAAGGATAATCAAAGCCCTTATACAATCTCTACATGATTACCTAGAATGAAACAAGTTAAGTAAAGATCCTTCCTTTCTAATTAAACAAATAAACGGACCCCAGTGAATATGAATGACATTCATAATTCCCCACAAAGGTAACAGGAATTTACCGGGACAAAATCCCCGCAGGTGCAGTAAGCAACAGTATAGAAAATTTAATTACAACTTGTTAAAGAGCAATTTCAGCAATAGGAAGCTTAGTCCATTAAACGGATCAACGGAATTCCACTAATAATGTAATGATTATTCCACAGAACTCACTCGTGGAATTCCTTCGAAGTATAACAGCAAATAAGTGCAAACCAATTGTTTTAATAGTCACTTTAAATTCCATGCAATACCGGGCACACCCCGTCGGATGATCCACACGGATGCAAGAAAAACCAATTACTAGGAACAGGGGACCCACCTTCGTGCAACTCGAACACCCTAACGGGAGAAATGTCCAAATAATAGCAACGAGAGAAAATTACTCAACTTCTGTTAACTACTGGGGCGAGCAGCGACTCTGACAGGATACAGCCAAGTAGCGTGAGAGCGTCACCAAAACGTAGCTGGGAGAGCTAACGGCGTGCGAACACACTTCGGCGAAGGCACCGCCCCCTGAATCGGTCAATCCGGAACTGGTTGTGCCCGCCTTGGGAGTACACTGGAACGTTTTAAAACAAAACAAGGACGGACAACCAAACAGGCAACACAAAACACTCCAATTTTAAGATTACGCCCCCTTTAAATGTAACAGCCTTAACAGAAAGAAAAACTCAAAAAAATGACATGGAAAATTATTCACTTCTTAAAGCTCATAATTCAAAATTTTACAGGCAACCCCCCCCCCCCCCCCCCCCCCCCCGCCCCGCCCCACCCATTAACGAACATAAAGTCAGGAGAAGTTAAAAACCTCCGAAACCAAGAATGTTACATGACACGATGTCACGGTCCATTCAAACGGCGACCGCAGTATAAATCACAAGATACTTTAGTACACCAGAAACCCACTGTATTATTACAAAACATGGCCTGCACACTGTGCTAGAATCACTCACACAAATTTCACACTACTCACGCTTAGTACTCTCGTCACTGGGCAATGTTTCATACTCACACAACTACTATTCAACATATATCTACCGGAACCAAGAATGAATTCTTATTATTCCCGCCACGACGGGGATAATCACATACAAATCACTGTTTCCGGCTGTGAAAACAAATTAAGATCAGATTCTTCACAAAACACAACTACAAAGAAATAGCTGATGCCCACCTTTAGTAGCAGAAAACGACGAGAAGCCCCATAGCATACGTAGGCACCATCATCAGATAGTACAATATACGCACTTGCTAGTGCATTGAAGGCCATCACCACCAGCCCGCCGCCGACACACTCCTCAGATCGTAACATAACGCCACGAGCAACCAACGCTTCGCCGTAACGGTCCCTCCAAGACTAGCCAAAATAACATATGCTCAAGCAACAGGGAAGGACGACCACTAGCGGCTCGGAGCAGAGAAACAAGAAAACCATAGCCGGAAGCGCCGCGCTTAAATAAAGGCCAGAACGAGCGGGATTACTGCCCCTACTAGATAAGAAAATCACTGGCACCAGCGACTCCCCAGCGGCTCAGAGCAGTTTCATTCTTTGTGTCGAACACTGTAGTTTTGTGAAATTCTAGATTAACGTGGCATGACACGAAATGCAATATTTACGTGTGTTTGTCAAAATGAAGTTCACCTCGTGTATAAATCAAATATTTTCGTAACTGAATGTCGTTAAAGCTAGGAAAAAAATGGTTCAAATGGCTCTGAGCAGTATGGGACTTAACTTCTGAGGTCATCAGTCCCCTAGAACTTAGAACTACTTAGAGAACTACTAGAGAGTTTCGAGCTTGCACGGAGGCTTTCCGGCAGTCGTTCTTCCCGCGAACCATACGCGACTGGAACAGAAAAGGGAGGTAAGGACAGTGGCACGTTAAGTACCCTCCGCCACACACCGTTGGGTGGCTTGCGGGGTATAAATGTAGATGTAGATGTAGAAACCTAACTAACCTAAGGACATCACACACACCCATTCCCGAGGCAGGATTCGAGCCTGCGACAGTAGCGGTCGCGCGGTTCCAGACTGTAGCCCCTAGAACCGCTCGGCCACCTAGGCCGGCTACAGCTAGAAGATCTCTTCCCAAACTACATACTGAATTTAGTCTGTAGCGGCTCCTTTATGAGTATTTAGTTACGTTTTTAAAAAAGCGTCCGAAACATTCGGAAAAATATATATTGCGTTAACTCTAAACGGACACTTCTTACCCCCAGCCGCACTTCGACGAATCCGACTCGAGTAAGCAAATGCAGATCTGACGTAAGCATGACGAGTCACGGTCGTAGGAACGAAAGTCGGCACTAACATTTTTTTTTTGTATTTGTCTGGTACGAACATTATCCAAAAAACACAGGGAATGAAAACATTTCTTGATTACCGAATAAATATAGCAAAGGTAAAGTTAAAAATATGTCCAACTGCTGGAGTACGAAAATCATGGTAAACCTAGTAGTCAAACATCTCTTCCCAAAGAATATTGACCCGACGCCCAAACCAAACCAACAAGGATGTGCATGGTTTGCAGAATTACAAAGTACGAAGCAAAACGCTGTGTAAAGTGGCGTTACATTTACCACAGATTCGAAACTGTCGTGGCATGCAAGAATACTAATTTTTAGAGTCGTGGATGTTCTGATATTAGAAATTCGTTCTAGTTGTGTATTTCGTCTTGGAATTACATTTTAGTTGAGAATATCTGCGTTTAGACGTCGTATTATTACACTCTTCTGAAGAAGTCGCACCTGAATATTCCCGCGAAGTTTACAATTCCTATTACAATACTGTTTATGTGTAAACCCATAAATTTATACTTACAAGTATCTTTGAAATATTGTATTACAAAAAACACACTAGAGTGCCGAAGAAACTGGTGTAGACATGCGTATTCAAATAAAGAGGTATGTAAACAGGCACAATACGGTGCTGCTGTCGGCAACGCCTATATAAGACAACAAGTGTCTGCTGCTACAATGGCAGGTTATCAAGATTTAAGTGTGTTTCAGTGTGGAGCTATAGTTAGCGCATGAGCGACGGGACACAGTATCTCCGAGGTAGCGATGAAGTGGGGATTTTCCCGTACGACCGTTTCACAAGTGTCCCGTGAAAATCAGGAATCCGGTAAAACATCAAATCTCTGACATCACTGCGACCGGAAAAAGATCCTGCGACAACGGGACCAACGACAACTGAAGAGAATCTGCGAACCATTCACGGAAACATCATCGAAATGGGCTTTCGGAGCCGAGTGCCTACTCGTGTAATGTAGATGACTGCACGACACAAAGCTTTACGCCTCGTCAGGGCCCGTCAACATCGACAGTGGACTATTTGTGACTGGAAATATGTTGTCTGGTCGGACGAGGCTGTTTCATATTGTATCGAGCGGATGGACGTGTACGGATATGGTGACAACCTTACAAATCCATAGAAGCTGCATGTCAGCTGGGAGCTGTTCAACATGGTGCAGGCTCTGTAATGGTGTGGGGCGTGTGCAGTTGGAGTGATATGGGAGCCCAGATACGTCTAGATACTACTCTGGCTGGTGACACGTACGTAAGCATCCTGTCTAATCACACTCATCCATTCCTTCCCATTGTGAATTCCAAGGGACTTGGGCAATTCCAGCAGAACAATGCGACATCCCACAGGACCAGAAAGGCTACAGAGTGGTTCCAAGAACACTCTTCCGAGTTTAAACACTTCCGCTGGCCACCAAACTCCCCAGACACGTGCGTTATTGAGCATATCTGGGATGCTTTGAACGTGTTGTTCGGAAGAGATCTTCACCCCCTCGCATTCTTACTGATTTATGGACGGCCCTGCCAGATTCATGGTGTCAGTTCCCTCCAGCACTGCTTCAGACATTAGTCGAGTCCATGATTCGTCGTTTTGCGGCAGTTCTGTGTGTTCGCGGGTGTCGTACATTATATTAGGTAGGTGTACCGGTTTCTTTGGTTCTTCAATGTATATATATATAAGGATCAAGAATTAAATTAGTGTTAAGGCCAGCAAGAGCGAAACAAACGTGTAGCTGTATAACATACACGTCGGCTTGTACGGCGATCGTCTGTGCATCACACTGGTTCCTCTCGCACCCGTCGTTTTCAACCGCTTGGGAACGGAATGGTACAGGAAGGGGTTAACGGATGCGCTGAGATGTTGGAGGTTAGCCGAGGATGTATTCCGGAGAACATAAGAGAGACAGAGAAGAAGAGAGGGAGAGAGAAACAGGAAGAGAGAGATGTAGGAAAAGAAAGAGAAAGATTTGATAGACAGTGGAAGAGAAACGGTGTTTAAACGGGTCAGAGACTGCAGTTCCGTTTCTAGTGAAATCAATTGCGACAGCATGCCAGTGAGTCTGCCGTAATTGGAATGTAGATCCGGACACTCGTATTGCTGTCGCCTGACTCTGCCTAGAGCAGCAAGCTGCAGTGAATTAGTCTGGCTTCGGGTGCCCTCCCCGGCTAAGTACGACGATTCTGTTGCCGCCGTCACCTCCAGTGCAGCTGACGCCACGGCATTCAGGCGCAGCTTCCGGCGCAGATGTCGAGTAGCATAGCCCCAACAACTGTGCAGAGTCCTAGTCGGTATCAGGCATCGAGGAGATGAGCTTATAACTGGGAAGGGTCCTAAAACTGACCATGTGCGTCCATTGAACTTACTCATTGAAAGGATGAGAGGGGGAAGCTGGCACGGCAAGTTGCCAGACCACTGCACAGAAACAATAAAATCTGCACAAGTTTATTGCGGCGACTCTTCACAATAATTACAAGGAATTAAACACGTACCATACCAGAATTTAAAGAATTTATAACAAAATGCGTCACTACGGAAGCACCAAAAGAAGCAGGCCAAATTTAAAAGAACTCAAAGTCCTCAAAGTAGCGAAGTTGTACAAGAGATCTTAATGTAGCACAAATTTCCATGAATTTCTGTCTCTTAATCTGGCAGAAAATCCAGAGAGTTTTTGGTCGTACGTGAAATACAACAGCGGGAATGTTAGCCATGACAGTGCCACTGAAGCAGAGTTACTAAACACAGTTCTTCGATATTTGTTCACCACAGAAGACGAAGCAAATACTCCAAAATTAGTATCAAGAACTCCTGCCAATGTGAGTAACTTGGAAGTAGATATCCTCGGTGTAGGAAAGCAGCTCACATCACTCAATAAAGGTAAACTTACAATCCGTATTGTATACCAGTTACAGTCCTTTCAGAGTATGTTGCTAAAATAGTTCCATAATTAGCAATCCGATGCAACCTCCAGCTCCACGAAGGACCGGTACCTAAAGACTGTAAAGTTGGACAGGTCACACCAGTACTCAAGAAGGAAATATTAATATTCCGCTGATTTATAGACCCGTATCATTGTCGTCTTTTTGTAGTAGCGTTCTTTGTTCGGATATTATGAATTACCTCGAAGAAATCGCCACAGTGACAAACAGTCAGCACAGATTCAGAAATATCATTCCTGTGCAGCACAATTAGCTCTTAATTCTATCAAGTAATAAGTACTATCGACAAGGAATCAAAAATTAATTCCATATTCCAGGATTTCAAGAAGGTTTTGGATGCAGTTCCTCACAAACGGCTTTTATTGATATTGCGTACATGTGGAGCATCGTCTCAGTTGTGTGACTGGATTGGTGAGTTCCTATCAGAAAGGCAACATTTCGTTGTAACTGCTGAAATGTCATCGAGTAATGCAGAAGTAATATCTGGTGTTCCGCAAAGAAGTGTCATAGATCCTCCGCTGTTCCTGTTCTACGTAAAGGATTTAGGAGACAACCTGAGTCGCCCTCGTAGTTTGTCTGCAAATGATGCTGCTATTTACCGTCTTCTAAAGTCATCAAATGATTTCAAAATGACTTAGACATGATATCTGTATTTTGCGAAAAGTGGCAAAAGACTGTAAAAGGCTCTGAGCACTATGGGACTTAACATCTGTGGTCATCAGTCCCCTAGAACTTAGAACTACTTAAACCTAACTAAACTAAGGACATCACACACATCCATGCCCGTGGCAGGATTCGAACCTGCGACCGTAGCAGTCGCGCGGCTCCGGACTAGGCGCCTAGAACCGCGAGACCACCGGGGCCGGCAAAAAAGACTGTAAAGTTGGACAGGTCATCCACACTAGCTCTAAAATTAATTCGTTAATTTTAGGTTACATAGGGATTACCATTACGAACAACTTGAACTGGAACGTAGGACTCTATAGAAGATTCAACGAATCTACTAAACAGGCTGCCTACGCTACGATCTTTTTCCTCTGTTACAGTACTGATGTACGGTATGCGATCGCTACCTATGAGGATTGACGAAGGACATCGAAAAATTTCATAGGCAGCTCGTTTCGTACGATAGAGTGCCACGGACATAATACTTGAATTGGCGTGGCAGCCATTAAAACAAAGGCGTTGTTCGTTGTAGCGAGATCTATTCACGAAATTTCAGTCTACAACGTTCTCCTCCGAATGCGAAATTAGAGAAATCAGACCTCACATGGAGAGATTTAGGTGTTCAGTTTTCCCGTGCGCGTTTCGGGAGTGGAACAGTTGAGAAATAGTATGAAAGCTGCTTCAATGAACCGTCTGAGAAGACTTAACTGTGAATTGCAGCATAGTCATGTAGATGTAGATATCAGATGTAGATGTGAGCAATTTGCAATCAGCGTCTAGTCTCTGTCACTGAGACTGGACACAGTGACTAAATGAAAAAATTTTAAAAAAATTGTTATTTTAAAATTTTTCTACTAACGCTTATACGAGGGTTGTCCAGAAAGTACGTTCCGATCGGTCGCGAAATGGACACCACAGTGTAAACCCGATGAATCTTTGCACAGATGTGTTGAGTAGTGTCTCTAGTATGAAAGTCGATCGCATCAAGACGCTCTTTCCAGTTGCGAGCGCACTGTGAGCGAGTAAAGGTGCCTAGAACAAAAATGTCTCCCGCCATGTAGGAGGGCCTGCTGAGAGGCTTCGCCTTAATGCATGCAGCCCACCTAACACAACTGCCACGCACTTCCTTCTTAAAGGCGATTCTCAGCCGCATTCTGCAGTGAAGACGCTCCTGCAGCCTTTTCGATGGGAAGTGCTCGATCCCCACAATCCAGCCCTAACTGGCTTGTCCCGAGTATCATCTCTGTACTCATGAAACGCTGGATACAAAGACAACACTTGGGTGCAGGCTACGTGTTATAGACCAGCGTAGAGAATTATCGGAAACCACAGGTTGCTGCCTTCTATGACGATGGCATTGGAAATTTGGTACAAGCTCTGACAAATGTCTAAGACGGAGCGGCCACTATGTAGAGAAGTATCTGGAAAGTGTATCTAACTCTTGTAAATAAAATGTTTCTGATTTTCACTATGGTTTCCATTTAGCGATCAATCGGAACGTTCTTTCTGGAAAACCCTCGTATATTGTAGGTGGTGGGAAATTGTGATCAATTTTATTTAACTATAACAATGAAATCTTACACAAAGCTGTAATGAATTCGTGCTATAACGTTTGTTCATGAATTTTTATCAAGATTATTTCTGTCATATGAAATCTAAAGAGATAAAACATTGTAATATTTCATAATTTATGTTAATAAATGGCTTTCATAAAGTAGGTCCACTCCAAACCAAAGCTCTCAGTGGTTTCTATTGTGGGATTTGAGTAAAACCACTGAAAATATTTCACTGTGCCGCCTATCAGGAAAATCACAGAACTTCTTTAGCGTTAGGTCGAAAATTGTAGATTCCTTTTTCAGCTAAATAGTATGGTTAAATCTCGTAGAAGCTTGCTCGTCTTTAACACATCTTACTCGCCTCGCGGTATTTTTGAAATTAAGTTGTGACTGGGATTGCATAAATAACACACACTATTCAGAATAACACTGTTTTTTCGAAGTACGTATAAAACCTACACTTACATTAAATCGGCAATGAATAGGAGAGATCAAATCATCAAAAAACACGATGAGAATACGAAAGAGAATTCGAATGCTATAGAAAGAGTCTACATTGTGTCCTCACTTATATAACAACTTTGATAAATCATTGTCGTCAGTTTATGACGTTGTCTGTATTATGACTCCTTGCTCTCATATAATCTTATCCACAACCCTTGAACATCAACTATTATTAGTTACACGTAACTAAGAAACTATGAAAGCTACAAATTTCAGGAAACTATGCGCACTCTGCCCGGCAAAACTGATGTAACTTGAGAATCTGACACAGTAAAATAGCCGTACATGGTATCTAAAACTTTTAGAAAAAAACTCACATAACCCATCGAATGATAAAACACAGTCGATAATGTACAATAATAGTTTGGAATTATGCAGCTTGAATACATGCAGTAAACTCAAAAAATTTCAAATTACGCGTGAAGCATCTAAACCCTAAAATTTTCAGCTTACATATACGGCATGCAAAACAAAATAACCTTCAGAGCAATGAATAAACGCTAGTGAAAATCCAATAGAACGAAGTAAAAGAACTATTAACGATTAAGAACCGTCAGACTGGCAATAACTGATGCCGATACAAGAGCACAATCGCATACACTTTTATAAACAGCTTCTTAAACGCTTTGGCAGTGATTTACAAACCTTTGTAACGTTCTGGCATGGGAGTAACAATCTGAGAACACAGTCAGAGCCAGACTACGCTGCCAATACACTGCAAAGCAAACAAAGTTGCGCAAGTTAGATGAAGTTAGTTACAAGTTCGTCTTGTAAGAACGATGCACACAAGTGTCTTGCTGAGGCGCACCGGCAGGCTGAAAGAGTGTGTTCTAAAGGGCTTCTCACCTGATTAATTTTCTTGAGAGTTGTGCTGGAGTTTCCGTGAAGCAGGTAGACGATTGCTAGGTCCTTAGGTATAGGCGGAATCGGTGTATCAGAGGCCAGGCCCTTGAGACTATCGCATGTGCAGGGCGAGATCTCCTCCAATGCTGTTCACAGACTGTATCTTCTCGGTCGATGCTAGTGGGAGCTGCGTATAGCACAGTAGCGGTTCGGTGTAGCCAGGCTAACAGCGGTACGAAGCCTCCAAAGGATTCACTAGTGAACACATATTGGCAAGGGAACCTTCAGACCTATTAATAACGGATTTTGATGAGTCTTGGCTATGGTTCCTAAGCAGTGGTCCACGGACCGTCAGCGGTCCGCTAGAGCTAAAATACGGAGCGAGAAAGATTTAAAATTTCAAACTTTTATTCGTTTTAAATTATTAATAACTAATTACGAGGGCGGTGCAGCTCTGAGCGCACGCTATGCCGACCGCAGGGAGCCGGGAGAAAGATAAGTTATGATGACGCAACAAAGCTCGAACAGGTCAATCAGTCGTACTTCTCAGCATGCTTTTTTTGTCTTGCTGGGTTGTGTCAGTGATTATAAGTATCTGTTCAGTGATTCGACGATATCAGTAGTTTAACTGACCTTTAGTCCTCAACATTTTTGTCAGTTACTGACTTATGTGAAAGAGATAAGCACACATTTTTCTGTGTTACGCTCTTTTAACCAAAACTAGGTTTTACAAAAGGGAACGTAGGCATGTATGTGTGTATGTACCTACCTTACAGTAAGTTCACAACAGTTAGGTGCATTTCGTTGACTAATTAGGTCATATTATAGAACGATATGTAATTAAATATAAATTTATTAAAACATATTTACTTATTTGCTATTACATTATTTATTTGCTTTATTATTGACAAGTACATTATTTTTAGGCTTTCGCTTGCTACGTTTGTATTCAATTGCGGTTCTGTTTTATTTTTAGAAAATAGCGCCTAAGAGAAAATACGACAGTATTTGCACTAAATTCGGATTTACTTCGTTAGAAAATAATGGACAAATAAATCCACAGTGCGTTATATGAGCAACCGTTCTCTCGAAAGATTCCTTGAAGCCAGTGAAATTAAAACGCCATTTACAAACGGTACATCATAATTTCTCTGACCAAACACTAGAATTCTCTGAAAACAAACTCAGAGAAACTGAAAAAATGAAACTCGGGCCTAGTTAGAAGCGTCGTTTGAGGTATCGAAATTTATAGTGAAATCAAAAATGCTTTACGCAGTAGAAGAAACGTTAGTGAAGCCTTTTTTTATTAAAGCTATCAGACGTTTTAGGGTTAGAAGAAAAAATAAAACTGTATCGAACAACACGATAAAAGCTCGAATTAAACTAATTTCAAATGATATCGAGAAGCAACTTGTTTCAAGAATTAAAATGTCGTCATGCTTCGCTTTGTAGTGCCATGAATCGACAGATATTTCTTTTGCTGTCAGTCACTCGTGTTTGTCCGCTAGTTAGATGGCGACAGTATAACCAAAGAAGAACTGTTGATTTCGCGAACACTGGGAAGGACACCAAAATTTATGGAGGTCGGGAAAATAATAATTAAATATTTTCAGAAACATAACGTTATGTGGGAAAAGCTGATCGGTTTCTATACGGAAGGCGATGAGTTAGAATCACACACCGGTCTAGCGACGTTAATAAAACAGGTGAGTCTAATAAAACAGATGAGTCCTTCGGCGTTAACAACACATTGTGCCATACTTCGCCAGGCGTTAGCTTTCAAGATTCTTCCTGAGAAGCATAGAAATACAATGCGTTTAGCCATAAATAGGGTAAATATGATCAGAAGCAAGCCGTAAATACAAGCCTTTTCAACAAACTGTGCACTGATATGGTCTCCAACCATGAGACCATTCTCGTTCACACAGAAGTTCGTCGGACGTCGAAAGGTATTATACGGGGATGATTATACGACCACAGAGCCGATGTCGCTTTATTTCTAGGTGAGAAAGGAATGAAAGACTTACTAGAGCAGTTTTATGATCTGACATCTCAGATGCTTTTGGCTCATCTGGTGGATATTTTCACAAACTTCAATAAGTTGAACTTGCAATTGCAAGGTTCCGGTAATAGAGGTTTAGAAATCGTTGCAGATATACTTAAATCTGAAGATAAATTTCGTGCTTTTATTTCCAAGCTTTAATTATGGATAGGTAAAACTGGCGATTCCAGTTATTTTGCGTTAGCTGATGATTAAAAGGATGGCAAGACTGGGTCAGATATACAAGAAAACATCAAGAGTCATCTGCAAATACTCTTTCATCAAATTAATCATTACCAGTCAGTTTATTTAGGTTTTCTTATCGGTAACGCCACGTAGTGCTCTGTATGAAAATCACTGGCTGTGCTGGCTAGTTTGCATTGTTGTCTGCCATTGTAGTGTTGGGCAGCTGGATTTTAACAGCGCGTAGCGTTGCGCAGTTGGAGGCGAGCCGCCAGCAGTGGTGGATGTGGGGAAGTGAGATGGCCGATTTTTGAGAATGGATAATCTGGAGGTGTGTCCATCAGTAACAGTACATTTGTAAGAATGGATGACATGAACTGCTATGTATATGTAAATACATTGTTTGTTCTCTTTAAAATCTTTCATTTGCTAACTATGCCTATCAGTAGTTAGTGCCTTCCGTAGTTTGTATCTTTTATTTAGCTGGCAGTAGTGGCGCTCGCTGTATTGCAGTAGTTCGAGTAACGAAGATTTTTGTGAGGTAAGTGATTTGTGAAAGGTATAGGTTAATGTTAGTCAGGGCCATTCCTTTGTAGCGATTGTTGAAAGTCAGATTGCGTTGAGCTAAAAAATATTGAGTGTCAGCTTAAGCACAGTCTTGTACAATTTTTCTAAGGGGACGTTTCACAGTGACCAAAAACTGACCTGCAACACTGCAAGAAACTATAAGGATGTATTTCAGTACGACTCTCTTGACCAGTTTTGGTGTAAAAAACCTGGTTTATAAGGTAAAATTTGATAAATCGCCTTGCGCAATCACTTGCTTTTCTACAGATCTTATTTACCTGACAAGAGTTTTCTGCGCTGGTGGTCATAAAAACAAGTCCAGGAATCGATTAAAAGTAAGTGATGATGTAGGTGTAGATTTGAATAACAAAATTATTCCCAGGATTACGGAACGTGTATTGAAGAGGTCATGTCAAAAATCATGTTTATGCAAACCGAATTTAACTGTGTATTAAAGGTGTTGTGATTTATAGTATAATAGTAATATTAATGCATATTGCTTTTGAGTTTAATGAATATGGTAAAAGTTTTAATTAAAGTCTGTTTTTAGATCGACATAGTTAAAGAAATCGAAGTGGTACCTGGTAAAGAAAGGTTGTAATCACTGTTGCAGAGGGACCTGTCAGAACTGCCGGGCTAGCGGGTTTCATACGACGGCCCCTAGTTTCCTAAAAACTCGATAATGAAGAATTATGCGTACCTGCTATATTGGTAGCGAGCGTAGCGAAGTGCAGGGACTACAGTTGGGTCGGATTCAAAACCTGCCCGTGCACTTCTTTTTCAGGTGCATCGTGCAGAAAGTCATGAAACAGAATTTGTCATCCAGAATTATTAAAAAACAGTCTTTTCAGCAGTAATAATTTCAGTAATAAATCATTCATAACAGTAAACTTTCTTCAAATATGTGTTCCAGTTCTTACAGACTGGATTATAGAACCGCCTTAGACGCTATCACTTGCATCGGTTGCTGCGCTAGACCATAATTCCGGGTGGTATTTGTCACAAATGCAACCGAATCACAGATCCGTTGAGCACACCGCACATTTAATTAAAAGCTACTGCTTTGCAGGCACGCGGATTTTTCAGAAGAATTGCCAAAAAACACAGCTGGTTTGACTTCAAAGAAAATTGTTCTTTCTTCGATCAGTTTCGATGCAAACCACGCTTAGTTGATCATTCCTGTGAAAGTAGGTGCACTAAATTGAAGCACAATTAAAGAGTGTGTTTTTTTTTGGACTTTTCCCTCGAAGCAATTTCTCTTTAGCAAGTCGGTAGCATTTTCAGTTTTTTCGCGAAAATTTCGACCCGGCTGTAAAATAAACATCTCAGACTTGGCAAAATGGAATGCATTCGGGTGGGATAATGATTACGGTGCAGATGCATGATTATCTTTCACCTAAAACGGTTTGGTCGTAGAATGACTGATCAATCTCCCCTTCACCGCGAATCAATAATGTAAAGAAATTTATCTTGTCCCACATTCGGAACAATGAGAGATTTTAAAAATTTTCTTTGTAGCGCTTTCGTGAAATTCGCTGATTTTGTCCAGGTCCCAGTTACATTCTTTTTTTGAGCCATGAAATTAATCAGGTCTTGTTTGAACAACTCAATATCACAGATGATTTTTGGATACGTAAGAAAACGGAATGTTTTTCCTGACGCAGTTATAGCATAATGTGTAGTGAAGGAATGACTAATCTTGTTCAAATCGGTTTTCACTCCTTGTTCCGCAAGAGATTTACTGTGCGTCGTCTGGTCAGCTTCATCGCTATGAATTACATAATTGAGATCAAAATTAGGGATGAGTACTTTCGTCTGTATCTGGAAACCTTCCGCAGCTGCTAACACTTCGTCCATCGTTGAGAACTCTTTGGAGTTCTCCAAATGTTTGGAATTTGAACTATGAACGATGGGCAAAATACACATTTGAAGAAAATTTTCTATAATGATTGGCTTATTAATGAAATTACTAAAGCGGAAATGGCAACCTCTGGATAAATTCTGCATGACGTATTGTATTGCATGACATTCTGAACGTCGGAATTAAAATGATTTTCTAACGACTAATAGATTCCAAAAAAGTACCCAGGCGGGGTTTGAAGCAGAACCTCGATCGTGTTAGCCGAGAACCTTCGTCCCTGCACTACGCTCACTCGGTTGAAGCATGATAGAGGTGGTGTGCATAAAACTTCAACATCGATTTTCTCGGAAGCTAGAGGCTGTCCCATGAAAAGCTTCTAGCCAAGGACGCAGGACAGGTCTCTCAATAAAATACCTTAAGACTCGTCAAAATCCGTGATAAACAGGTTTGATAGTCCTCTTGTGACAGCAAGACTACCGCACAACACTCCTAAATAGGCCGAGGGAGAGTGGCGCATCCTCTGGTGGGACGCTGGAGTACCCGTTACCAAGTAAAAACCTCAAAGATATGACACCGGGAAGGCCTTGGTCGATAATAGCCTACGCAGGACTTACTCATCACATCATACTGAGCACTCCGCAGCGCATTCTCGTACAATTTCGAACAGTTTACGTCTGAAGAAAACAGCTCTTCGATTGGGGTTCACCACACACACACATGTAATACGTCCTTGATCTTACAGCAATAAGATTTATAGGGGCTGAAACTCTGTAAAACGCTTTGATGTAAGTTATACATAGTGAACAGCTTCACCAACGGATGTTCTAATCTGAAAACTGTATCAGCATAAACCAATTTTCATATAGCGAGATGGCGCAGTGGTTAGCACAACGGACTCGTATTCGGGAGGACGACGATTCAAATCCGCGTTCGGCCCTCCTGATTTAGGTTTTCCGTGATTTTCCTTAATCGTTTCAGACGAATTCCGGGGTGGTTCCTTTAAAAGGGCACGACGGACTTCCTTCCCCATCATTCACACATTCCTCAGTCCGATGGAGCCGACGATTTCGCTGTTAGGTCCCCTTCCCCGAATCAACCAACCTACCATGTAACGAGAGAGCCTCAGTTTACTAAAGGTCTGCCTAATCTCTAACAGAAAAGTATGGATCAGTTTCTTAGAAACAGATATTAATTCTTCGTAAAAGAAAGCACCATCAAATGTTCACTACTGTCTGAATAAACTAGAAACCAATAGTTATTGTAAAATATAAATCTGAAATTTTCCTACACGTCGTCACTAGTAAAACTTCGCTGCGTACAGAACACAGGTATATATCTAATGAGCTAGTCTTAATGTAGTCTGAGACGCCAATTGATTGGTGTATCGATTACAATGTTACATAATGAGTGAGTAGCTTCCTGCTAAACGAGGATAGAGATGCAGACAATGTAGGCCATCACTTTGTTAATAAAACCCTTTATTAACGGTCATAAGTAAAAATAGTGAAGCGTGTCTGCAGCAGGCAGCAGCATGCGGCAGGCAGTTGTTACCTTTGGTCTCGGGCACGCTGGTACGGGAACAACGACGCAGGCGTTTCTTGAAGACATTTGCTATCTCTGCATTGCGGTGGACGGCTACTGCTGACGGGTCAGCGACCGACGACCTTTAGCCAAGGAGAGACAGGCTCACCCAGCCAGTCTGCTCAGGGTGTTTAACACGTAACCACAGAATTGACAGGGGAGTACGTGGCGGCGGCAGAGAGCCGGATGTCGGGAGACCAGACTGTCGGTCAGTATTTGGTGGTTCGCGTCCAGGAGACGGCAAGGGCGGCAGAGTCACAAGCATGACGTCGACTGACACAGACTGAGCGTTGTAGTACGGTCCAGCGGTCGCGGTGATGACAGTCGGGCTCCAGCGGTTGAAATACAGCCGTCTGGCACTGAAAAGGCTGAACAAACCGTGTTTCCGTGTCGTGTGCTTCTGTGTCGCGTGGAAAAGTCTGATTCGATGTTCTGTGCTCTAGGTGCCCCGTGGAAGGTGGTCAGCGTGATAGTGGTCCAACAGTGGTCCAACTGCGTCGACAGGTCGCCATCTGCCTGCAGTCGCTAGTGGTGACTGCGACTTGGTTACTAATCTGGACTGTGGCTGAATTTTACGTTTCTGCGTTTCCTCCCTCCTTACGTAAATCTGGCCCCTGGACTGCTGTTTAAGTGTCTAGCATCAGCATAGACACTCAGCGTAGACACTCACATAGTCCTGTAGTATTCATTTCACTCCATCGTTGGCAGATTAATACAGCAACCGGATTCCATGGTTTCATCAAAATAAAAAAGTCACGATTGCAAAGTTATTTTTATTTAAAAATATCCCGTTTCACCGTGGTTAGGTATCATCGGATTATCTAAAAGGTAAATGGAGGCTAATGAAAATATTATCTTATGAACATTATAAACCATAGTTCTAAGCTGCGACAAAAATTTTATGAAAACCGCAAACAACCTCTCACGTAAGACCATCAAAGAATATTCATTTCGTCGGCTAAAAAAGCTCTACGTCAACCACTTACATATTAGAGTAGCACTTGGAACCTGCATCCTGAATCATTTGCTTGATGTATTCCAATCTCTGTCTTCCTCTACAGTTTTTGCCCTCTATAGCCCCCTCTAGTACCATGGAAGTCATTCCCTCATATCTTAACAGATGTCCTATCATCACGTGCCTTTCCCTTGACAGTGTTTTCCACATATACCTTTCTTCTCCGATTCTGCGCAGAACATCCTCATTCCTTACCTTATCAGTTCACCTAATTTTCCAAATTCGTCTGTAGCACCACATCTCAAATGCTTCGCTTCTCTTTTGTTCCGGTTTTTCCCCAGCCCATGTTTCCCTTCCATACAATGCTGTACTCCAGACGTACATTCTCAGAAATTTCTTCCTAAAATTAAGGCCTATGTTTGATACTAGTAGACTTCTCTTGCCCAGGAATGCCGTTTCTGCCACTAATTGTCTGCTTTTGATGTCCTCCTTGCTCCGTCCGTCATTAGTTATTTTACTGTCTAGTTCATCCACTTCGTGACCATCAGTCGTGATGTTAAGTTTCCCGCTGTTCTCATTTCTGCTGCTTCTCATTATTTTCGCAGTTCTTCGATTCACTCTCAGTCGATATTCTGAAGTTATTAGATTGTTCATTTCATTCAGCGGATCATGTAATTCTTCTTCAATTTCATTCAGGACAACAATGTCATCAACGAATCGTATCATTGGTATCCTTCCGTCTTGAATTTTGATTCTACATCAAAACCTTTCTTTTATTTCCATTATTGCTTCCTCGATGTATAGCTTTAACTGTCGTGACGAAAGACTACATCCCTGTCTTACATCCTTTTTAATCCGGACACTCCGTTCTTGATCGTCCTCTCTTATTATTCCCTCTTGGCTGTTGTACATATTGCATATTATCGGTCTCTCAATGTAGCTTAGAATTTCGAACATCTTGCACCGTTTTAAATTATCGGACGCTTTTTCTAGGTCGACAAATCCTGTGAACGTGTCTTGATTTTTCGTTAGGCTTGCTTCCATTATTGACCGAAACGTCGGAATTGCCTCTCTCATCTCTTCAGCTTTTCTAAAGCCAAACTGATCGTCATGTAACACATCCTCAATTTTCTTTTCCATTCTTCTATATATTATTCTTGTCATCGACTTGGATTCATGAGCTGTTAAGCCGATTGTGGGATAATTCTCGTACTTGTTAGCTCTCGCAGTCTGGGTGATAATTTTCCGAGAGTCATTAAATGAAACAACAAGTTTACTGTTACCAGTCACCGTTTTATTTTTTCCACGACGCGTTTCGAAGGTTTAAACCTCCATCATCGGGTGGATTTACATTAGTTAGTATTACATATGTGTGTATGTTGTGTTACGACATTTGGAGGAACTTGTGGCACTGCCTAGTGGAGAAACAAGACACTATTTCAGAATATGGTTTTGGATAACTGTTGACAAAAAATTAAACTGATATTTAATGGTAAACTTTAATAAGTAAACTAGAGTACCTCCAGTGGTCACAGGTTCCTTTTTCTGTCGTAACACTTCACATGTATACTGCCACATTTGTAAACAAATATGGCGTCTGGAATCAGCTGGGTGCAAGGTTCGTACAGCAGAAGAGAAGACATAATCGCAAAGTGCAAAGAATATACATTGTAACAACATTATTACAGAATAATCGATTAAACCATTTGGAGGTGTTTGTTTTGAGGTGTCAAATATATGTGTGTGTACTTCAGGTGGTACATAAATCCAATTTTGAAAGGTTAAAACAGCTAAACATTCGTACTCGTTTATGCAATCAGGTGAAATGTTAAAATGGCTTAAACTTCATACTTGCTAATAACAATTAGGTAAAATGTTACAGGCTTGAATTACAATGATCATATTGGCTACAGCAGTAAAATCATACATAGATGACACTCTTTGAAGAAAGAGAGAGAGAGAGAGAGAGAGAGAGAGAGGAAGGAGTGATTATATGAGAGCAAACATTTACATGGTAAGGAGTCTTAAGATTACATGTTGCATATATTAGCTGCCTAAAGGTTGGGGTAATACACTGGTTAATGTTATAAAATATGCAGATAGATATACATTTGTGCCAGTAGTTGATGTACATACAGTTTTAAGCTGACAGGGGGTACAAGCTGTTGGTGTGATGAATTATCTGTGAATGAGGTCAATCTCTTGTACTCTTGGCGGCTGTCAATATTTATGGTAAATATTAGGATATGTGCACGTGTGTGTGTGTGTGTGTGTGTGTGTGTGTGTGTGTGTGTGTGTGTGTGTATTTTAAGAGTGTAGGCAGTTGCTGAAAACAGAGATGATACTATTGTAAATATTGTCATTTTTGTCATTTAAGATGGATTCTGGTTGTTTCATTTGGTGTTTGTATATTTGGAGTGTTTCAAGGATGTCTAGTTTTCTGCCTTTTGGTTGGATGTGTAGGATGCTAATACTTGTGTCGTTAACATGGTGTTTTGTTTCATGTAGGTGGGTAGCTATTGCTGATGTGTGGTATTTTTTGTTTTTTAGTGCTGCCATGTGTTCCTTGAACCTAATCTCAAATGATCTGCCTGTCTGGCCTATGTAGAAGCAGTCACAGTCCAAACATTCAATTTTGTACACACCTGTGTGATGAAGTGGGTTTCGTGTGCCGATGTTGTGGGGTAACTTCTGTCCAATCTTGTTGTCTGTTGTAAAGGATACGCTTATGCTTTTCCATTTGAAGACATTAGCAATCTGGTAAGAAATGTTACCCAGAAAGGGGATTGTATGCAAGACATTATTTTCTTTTTGTTTTTTGTGTTGTGATTGCTTTGCCATTATTGAGTGTTTTAGAGTGTCTATTATGGAGTTGTTATAGCCATTTTCAATAGCTGTTTGTTTTATTATTTCAATTTCTTGATCACGTTTATCTTCTGAGACTGGTTGTTGGATACCTCTATTAATCATGTCCCGGTATGCTGCCATTTTGTGTGCTGCGGGGTGGCAAGAGGAGTTGTGGATTGTAGTATGTGTTGTGGTAGGCTTCCGATAAATTTCAAACTGATGTGTGTTATTCTTTATTGTAATGGTAAGGTCTAGGAAATTTATACTGTCATCTTTTTGGTGTTCAACTGTGAGTTTTATGCTTTCATGGGAGTTGTTGAAAAAATTGATTCAACTCACTGATGTCATCTTTAGTGCCTTTGATTAAAATTATGATATCATCTACATATCTGTAGTAGTAGATGATGTTTTTGAGGAGGTGGTGATTGGAATTCAAGATTTTGTCTTCTAGGTTCCGAGAGTCAGATGGTATGTCACCACACTCATACATTCTATACACGAACGTTTGTTGCCACTTCCCCCAATTATTTTAGAAATTCTGATGGAATGTTATCAATCCCTTCTGCCTCATTTGGTCTTAAGTTCTCCAAAACTCTTTTAAATGTTGATTCTAATACTGCATGCCCTATGTCTTCTAAATCGAGTCCTGTTTCTTTTTGTATCTCATCAGACAGATCTTCCCCCTCAAAGAGGCTTTCGATATATTCTATCCACCTATCCACACTCTCGTCTTCATTTAACAGTGGAATTCCAGTTGCACTCTTAATATTACCACCCTTGCCTTGGCGTCACCGAAGGTTGTTTTCACTTTTCTGTATGCTTAGTCTGTCCTTCCGACAATCATTTCCTTTTCGATCACATTTTTCATGTAGCCATTTCGTCGTAGCTTCCCTGCACGTCCTATTTATTCCATTCCCCAGCGACTTACGTTTCTATATTCCTGAGTTTCCGGAACATTTTTGTACTTCCTCCTTTTCATCGATCAACTTAAGTATTTCTTCTGTTACCCATGGTTTCTTCGCAGTTCTTTGTACCTATGTTTTCCTTCCCAACTTCTATGATGGCTCTTTCTAGAGATGTCCATCCCTCTTCAACTATACTGCCTACTGAGGTACTCCTTATTGCTGTATCTATAGCCTTAGAGAATATCAAGTGTATGTCGTCTTTCCTTAGTACTTCCGTATCCCACTGCTTTGCTTATTGATTGTTCCTGAGTAATGTCTGAAACTTCAGCTTACTCTTCATCACTACTATATGTGTGTATGTGATCTGAGTCTACATCTGTTCCTGCGTACGCCTTACAATCCAGAATCTGATTTCGGAATCTCTGCATGACCATGATGTAATATAACTGAAGTCTTACCGTATCACCCAGCCTTTTCCAAGTATACCTCTTCCTCTTGTGGGTCTTCAACAGACTCTTAGCTATTATTAGCTGAAATTTATTACACAACTAAATTAGTCTTTCTCCTCTCTCCTTTCTCGTCCGAAACCCATATTCTCCTGTAACCCTTCCTTCCATTCCTTCCCCTACAACTGCATTCCAATCTCCCTTGACTATTAGATATTCATTTTTCTTTACGTTCTGTGTTACCCTTTCAGTATCCTCATATACTATCTCAGTCTCTCCATCTTCAGCTTGCGACTTCGTCATGTATACCTGAACTATCGTTGTCGTCGTTGGTTTGCTGTCGATTCGGATAAGAACGACCCTACCACTGAACTGGTTACAGTAACATACTCACTGCTCTACCTTCCTGTTCATAACGAATCCTACTCCTGTTATACCACTTTATGCTGCTGTTGATGTTAACCTATACTTATCTAACCAGAAATCCTTGTCTTCTTTCCATTTTACTTTACTGGCCCGTACCATATCTATATTGAGCTTTGCCATTTCCCTTTTCAGGCTAATGTAGGACTGATTAACCTGTACTTAATAAACTCCGTGCGAACAGGTCTTCAAGGCCCAACGGCAGCGACCGACCGATGTGTCATCCTCAACCCACAGCCGTCACTAGATGCGGATATAGAGGAGCACTTGGTCAGCACACCGCTCTCCCAGCCGTTGTCAGTTTTCGAGAACGGAGCCGCTACTTCCCCATCAAGTAGCTCCTCAATTACCTTACAAGGGCTGAGTCCACCCCGCCTGCCAACTGCGTCCGTTCGGCAGACAGGACGGTCAGTCATATAAGGACTAGCCAAGCCCGACAGCGGTTAACTTCGATTATCTGACAGGAACCACCGTTAACACCGCGGCAAGGTGTTGGCGACCCGTACTTAATAAGAAGGAATAAATTAGATTAAAATTTAATTTAAAATGTAATGGAAATTCAGATTATTGAACAGGTAATATGGGCCATCCAAATCACGTGCAATACAGTGACGCTCACTATACACATTAGGTACGCAGTACTGTGATAAATGACAATAATAATAAAAGCTCGCCCCAAGCACGACATGAATAAAGCATACAAAATCAGCGTCCGTGAACAGTTAAGTAAATAAACCTATCGTAAACCTACAATAAAACTTTTACAAATCTTAAAAATGTTAATTGCATATCCTTGTGAAGGGCAGAATGCTATGAAACAGCGCTATTAAATGCACGCTCAAAAACCAATCAATTATAGTGCCTGTTCATACCGGGCAATAAAAACCTAAACATTTAATTACCTACGTGGTGGTCAAAGGATTAAAAAACATTATATACCATTGAAAAATACAAGAAATAGAAAGTCTAGAACCAGTGCTACACACTAGAGTCGGTGTTAGGTTAGGAAGGAAGAATACAACGATAGAACAAATTAGTAGAATAACAGTACTAAGTCAAAGGTTGGACCTTATGACAGGTATCATTCAATCATAAAATGTCTGACTCTTGCTAACCAACAGATGAAGAAGCATACCAAGAAGCGTACCACTATGTTCACAAGAGCGTACAGCAATTTCGGACTCTTCTGATAAGTTCAGAATTTTTTCCCTTTTGGACCGAATGAGTACTTAAAATTGCTTAGCGTTGGCAGCTGATGGCCACTAGCTTTTATGTGCTCCGAAAACGCTACATGGTGTTTAACCTGCCCTTTTCTATTCAGTAAATGCACACGAAATCTGTATTTAAACATCCTAGTCGTTTGTCCTATATGTGAAGCATTGACTGCAATTGATCGTGTAAACGCCTGAGCCAGCGAATTTATCTCTACACGCCTTTTCACTGTGGATCCAACGATTCTGTAGGCTGTTGGCGGAGGCAAAAACAAGCTCCTCATCCCGTTTCTTAAAAACTTAGGCTAGATCGTTCGGAAGATTTCCTACTAAGGGGATTCTCACGAAATTGGGATTAGTAGCCGATGAAGCGAGTGGGATGTTGTATTCATTTTGCGAGGTCTTTTCTTTTTTGTATAACCGTTCGAACAGCAATGTACTTAAGATTAGACATCTCTTTTTCTATGGATGCTGGACTCAATGAGGTTTCGAAACGTCCCCTTTGAACAATTATACATGACTGTCCTTAAACTGACACACAATATTTTTAGCGCAACGCAATCTGACTTTAAATAATCCCTACAAAAGAATGGCCCTGACTAACATTAACCTATACCTTTCACAAATCACTTACCTCACAAAAATCTTCGTTACTCGAACTACTGCAATACAGCGAGCGCCACTACTGCCAGCTAAATAAAAGATTCAAACTACGGAAGGCACTAACTACTGATAGGCATAGTTAGCAAATGAAAGATTTTAATAGAGAACAAACAATGTATTTAACTTAATGATGTTCAAAAATCATAATATTCATACCAGTTCATGACATCCAGTCTTACAAATTTCAAAACTCCGCCATTTCTCTTCCCACATCCACCAATGCTGGCGGCTCACCTCCAACTGCGCAACGCTACGCGCTGTTAACATCCAGTTGCCCAACACCACAATGGCAGACAACAATGCAAACTAGCCACCGACTGCACACAGCACAGCCAGTGATTTTCATACAGAGCGCTACGTGGCGTTACCAATAAGAAAACCTAAATAGCCTACTTACATAGCCCCCATGCTCCCCACAAAAAATTTTACAAATTGTTTTGGGCAGTGGCCAATAATGATTTGAAGAAATTTTTCATAATTACAATAACAAAGATATCAAATGCACACACTTATTGATACAATGTTGGTCAAAAGCTATAATTTTCTCACACTCCATAAAGACAGTCCTGATCATTCATCACAGCAGATTTTTTTTATCAAAGTATGAGCAGTAAAAGAAAATGCACACGGAAGTAGTGGATTTCCATGCAGTCTTGAAGAAGTAGTGTTGTCCTTCCAACGGAAAAACAGTGCTGACTCTCGACATGCAGACAGGTAATGGGCCACAACAGAGCAAACCCACCGCAGAGGCAGTCGAAGGTTTCAAGAATATTGGTAGGTAGGTCATCACAGAGTAGACCCACTGTAGTCCTGGTAGAGATTACGGTATTGGTGGGTCACCAGAGGTGCAGACCCACTGAAGTCCTGGTAGAGATTGTGGTATTGGTGGGCCACCAGAGGTGCAGACCCACTGCAGTCCTTGTGGAAATAATGGTATTGGTGGGTCATCAAAGATGCAGACCCACTGTAGTCCTTGTAAAGATGGCCAGCAGCCATCTGTTGTGACTGCAGTTGCACAATCACCATTGAAGAGTCTGGCGGATAATATTGCAAGTCCATAACCACCACTTGTGCAATCACAAAGTTTTTGGAACTGTCCTTAGAACCAGCAATGCTGTTATCCAGTCCCTTGCTGAATTATTAACATACGTGCAAACACTAACAGTCCCTATTTCTCACATATTGTCCATATACTATGACCAACAGAAACATGTGCAGTGAAATGTAACTTACAAGTTAATAATATGATGAACTGGTGTCAATTACAATTTTATAACATAAGAATACAATTACAAAGGTACAAAATACATGATTAAAGAACATAACAATACAGATAACATTTGTAGTACAGGCTTTACAAAAGAATCGAAATAATATATACGTTAGTGTTACAGGAATTATGACATGAGTACATACATAAAAGATCAGAATAACTTTCGAAACATCAACTTCACACATGAGCATTAAAACAGAACAGAATAAATAATGTCTAAACATCTTTACAAAGAAAATAACATAGTATTTGAAAAATTCTACAACATAAATCTTATTAGCTAACCACGTAAAGACAGGAAAAAGACAAATACACAAGGGTACATAAATACATAGCGGAATAATACAAAAGGAAAGACAGGGTTCGTTTTCAGTGTAACATTTGGTACTGCAGTCCAACCCAAAACTTCAATCCGTAGATCTTTCCTCTTATTTCAACATTTGTTCCCACGAAAAAAAAAAAAAAACTATCCAAGCATGCTTTCTGTATTCTGTTCACATCCTCTTTCAAAACTAGTTTTTCTCCACTGTACAGTACTTATGTGGCCAAACCATTTTCTTATAGCTCCTCAATGCATTTCTTCCAATTCATCATAGTTAGTTTCTTATATAGTCTATCCCCTCTTAAGCTAACTTAAATCTACTGAGCTCAGATGCTCAACTAAGGGACAAGGCAATGCAGCAGCACAAAACAATTAACACAAACAGCAATGACAAAAAAATGCAAGTTGGCAAAGCAAGCAGCAATATTACAACTAATATAAAGCAATGAGGAGCAAACAAGAAAAAAAATCAGTAGTAAAACTGGCTTAACAGAGTAATGTAAAGTGAAATTTAGTACCACTATACCTGGCAAACAGCAGCAGCAAATGCAATAACTTATACCTAAATATGACAAAGCTGAAGTAGAAAAAATATTACAGTAAAAATGGCCATGTTTAATACCTATGTCACATCTTAACACTAGAGTGATGCATCACGAGAACTTACTCTAGCAGACAAGTTACCAAATTGTAAAAAATTTATTTATGCAATTCCTGTGAAGGGAAATGTCTTTTGTGCTTCTTCGTTATTTTTAAGTACATCATAAAGTTATTATATACTGGATCTGTAGGCATAAAATATTTATATTAGTACATGTACAAAATTTTATTTTAACCAATGCTACAGTGGAGCTAGATACTAGATATTAAACAAAATGAGAAATCTCTCAACTACAAAGACAATAGATGTAAAATGTTTCTCATCATTTCATTAGGCATTTTAGTAAATATCATAAATTAAGAGCTCCACAGTGTAATCATATGTTTTCAAGTCTGAGCATGTCGTATTTGCGATGCTTTCTACAAAGAAATGTCAATAGCAAAGATAATGGCCTCTTTTTTTTTCACCTAATGGCTTTCTTTTGTCAGACGACTATCTCTCAGCTGGGCGCCCAAAACCCATTACGTCAAGCTCACTTACCTTTCTTACTGAAATATTTACGACAGCAGTTTCCGCTACAGTGACAGTCTCATATAAAAATATTTTCACAGGTTGAGAATTTGCGTTACAAATGTGTAGAAAATAAAATCCTATAAATATAACAGTGTCCAAAAAATTTTCGTCAGCGTTGTGATACATTTATGCATATACATACATTTCATAATTCTTAAAGTACTATTCTTGGTTTCCAACATCCTTTTCCACAAATCAGAGTCCCTAACCACTACTCATTATTCTTTACCTTATTATACATATACATATTCGTCGACACTTCTTCAATATTTCATCATAAGAAATACGTAGCATAATCAAATTCCTCGTATACGGTAGCATCATCTTATTGATCATAAACATATCTCAACAGCGTGATACACATCGTCGTCGTAATAACATCATAACATCTCAGTCAATTCTCAAAATCGTCGTAGCTTCCTCCAATAATTTCAAAACCTAAAAAAAATTCTGTGCTCGTTTCAATAGTGTCATCTACCTCAAACGTACTTTAAAAATCATGATCCCATACCAAATACATCATTCAAAGCTCTCATAGTATCACAATTTTTCCGGAAAATATGAAAGGTTCACACAGTACAGACAAAATACAATTTCATAAGTGTGAAGTTATCCACCTGTGTAATTGCGTAAACATCTGTCACTGACGTAGTAAAAAAAAAAAAGTTTGTCTCTCTCAGTTAAATGATCTGATAGCTGTGTAATTTATGTGTTAGAAAAATATGATACCGATGTGTAAAGTTGTATAAGCAAATACCATATCAGCTAGGGCTCCTTGTGCTTGCCAAACACATAGTACACAAAGTAACCTTGTACCCCCCTGAGGATTAATGTAATTATACCCTCAGGTGTTGCAGATTACAGAAATGGAATGAAATGTATCACAGAAAACCTTTGTATCATTGTACTTCAAATATCTTTAAAAATAAATGATTTAAGTACAAAATTAATCACTCAAATACGTGTCCTGTGCGTCTCGCTGTAAGATAATCTCTGTGGAAGTGTCGTAGTTATTGTCCTCCGAAAGTTAAGTTCTGCAGAGGCCAATGTACTTACCTCATGATAAACAAAAGTGAAATGCTTTGCGTATAGATATAGCGAGCGCCACTACTGCCAGCTAAATAAAAGATTCAAACTACGGAAGGCACTAACTACTCATAGGCATAGTTAGCAAATGAAAGATTTTAATAGAGAACAAACAATGTATTTACCTTAATAGTGTTGAAAAATCATAGTATACATAGCAGTTCATGACATCCAGTCTTACAAATTTCAAAACTCTGCCATTTCTCTCCCCACATCCACCACTGCTGGCGGCTCACCTCCAACTGCGCAACGCTACGCGCTGTTAACATCCAGCTGCCCAACACTACAATGGCAGACAACAATGCAAACTAGCCACAGACTGCACACAGCACAGCCAGTGATTTTCATACAGAGCGCTACGTGACGTTACCTATGAGAAAACCTAAATAGCCTACTTACAGTTTCACTAATGCGATAAACAATAATCTTGAAAAAATCTATAACGGTGTCAGGGTGACGCGTGTATGGCAGAATCACTTGTGGTTAACTTCCGGTATATATCAAACCGGATGCCACCCTTACTGAGCTGTACCTGTAAATCCAGGTAGCTGAGTATTTTAGTTTCAACCATAATTTGTACCAGTACCTGAAAATCAGCCACCGGTCCCTTAAAAGTAATAAAATTTTCTCGAGATATCGATGATGAAAGAGGATTTTCTTCGCACTCCCAAAGTTTTTACCGAAGTAGTCATACTCTAAATGATTCACGAAGACGTTAGGAATGAAATGCGCTTGGCAATTGCCAATAGCCACATCATCTGTGTGTATATAATGTTGGTTACTGAAAAAAAAATTAGGTTTTGTGAGTACCGTGTGTATGGAAATAGTTTCATTGGTCTCTTAAAGCATCGGCCTGCTGTGTTTTAGAAGATAATTTCATTGATGGTTATGTTAGTATACAGAAACCTAGTGATAGGAAAATGCAGTAATGTGTGAAGACAGTACTACCGAGCGCATTAACCAATTCTTTTCTATTGCGAACCGAGAAATTCTCGTGGAAAACAAACTCCTGACGCAGAAGCTTCAGCATATATTTAGAGGTATGTTCTCCCGGGTAACCGTTGCCATTGGGTATAGGAAGCATCGGGTAACCCAATTTCTATCTTAATATGGGCACGTAATGTGGGAGCTTTATATATACACTACTGACTATTAAAATTGCTACACCAAGAAGAAATGCAGATAATAAACGGGTATTCATTGGACAGATATATTACACTAGAACTGAGATGTCATTACATTTTCATGCAATTTGGGTGCATAGATCCTGAGAAATCAGTACCCCGAACAACCACCTCTGGCTGTAATAACGGCCTTGATACGCCTGGGCATTGAGTCAAACAGAGCTTGGATGGCGTGTACAGGTACAGCTGCCCATGCAGCTTCAACACGATACCACAGTTCATCAAGAGTAGTGACTGGCGTATTGTGACGAGCCAATTGTTCGGCCACCATTAACCAGAAGTTTTCAGTTGGTGAGAGATCTGGAGAACGTGCAGGCGAGGGCAGCAGTCGAATATTTTCTGTATCCAGAAAGGCCCTTACAGGACCTGCAACACTCGGTCGTGCATTATCCTGCTGAAATGTAGTGTTTCGCAGGGATCGAATGAAGGGTAGAGCAACGGGTCGTAACATATCTGAAATGTAACGTCCACTGTTCAAAGTGCCGTCAATGCGAACAAGAGGTGACCGAAACGTGTAATAAGTGGCACCCTATACCATCACGCCGGGTGATACGCCAGTATGGCGATGACGAATACACGCTTCCAATGTGCGTTCATCGCGATGTCGCCAAACGGGGATGCGACCATCATGATGCTGTAATCCGAACCTGGATTCATCCGAAAAAATGACGTTTTACCATTCGTGCAACCAGGTTCGTCGTTGAGTACACCATCGCAGGGGCTACTGTCTGTGATGCAGCGTCAAGGGTAACCGCAGCCATGGTCTCCGAGCTGATTGTCCATGCTGCTGCAAACGTCGTCGGAGTGTTCGTGCAGATGGTTGTTGACTTGCAAACGTCCCCATCTGTTGACTCAGGGATCGAGACGTGGCTGCACAATCCGTTACAGCCATGCGGATAAGAAGCCTGTCATCTCGACTGCTAGTGATACGAGGCCGTAGGGATCCAGCACGGCATTACGTATTACCCTCCTGAACCCACCGATTCCATTCTCTGCTAACAGTCATTGGGTCTCGTCAACGCGAGCAGCAATGTCGCGATACGATAAACCGCAATCGCGGTAGGCTACAATCCGACCTTTATCGAAGTCGGGAACGTGATGGTATGGATTCCTCCTCCTTACACGAGGCACCACAACAACGTTTGACCAGGCAACGCTGGTCAACTGCTGTTTGTGTATGAGGAATCGGTTGGAAACGTTCCTCATGTCAGGTATCGCCACCAGCGCCATCCTTGTGTGAATGCTCTGAAAAGCTAATCATTTGCATATCACAGCATCTTCTTCCTGTCGGGTAAATTTCGTGTCTGTAGCACGTCATCTTCGTGGTGTAGCAATTTTAATGGCCAGTAGTGTATTACTAGCGTAGCGCCCGCTGCCTCGCTCGCGTGGACTGTATGGCTTGCAGAGACTTCCTTTTTTATTCAATGGAATTGTTTTGTTGTTCACAAATGGCAACACTTTCTAAGCTTTTCTCGCTAATTAAGGCCATACATGCATGGTATTTTCCGAATGTATATCTGAATAATAGCTGGAGTCAAAATATTTTGTTAATCATGCCTTTTCCGTTCTTGTGGAGATATTTCCATAGAAACTTTCACCTGTTAAAATTTTTCTTCCCTTTGGCACTCCCTTAGGGGTTCAGTTTCCTAAAGCACTGAAACACGTATTTTTTATTTGTAACCGAGAAGTCAAGTACCAGTGTTCATAGATGTAGCTTCAAAAATACGTTAGTAGTTGTTCAGTAACGATACATGTTCAAAAAAAACTCTCACCCACTATTTCGCCCCAATAGGGTTAAATTTCCAAAAATGCAGAAACACGTGTTTCTTCGTTTCTAATCGAGAACCCAAATACCAATTTTCGCAAGTGAGTTTCTTAATTTTCTCAATAGCGTTATTGTTACAGAAAAACCTTCATCCCCTATTTGATCTCCTTAGAGTTGGAATTTCGAAAAATCCCATTTTAAACGAATATAAGATTCACACCTTCTCCAAATTTCAAGTTTATATCCCGAGCGTTTTGGGCTGGGCGAAGATGAGTCAATCAGTCAGTACATTGCCTTTTATATACAGAGATAATTTCTAGATTTTACATTTTCGTTCATGAACTGAGAAGGAATGTGTTTTTTACATAAATTCTCATCTTTTTGAGTCCATTCCTTTTCTATATTGTACTATGTACACAGTCTCGCTCTTGCAATGCTCCTCACCTTGTAGGAATCATTTTGCGTTGCTGTTATCTGATTTCAGGGAAGCAAGAAGCGTTTGGTGTAGAGTAAGTTGGGTTGCTATGGTGCAAGATCTCAGGTGGCTGGTCCGGTAGGTAGATCAACGAACAGTTGGTGTTTAGGGTTGTTGTTCTGGTAATGAAGTAGGTACTGGAAAATAGTTCCTAAAATGTCCCATCGTGTACCATTTATCTATGGCCTTCTACGCCGCAGTTCTATTCACTGAGCGCTTCCGAAATTACCCTTTCGGTGCTGGCAAAAATGACAGCTACTACGTTTGGGACTGTGACCCTATATTTTGAGGGAATTCAGTTTCACTTGTAATGACTTCCCTGGGGCAGTCAGTCACTGGCTTCTTAGAGCGAAACAGTGGCCTCACGTGGCCCAGGGACTATATGTATGTATTTAGTGTGACAGATGGTGACTTTCCCGGTTTAGCTCTGCAGTAATTCCGCGGTAGAGAGTGTGGCGTGTGTCTTTCTGTTAGGTGATATCAACTGTATTTCGTGTACCAGTAAGCGCACAAATTTCTCCATGCTACTAGGCCGGTGTGGATGGTGAAACGCCCAAACTGGCAATCCCTACACGTAAGTGGTATCAGTACCTAAACTTACAACCTGTTCCCTCTTGATTACTAGCGATGCTGGGCATATAATAGTAGAATGATAAGATTCTTCGACGACTGATGCCAACAACTCTAATGGTGCAGGTAACTATGCTCTTACATTATTTGGGTGTTCCAAAAAGTGTACTGATGGCAGGAGTGTTGGGGTCAGATGGCCATGGACAGTGTGGAGTAGGGCTTTTCTCAGTTCTGCGGTTTTGATTCATGGGTCGGTTATATTTTCGGCGAGAATAGGTGTCAATATTATCCAGGTGGTCCTTGAAAACATCAGAGTCCTGATTTACTGCCCTTGCCGATTTCTGTATGTGGGTCATAAGACTGACAGCCATGCTTCGTAATTGCCGAGTATTGTTCACCGCAACCTTTTCGAGAATTGCGAGCTGCATGGTGAGCAGTTCAATGGTCTGTCCAGTTCCTGTCCATATTTGCTTGAATTTATTCAACACTGTGTTTATCTTTTCTAAATCTTTCGCACAACGAGAGGGACGAATATTGTCTTTAGAATTCTACCACCAGTATCTAACAAACCCTTCGTTTGTCGAACCAATGGGAAATCCATTGTCTGGCGCAGCTCCTAATGCAAACATACGAAGGCTGATCGCGGTAATTAATATTCTCCTCGAGTGTTAATCAACACTGTCTTGCCTTGTGCTATCAACTGTAGCTTCCCAAAGGTATCTTCTAGTCGTTGAATTTCATTTTTACTGCCCATACGACGAAGTCCATGGTTAACGTCCACTGGTATTCTGACATGTCCGACTGGTGTGTGAACAGTAACCACTCAAAGGATGTACCTTTGGAGCTCCTCCCAGTTTGTATCTGGACCAATGTGATTCGTGCCGGGAGATCTCGTCTAGAAGGTTCTTGGTAATCCGAAATGAACTTCTTAATTTTTTCCTTTTGGAACGTAAGGAGCTGATAATATTACCCACTGCCTAACATGTTATTAAGGAACTTTAGCCTTTTTGTTGTGGGTTCCATTCGGTCATTCTACGGCCTTTGTATCGTTTTAACCCGGCAACTGCCCAGTCTTGGAGGGTAGCAACTGTGATGGTCGGCTCATGCGCCGAATGCGGTACGGAGACCTATATAGGATGTCGATTTGCAGCCTGGTGTCAGTTCTCAGCGGGACTCATCAGCAGAAGCAGCACTCTCCTGAAGATTGCGAACAGTTGGATCGCCAAAATATCGAATCGAATTGATTTTAGGATCCGGCAGAAAACCCGAAGAGACTTTCAAGATACATTTTAAACTTAACAAGATTTAGAATTGAGGATATATCTTCTCCTGCTGTAGGTTTGCATAAATTGAAAGGGGAGGGCGTTTTTTGGCCGAAAACATCCTCATAACGTGTTAAATCCGTATTTTGTGGATCTACTCACTGCTCCCTCTGAGATCGGAGCACAGGACACAGGGATCTGAGTGCAGAGGCAACTGTGCCCATAGAAGCAAACACAGTTAGCAATCTTTATTTAACGCGATGTTTAGCCTGTACACGCCAGTAAGAAGTACACTTGATCTCAGTAAGGCAAAATATTCCCAAGACTATTTAATTCATTTCAATACATGATTAAATAGCCAACCGATTCCACACAAATGTTAGGCACATTTACCTAGGTTTCGACACCAGTTAGGAATGCCTTCATCAGACTGAACAGTAGCTAAATCGTATAATTACATTGCCAAAAACCATTAGTCAGAATTTGAAGCAGCTATGCTCAAGCTAAAAGTAAAACAAAATGTTGTAGCCTCTGCCACGTGTACCCAATTGGGAACAACATTAGTCGTCTGGGAGCCAAGGCATTCGGTCAGCGGTCGGTGGTCCTCGTCCCAGAGACGCTGGGGGCGGCTGCTTCATAAGCACTGCGGTGACAGACGCAGACTGCGGGTCACAGTATGGCCTGGCTGGCGCGATAATGACAGGCTGGCTCCGGCGGTTTAAGGACAGGTGTCTGGCACTGGACATGCGGAAGAAACTATGTTTCTGAACCGTACTGAAACGTCTCAAACGGTGCCCAGTGCTCAAGGGGTCCCGTGGAAGGTGGTCGGCGTGAAAGTGGCCCAACAGCGAGTGACTGCCGCGCGTCTCTCGGTCGTTGCTGCTGGCAGTGGCTCCAGCCTGGCAACGATTCTGGGCTGGGTCTCAGTTTTATGCCGTTACAGTTACGATAAAATCTACTACCTATTCACTAATGGTAAATTACAAAAATATGGCAGTTGTTACCACAAAGAAAAGTCACAATAATACTACAATGAATAACTAAGACCTGTTGATCCTAATTGATTATGTCTACTGATTTCGTTGATGCTGCTGGTTTTTGTGGATCGTGCACATTTTTAAATTATGGAAATTTCGACCAGTGAGATCCAAGAATATCACACCGCTTTAACCTACAACTATTCTAAGCGTACTACATCCTGGCTCTTGTTAATGTAGTAACGGTTAAATTACGTGTCAAAATCGCTTATAACAAGCAGGTCCATTTATCGGCCTCTGGAGGCTGTGTTTGTATATAGTACAGCTCTCTAAAATGGTTTTCATTTGTGCCCTCATATAGCATTATTGTGAAAATCGTCACAAAGTTTGAAACATTTGGAAATTTAGCACAGTCATCCTTATCATCTGCAAAAATATCTTAATTGTAGCAAATTAGAAAGTTATTATGTCTGCCACAGACGGCCCCTGCGAGTTAGACTACATTCAAGACACCCCTGTGTACCATATAACATACACGAGCACTTGCAGGTGCAACCAAGAGGAAAAAATTCTTCAAAGAAAACAGAACTTGCTAGAGACTAATGCGAACCATTTTCTGCAGAGGTCGCCTTACAGATACAGAGGAAGTTGGAGTACTCCGCCGGCCTCCGCCGGCTTTATAAGGCCAGCACAGCAGCAGTACAGCTCGCAGTGTGTGGCTTTTTGTGTGTGCTACTTTTAAACAGTTTTTTATCTCCATTTTACAGTCATCCCGTTTTTTGTCTATTGCCTTCCATGATATTCCCCCTTTTTTATATCTATGTTCACCATATTCCCTCCTTTGTTATTTTTAAATGTCTTCTATTGTTTGTTCTATGTCTTTCGGCTGAGGAGCAGCGCATATGCTGCTGCCAGCCCGCACCGATGGGGAATTGAAATACAATAAAGAAAAAAAAAGCAGTACAGCCAGTTCGTCGCCGAGCTCCGACCAGCTCCGACGGTGTGTCTCCTGTCTCAAAGATTCTACAAACCAACCTGAATATGACGTCACGTCTTAACGTCCCAATATCCTGTCCTCTTATGATCTTTGAACAGCATAAGAGTATTCGCTGTTAGCAGCTGATATTTATTGCCGAATTCAGTCTTTCTCCTATTCCTACTACCAAGCCCATAATTTCCCGTAACTCATTTTTCTGTTCCTTCCAATACTACCGCGTTCCAGTCTCTCATATATATTACATTATCATCTCCGTTTACATACTGAATTACGTGCTCACTATCCTCATATACTTTCGCTATCTGTGTACCTGAACCATTGTTGTTTGTGTTGGTTTGCTGTCGATTCTGATGAGAACAACCCTATCACCGAACTATTCACAGTATTTCATTGTTTGCCCTACGTTCCTCCTGATAACGAATTCTACTCCCGTCACACCAGTCTCTGTTGCTGTTGGTACTATTCTATATTCGTTTGACTGTAAAATCTTGTTGTTCCTTCCAAATCACTTCACTGACCCGAGTATATCGAGACTGACTATACCGAGAATGAGCCTTCGCATTTCCTTTGTCAGATCTTCTCGTCTCCTTATCATAGTCAAACTTGATATTCCATGCTCCGATTAGGAGAACGTTACCCCTTCGTGGATAACTCAATCTTTTTGTCGTGGCTACGTGTCCCATGGCAGTCACCTCTCAGAGATCTGAATGGGTGATTAATCTCCAATGGCAAAACGTTGCCAATAGAGAGATCATTATGACACTTTTTTAAATTACAGACCATATGTCCACACTGCGTGCATCCTCAAGCCGTTCATCACTCCTCATTCTTCCTTTGTTTAAGGGCAGTTTCTCACTCCCGTCGACTTAATTTTACATCGTAACCCTATATCGGGGTATCCTAATGTGCGTCTGGCACTTAAACATATAGTTGCCATATGTCTCGGGTTTTCGGGACAGTCTCGGATTCAGATTAAAGAAGTCGACGTCCCTAAAAATACTTTCGGGACTGCAGCTTCTTCCAGATTTCGCATTTCAGAGAAATATTCTCGTACTATTTTTTCTCCGATTTCCTGCGTGGATCTATATTTCAACTCCAGCTATTAAGCTAAATAATGGAAGTTTTCATTATATGAGGTGTCTCAGATCCTTAAGAAGTATTAATGCGCGTTACGGCTGCTGATTTCCATTATAGTCCCGTATCAAAGATCAGTTTTAGCTTTGCAACAACATGGTTCTCTGTTTTTCTGTCTCAGTCATGTCACTCTTAGTTTGTCATTAAAGAGTTTGATTGTTTCAAGCAAACTCAAAATTCCGACATGTTTCCATTGCACGTGGGAAAGAGCAAATACTAAGGATCATTCAGCCGGCTTAAAGTGTAAATTAAACGTTTGATCTGCAAAACCATAAAAAATGGACATTTACTTTGTTTCAGATTCATTTAATTAGGTAAAATTAGTAACAGCATGGAATTAGCAATGTGCTATGGTACTGTTAAACCACATATGTCTCTGAAATCAGTGGGCTGTACTTCTAGTCTACATGCCAAATATTTTAATGATTCCGTAGCAGCAAAAAATGCGATACTGGTCACAAGAAAATCAACAGAAATTGTAAAATTTGTGTTAGCGCCCGACACTGTCACGCTTGCTACGATGTTCCAAAGGCTACGAAATATGTGCGGATTGTTTAAAAAATGATCAAGCTACTTGACAGAATTTTCCATTTTCAAAGGCTGTTGCTGGACTCAGGAATTGTTTGGAGTGAAGTGACAAGGACAGAAAAGCAGAATGAAATATTCATTCTGGTGCGGAGTGTGTACTGATATGAAACTTCCTGGCAGATTAAAACTGTGTGCTGGACCGAGACTCGAACTTGAGATCCTTGTCTTCTGACCTACCCAAGCACGACTCAGGATCTCTCCTCACAGCCATAATTCCGCCAGTACCTCGTCTCCTACATTTCAAACTTCGCAGAAGCTCTCCTGCAGGCCTTGCAGAACTAGCATCTGCCAGGAAGTTTCATATCAGCGCATACTCCACTGCAGAGTGAAAATTTCATTCTGGAAACACCTCCAGGCTGTGGCTAAGCCGTGTCTCCGAATAACCTTTCTTTCAGGAATGCTAGTTCCGCAAGGTCTGCAGGAGAGCTTCTGTGAAGTTCGGATCATAGGATACGAGGTACTGGCGAAATTATGGCTGTGCAAATGGGTTGTGAGTCGTACTTGGAAATCTCAGATGGTAGAGCACTTGTCCTCGAAAGTCAAAGGTCCCGAGGTTGAATCTCGGTCTTGCACACTCTATCGAACGCCTTCCGGAAGTCAAGGTTCAAAATGGTTCAAATGGCTCTGAGCACTGTGGGACTAAATATCTATGGTCATCAGTCCCCTAGAACTTAGAACTACTTAAACCTAACTAACCTAAGGACATCACACAACACCCAGTCATCACGAGGCAGAGAAGGAAGTCAAGGAAAATGGCATCTACCTGGGAGCCTGTATCTAATATTTTCTGGGTCTCATGATCAAATAAGAAAGCTTCCATTAGAAAATGGTTGAAGAAAGACTCTACTGCCGCCAACACACATACAGGACAATGAAGATAAGATACGAGAATTAGGGTTCAGAGGAGGAATGTAGAAAGTCGTGTTTCCCCAGCTGTGTCTGCGAGTAGAACAGGAAAGGAAATTACTGGTTCAAAATGGCTCTGAGCACTATGGGACTTAACATCTGTGGTCATGAGTCCCCTAGAACTTAGAATTACTTAAACCTAACTAACCTAAGGACATCACACACATCCATGCCCGAGGCAGGATTCGAACCTGCGACCGTAGCAGTCGTGCGTTTCCGGACGGAGCGCCTAGAACCGCTAGACCACCACGGCCGGCGAAATGACTAGTAATGGTACAATGTATGGTCCGCCGTACACCGTACAGTGGCATCAGGAGCGTGTATGTAGACGTAATAAAAAAAATATTCATACATAGAAGGTGCTTACAAATTCCTCCCTTAGATTAACTGACAATTGCGTCAGCGGGAAGAGTATTGATCAGTAATGGTGAAATGAAATAATTTTCAAGTCGTGAAACCAGACGACTCCTTACGATCGGATAAACGCAAGGAAAGAATGAGTGGGGGACGGTTACATAAGAGGAAGAGAAAGAGCTAACTTCACATTAGAGAGGAACACGGATCAGGTGGGAGTCTTTGTACGGTACTGACCTGTCAGGCAGCCCACGTCACACGTTCCATCACTATTCAGTAACCACGTGACACACACACCACTGTGCGCGGCTAATCAGGTCACGCCTGACCGTCCCCACCCCCGCCTTCCAGTGGCTGTCATCGACGTGTCACTCACCCTCGCCCACGTGCCGCAGGCCGGTAGACCTCCAGCCTCCAGTCACCAGTCCCCTGCCGTCCACCCCTCCGGGCGGCCTCCCCCACCCCCTCCCTCGTCCTCCGCAGCCAGGACAAACATTTGCGCTACGCCACAAACACGGCGCTCCGTACTCTCACCTACACACCCACACCCACCCCGCTACTTTCCACCCACCACCACCTCACCTATAATGCCTGCCGCCACCACCGCATGGGCCTGCTCACGCTTGATCCGAGCGACCCTCGCCCCGTCCTCGCCCAGTAGATTTTGCAGAAGCTGCCAGGGCGATGCGCAGGTGAGGAAAAATCTGTAGCGTCACAGTCCTCTAAAATGAAGTAGGTAGTGGCTTAACCTGGAATTGCTTTTAGCACTGCATACACTAAAGGAAAGGGAAGAATATCATTTTACCAACAGACGCATTTACAGGTAGAACGTACTCTGGCGGAATGAAGAGCACGTGAGTGTCCAGAAACCGTGTAGTGGCCGTAACATACGAATAATATTAAGCAAGATACTGGAAGGCTATAATTAAAGTACAGCTACTCACAGAGGTCCAGTACGGGCTGCAATTATCGGATGGCACCGAAAATTGGTCCGTATTCTAATACACTAATGCGGAACCAGTTAACGCTGAAAAAAAAATGATTCAGTTTCGGCCACCAGGCGCAAATCTGGCCATGTGAATGTAAGAAAGACGTATAGAAATTATTCCATATGTAATGGAGTGGGAATGTAACGTGGGCAGAAGAAGCATGACAAGTGAAAAGTCATAATGTAGATGTTATTATCAACAGCAGCGGTCTTTTCTGACGTTTTATCTGAGCACCACTACCATATAGCTGTTCTTACGAATGGGTCTAAGCAGGGTGACTCCGTTGGTTGCTCTGTCGTCTTGCCGGATCGTGTCCTCAAGGTCAGACTACCTCTCGAATTTACCATCTTTGACGCTGAGTTATATGCAATCATGCGGGCATTGGAGCACATGATATATTATCCCAGTGTTAGATTTCTCCTCTGTTCAGCTTCTTCGAACACCCTTCACTCTCTCTAGCATTTGTACCCAGCAGATAAGGTAATCCAGAATAGCCAGGACGCCCTCCTCCAACTACAGCGACTGGGGAAGGAGGTGTCTTTCTACTGGTTGCCAGGGCACATGGGATTTCTTGCGAATGAAAGGGCTGATCGAGCAGCCAAGGAGGCGTGTCGTGACCGTCAGGTTTTTCAGTGTACTGTCCCCCTGCATGGCCTCTCCTCGCTGTTGCTATATAAAGTCATGTGTCGCTGGGAACATGAGTGGCTAGAAGTGACAGACAACAATATCCGTGTCGTCGAGCCCACAATTCGACCGTGGCGTACTTCCTCTCAGCCACGTCGACGAAACGAGGTCATCCTTACTCGTTCGAAAAAATGTTGAAGTGTGTGTGAAATCTTATGGGACTTAACTGCTAAGGCCATCAGTCTCTAAGCTTACACACTACTTAACCTAAATTATCCTAAGGACAAACACACACACACACACACACACACACACACACACACACACCCATGCCCGAGGGAGAACTCGAACCTCCGCCGGGACCAGCCGCACAGTCCATGACTCCAGCGCCAAGACCGCTCGGCTAATCCCGCGCGGCCATCCTTACTCGTTTCCCATCGGCCACAGCCCTATGGCGCATGGATTTTTACTCCGGCGAGAGGACACTCAGATGTGTGGTGCTTGTGGCGTGCAGATCAAGGTGCACCACATTTTATTGCACTGCATTTTATTTGCTGACCAGCGGACTGCAGCGGATTTGCCGCCGGATATTCAGTCTATTTTATGCAATGATCAAACGGATGTGGTTCCGCGTTTTTAACAAGATTTTCGGGAGATGTTTGTAATGTGTCAACAGGGTGGCTGGCTCACCAAAGTTTTTTGTAAGTGGTCAGCAATTCATATTTCCCGTGCTGTTCCTTCTTCCTATGTTTTGTTTTCCCTCTGTTTTAATTTATTGATTAGCTATCTTGCCTCCTCATTGGTTTTAGTGCATGAGAAAGTGCCTGTGCGTGCGTGCGTGGTCATTTCGTGTGCATCCGTGTACGACAGTTTTCGTTCTTATCCACATTCGTTTATTTTAATCATTGTTAGGGCGCTGATAACCTCGCCGTTGGGCGCCCTTAAGATCACAAAACCACACACACACACATACACAGTCTGCTCAGTACAGAACGAGAGACGCAGACAAGATGTTGTACAACACCAGATTTGCACCTGGTGGCCAAAATCAGAAATAATTCCTTTCCAGTGTAAATCGGTTCGGCATTAGAATATTTACCAAGTTTCGCTGCCATATGATAACTACAGCCCACAGTTGACCTCCGCGAGTAGCTACACTTTAATTATAAACATCCAATATTTAAAACATTTACATAGATCCTGTTCCTTAGTCGTTTGTATTTCAAAACTACGAACCATGTTGTTTGCGAAGAACCTTATTTCTACAGCTACATCTGTATGACTTTATCCGCAATCCACACTTAGGATCTAGGCAGAGGATTCATGGAACCAATTTGACACTATTCCTCTATGATCCCAACACGAGCGAAACGAACCCTTAATTCTCTTAGTGCGAACTCTGCTTTCTCTTACTTAGATGATTATTTCTCCCTGTATAGGTGGGCGTGAAAGTATTTTCGCAGTCGGTGGTGAAAGTTTGAGATGCAAATTACGTAAAAAGATCCCTCCACAACGAAAAACACTTTAGTTTTAATGAATACCACCTTAACTCATCTGTTCAATCCGTCACATTCTCTTCCAAACTGGCGATAGTACAAAAAGGACTGCCGTTCTTTGAACTTTTCACAATAGTGAAAAAGATTGGACCATTTCTACATCAATTGTCACTAATCTTCCTGAGCTGTGGTACAGGGAAATGGTTGAAGAAGAAATACTGGTAAAAATACACTATTTTCGATTGATAATCCTTTATGTAGCCTAAATATTACTGTCCTTGAAACTTCCTGAAGTTTCCGTCAATTCCTACTGATGAGTTTCTAGATTTTATTGAGAAACTTGAACACTCATTGAATTCCATGCCATACAATGGGAATAGTAGACAGGGAGATGGGTACCAGAACTGGATCGATAGTAATATCAACAACAATTATAATAATCATAACAGAAATAGTTATCACTGGAATAATAATTTTCATATGGGAAATGGAAACGAGAACTTTCATAGCAAAACACAAAATGGAGAAGATTTGAAGGGCAGGTGCCTCACGAAATGCAACACCAGAACACGAGGTTGGGAAATTAGAGATCATCGCATCTCAGACCAGGAGATGGCAAAATAAACCAGCGTTGAAAAGGACATGTTATTTTAAAAATCCTGTGAGTATCGAAAATCTGACAAAGAAGCCTCAAATGTTGAAGGCGGAGGTTATAGCAGCTAAAAATAAAATGAGGAGTAAATTTAAGCAGCGCAAACGTGAAGACGCCTCCATAAAGTTCCTAAAGTGTGTAGAGAAATTTGATAATGGGGATGTGGGGCTTAAACTTTATTTTGTGAAAGGGATGTGAATGACGGAATGAATGAGTGTTTGTTGAAAGATTCACTGATCAGAAGAGAGGTTGAGGCTGGATCTGAATTTGGTACAGGTCGGATGTATGACGAAATCTCATGAGGCACTGATCAATAGTAACAATTATGGTAATGTAGGTGACAGTGATGTAGATGATTTTGTGTCAGAGAAAGTAGATGAAACATCTGTGAAGGCGGCGAAGCTGTAGTCTCGTCAGTTGGAGATGAATTTTCTGGTGTCTCGATGGTAGTACGTGAAGGTCTTTGTGAAGATGGCTTATCAATAGTCTCGTCAGCTGGTGATTAATTTTATTGCATATAGGCGGATAAGGGTGATTTATTGTTAAAGGGAGATAGAGGTGATGTTTTGTAGGCTGAAGTTGCAAAAGTTGAGGCTAGATATTTACATATCTCGCAGGACGGGCTTCGCGCACTTATTTCTGTTGCTTAAACAATGAATTATGAGTGTACATGGAAGGATGAATGTGAAAGCAATGTTTTAGGTAATGTATGAGAATACAAAATGTTGGCGAAATCTGAGAGAAGATGAAATGTAACGAAGACAGAGGTAATACTGAAATTGGTGGAATTAGAGTGTACTGTCAATTCTGATATTGTGCAATGTAGTAACGGCAATTTCAGAGGTCTATCAGAAGATGTTAATTAAGTTATTGGTGATTATTTCTATAATGTATAGACAGATGTGACGGTTGTTTTAAGTAATGAATCTTATGAGTTAACCGCTTGTTAATGGAGTTAATTGTGATGAGATTCGTAGTGATTCAGCGGAGATAAGTGTCGTTTTGTGTTAGAGAGACAACGTTTTATATTGTGTAGAAGGAAACAGTATATTTGATGCTTATGTTGATGGTGTAATGACGGATTTCGAGGGAGATTTAAAGTTTCATATATACTGGTGAGTTAGAGGTAGATCACGACAATCTAGGAAAGGATAATGAGATTGAGGGTGCAGGAGACAATGCTCCTAGGAATGGCCAAAAGTCAGACAACCTTAAAGATAGATAAGTTACACCTCTCTGATATTTGAGAATAACTCACAGTCAGATATTAATGCAAATATGAATACATCTGCGATTTCTGAAGAATGAGCCTTATACAATGACATAACAGCATTTTATTATTTTAAAACATCAAAAGTTAATATTTGGAAATGAATAAACACTTACAAATGAACCTCTATATTAACAACATTTAATCGCTTTATACGATTTCAACAATCGATATCTCAGATGTTGGAATTGCACTACAGCTATCATATCTGAAAGCTACGTACCTGTATCAGCTTTATTTATTGATTTATGACATCCTGCCGGCCGGTGTGGCCGTGCGGTTCTAGGCGCTTCAGTCTGGAACCGCGTGACCGCTACGGTCGCAGGTTCGAATCCTGCCTCGGGCATGGATGTGTGTGATGTCCTTAGGTTAGTTAGGTTTAAGTAGTTCTACGTTATTGGGGACTGATGACCACAGCTGTTAAGTCCCATTGTGCTCAGAGCCATTTGAACCATTTTTATGACATCCTTTGTATTTCTTTCATTATGCAAATGTTTGTCAGTACATCGTATTCTCCACCTTTGCGCAGTATTGGAACAGAGTACCAATAGCTCCTATTATATCATACTTGAAAGGTTATTTAATGAACAGTTTACTATTTTGCCAGTAACATTTATTTACATGTGGATTGTAAATGATATTGACAACTGCAGTAATTTAAAGGTGATCACCATAACTGAAAAGAGAATAAAGAGACACTTCTCTCTAAAAGGCATAAATAACAGTTCAAAATAATGTTTAACGACCAGTCATTGTCATGAAATGTGAGTGCACTGGCGCAAGAATACCAGCTTATTTATTTAAGAACATACCTCTATTTGTAATCATTATACATAGTCTAAGTGTGACTTAATGCTTATAACATTTCTTTTATTTATAAATTGTTGTAACATGATAGCTTAGTTTGGGGAAAAAAAATGGTTCAAATGGCTCTGAGCACTATGAGACTTAACATCTATGGTCATCAGTCCCCTAGAACTTAAAACTACTTAAACCTAACTAACCTAAGGACAGCACACAACACCCAGTCATCACGAAGCAGAGAAAATCCCTGACCCCGCCGGGATTCGAACCCGGGAACCCGGGCGTGGAAAGCGAGGACGCTACCGCACGACCACGAGCTGCGGACTTAGTTCGGGAAAGTGGTCGGCTTGAAGCCTATCATATCTGCAGAACTTACGGACGATTTAATTTTTATGAGGATGGGCTTAAGCTATCGGAAAATCCGATAGTAGCAGAACACTGTAGGAGTCAGGGGAGACTGGAAATTTTCGAGCGAAGAGCTCAACAGAGCGCTTCTCGACACTTTGTGTGCACTTCTGGAAGAAGCCAGAACTGACTAGAATGACGTTTGCGATTCAATTAGGTGATTGTTTCTGGATGGTAAATGGCCGCTACAATACTTTAATTTTCGAAGGGACTTTAATTTTCGAAGGGACTCTCCAGACATTTGAATGGGCTCGAGGGTAGGACTCTAACTTTTGCCGCTTGATTTGCGGAACTGAGAATAGACAGATTATGAGCTACTGTTCTTCAAATCGAATGTGTTAATTTTTCAGTCATCATGTTGTACTCTGAACTGCGTTGAACCTTTGAATCATTCGTGTATTGTGATCACGAGATGGACCTAGTTTTCGCGAGTCTTAGATAACTATTTAGTTTGGAGATTTTGCTAACATCCTCTTATCGCCCTCAACATAACTTTATTGCATTTGATAAGGCTTTCTTTTGTTTGCACTTTAAATGAATATCGTAGGAACACTTCCCATTTGTTTGAGATGTTCTTTCTTGAAAACACATTATTCAACATAATTCTCTGTCTTCTGCATCAATTGCAGACTATAGACTAGAACCCTTTTTATTAACTTATACATATGTGTTTTGTTTTCTGTTTCTATGAATTTTATTAACTCGTACTTCTAGCCAATTCGTAGGCTATTTGAATGCCGGATCACAGCTGTAAGGTATTATTTGGAGCGAATTATATGCATGACATGAAAGCAGACGTGCGCAGCTCGACCCTATGACTACATCTAGCCATTCTTTTTACAGGAACCGTGCATAGCCCCAATACCCAAATTGCGAGTAGCCACAGGTAAAGACGTACGTGCTCTGCTCGTATGGGATGCTGTTTTGAAACAGCAACTACACACAAGTAGTAATCATAAGATACCGTCACAGTACATGATATTTTGTATTGGAACCTGTGTACGGAAACGTACCGTTTTCGTTGCACTACGGTTTCATTTCAGATCTTTAACTCATCCACTTCTGTTTGAGAAACTTAATTAGGCATTATGCACTACAATTATTAGGTAAGAATCTGAAAAGAAAGATAATGAAATATTCATTTTTCATTTAAGCATATTTGTTTCTATTAAGACTTAAAAATGGCGTTTTTACATCATTCCAAAACAAAAAATAACACCGTACACTACACGTACAGAACAGTACTAAAGCATTACAACAGCAGCTAGATGTGGCCACCACCATCGTTGTTACAGAGGTTGTGTCTGCGAAACATGTTCTGGTACATACTCTCCATCCCACCTGGTGACTCTTCAGTTTCCAGAACAGCGGACACAACTCGTGGCAGCAGATCATCCTCCGTCTCTACAGCAGTCGCGTAGCAAGGCGGGCATTAAGTGACTTCATTAGACCGTCTGACGTAGTATACGAGGGTATTTCGGAAAGTAAAGATACACCGTACGCTAGAGGAACAGAAGAGTTTTGGCGAGCAAGTTGGCAACTTTGGTGTTAACCTTGAACAGTTAGCTTTCTCCTCGCGGTCGTTCGGCAGTTGAACTTTGCTTCTGGTTGGAGTAGGTCGTGTTTAAAATGGCTGCGCCGATTCAGAAACCCGCCAAATCGAACGAAGTGCGCACCGTCATACGTTTTCTTCATGCAGAAGGTCAGCGATCAGCGGATATCCACAAAGAAATTTTTCCGTTTATGGGAACATTATGAATCGACAAAATGTAACGAAGTGGTGTCGTCATTTCTCTTAAGGTAGGACCGATGTTCACGACGAACAAAGAACAGGTCGACCATCTGTGATCTCTGATGCCCTTCTTCGGAGAACGGAGGGAGCAGTTCGTGCGAATAGACGTCGCACATTGAAAGAATTGCATCAGATCATACCAGACGTATCAATGATAACTCTTTATGACGTTGTGACTGTCAAGTTAGGGTACAGGAAATTGTGTGCGCGCTGGGTTCCAAAACTGTTAACGGAAGAACACAAAAAGAAAAGGATGGGGTTTGCACTCGACTTCCTCACCTATGCTGAAGCAGGTGATGAGTTCCTTGATCACATTGTGACAGGTGACGAGACGTGGGTTTGTCACCATACACCTGAATCCAAGCAACTATCAATGCAATGGCGCCATTCGAATTCACCAAAAGCCACGAAATGCAAAACGTTGATTTCAGCGAAGAAAATCATGGCTTCTGTTTTTTTGGACTGACAAAGCATTCTTCTGTTGGAATTTATGCCTCCTGGAATGACAATGTTGCTGTATATTGCCAGACTTTGAAACGTCCTCTAAGGGCAATTCAAAACGAACGCAGGCGAATGCTGACAAGTGGAGTCCGCTTGCTTCATGACAACGCTCGGCCTCACACCAAAGCACTACTCAAACAATTCAAATGGGAAGTATTAGACCATCCGCCACACAGCCCGGACCTTGCGCCCACCGACTTCCATGTCTTCCGTTACCTGAAGTCACATCTTGGTGTAAAATCATTCCACGACGACGAAGAGATCAAAGATGAAGTTGAAATGTGGTTCCGACAACAGGCGGCAACCTTCTACGACTGTGGGATACAAAAGCTTGTGCAACGACTTAACAAATGTTTGGATAACGGGGGTGATGATGTCGAAAAATAACAAATAATCCAGTTAATAAGATGTAACTGACGTTTTCTAACTAAATGTTCTATTTAAGGACTGCGAGCCATTGTATCTATACTTTTCGAAATGCCCTCGTACATCGTCCTGTCTACCCTACTGCATACCAGGACAAGCAACTCTGACACCCTTCTCTATCCCTCAGCAGACGTGAACTCGTCACTCATCTGAACTGACACTGTCGGAGAACGGATACTGTACGTATCCAGTCATGGGTTCCTGCTAAAAATATTATGCACTTACATCCCTCTACATGTTCTAAAAGTCTGTAACGCGAAATTCCGAACACCGTGTGTGATGACAAAGTTCACAAGTATAGAGAGCTGAACAGCAATTAACCAGCCGCTTTAACACGGGCGTAGCAATAGCGAATAAAAGCACGTAATCAAACTCCATTAATAATGCGAGATATATGATTTATATATTGCGTCATATGTTCTCATTAATTCAGCGTATCGTGGGATCAAAACACGTGAATTTGAGAAGGATGGTAGCTATCCACAGATCACGTACCAGACTTAATGAGCTCCATATTTCAGCCTGCATGCTGTGAATACATCGCGGAAATCTTCTATTCACCTCGTTTAGCAAGTGGATGTGAAATGTTGTTGTCGACATTAATACATAGTGGTGATAAAGCAACCGGGGGAAAATTAAATAAAATATACAATGCAAAATTTATTTAAAAACTTCGATACGGGTAATATGAGAACATCTTCAAATGAGGGTCGTGAAACTCTGTACTGATACGAATACTTCGTGTACTTTTTGTACACATTATGAAGCATATCTTTCCATATGGTCAACCAGGAATACAAATTCACACATTTCATTTTTGTGCACGTGTTTGTGATTTGATACCACAACTTTTTTACACCCAGGTAAAAAAAAAACTCCTAACCAAACATGAACTTACACAGATTCCTAAGCTGCTATGAGATGAATGACGACCTCAGTTGTCCAATCGTCGTAAGAGTAGCTTTTCATTTCTGTGGAATCAACATTTGCTAATAATTTCGCTATGGCAAACATGTTCCCTCTTATTACCGGGGCAATAGAGCTTTAAGAGTATGATGGTCCCTTCCCATCAGTTTCAAGAAACATCGAAAGTTATTTGGCTCTCTTCAGTTCTGTATGTCAACTAACGGAGAAGTTAATGCTTATCGTTTCAAATGAAAGTTCTTCATATGGCATATTAGTAATTTACTTATATAATATGTCACGTATGCAGAATGTTCCACTCATCTTGAGCACCCAAACAACTTTTCGTTCTTTATTAAATTACAGGACGTATATACAGCCACTTCGGTTGCAAAAAATTTTGTCAGTTGACCACGGTTTCCATTGCACTAGGGGAATCTTCATTAGAATAAAAAGTTACATGGAAAACATGTAATCACACCACAGATTAAAACATCTGACCAAAAATGCTCTAGTCAGACGTTTTCAACCATGGCGTGATAATGTATTCCATGTAACTTGTTATTCTGATGAAAATTACCCTAGTGCAATTGAAACCGTTGTCAATTGACAAAATTTTGTGCAAAGGAACTTGCTGTATATACAGTACGTCCTGTATTAAATAGCGTATGGTTTCTGGATCACAGCCAATCAAATGTTTAAACTTCAAACGCTGTTTAAATACCAGGGGGACATGAACCATTATGATTTCATTTCTTGTCTTGTAAAAATGTCTTGTAACTATGTTATAGGTCATTTTAATTGTTTTAATTCTGAAGAAGGCACTCTTACAAGTGTTGAAACCTGGTCAATAAGACTAAAAATAATAGTGATCGAGGGATCATCTGTTTCCATTTTAATTTTCATTTCTTCTAAAATTGTTTCTTATAAGCTTAGGAACAACAGTATGTCTTTTTGAAACAGTACCCAATATGGTTTTACTCGGTAATCCATTCCCCTCTTCAAGGCTTCTTCAGAAACGTATCACAGAGTACCACTCACGTGAACATGATGTTATTAAAAGGGTAACGAAAAATTGACCTTGACTCTTCTGTACTAACGCACAGTGTAGGTACCTCTGGTAAAGTAACTCGTCTACTTGCTGGAGTCGACAGTGAAAATAAAGAAATACAAGGAACACGCTACACTGGTCACTCAGTCACCCGTTTTTAGTTGAACGTCTGTGTGAATACAATACACACCAATTAAGAAAAGTAATGATGACACGGTTATCGAACGAGAACTGTCTTTACTGTACTTAACATTTCGTCTCAAATTACTACAGAGCTTTGCTACATGTACCCGTACTGTATTTAAGAAAGCATAGCGCAATTACTGTTCTGCTAATTTCCATTTTCATATATGAGTAGTATTTTTACTTTCTCTTCCTTAGTGTAGATTACACTAGGACAAAATTTTAACTGAAGACGGTTGACTGAATGACCGGTGTGCTTTTTCCTTATCTTTTCATTTGTTGATTGTCAGCTTCAGTAACTGGATTGAGATTACGTCACCCTGGGTATTAGTTCCGTAAGCTGGTACAGTAGACTGGAAGTCAGTTTTGTGTTAAGTTTATAAAAACGTCATGTTTACTTGCATGGTACACCCTGATACATTTCTGGAGAGGTCTTGATGATAGGAAGTGGATTATCGAATTATTTAATGAAAAAAATACGAGCTGACGGAGTATCGGAGTAGGCTTGCAATTGGATTCAATACTTTCTTGCAGACAGAACTCAACAAGTCGCTCTTAACGGAACTACATCGACAGATGTGAAGGTAACATCCGGAATACCACAGGGAAGTGTGATAGGACCGTTGCCGTTTACAATTAATATGAATGATCTAGTAGAAAGCTTCGGATGCTCTTTAAGGCTATTCGCAGATGACGCAGTTGTCTATACCAAAGAAGCAACGCCAGAAGATAGTAAGTATTTGTAGAACGACGTGCAGAGAACTGATGAATGGTGCAGACTCTGGCAGTTGACCCTGAACGTAAATAAATGTAACATATTGCGCTTACGTAGGAAAAGATATCCACTACCGTACAGCTTCACTGTCCATGACAAACAAATGGAGACAGCGTCTGCCATAAAATATCTAGGCGTAACTATCCAGAGCGACGTTACGTGGAATGACCACATGAAACAGATAGTGGGAAAACCAGACACAAGACAGATCCGTCTGAAGAATCTTAAGGAAATGTAACTCATCTACGACAGAAATGTCTTACAATGCGCTTGTTCGCCCGATTCTACTGTTCATCTATCTGGAATCCCTATCATGTAGGACTGATAGAGGAGATAGAGAAGATCCAACGAAAAGCGGGATCGTTTAGCTGGCGAAAGAGCGCTACGGAGATGCTAAACAAACTCCACTGGCAGACGTTAGAAGAGAGGCGTTGTGCATCACGGAGAGATTAACTACTGAAATTTCGGGACAGCACTTTTCAGGAGGAGTCGGACAACATATTACTTCCATCAACGTACATCTCGCTTATTGACTTCGATGAGAAAATTCGAGAAATTAGAGCCACTATTCGTGAGTGGAACAAGGTTGGAGGAATCAGATAGTTGTACCAAAAGTACCCTCCGCCACACACCATTAGGTGGCTTGCGGAATATGGTGTATGTGTAGATATAGATCGAAAAATAATATTGGGTCCTATATGAAGAAGCGCATCTTCGCTAGGAACGAAGTTACAGGAACGGCAGTCGTACTGGTTAATATGCACCTGGTAGCAAAACATTTCCTTAACACTGTTTTGTTTTCCTTCTGGACAAAGAGTTATTTCAGGTGGTCAGTATAAATGGGAAAGCCCGTTCAATAATGATGCTCACATTTTTGTACCTGACGTGTTGACATTCGTAAGTTGTGATTTATGCAATTGTATTCAGCCAACTAACAACATAATTTATTACGTACGAAAGTGTACGATACTGTGTTAGTGGCAAAATGAATATTACGATACTAGCGAGTAATCCTCTCTCACTATTTTTGTGAAAAAGTAGAATACACATCTAATCAAAATCCTTCCATGCAGAAAGAGGGGCTGACATTGCCCCTGACCATCACAGTTGTAATATCGTGTGTAAGAAGAAAACGGACGTACTCATGTATAGCATAAATAGCAGAACTATATTTCATCTTGAATGAAAGTTTCATCGGCACTATCAGATACTGCCAGGGGCACTTCGTTTACTGTTTCCCATTCGAGCTACGTAATAACACTTTTTCCTTATTGTATTCTTTAGTGATGAGATATTATTCTCTATGGATGATTAGTAAGTAATGAGAAAAGAAATTTCTGCTGTACACTGAAGAACATATAACGAATCATAGATTTAGTAGGTACGTTCAAATGCATATAGGCTGCGTGGGGTATAGTCGAGAGATACATCAAACCAGTCTTTCACTGAAGACAACATCAACATAAAGACCAAGAATTATACCAAACTACAAACATCTTAGTAATTTCAATACATAAGAATTTACGACTGTTTACCATTCTGCTGCTCCTTTCCTCATTCAACTCGCAGTAGCAGAAAAGACTTTCCATGGCAGTCCACATACACTGACAAAAGATGGGTGCTTAGAAATATCAAATAATATCATTTCCCACGACCAGCCACTTTCACCAACAAAGAAATATACCCGTGGAGCCCCATGTGTGCTCTAAGAGAATTATCACATCTAGATGTAATATCGTTTTCAACTGCCTAGCTGACAGGAAAGATCTTATTTTGGGCAGATATTGAGTTAACATCTCATGAGGTGAGATGTCTCATATAAAGGTAGGCCTTGTGATCAAAGCAATATTAAATAGCTAGGTGCACAAGTCAACAAGCTAGGATTGTTCTTAAGTGACCTGAACTTGTCATGTGATGCACAACAAAGCTCAAATCCTGCCAGGCACTACTAGCGCTTCTGCAGAAATAGACAATGTATCAGCCTTTTAAGACTGGAAGGTAGCGGTCTATGATGACCCATCATTCTCACCAGCGGAAAAATTCTCCCGCCGGAGCAGAGAAAAGGCGAATACCTTCCTCTTAAAAAAAAAAAAAAAAAAGCTCTGATAGAAAACTGGGAATCTAGATGCCTCAATCTTCATTCCAATTTCCTCATCAAAAATTTTGACATGCGAACATGTTCTCGGTCTTTTAATACAGAACAATCTAAATCCCTTAACCCAGTCTCTGTTTGTAGTTAAGCCCTTCTCCATCTCAATGTCACTGTCTGTATATGTCTCTCTCCAAATGACTGTTTTTTTCTCTGCCATCGTCTCCTCTCTTACCCGCACGTTCACTGTCACTGTCTCCTCCATACTTCGGCAGCTCAAAAATTTTTATGATTCAACTTATTTTTTCCGCTATACCCTTAAACCCATTTCCTTCCCCATACAAACGCGTTAACGTTCGCCAGTCTGGGAGGGTCTACCCCCTCCGTCCCCCGCCCCACATACCACCAGCCTGTATATCTCCACTCATCTGTAATTTTCATTTTCCACTGTTTCCTCTCTCTTTTCCCCCCATTACTTCTATCTTCATCTATGTCACTTTCTGTTTTGCTGTCAGTGTCTCTCACTGACCACCAGATTCTCCTCTCTCTCTTTGGCTACCACCGTTCCTCTTTCTCTTTCACTGGCATTATCTCCATCCCATCATCACTCTCTCCTCTCGCTTTGTCTCCCTCTGGCAAAGTCTCCTGTCTGTTCCACCGTCACTGTCTCTCTGCTAAACTCTTTCACCTCAGGGAAACGCGAATATCTTTGCATACCACAACTTTTGGTGAGGAATTAGGAACGAAGATTGAGGCAGATGAGTCACCGTTTTGTCAGTATCTCTTGAATGGTATCTTATTCGCCTTTTTCGTGCTCTGCCAGTAACATTTTTGTGCTGTTTCCCTTCTTGCCCCTGCTACATTACGATATTCTGCTTACATAAAAAGAATTCTATAGGTCTGTAATGTTTTGATAGTATGTTTACATACTTCAAAACGTTTATATACTTTGACCCTGATAAACAACAAATAAGTATGCATTATAAAATGTTAACAAGAAGGGTTTGTTTTACGTTTTTCCCGCATACTTTGCTCATCGGTCTCAATTAATAAAAAACATCCGGCTTACGATTTGTATCTCAAAAGTGTAAAATCGTTATTACAAATATTTTGCTTTCCAGTTTTATATAATATGTAGTAGTCATTCAAGTTCTTCTCAGGCATGCTAAGACCTGTTATAGCCCATTTCTGTCACTGCAGTAGCGCTTAGCGTGTGCAGTGCCCATAGCTCAGAGAGATAGCGTCATATAATACAACTTTGAAAATATAGAAAATCTTACAGGAAAAGAGTCATGTCAGATAAACAGCTATCGATGTGGCTAGACGAACTGCTGGACGAAAATGTCAACATAGTAGGTTTGTCTTCAGATATTGACAAAAAGTGTGAATATGAAGAGATAGACACAGCGATTCTGAAACTGTGTCTATAGTATCTCCTACTTCTGCAAATCATCGTATGTATCAATTTGTATTGATGACAAACTGTAGATTAAAAATTTAGTTTGCTCCCCTCAGAACCTTTGCAGTGACCCTTGAGTCCTTTCCACATGTGCACTAAGTCTGTTAAAACAACAGTTTTGGCTCATACTGGAAATTAAGCGCAGATTTTAAGTGCGTAAGTACGATAACTTTGAACCTTCTGGATCATGGTAACGGATGATGATATTTGAAAAGGTTTCACAGTTCTCCGATACCGTCATCTTAAGAACAAATGGCAAAATTTCCCACGATTTACCATGAACAGAAATAACAGAAGTGGCCATGCCCACAAATGGTACTTTTGGTACGCAGAAATCATGGATTTTCGGGTGTATCTTGATAAGGGACACAAGTTTTAGAAAACTGGAAAATGGCGTTTGTAGATGAAGATCTAAGGAATTTACAGTTAATATCTGAGCCATTTGCTACTGTTAGCTATGCAGATAATTACGGCCCACCGAGCAAAAACGGCTAAAATTCGGTTTCCTGCTATTTTCTTCGTACTTACTGTAACTTTCAGTCTCTGGATCTCGGCGACGGATTACGATACATAAAAAGTTTAGAACCTCCCCGAAAATATCATCTTAAGAACGTATGGTAAAAATTATTTGGAGTTAACAAGTTGCTATCCCAATAAATGGTACTTTCGCAGCCAGAATCATGATTTACGGAGTATTCTCAGGAGCCATCAGTGAAAAAATGGTGCGTAGAACACACTTAACGCAAAGGAACCAACCGAGTTGCTCAATGTACGTAGGTTGGAGGAAGTGTGTAGTGTTTAAATATTGACCCTGTACTGAAGGATAGCTAGAATGTGTCCCTTCTTCCGATAGATACACAAATGGTAGCTGGACCAAGAGCTATCCGAAACACTTGACTCCTGATCTCTGTGATCAACAGAACGCACTAGTCTTTTTGGAACATACCGGTACCCCGCACTGTTGTTCACGGACCGAATACGGATCCCTGTCCACAGTGTACAAGTAGTCTCATAGACGAAATTCTATGGTCCTGCAAGCAATAGTTCGGGACCTACTTGCAAATCATACATGCTTAAAATAAAATTGAGGTCTGATATATTAGTAAGCTACGAACACCATATTTATTATCAGGCTTTAATTACACACTATATCCATGGGCTAAGAAACAGCTGGGTGGAGATTTCCATCTAGTTTTCCATACGAGGGAAAAATGCATGATTTTCAAATAATGAAATAGGCCATTTCTGCATGTACCTCTTCATTTTGTATTAAAAATGTACGCAAAATTTTTAAAATCTAAAAATGAAAAATCGTACAACACGCACTAAAGACACCTTGTTAAAATGTAAAACACGTCTAGGTGCATAAATATATTTAAAAAATTCACGTGCAGCACGCAAAAAGGCGTTTCCATGTTAACTACTGAAATTTACGTACGGAGATATTTGATCAACTGTGCTGCAAGAGTTGCACTTCGTTAAAACGGAGCGGAAGGGAATATCAAAAAGTTTTGCGATGTATTTCATTCACAAAAACCATTAAAACGCACCGAATCGGGTAGGAATTTCAGTCAGAAACACGTCTTTAGAAAAACGGAATGAGTCGGAATTTCATTCACAGAGACCATTGAAAAACTGGATGGATCAGATTGTCAGAAATTTCCGCAACGCATGCATTGCCACAGACTTAAAATACATATTGCATTGGAATGTCAAAAAGTTCCAAAATGCATTCAGGCAGACCATCTACGGATTGCTAAAGTTTCTTGGAAAGGTAGTTTTCCGTAGACATTGACATATTTTGGCTACAGTCACTGATGTTGTGGTAAAGGGTTTCGTGTTTTCGTGACACTCTGTGGCTTGTATTGCTTGTATGTTTCACGTTTCCTCAGGCAAATATATTTTGATCTTCTTAACTGTTTGTACTTTCGGCCTTAAATCTTCTAACTGATGTGATTCAGCCTACCACGATTCCCTGTGTTCTGTCATCCTTTTCATCACGATCCATCTTTCACGTTTTTTACAAAAAAAAAAAAATCTACTAACTGTTTTGTCATCTTTAAACGTTTCTTTTCATAGGATTTACCTGGGTTCTTAGTTACATTCCTTTTGACAGTTCCCAGTCTCTTCGGACCTTGTCATATTTATGAATGCATCCATGACGTCATTCCGAAATTCATCTGCTTGCTGTAACTCAAGGATGCTTTGTTGCAGAATCTGCAGCGACTGCAGCGATTTGGGAGCAGCAGCTTTTTGTGTCAGGGAAGTTCACAGAACTAGGTGAACTGTCTCCAAAATGTACTGCATTTGATCCAACCAATGATCTTGAATGCGCTGTCTTGAGTCTATGTTTAGAAGTCGTATGTGCAACGTTCTATTACCTAATCAGCTTGGGTTCAAGGAGTTAGGCATTCATTGGAAGCCTGTTTTTACCGTTTACAGAACACGGTTTGTCTAATTCAGAAACCTCTTGTCTTTAGTGTTTCCCTAGTTAGCAACTTTCGCTGGTCCAATCCCAGGTGAAGTGAAACAAATCTAACTCACTACAAATAATGTGAGTTTAGTGCCACCAGAAATAGTGATGACTGATACTCAACTTATGTTATTGACAAGCTGTTATAGAAACTTGAAATTTTTAAGAGAGAGATTATTGATGGACATTGAAAGAAATAGTGCAGCTGTATGTTAAGGTTAATTAAATTAAAGGATTTTATACACAACTAATGTGATAGTAAATAAACATGCAATATTAAACATTCAGTCAAATCACAGTTGCTCTTTCAAGTTGTCAATTTTAGTAAGTTTATATCCCGTAAATAGGAATACAGTCGACTTGTCTAAATGTTTGACATATGCAGAAATATTAAACTTAGATAACTTACCGTTTCCTGCAGAGCTGGAATATATAGAAGTTCTTGGAAAATAAAACTATGAAGGCTCTGCTGACGTTAGCATGCAATATTCTTCTTATGATGCATGGTAGTAGATGATGAATGGTTGACCGTAGATGACAAGGGACATAGAAAGAATTTCGGGTAGCTCCGGTATATGTTACAAAGCACAATCGCCACAAACACACAAATCTATGAAGTTGCAAGCTTATATTAGATAAAAAGCCTTTTGAATCTAGGCGGTAATAGCAGTACTGGTCACCAGCATTCAGCTAATGTCATAGTTGTCTGTGCTATTTTCATTCCATAGAAAAATGATATACGAATTTTGTTGACGTGTACGGTTGAAACTAGACAACAGTGAAATTCCCAGCTGCAAGAAAGAGTGCATAAAATTTACCAAGTTTTCCAGCTGACAGAAATGGCTTTTTGTAATTAATGCTGATACAAAATGTGTGTTAGGACCAGTTTCTACCTGCTGTCATAGTGGTGACATTGGTTCATATTCCGATCCGGTGCATATGCACACTCTGCTCAGTATGACGTACTAAACACACTCTGGCTATGACGAAGGATACTCCGTTGAAACTGTACAGCAGCTGCATATAATGATACATTGAATGGCTGTATTCAATTGCGGACACAGTGAACTAGTTTTTATTACAAAATAAGAAGATAATAATTATATTAACAAAAAATATTATTGAATTTTGTGTAAAGGACATTCATTATTATTGTAATATTTTTTGTAGTAATATTCTCTCTGTATTTAGGATGGTAATACTTCTATATTCATAATGTAATTGCGAAATGTGTCAATATCTACGATAACAGAGATGTGAAATTCAGCCAGAGGAAAATAATGTTGTGAGATTACAAAGAAATGTTAATAGTCAGCAGTAGTATAAAACCACAATGTACTATGTATTCTTTGGTCATCCTCCTTTAGAGCTGAAAGCGATAGGAAGCTGTGACGAAGCGTTTTATGAATGGGTAGACGTCTTTTGTCTGTAGCTAGATTTAGCCGCCATTAGAGGAGAAATTACAAACTAATGTGAGCTGAATATTTGTTGTGGTTTAAATATATTATAATTTATCAAAAGTGTGTATTATTAATGTAAATTAGCTTGCCCATGTCATCTATAATATTTCTTTAAAGAATTTTCAGCATTTTTAGCGGTGTTGCAGGGCTGTGCCGCGACCGTTCGATTTGCAGCGGCGGCACATAAAAAAAATTGTTCCGCTAAGAAAAATTAACCAAACCCGTAAATCGGGAACAGATAAAAATTAGCAGTGAATTAAGAAAATGTTCTTCTTTTGCAGAGATCCTGAGACTTACGGATTTTAAAAATAGTTACACATTTGTGCATTCATAGGCGGATAGTTAATGTTGAAATTTAACAATTTTGGTTCTTTCAAATAACTTAAATGTATAGGGATGTGTGTTTTATCAGTGATAATTAAACGTCGGCTTGGCAATATTTAACCATTTTCTGCTAATAGAGATAGTCTTGTGTTCCATAGCTAACGCCGGAAAAAAATTCAGTAAATAATATAAAAAAAACCACTGCATTTAGAAAATGTGTGCCAAGGCCGAATTATGTAAAGGATTTAATTCTCAACTAAATATTCTTAATCAGTTAATATGAGTTCACGTAATTTTAAATGTACTTAGTTCCGTGTAAATGAATTTTTTATTACCACACGTAAATGAGAGGTTCTGCAACAAAGTTCGTTCGTACGTACAGAAAGAAAGAAAGGCAAATTAACTAAAAGCAAACAAATTTGAAAAAGGTAACTGATTATTTACTTTTATTCTTTAATGAAATTCCATTTAAATTGGCAAATTTCATTAAATTGGCGCCCAACGTGGGGCTCGAATATGCAGTGGCCACAAAATACCCATGAGATAACTAAGGAATTATTGTAGTCGAACTTTGTTGGGGAACAACCAATAATTTTTTTTCATGTATTGTATGTATTGCCTAACCAATATTGTGTGGTAATACCTGTATATGATTTTTTGCATGAGAACACTATATACCCAGAGGCAAGCTGAAGAAGAGAGTTCATTATATCGAAAAATTAATTACCTACCACAATACCAGGGGGCAGCTGCACCCAAGATAGATCACCAAAAGGTAAAGCTACAGTGTAGTTGTCCTGTGGGTAGTAAAGTAGCCTCAGTGCAGTGTTCTCGGATCATTAGTGGTGTGCTTGTTGTTAGTGTTTTTTTTAAATAACAGGACATTTGAGTAGTTAGTCATTGTAGTATATAATAAGTGTGTTTCAACAAATGACCATTTCTTGTGTGATTATGTCAGTGAAACCTGAGTGTTAGGATATTTAGTTCAGATTTTGTTTCTTTTGTTGACTATGGTTAGATTGCGTAGTCAGAAAGATATCAACATGGATAATGAACAACAGTTAGCAAGTAGTGATACCGAGTTAGAAAGTGGGGCACAAAGTAATGTTAGTAGCGTAATTCAGGAAGTACCATGTGAGAATCTGGGGGCAGAAGGGCAAGAAATGTTGCCACTGCCAGCCAGTGATTCAGTTGATAGTAGAAATACTGTGCCACCCACAAGCACTAGACACGGACCAGAGAGTGGTGAGGTGTCAGAAGTGTAATCATTAAGAGTTATGTTCGAGCGCATGCTCAATTTCCAAGCTGAATTTGTACGTAAACAAGCAGAACGCGATAAAGAACGTGATGCTAAACAAGAAGAACGCGATAGAGAACGTGATGCTAAACAAGCAGAGCGTGATCAACGCTTGAATGAGAGAGACTTGCAGTTAATGCAATCTTTGGAAACTATGCAAAGTGAGATTGTTAGTTTGAGACAAAACTACGAAACCATACCCAAAGCGGTGCAAGAACTGAGCGACAGAGTAGATAATATCCAGGTGGTTAACGCCAGTATCGTGGGTGAAATTAGTGTACTGGCTAACAGGATGGAACAATTAGAAATTGACACAAGTCAAGTAATTGAGCACAAAATGTCCGAACAAGTGCACAAAATTGAAAACGAATTTATAAAGACAATAGATGAGAAGGTGCACGCCGCGATTGAAGCCAAAGGCATAGGCTCCAATGCGGAAGTGCAGGACCTAAAAAAGGTGGTACACACAGACATTCCGCTGTGGCAGCGGAATGTCAACCTTCGTCTTGCAGAGCGTGCACGGCGACGCACAGGTGTGTGTTACGCCAGCCAGGTCCAACAATGATAGGCATATAAACACAGCAGAAAGAAATTGCGACTGCGAGACAGAACAGGCAACCAATGTTAGCGAAACAAATAAATGTCACTCGAAAATAGTGATTGAAGAAAGCCTGATTAGAAACCGACAGTTTCAGATCTTTACAACGGAGAAGAAATCTGTTCACCCTGTAGTGTTTATCAAGGGATTTAGAAACATTTTGCCTAGCGTTTGGAGTCATACACAGAAAATACAGTTCGTTATGTCTTACATACAAGTAGATGCTGCATTATGGGCAACCGAAGCAGCTGACAGTTGCGACACATATGAGCAATTTGAAAAGGCATTCTCGGCCAAATATTGGTCAACATGTATTCAGGAGAGATTACGGAAAGAGGTATATAATCCAGAGCCGTATTCTCCACGATTAGGCAATTTGCGAAAATATTTTGAGAAGTACATTAATAAGACCCGTTACTGGGACGAGCAGATTTCATCCCGGGATTTGATCGCACTTTTGAAATCACACTTGCCGATACACGTAAAGGAAAAACTTATACATGTGCCGGAGAACGACATAGAACATTTCTTGTCTGTTCTGGACTCAATTGACCTGATTCAGGAGGATGTTAAGGCAGCCTCTGAACAGGCTAGAAGTAACGGAAACGGTTACAGAAATGGTCGAAATAACACGCCTCCACCAAATAATGGAAACGGCGGAGGTAACAATAGGAGACAAGATTATGTACAAAACGGGAATAGAGGTAGAGACCGGAACGGCAATAGTCCGCCGGTGAATAATGACCGGAAAAGGCGGTCTGATGACCGATATGAAACAGGCCCACCAAGCAATAGTAGATGGAAAAATGCCAGGGGGCCGTGGAACAGTAATACCTATAACGATGCAAACCGAACTTGGCCACAGAACCAGAGGCCCAGTCCGGACCGGCAAAACAGTGAAAGATATGACAACAACCGACCGCCACCACAAAATGCGCCAATTGCGCAACCGTGGCGGCACAACTTACACATAGTGGAGGTCAGTGACACAGAGCAGCCACACCCATCCACCAGCAATAATCCAACCGAGATTCAGCCGAGATACGCTCTCCATCGTCGGCTGAGGTTTGGAGTGAGAGCAGCCCGACACAGAACAAAACATCGGGAATCTGTATCCTTAGGTATAATGACGGGGTACAGATGGGACATGACTTAATAACTGAACCATCCACGTGCATAAAGGAGCACAAAGACAAAGTACAAGCGATAATAGACATCAAAATTAACAATATTGATGTGCAAGCAATCGTAGTTACAGGTGCTACTGTCAGTGTCATGAGTATGAACTTATTCAGAGTACTGGGGAAAGAAAATCGTATGCTGACTTTTCCTGTGAACAATTGTAAAGTCTCTGGAGCCATCAGTGCACAGCGACAAATAATTAAACTCCAAGTACGGGTAGAGATGTATATAGGGGGAGATGCCATAGCGTGCTCATTCCTGGTAGTAAAGGGTTTAAAGGTAGCCTGTATTTTGGGGGTAGATTTTTTGAGAGAAAGGGACGCAATAATCGACCTTTCTCGGGGAAAATTAAATTTGATGAACGCGGGTAGGAGGATAGAATTGTCCACGCTCAGATCTGAAGAGGTACCTGTGCCTAATTGTAATGCTATTAACATAAAATGTAGGAATCAGTGGATACTACATTTAGACAATCATTGTTTAGGACAAAATCTCTATTATCCAGACGTACAAAGTGATCAATTAAAAGCAAATATGGACACACTTGTGAACAAAGTATCACAGTCCGAAAATTTGAACTCAATGCAACAGCAGGATTTGGTAGATGTATTTTCAGAACGAACAGGAATTGTTAAGGGATATCAGTACAATATCGAGGTGAAGCCTCACAAAACCTACTGTCGAGCCTCATACTCCAGTCCTTAGTCCAAGAAGGAAATAGTAGCTATCTCTTAGCAGATCCCCAATCACGGAGAGTACGGGGACTGTATCCGCGTAAGGATGTAAAAATATTCCTACAGTAAATGACTAATAGTCCTATGTGTTATGTGTAAAAAAGGTACACCATTATTTTGAAAAGGAATGAACATTAATGATGTGGGATCTGTAGAGATAATGTACTAGTGTAGAAGTATTTAGTTATAAGAATATGATTGATTTTCTGTTTTATTTATGAATATTTGTGTTATGGCTTCTTTTAATTAGTGTTAGCTTAAACATGCTCTAAATGTCTGCACAGATAACCTGATTAGTGCAATTATTTATAGCGTTAAATTGTGACAGAGATCAGTCAGGAGGAACATTTTAGTAGTGATTAGTTTGTGTACTGAATAATATTCTATATGTGTGTCAAACTTGAATTATTTCTTGGTACAATCTTTTCTATTATATATGTATGTATGTGTAGCTGTCAGATTGACAGATTCGAACCCAGAATAATATCAATAATATGAGACCCTGAGAACTTTATTTTCAAACCAGTGTTATCAAAGAGAATAATGCACCCGAGGGCACCATGGGAGGCAAACTTGTTGCAAATTTAAGTAACGCAAAGTTACGCACAAAGAAGCTTCAATTGAAGCATGTGCAGATTCAATCAGTAAAAAAGAGCTAGCCTGATACAGTCCAAGTCAATTTTAGCCTACAGAGACTACACTGTAGTTACGTAGGACCTTGCAAGTAAAGTGAGACATAATTTCAAAGGAGTTATTGAACAATAAGCCTAAATCCGGCTGGAATGCACAAATAAAATCTACTCGACCATAAATACAGATGATTTTTGGGCAAACTAATACGAAGTTTTAATATTTGTGACCATGTACGTAAATATCACACACCTTGGTAAAGAGCGAACAAAGAAGTTACGAATGTGCTGTTATAAAAATCGCACAACGGACAATGTAAATAAAAAAAACTTAAACAAAAGTGCATTATTGTGTGGCAGAGACAGACAGTGACTGTTAAACCTGCAGCAATACGTCATGAAGTTGTTTTGAACAAACAATAAGAAACTGTATCATCGCCGTGTGTGCAAGTGAACAAGGAACTAGAACGATACGAACAGTGAGCCGATAAGGGACGGTGGACCAAGTTAGTGTCAAACTATAACTCTTTGTGTGTCAAGGGACGCTAGGAAAGCGCATTGACTACAGAGATACATTTTGTCCTAAGGTGAAAACTTGCGTGTGACTAATGACAAGTCATAACATGGTGAAAAAATATTGTGTGCCCATAAAACGTGTTACTATGACAACGAAACATTGTGCAAACCAGACTAGTGAAGGCTTACTGAATAATAACTGCCAATAACTGTGTGCGTTTTTTCTCACAGCGGGAAAAATGCCCATAAGGATAGTACACTGTTTGTGAACTTGTTGAATGTTTGCTGGAGCACTACAAGAAGATGTCACACGGGGGAGCTGATATACAACGCGCATCCGGCTACTTCAGCCATGCAGCGGCCGCAGCAGCCCGTAGCAGACCAGACAGCCACACGCCTCTCCGCGCCGTAGCTGTCAGCACCGGGGGCGGTGACCTACACGGAGCCAACGCGCCGCGCCGAGCGCCGCTCAACAATCACTCCGCACCGCTCACCAACCACAGCATTATTGACATATTCCAAAATATTTACACAAACTGCATAACATGTCAATGACTCCATTTTTGATAAACATTGAACATTTATTATGTATACCTGTGAACTGATAAGAGAAAATGAACACTAACAAGTGTAGGAGATGGATTTGTAACACGTTGGTAGTGGGAACATTATAGAAAGTGATGCTGTGCTAAATGATTTCAAAAAACTAAGTGATATATCCTAGGACAAGTGACCTTGCGGTATATCGTTGAGTGACCTTGCAGTATATCGTTGAACTGTATGTGACTGTGATATTATGTAACCGTTGATGACAAACTGTTAAATCAATTCAAAAGAATGACTGTTAAAGAGACAGTTTCGCCCAGGTTTCCTGTCTGCCTTCGACCAAATGGGGGAGCCAATGAACGTATATAACCCTGGGACTAATTAAAAGAGCCATTCCATGAAAAAATACAGAATTGTAAAGAACGTTACTGGCACCATTGTGTCAAAGTATAGAAACTTTTTGCCAAATGCTGCCAGGGGGCAATGTAACGTTCCATGGCAAACTCACATTATTAATAAACTAAAATTTAATTGTACCATGTACGCCGCTATAAAGCAATTTGTAAATACTGTAATTATTTAACAAAAAATATTATTGAATTTTGTGTAAAGGACATTCATTATTATTGTAATATTTTTTGTAATAATATTCTCTCTGTATTTAGGATGGTAATATTTCTATATTCATAATGTAATTGCGAAATGTGTCAATATCTACGATAACAGAGATGTGAAATTCAGCCAGAGGAAAATAATGTTGTGAGATTACAAAGAAATGTTAATAGTCAGCAGTAGTATAAAAGCACAATGTACTATGTATTCTTTGGTCATCCTCCTTTAGAGCTGAAAGCGATAGGAAGCTGTGACGAAGCGTTTTATGAATGGGTAGACGTCTTTTGTCTGTAGCTAGATTTAGCCGCCATTAGAGGAGAAATTACAAACTAATGTGAGCTGAATATTTGTTGTGGTTTAAATATATTATAATTTATCAAAAGTGTGTATTATTAATGTAAATTAGCTTGCCCATGTCATCTATAATATTTCTTTAAAGAATTTTCAGCATTTTTAGCGGTGTTGCAGGGCTGTGCCGCGGCCGATCGATTTGCAGCGGCGGCACATAAAAAAAATTGTTCCGCAAAGAAAAATTAACCAAACCCGTAAATCGGGAACAGATAAAAAGTAGCAGTGAATTAAAAAAATGTTCTTCTTTTGCAGCGATCCTGAGACTTACGGATTTTAAAAATAGTTACACATTTGTGCATTCATAGGCGGATAGTTAATGTTGAAATTTAACAATTTTGGTTCTTTCAAATAACTTAAATGTATAGGGATGTGTGTTTTATCAGTGATAATTAAACGTCGGCTTGGCAATATTTAACCATATTCTGCTAATAGAGACAGTCTTGTGTTCCATAGCTAACGCCGGAAAAAAATTCAGTAAATAATATAAAAAAAAACCACTGCATTTAGAAAATATGTGCCAAGGCCGAATTATGTAAAGGATTTAATTCTCAACTAAATATTCTTAATCAGTTAATATGAGTTCACGTAATTTTAAATGTACTTAGTTCCGTGTAAATGAATTTTTTATTACCACACGTAAATGAGAGGTTCTACAACAAAGTTCGTTCGTACGTACAGAAAGAAAGAAAGGCAAATTAACTAAAAACAAACAAATTTAAAAAAGGTAACTGATTATTTACTTTTATTCTTTAATGAAATTCCATTTAAATTGGCAAATTTTATTAAAACCCGCAAGTTTAACTTGGCCAGAAAGGAGTATTTCCATATGAATAGATGAGCAATGAATTGGGTTTATTAGACGATCATTTACTCCCAACAGGAAAGTTTAAGAGTTTATTAACATATGAAATTCGGATGTGTGCCAAAGACCGTGCAGTGTATGAAAAATACTCAAGTGTAAAACACTAAGGAAGTATTCCGTTTTAGATTTTAAAATTGACCTGCTACTCCTTGTTGACATGTTCGAAAACTTTGACGGTCTCCGTCTTAAAACATAGGATCTGGATCCAGTGCATAGGTATTGGCTGCTGTGGTGAGAATTGCTGGTAAAGGGTTGCAGCTTATTACCGATATTGTAAGAAGCATTATAGGGGGTATTGTACACTGTCCATGTAGACGTCTGTTGCAAACAACAGATTCAGTGCCATTTATGGTGACAAAATCGATGACTCTTACGCTGCACATCTCGATAGTTGGAGCCTTAACAACTGGTTGATGATACAGTATCTTTTGGCCTCCAATTATCTTTCTTCAGAGGGTGTGTGAAACTTGAGATGTGGAAAACATACCAGACGATTCTGCCAAAGGATACATTTTAAAAGTGGATCTCGAATATCCTGAGAATATTCACGATTCTCATTCAGATCGACCCTTATGTCCAGAAAAAATGTAACCACCATCTGATAGTAATAAACCAAAGAAATTAAGCTCGACCTAACATGATAAGAAAACTTATGTGATTCGCTACAGAAATCTGAAAGGAAAACTGTTCACAAATTAAAATGTTTTAAAAAATTTACCGAGTTTTATTATTTATATACGCTCGCTGGATGTGGCCATACATTGAGATAAATGCACAAAAACGTACGAGTGCAACCAATTTTTTTAAATCGTTCAAAGTGATCAATAACAGTAAATATGGAAAAGCCACGCAAAATTTGCGAAGTATGTCGTCCACAAAAGTAGCGACATCCTTGAAAGCCATGTACATTAGATGTAAAGCAGCTACTTTAATAGCTAAACCAAATTTTCAAACGGCTGTTCTTTTCAACCAAAATTTATTTGGAATTGAACTGAACAGGCTTAATGTAGTCTTTGCTAACGAACTACAGTAGAAATGGACACTTACGATATTTCAAAAACCCTTCTTCCACATGTTCATTATGGATAATTATTAACAGTGTTTCCAGTAAAACATGTAAAAGTGTCCTGCACAGACACCAGTTGCTTAATTTATCACGTTAAAACTCCAAATACTTACGTGGATATTAGCAATGATATCCATACATGGTTTGGTACTACTTTAGGTATCCCTGTAACGACTAAAACATACCGCCGATAAATAAAAAAGAAGTTGGAATAATGAAAGACGAACTGAATATTAACCTGTTACCAAATTATTATGCCTATGGGCAAAGGTGTGCGCACTCGAGACAGAGTTAGGACGCATAATGCATAGAAGAAGCGAGCAAAACGTTCTTGTGTTAAGGAGATTGCCATCGATAATTACAGGCAAAGGTGTACTGCATTCTGAAGTGCAATGCGTAGTTGAGTGAAAGCGCTGTGTACTTTCTGCAGTTAAGTAACAAAACGTAGGTTTATCAGCACAGGATGACAAAGTTTAATAGTTGCAAATAAAGTGAGTTCATTGACTTGAGACTAGTGTTGTCTGAGATGTGTTAATGAAGATGATTATTGATTTTATTGTGAACAATGTAATGACCTGAAAAAATGAAAACAAAAGTGTATATGAGAAAAAATGTAAAATGTATGTGCGTGTGGGATTGTAAAATGTGACTGTACAACTGCAGTTGTAGCTTGGGATTACTAACATCTGTAAATGCGAGCCGAGCTGTTCTAGGCGCTACAGTCTGGAACCGCGCCACCGCTACGGTCGCAGGTTCGAATCCTGCCTCGGGCATGGATGTGTGTGATGTCCCTAGGTTAGTTAGGTTTAAGTAGTTCTAAGTTCTAGGGGACTGATGACCTCAGAAGTTAAGTCCCATAGTGCTCAGAGCCACTTGAACCATTTGTAAATGGGAATGTAATTTGCAATTGATGTGACTTCACCTAGTCGGACAAAAATATGTTTTTCTGGTTTAGTAGATGAAACACATGATCACCAGGATAATATATTCTTATTATCTTCAGTTTGGTCTATTTCAAATATCTTGTAAACTTTCAGTTAAAAAATTTTATTTTGTGCGAAAATCATCTTTAGATAGAGAGAATAGTGATGTGATTTAATATATGGACTTGAGTAACTGAAGAATGCTAGTCACAAACTTCTTTGATTAGGGCTAGTTAAATTTTCTACATACATAATGAGGCTTTTGATTATAACTCTCCGTAACTAACTAATTAATTAAGAAACTACGTTACACTCTCAATGAAAGATTTTTCGATAGAAATCTTCTGATAAGTCGTCGTTAGTAATTTAGTGCAAAACTTCAGCAGTTGAACTCTCGTTGTGTGGTGAGCGAAAACAGGTAATACACATACTACATTGGTCGAATATCAACTTGAGTGCAGATGAGCATTGTCTCCTTGTCCGCACATCTGATAATTTGATTCTGTATGTAAACTACTCAAATTTATAAAATTTAGTTCTAAGTTCATTTTACTCTCCCGACTCTTGTAGCTGGCTGTGAACAAACTTGTTACTTTCTGTCTCTCCCTGCCTATGTCTCTCTCTCTCTCTCTCTCTCTCTCTCTCTCTCTCTCTCTCTCTCTCTCTCGCATGTGAAAATAGTGTCCTGACCGGAAATGTAAACTTAATTAAAGCAAGATCAAATGACACTTTCATCTTATGGACGATTCAGCCGTAATGTTTTGGATTTCTCCAGAGGGGCGGAAGACATAGCTATGCTCGTGGCAGTACTACTTCAGTGGGTAATTAAAAATGGCACAGTTTGAAACTGTTGCTAATTGGCTTTCTGGGACGCGATCTGATGCGCAGCATACGGTGTTGCCGTGCGCTCGCGTTAATAGCACGGCCGTTCCCTCGTTTGGATTAATTAAAGTAATTACGCCTATTTATTACTGAGTTAGCCGCGGCCAGAGATGGACGCCGCAGTTATTTCGTTGCTAATCTGCGGTGGACCGATATGTAACGGCTGCGCTGCGTCAGAGCAGAAACAGCGAATACTTTCCCGGTGCAGGCGAAGACCGATTGGTGGAATCAGTAGCCGCTCTGTAAAGACCTTTTATTTGTTCTGTTTGAAAGACATTTACCAAAGATAACTGGCATCGCGACACTCGCCAGTACAGAAGATAACAATATCTGCCGCTATATAATGCCACACTCAAAGCAATGAACGGTTTTTATGATAATGATGAGTTAGTTTATTGGCTACTTACATTTTAATAATATTCGAGTGTGGTTGATTACACGCTGGCCACTGAGAGATCAGCTATTACCATAGTCAAGCACGCATTTCGTAATCAGAATCAGTGTATGCCTTCCGCATTACCAGCCATCTGGGTGAACGTGGTGCCATTTGGACCTCTCATCTAAATCTGCATCTACATACATACTCTGCAATCCATCATACGGTGCGTGGCAGAGGGTACCTCGCACCACAACTAGCATCATCTCTCCCTGTTTCACTCCCAAACAGAACGAGGGAAAAATGACTGCCTATATGCCTCTGTACGAGCCCTAATCTCTCTTATCTTATCTTTGTGGTCTTTCCGCGAAATATAAGTTGGCGGCAGTAAAATTGTACTGCAGCCAGCCTCAAATGCTGGTTCTCTAAATCTCCTCAGTAGCGATTCACGAAAAGAACGCCTCCTTTCCTCCAGAGACTCCCACCCGAGTTCCTAAAGCATTTCCGTAACACTCGAGTGATGATCAAACGTGCCAGTAACAAATCTAACAGTCCGCCTCTGAATTGCTTCTATGTCCTCCCTCAATCCGACCTGATAGCGATCCCAAACTCTCGAGCAGTACTCAAGAATAGGTCGTATTAGTGATTTATAAGCGGTCTCCTTTACAGATGAACCACATCTTCCCAGAATTCTACCAATGAACCGAAGACGACTATCCGCCTTCCCCACAACTGCCATTACATGCTTGTCCCACTTCATCTCGCTCTGCAATGTTACGCCCAAATATTTGATCGACTTGACTGTGTCAAGCGCCACACTACTAATAGAGTATTCAAACATTGCGGGACTCTTTTTCCTATTCATCTGCATTAATTTACATTTATCTATATTTAGAGTTAGCTGCCATTCCTTAGACCAATCATAAATCCCGTCCAAGACATCCTTGTATCCTCCTACAGGCACTCAACGGCGACACCTTCCCGTACACCACAGCATCATCATCAAACAGCTACACATTGCTATCCACCCTATACAAAACATCATTTACGTAGATAGAAAACAACAGCGGATCTACCTCACTTCCCTGGGGCACTCCAGATGGTACACTCACCTCCGATGAACACTCACCATCGAGGACAACGTACTGGGTTCTATTATTTAAGAAGTCTTCGAGCCACTCACATATTTGGGAACCAATCCCATATGCTCGTCCCTTAGTTAGGAGTCTGCAGTGGGGTACCGAGTCAAACGCTTTCCGGAAGTTAAGGAATATGACATCCGTCTGATACCCTTCATCCATGGTTCACAAGATATCATGTGAAAAAAGGGCGAGTTGCGTTTCGCAGTAGCGATGCTTTCTAAAGCCGTGCTGATGCATGGACAGCAACTTCTCTGTCTCAATGAAATTCATTATATTCGAACTGAGAATATGTTCGAGAATCCTGCAACAAACCGATGTCAAGGTTATTGTTCTGTAATTTTGAGGATCCCTCCTTCTACCCATCTTATATACCGGCGTCACCTGCGGTTTTTTCCAGTCGCTTGGGACTTTACGTTGGGCAAGAGATTCGCGAGAAATGCAAGCTAAGTAAGGAGCCAATGTAAAACAGAATTGGAATCCCATCAGGACCTGGCGATTTATTTCAATAACTTCAACCATTTCTCTGTTAGTGCTTTTCCGACTTTGCGAGCTTGAGTCGAGTTGTAAAAGATCCATCTACCATTGCTGGGGGCGCACTATCCCCAACTACAAGTAGTAATGGAGGGTGAATCGTTCTCTACACTCATAGAGGAGGAATATCTATAGAACGAGCGTCGTGTACCACACTTTTGCCACCAACACAAAACTTTCCTATAACGTTTCGTGTTTATATTTTGTGTTCCGAGCGAAACATTAATTTTACATTTTTTCCCAGTTAAAAAAAAATGGTGCAAAAGGCTCTAAGCACTATGTGACTTAACTCCTGAGGTCATCAGTCCCCTAGAACTCAAAACTACTTAAACCTAACTAACCTAAGGACATCACACACATCCATGCCCGAGGCAGGATTCGAACCTGCGACCGTAGCGGTTGGGCGGTTCCAGACTGAAGCGCCTAGAACTGCTCGGCCACACTGGTCGGCCCTAGTTTTTACACATTAATTTAATGCCCTGCTGGCAAAAAAGAAATGTAGCAAATTCGAGGTCTGTGCTCAGTACCGAAAGGGTATAGTATGTACATATTGAAGAGTTTTAATCTCAGTAATTTGTTTGTCACGGTCATCGGCGATCAAATGGCGCTCAGAAGCCCTGTCTGTGCACTATTGGCTCTGCAGGCAGCCAGTGTGCCGAGCGTAGAGACGAACAGTGCTTCCAACACTCATTCTAGTATACAACCATGCCCCGAAGACGAGTACGTACTCCTGTTGAAGAGCTTCAGCCATTAGAATAGGGTGTCATGGGGTAGGACTGCAGGAAGTTGGATGGATGTACCGACGGATTGCTCCACTTGTTGGCCGCACTGTGACGATGATGTGCCTCTGCTTCCAACATTGGTCTGCGGAACTTCCGACGTTTATAGACCAAGTTCTGGACGTCCGCATATTGGATACACATGTCAAGATTGCAACATTGGCGAGCAGCGGTGGTAGACTGAACATCAGGACGAAATTCGGGCACACGTTGCACCAGCTGTGTCATCAGGGACCGTTGGAAACTGTCGATCAGCAGCAGGATTGAGATCTCTTATGTCTCTGGCCAAGCTACCAGTGACAACGACATCGCCAAGCATGGCTACTCCGATGTCGTGATAAGGTTGACTGGAGAATGGAACGGCGCTCCATTGTTTTCAGTGATGAGTATAGTTTCTGTCTGTATGCGAGTGATGGGAGTACATGTGTACGACCCTGCTTCCAACATTGGACTGTAGAACTTCCGACGTTTGTAGACCAAGTTCTGGACGTCCGCATATTGGATACACATCTCAAGATTGCAACATTGTCGAGCAGCGGTGGTAGACTGAACATCAGGGACGAAATTCGGGCCCACGTTGCACCCGCTGAGTCGTCAAGGACCGTTGAAAACCGTCTACCAGCAGCAAAATTAAAATCACTTATGTCTCTGGCCAAGCTACCAGTGACAACGACATCGCCAAGCATGGCTACTCCGATGTCGTGATGGGGTTTGACTGGAGAGTGGAACGGCGCTCCATTGTTTTCAGTGATGAGTATATGTTCTGTCTGTTTGCGAGTGATGGACGTACACGTGTGCGGCGTTAGCTACCTATTATGGAGAGCAACCGCACATGCCGCACATGCCCCTCCCCAGGCTTCATGTTGAAGGGAGCCACCAGTTACAACTCGCGGTCACATTTAATGTTTCTGCAGACTAAAGTAACCAGAGGCTGCTGCTACACCCGTGCTGCTGCCATTATTTGACCGGCAGGCGATGTGCTTTTTAGCAGGATAATGGATGTCCTTGTCGCCTTCCGCGACGCAACAAGGTCTTTCATGGTGTACTACAAATGCCCTGGCAAGCAAGATCATCAGATCTCTCTCCGGTTGAACGTGTGTCAGACATGATGAAATGAGAACCCATTCGGATAAATTCTAGTGTCCGATTCCACTCGTCGGCTTTGAGCAAGGACGTCGTACCTAAGGCAGAGACGCTACGAATAAGCAAGCTATGACAACACCGGATCATACTAGTAAACAAACGAATTTAGTATACGATAAAATTACAACCACATTCACGCAGTTATTTACTTAGCCATGAATTACATAGAAACGAACTGAGGATAACTAAAATAATAAGTACAAGCAATAAAAACAAATTTTCATGTCTGATAAGAAGTATGCTCGTAAATTATGCGACTAGAAAATCACAGAGAATCTTTAAGTTGCATTACAGTAAAGCGTATGGTCAAGTTATACTGTTATAAAATACCATTAATCTCATATTAATTACTGAGCCGGCCGGAGTGGCCAAGCTGTTCTAGGCGCTTCAGTCTGGAACCGCGAGACCGCTACGGTCGCAGGTTCGAATCTTGCCTCGGGCATGGATGTGTGTGATGCCCTTAGGTTAGTTAGGTTTAAGTAGTTCTAAGTTCTAGGGGACTGATGACCTCAGAAGTTAAGTCCCATAGTGCTCAGAGCCATTTGAACCAATTACTGAATCTAATGGGAGAAGCACAGGAATGTGAGGGTTTTTGTAGGGGAGAAACTAAAATGTAACAGAAAAACGGTAAAATTAGTTACAGATTCCAATCGCTCTATGATTCATATGTAAATTATCGTTGCAGTTGTGCACACTGAAACGTAATACCATTTCTAAGTTTGTAATTGCTATCTAAAACTGCTGCGGTCTATAACAAAAATTGGAATCGATAACTAGAGCTGACCTTCTATAAAGGTCAATTCTAGTTACCGATTCCAAATTAGTAACCTTTCTGAAGTACTTCAGAGAGCAATTACAAATGCAGGAATCATATTTGCCTACATTCCAGTGCACACACGTACTGAAAAATCGATCTAATTAATGAATCATTGCAGGGCTGGAATCGGTAACTAGAAGTGTACCTAGATAGTTCTAGTTACCGATTCCAACTTTTCGATGTTCCATAATTTTGGATATTTTTGCAAAAAATCTATGGACTATGTTTTCGTAGGATTTCTACATTTCTTATTGATCTCCGAACTTCTACGAAAAACTAACAAGTACTGTAGATGCAGCTCCCAATTTTTTCTGTTTTTCATAATAATGAAGACAGTAATACCATATGCAGAAATCCTGTAACGGTTTGGTTGGAATAGGTAACTAGAATTACCCTATATAAGTCAGTTCCAGTTACCGATTCGAGTATTTATTAGATCCTAGTTTTTGTCAGTTTTCGTTATTTGTGTCCCCGTCCCATTAGACTTAACAGTTAGTGTTAAAAGTTAACGCTGATTAGTAATATCACCAATCGCTATACTGTACTAGGTTTAAAAGTTGTCTGTGGTTTTATTACTCGCATAATTTGTTTCAGATATATATACTTCTCTTTTTCTCTTCTTATTTATTTTAGTTACCTTTAATTCTTGTCGGTATAATTTGAGGCTAAGTAATTAATCACGTGGACTGTGTTTGTAATTTTATCGTATGCTACATTCGTTTGTTTACGAATATAATCAGTTGCTTTCAAAGACTGCCTTTATTTAGCGTCTCTGCCTTAGGTATGACATCATTGCTTCAAGCTGGCGAGTGGAATCGGACACTAGAATTGACGCACCCATTCGTTTTCCAGGGCCTGCAGTAACCGTTGTCGAACGGCAACAAACGGGACATGATGCTTGTCACAGCTTGGCGCACGATATCATTCGGCATCTTTACGACTGTTTGCCTGCGGGAATACACGCTTACGTTACTTTCAGGTGAGAGTGCGCTTTGAACTGATACGACTATTTGGGCACCCTTAATTGTGACATGTGTGTTTTATTTCGTCTGATTTGTTTTCATACACTCCTACCTTTCATGTTACCTGATAGTAAAATGACCTTGTCTTTGTAGGTGCTGAATTTTTATTCCGGCAGTGTAGTAACAGCAATGGGGAATAATAATTGTTACCGTTACGGATGCAAATCAGTGGGGGGAAAGTTACTTTTCATAAATCAGTACCAAAAATTTTAAATTATGGTTGTCATAATAGTAAAAGGAGATTAATACGATGAAAATTTGAAACACCAAGTAATAAGGTACTAAGACAATAGGCATGTGAAGGCATGCTCATGTATTTATAAGAGCTAGATAAATATTTTGGTGTGGGTTTCTTATTGGCCGTCAGTTCTCCACATTTAGACGAAGTCTGGCCTTCAGATAAGATTCATGCACGACAGATTTTGCCATTACCTCTGGATTGTCCATATCGCCAAATCACTGTGTCTGCTTTAGAGTAGTTCAGGAAACTGTATTACTAGTACTCGTTAAATGAAGAACAGTTATTTGAAATTAGTAAGTTTGTACCAGAGACGAAAGAGAATAAAAACGATAGAAATTCAATTCTGAGAAACATTTCATTGTATGATAAACGGTTAAAATTACTTTCTGTCAATCTCCAGTTTCCGAAGATATCTCACGATGTCACCAGAGCATACTTCATTAACACAGATATTCGACAATAAAACAGAATACAAAACCTAAAACGAAACGGTAGCTACATTTTTCCGAAAACCAAAATATAGGAACACTGAGCTGTGACACAAACGAAATGCTTCGCCTTTTTTCTCTTCTGAGTGTCGTCTCACGTGCATTCCAAATGTCAAATTCAAATCCTTAAGTCATCTATGAATCGTATATATAAAATCTACGATACATCTACATGAAATGTCAGTATTAGCGATGTAATTACTGTCGAAATTTTCAGGGCGCTTACAATCATTACGCCGTACCATAGTCATGTGACATTATAGGCAATGTGTGTTGGCAACAAACATTCTGTTCTGTGCCTCTCAAGGGTTACTACATAGATATTCCTACTCTGTACCGCTGTACATTGCCAGCCACTCGTTCTGGCGATATGTCCGAATCTATATTCCCAAACGGCTATCCCAACTCCTGATTCGTAGCTCAGGATTAATGGCTCTAGTGGCATATTGCCTATTGACCGAATTTGAGAATTTTTATTTCTGCTGTAATCGACTCATTATCAGCTATAACATTATGTTACAGGTTTAACACAAGAAGATAAATATAAATATTGTACATATTTTCTCACTAAAACGTTCGCAAAATTATTGAAAGGAAAAATGTTTCGCTTGCTACAGTTTCGCTGTTCGTGCAGTAAAGCTGCCGCATCATGCATGACGATTTAATTTATTAATTCTTTACAACTAACTCCGTTCGCAACACATTTGCAGACAGCATGTACATATGCCATGGAGTGTACCTGAAAAATTATATATTTGTGTAACACATAGTTCAGGAGACAAGACGTTTTGACAGGTCAGTTTTTCAGAAAGAGTCTCGCCACACACAAAAGCAGTAATGAAACTCCCATTTAAGTGGAAGTCATAATTTACCCCAGTAAAATTTATGTAGCACAGTACTGGTGACTATCAGTAGACAACTGTTGCATTCTTGTTGTTCTGTTAGTCTTAATTTTTGTTTGCATACGATGTGGTCGTGGGAAAGTTCGCAAGCACTACAAGGTGATGAGCAGGGATGCAGACCAGCCGAATCCGTATGAGAGTCGTCCTCAGGGACAAATTGTTGAAAAGCCTGCTGGGGACCTTCCGGGGGGTCACTGGCTGCCGGACAGAAGCTGTTGCCATACAGAGGCACTTCAGCAAGTCCAACGATTGAATAGAAACGCTCTGACTTTGCAGAAAAAACAATTTGTATTTAATGCGCAACCTGTCGCTATTAGCCAGCAAACAAACTGTGAGTTAGGTAGAGACATGGGAGAGTGATCGGGCAGAGCACCTCACTGGGTGCATAAAGAGGCAAAGAGAAAGAGAGTCATGTGAGTATTATCGGTAGAGTATTGTACGACACAAGCCATTGGTTAACATTCCGGGGAAGGAGACGAATTTTGGGAATGGGCAGGTAAATTGGTCAGTGCTCAGAAAATTCAGAACTGAGTCAATCAGATACTGTGAGCGACAGAAATTGTGGCAATGCGACTTTTCCTCTTTCATCACATTTAAATAGACATCAGATTGGAAAGCAGACTTCAGACCAAGATGAAGATGAATATCTGGAGCCTCAGCCATCCGATTTCGAAGCTGAGCGCCGCTGTAGACGATCAGGAGCAGATGCACTGGGGCTTATAAACATTTTGGGCTTATCTGGACTTTGGCACTGGTGAGGGTCGTTAAGTACACCAACCATCTATTTTAGAGCCACTTTAACCAGTACGTGCAGTACTATGATGGGATCGTGCAGCAGTCGTGAAATGAGGCCTGCTAAAATTATTGCCACATTTTCGTACCATTTGTTCAAAGCTTCACTCTGAAGAATTTCGTTTCATCAGCAATGAAGAGTTCACTTTGAACTTCGCCAACAGGATTAACACTTTTCATTTCTGTAGTATGAGTTACTTCCACGAACCTTACAACAATCACTAGGCATTCGGTGATTATAAGAGATTCTCTTGCGAGATTGTTAGCTTCCCAACTCCAATGTCAGATATGGCAAGGATATTAAGGGTGCCACGGGAGTGCTTTATTTGTCAATGTCTAATATTCTCTTTATCGAAACGAATCGAAGTCATTATAATTTTGGTTCATTTGATATTCACAGGTTCCCTCATCACAGTTTCCAAGGATACATTCGCATACGTTTTCATTGGCGCCTACCAGAATTCTATTTTTGAATTTTAATCACCAGCCCTAGTTGAGCAGAGAGAAGAATTTCATACACTACTGGGCATTAAAATTGCTTCACCACGAAGATGATGTGCTACAGACGCAAAATTTAACCGACAGGAAGAAGATGCTGTGATATGCAAATGATTAGCTTTTCAGAGCATTCACACAAGGTTGGCGCTGGTGGCGACACCTAAAACATGCTCACATGAGGAAAGTTTCCAAACGATTTCTCATACACAAACAGCAGTTGACCAACGTTGCCTGGTGAAACGTTGTTGTGATGCCTCGTGTCAGGAGGAGAAATGCGTACCATCACGTTTCCGACTTTGATAAAGGTCGGATTGTAGCCTATCGCGATTGCGGTTAATCGTATCGCGACATTGCTGTTCGCGTTGGTCGAGATCCTATGACTGTTAGCAGAATATGGAATCGGTGGGTTCAGGAGGATAATACGGAACGCCGTGCTGGATTCCAACGGCCTCGTATCACTAACAGTCGAGATGATAGGCATCTTATCCGCATGGCTGTAACGGATCGTGCAGCCACGTCTCGATCCCTGAGTCAACAGATGGGGACGTTTGCTAGACAACAACCATTTGCACGAACAGTTCGACGACGTTTGCAGCAGCATGGACTATCAGCTCGGAGACCACGGCTGCGGTTACCCTTGACGCTGCATCACAGACAGGAGCGCCTGCGATGGTGTACTCAACGACGAACCTGGGTGCACGAATGGCAAAACGTCATTTTTTCGGATGAATTCAGGTTCTGTTTACAGCATCATGATGGTCGCATCCGTGTTTGGCGACTTCGCGATGAATGCACATTGGAATCATGTATTCGTAATCGCCAAACTGGCGTATCACCCAGCGTGATGGTATGGGTTTCCATTCGTTACACGTCTCGGTCACCTCTTGTTCTCATTGACGGCACTCTGAACCGTGGACGTTACGTTTCAGATGTGTTACGACCCGTGGCTCTACCCTTTAATCGATCCCTGCGAAACCCTACATTTCAGCAGGATAATGCACGACCGCATGTTGCAGGTCCTGTACGGGCCTTTCTGGATACAGAAAATGTTCGACTGGTGCCCTGGCCAGCACATTCTCCAAATCTCTTACCAACTGAAAACGTCTGGTCAATGGTCGCCGAGCAGCTGGCTCGTTACAATACGCCAATTACTACTCCTGATGAACTGTGGTATCGTGTTGAAGCTGCATGGGCAGCTGTACCTGTACACTCTATCCAAGCTCTGTTTGACTCAAAGCCCAGGCGCTTTACGGCCGTTATTACGGCTAGAGGTGGTTGTTCTGGGTACTGATTTCTCAGGATCTATGCACGCAAATTGTGTGAAAATGTAAACACATGTCAGTTCTAGTATAATATATTTGTCCAATGAATACCCGTTTATTATCTGCATTTCTTCTTGGTGTAGTAATTTTAATGGCCAGTAGTGTAAAAAACGACCTGCCACTGCAGTATCAGGAAGATAACGCGTTAATTTAGAGGTAAGTTACTGAATTTTCTTTTTATGTGGTTCGGAGATTTTTGGCTGTTCTTTGACTATCTGTCTACATGAGGAAGAAATGTGTAGGATGCATATGATTTCTGAGGTTTCTGTACTTGTGCACATATGCCTGATTCGTAGCACGCAGCCTGATGATGCGGTAGAGTGGAACACACGTAAATTTATATAACTATTTCACCTTACATAAAACCAAATGCAGGCACATTAACACATTTTCCTACCAAATAGAATATAAAGGGACACGAGTTATTAAAATATCGTTGTGCGGTGCAAGAACGGAAGACGTACTGTTGACGATAACATAAATCGTACAGGAAAATAAATTAGCCATATTAAGAGTGTGATGAAACAAGCTTATCTAAAAGTATTAGTACCTTTTTGCGTTATTACCCGATAATCATTAACGGTCACAGAGTTCTCGACATCCAGCATGGATAAAACAACATCAAAATCACAAATTGAAAAAAAGCCAGAGATGAATGGTCAATGGACGGTCATGTATTCAGATAGCCTAAAATATGTTTAAAATAAAACGTCCGATAAGAATTATTTATTTGTGTCTTTAGAAGACGGTTTCCAGAGACTGGACGTTTAGCTAAAATGTAAATTCATCAATAAAATTTGTTATAAGTAATACACCACGTTTTTCATGTAAAAATAATTCTGTATCCACGAACTGCGTACCAAAACCATAAATTAACATCCTCACTTAACAATGTACGTGCCGTGGATCTGTGAAATGTGTTTCATACCACCACAAAAACATTTAATCCTTTGTTTAGTAATTTACAACGTCTTACAGTAGCAAAGCAGTCTCTAAAGTTAATAGAGTTTTTTATTCTACACGGTTCTTCCTCTTAAAAGTAGGGCGATTTTCATTAATAATCGTTTAGTCACCAGAGGTTAACAGTACACCCAACGTCCGATTCTTTAAAGACACGAACTTCCATGTATAAAACGGGTTCAAACTTCTGATTACTTTGCAAATGTGTTTAATGTTTGTCGTTTTGCATACAACAAAGAAAATGTTTGGAAAAGATTTATGTTTAATGTTTGCTGGTAGTCGCTAAGCGCTCTAATTATGAAACACTTGGTGTGTATAGTCTGGATAATTTACGCTTCATTTTAAGCAAAATCTAGTTTGTCTGGCATCTCAGTATTTATGTCATTGGGAAGGTCTCTCTACTCAAAGAGGGGCTGAGGAACCAGTTTATGAATTGAATTCTCGTAGTCGTTGATAAAACGTGTGCAAATGTACTCTCCAATATTGTGTGCGGGAACTTATGATTATTAAATGAAACAAAAACTACAATTATTTTGGTTTATTGCTATAAAGTGAATACTAGACATGCCAACCTATGGCAACAGTAACATCATAAATCGTAGGTAAACACACACATGAATGGCAGCATCTGGCTACTTTAATATCCTTGGAATGTCTGGCTCAGGGGAAAAGCTAGTAATCTGGCAATAGATTCACTTATAATCACGGAATGCCTAGTCAAAAGTTAAGGGAAGTAATTCATACTACACAAAGAAAAAGTGTCATAGCTGTTGGCGAAGATGAAACCAAATTGTCCATTTCTGACAAAATACATGTCTTAAGAGTGAAGATTGAAATAATCTGATTACGAAAAATCGACTCAATTGTCCTACGCCTCGTCTCGCGGCTGAGGTACGATCTCCCATTAACATTGCTGGTGATGGTTCAAGTGGCCCTCGACTCGATCACTGGTGTAACCAAAGACTCTCACCAGTAGCTTAGTCCAAATAAGCCCGAAATGTTTCAAAGTCCCCAATGCATCCGCGCCGGAGGCTCTTCGACAGCTCTCAATTTCGAAGTCGGACGGTGAAGACTGGATCTTAATCTTGATCTGAGCCCAAAGGTCTACTATTCCATCTGATTTCGAGTTTAATGTGAAGTAAAAGGGAAGTTCACATTGTCACGTTTCTGTATCTCACGGTTCTTGATTGGCTTGGCCTACTCTTCTCAACTCCCCTTTCCCTGAATGGTTAACCAATGGCTTGTATCCTATCACACTCTACGGAAAAAAGTCGCATCACCCTCTGTCTTTCTCTTTTTTTCGGCCAGTGAAAACTATGCATCGTCACAGTCCGGTGTCTACTTTTACTACGAATTTGTTTACATTAACCAAAAGCGGCAGGTTTCACATTAAATAAACATTGTTTTTCTGTAAAGTCACGTTGTTCTGCAGTCTCCATTATTTCACAGTCCCAAGACCGTGTCTCCCCTATCCGACACTTGGAGGTTTATTTTTAGCTTTCTGCGCTTTTCTGGAGAAACGACCAGCTTTCGACATCTCGCTTACAAAGGTGTTCTCCAGACAAATACGACGAGTTCTCACGCCACTTCCTGGTCGTACAACGTTTTTGCCAGGCGATTCTCTAAGGGAAATGCTATCTGCGTTTCTGTGCAACGGCCCGACTGCATGCGACATCTCTGCATGGGAACAACCTCTGCCATGTGGCCACTGACCCCTCGCCCCACCCTCGGTGGCCTTTCGAAGATTTGTCGCTGTGGGCTACGGATTCAAGTGTTATGAATTCGTGCACTTCACCATGTGGTCCTTTCGACATTTCCCACTACTAAATTGCATGCAAGTTCGAATTAAGAGTAACTGAACAACAAGATTGCATCAGTTATCGTCTGACAATCGCTAGTGATACATCAATTTTATCGGAGCGTATTAAGTATTTTCGTAACATCGAATTTTCATTACCTGATTTACTTTTATGAAAAACTGTCCAGTCACACACCCAATACATCAGGAACTTGAAATTTATGACACAGTAGTACACCGTAACGGCATATTTTTATGATGCTGAATTTGCTTTACTGAATAAAGATTTCAAGAACTACAGTGCACATAAACTCGAAGACAGGAGGATCTAATAATTAGTTATCGGCACTAAAACTGCCTACGACTCAGCCATGCTAAGGAAAAGAGAGAAAATTTGTGTCAGTTCAAATTTCAAAGAAATTAGTTCAGGAATCCTACAATAATCACACAACTTTGCAACATCAGATTTAAAAACATTCACCAGCATTAAAAGAAACTTACAGATAGTAAAGTCCTTGTTGCAAAGGTAGATAATTACACTGCAGTCATGATGTATGAAGATGATCATATTGGCGACACCCTAGCATTCTTTCTTCAAAGTAACATAAAAGAACTAAAGACTGACATCCGCATCTAAATATTAAAATCAGGTTACGATATTTTTTAAGAATTTCAATTCCCTTTTCTCTGATGCTAATGCCCACCCTAACTTAGCGTTGAATGCCTTACCGACTGCACTATGATCTCTGTCCAAGATTCGCGAACTTCATTGCCCAGAACATCCTATTGTAGGTAGGAGAAGGTAGGAGACGAGGTACTGGCAGAATTGAAGCTGTGAGGACGGGTCGTGAGTCATGCTTGGGTAGCTCGATCTGTAGAGCACTTCCCCGCGAAAGGCAAAGGTCCCGAGTTCGAGTCTCTGTCTGGCACACAATTATAATCTGCCAGAAAATTTCATATCAGCGCGCACTCCGCTGCAGAGTGAAAATCTCGTTCTGCACCCAGTTGATAATTCAAAGAACAGTCCTGCATATTACACCTGACAGAGGCTTAAAGGTATCCTCAGCATCATACACAAAGATTAAACATATTTTCCATCAGAAACTCCCAACTAATTAATAAAGACGTCAGTGAAGTGCATCTGCCAGACATCTACATTTACATCTATATGGCTACTCTGCAAATCACACTTAAGTGCTTTGCAGAGGGTTCATCAATCCACCTTCTCACTAATTTTCTATTACTACACTCTCGAACAGCACACTGAAGAAACGAACACCTGTATCTCTGATTTCGCTTACTCTATAATAATGTTCGCCTATGTAGATCAAGGTCAACAAAATGTTTTCACATTCGGTGAAGAAGTGGGTAATTGAAGTTTCGTGGGAAAATCCCGCCGCAAGTGGAACGCTTTTGCTTTAATGATTTCCACCACACATCCTGAATCACGTCCGCCACACTCTTTCCCCTACTTCTCGATAGCACAAAAATTGCTGACCATCATTTAACTTTCTCGCTGCACGCTGTGATTCCTAGCTAGTAAGGATCCCTCACCGTGCAACAGTACTCCAAAAGAGGGTAAACAAGCGTAGTGTAGAATACATTTGCACCCCTCAACATTGTGATCCTGTACACAACACTTCTGACCATGACACTACTAAAATAATTAAGCAAAGTTTACTAAAAACAAACGATTTTACAAGCCCGTGAATTTTAGCCCCTAGCTACTCGCAGTCAACAAGAAATTCCATAAGCAGCTAGATGGTCTAACAGTGAGAACTAGTGTTACATATGTGTGATATACCCTGATGCTCGTGGATGGGAGACTGTCAAGGAAACCATCTGAGATCTGCACGAGAGGCGAAAAAATGTTCTGACAAATTTCCGTCCACACCTGCGCCATTATGGGACGAAATATCAGATAAGGCACTAGTTGCAGGCCGTCAGGGCCAGGCGACGTATTCGTAGAATCCGACTGGATAGCATCATGGACTCTATCCTCCGTGAAGTCAAGAAGCAGATCCATTTTTGCATTCCCAGGAACCGAGCGAAAAGAGAGTAGGCCCGTTGGCAGGGTGGCGACGTTGTGCAGTGTACAGCGTAACTTAAAACGCTTGGAGGGCACATCCTATATCGCGTTCTGTATCTAAGCGCCGGCCGTCATCGGTTGTAAGAAAATTAATCCAAGTCCTCCGACGGCGGCGTCCTTCCGCTATGATATGATACATAGATGGCGGTCCTGCACTATAACCCGGCACACCCTGACATAGCTCGTTCAAGGCGACATCGAGAGATGAATGTGAGTTGTGCCTTGGAACGATTCACCATCGACTGACGCTCTGGCGAATACGACATCATAGTAAGTTCCCGGAGAATTATGAAACAGAAGTCCTGGGTTCCTCGCACCACACTGCTATCTCCGTACCATAACTAATCAAGGCCTTGCAGAGGTCAGGTTATGAGCGGAGGAGCCACCATGACAAGGCAGACTGAGAGGCATTGCGACGTTGACAACAAGCTTCCCACGTGGTTTCGATGAGCTGCCAGCAGACCGATGAAATACGATGTATTGTGTTCAGATTCCATTGTTCCCAGCTATGCCACTCCCTTTGGCGGCAGAGATATATATGTCATGGTCAGAGAACGGAACAGCCCGTACTTCAGCAGCCTGCATCCCTCCGACACGATCGCTGGAGATATAAACGCGATCGAGGCGACTGGAAGAATGACTAGTGAAATGCGTTAACCCCGGACGATCACCATGAACATGCTCTCAGAGTCCAAAAGGTTGAGGTGCTGGAGAATTGCTGCTAGCGCTGCGAGCGGAGAGAGACGCGGTTGTGGTCTGTAAACTCCTGGGAGAGTTGCAGACGTCTCCCATGATTAATGCATCCTTGCCGACCGAGGAAGAGAGGCGTGACTGCCTCGGAGAAGAAAGTGCTGTGTTTGCGGCGGCGACCCGAACCAGATGGCGCATAGACGTTAATGACGATAATATCACTAAACGTGAAAGCCATACCTCTGGCATCAGGGAAATATGCAACTGCACCAGCGAGTGTATCGTCACAAAGGAGGATCGTCACCCCACTATCGATAGGGAAGCATGCGAGACATGCACTGTAAAGACATGGGGGGCACAAAAGGTTATAACGTATGCCTCCGAAAGGAGTACAACGTCAACATCCGCAGCATGCAGCATGCCATGGAATAAAATCAGTTTGTAGCGTGCGCTAACGGTGTTGATATTGAGTGTGGTTATGCGGTGAGTTTGACACCCTGCTATCGCCAGGTGGACGGGCACAGGCGATGCAGACATTGGGGAAGTGCAGGGAGCTCTCTGCTGGGCTCCCATGGAAGGACACATAACTGTGGAGGAGAGAGCTGACCCCACCAAGGCGTTCCATCGCTCTTATATCTCCAGAATGTCCATCCTCAGCATCGACGTCGACCACCCAGGAGACAGACGTCTCATTGGGCCATCTCTATGGAACACTGTTACAGGTGCGCACAAAGGTAGCGTTAGTCCCAGAAAGGGAGGAAACTGCCGCATCAGATGCGGACGGGGATAGGTTAGTGTCCATAGATGGAGGCTAACTGGAGACGGAGGTGAGGAGAGATGCATCGTCATCTGGAGTCACGGCGTCAGAGAACAGTGCATCATCAGTAGGAGGGTCGTCATCCTGTACAAAAATCCGATGGAGGCAGACATCAAAAGGGCAATGGCATTGTCGCTTCCGGGAGCCACCATCAGACCAGGGACAAAGTAGATTGAATGAAGGAAAACAGTCAGTGGAGAAATAATGAGAGCTGTTCGGAAACTCTGAAAATGTGGCCCAACATGGTCAATCGATCGAACCAGAATTTGTGCACTCAGACGCCATAGTCCGATTCCGTGTGTACTAACAGTACCATAATGTCTGCACGAAAATTTCGTCCAGTGCATGTTTCAGAAAAATGTGGAATCAAAGGGAGTAATTTTGGAAACACTTGCATCACATGTCCAAAAAGTATCTTCAGGCAATGCTGTGAATCCGTACGAAGAAATTATTGGAGTAGGTATTTTTTGGCATTAGAATTCCCTAGTTTGAGACTGAGATTCTGGGTCTAGTTGTATCTTATGCTTATTTTGTACTTTTGGACATCTGATAATAGTCCAGTATACATCGTTTCTTAAGAAACACTAACCATTCAACCACGTTTTTTTTTAATGTTGAACTTACCAATTACTGGTCAAAAATATCAAGAAATACTAGAATAATAATGAGGAGTAATAATGACTCAAAAATAAATTACCTGTCACAGAACAGAAAAACTTCAAGTCATCAATTTGTCGATTTCTAAGATACATAGCAAATACAGTAAAAAGGGTCAGCAGTAATATATGAAGACAATATCAATGACAGCACATCAGTGAACTGGAAAGAATGTAGGCGTGTAGATCTTGGAACAAAAATTTTAAATACAAAATACATGTAAGCGTAGGCTTCCGCGGCTGTTGTCTTCTTCAATAAAATTCTTCAGGGTATCAGACCGCATCGTCATAATTTAAAATGCGCCAACGTTTCGGCCAGCGTTGCAGCTAGCCTTCATCAGGGCCTTACGTTAACTGCAGTTAACGTAAGGCCCTGATGAAGGCTAGCTGCAACGCTGGCCGAAACGTTGGCGCATTTTAAATTATGACGATGCGGTCTGATACCCTGAAGAATTTTATTGACAAAGTACATCTTTAAAAATGAAATGATAAAAGCCACTGTTCTCTAAATTCTCTGACAATATTAATATATGCATGTGTTTAGTGTGTATTCATCTGTAATTGCTGTTTAACGATTATGGAGCGAAGTAACACATCACACAGTCTAAAATAAAAGAAAAACACTAGTGCTGGATTCTAATTCTTGAACTCTAGTGATTATAACTCAAAACTACTCACCACACTAATTGTGAAGCACAGACATACAGTATCACACATTTGATTACTGTACTAACGTAATGTCAATTGCCAGCACAACGATGAAGAACAGAAGAGCACAGGAGGCTGTGAGACGACGTCATTCAGAAGTATGCTGACAAGTATGACACCACAACTGGAGCAGCATGTATACGAACAGAATATCCTTGAATGCCATGCCCTCCGCCTGGCCTTCCTTATCCGCCTTACACCCCCCCCCCCTTCCCAAAGGATCCCATAAGACCTCATCCCCTTCCCCCACCTCCTCCTTTTCCACCAACATATCTGCATCCTTTGCACTGTCCTCATGCTTGATCCCTGTTGCCACGCCTCTATCACTGGTTCCACCCCCCCCTCCATCTATCCACCTCCTCACCATCCATATCCTTCATCAGGGCAACTGTAGACTGACCTTGTCTCCCCCCCTCCCCAGTGCCCCCCTTTCCCCTGCCCTCCTTCCCACAGAGCAGTTTCCCCCTCCTTCTCTCACCCCCCCCCCCTGTCGCACCTTTTCTCCCCCCCCCCTCTAGCATGACCCCTTCCCCCCTTCATTCCCTTCTCCCTTGTATCCCTACCCCCAGCACATCCTCCCAGTTTGTTCATCGTCATCAGGGTACTACGCCCGTGTTACATTTGGTACTGCTCTCCAGTGATGTGAAGTGCTCTGGTCTTAATCGTGTGCTTCACTTGTACATAGTTTTGCTGTCAGTAATTATTCTGTGCTGTGCCGCCCATTGCGTGGCTGTTTTAATCATTCTGCAACTTTTGTGCTCTGGCCATACTTTGCCTTGTGTTCTTTTAACCTTTACTGTGGCTGTTTTTTTGTGTTAACTACTTTTTTAGATTTTTATCTCCATTTTTACAGTCACTCCCCTTTTTGTATGCTCTCTTCCATTCCTTTATTTTGTTTTAAATGTCTTCCTGTTATGTACTTAATGTCTCTTGGCTGGAGAGCAGTGCCTTTGCTGATGCCAGCCCATCCCGGATGGGGAATTGAAATCTAATGAAAAGAGGAAAGAAAAACAAACCAGCCACAGCCAGAGTGGAAGACGAGCCGTCATTTAAACGCTCCAGCAGTGAATTATGAACTAAACTGTTTTGCTTGCGTTGAAATTGTATATACCAAAGGACATCGATTATTTGCATGTCGCTATATGCTTGCGACACACCATTGTCATTACACAAAGTTAACTACGGTCAATTTAACATACTATAATAAACTCCATTAATATTATATGCTTGAATTCTTGTCTAGTGATCCGAGAAAAGAGCTTCCTAGGCCCCCTACACTAGACGAATGGGCAGGATACTACAATTACAGTGTTACCAATTTGATTTCCTTTCTCATCCATTTTCTACTGAAATTATTAACGTCTAAGGAATCACACCGTGGTCTCAGAGTTCGCGCTTTTTGGTTCTCTCTCTATCTCTCTCTTTCTCTGCAGTTAGTTGGCGACAAAACAAAGTTACATGTCAGACGGCGGAGAGAAGGTAACAAATTTGCTCAGTATGAGAGTTTAGATTTAGTTATCTGATAAATAACTTCACGAGGAGAATATGTATAATATAATGCAAGTTACAACTACAGCACATTATAAGGAAAATTATTGTTATTAGGCTATTATTTAATCTGAATCATTTTCCGGAATATTCTGTTGTCTACGGTCCAAATTTAAAGCTCAGACTCGTCTAGTAATCAGTATTTCCAAGCACCAGCAGGACTCAACTAGGGCAGGTCGCCAGTTCAGCTGCAATAATGGTGTTTCGGGTGTCAACAGGAGCGTCTTTTTCTGGGGATGTTTTCTTTCTGTTATAACAGTTGCAAACTGGATTTGTTACAGTGAGGATCGCGGTCGTATTCCCGTCTGTCTGGTCAGATTTTTGTATGATTCGCCACATTGTTTTAGGCTGATCGTAGGAGTTCATTAATTCACACATACATCCTATTCGTTAGTTCTAAAATGAAGAAGAGTTACTAGTTCCTTGATGGGCAGAGGAAAGAAGTAAAAGAAGGTGGGATACGCTCAGAGGTAAGCTATCCCCATGGTAACATAAAAAACTTTAATGGCCTCTTGAATGTGGAAGTTTTGGATAAAATGCAAGTTTATTCCACGGTCGCATGGCTTAAATGGAGAAGGGGACGGATAAAAAATTTAAGGTTCGCAAAGATACAGTCGACATGATGGGTGTATTCAATTTGATATTGCAGTTATGGAAAAATAATAGGCGTTTGATGTATGAGGAGAGTAGCTGATGTCACCAATGATTCGTGCGAACATTCACCAATTGATGACAGTGTGTACTGCAGAATTGAGTTTGAACAAAAATTAAACTCCTAGAGATTAGGTTCTCTGCTGTACTGGTATGTTCGAGACTCAACACGAGCAGGAATTTCCCATTTAGGAACACACGTAATTATTTGTGTGTATTCGCGAAATCATGATGAGAAGTAATTGAATATTGTAGCTTCATTACAGCGTCGCTGATATTCGGCGAACTGTCGGAACCTCGCTAATGAATGCTGTGTGCACTAACAAGTGCGCAGTAATGCTGGACCGACAGCGAGCAGAGCCGAGGCGTCGGCAGTGAGCGGCGGCAGATTTGCCAGCGGACGGCCGTCCGAAAGCGGAGCGGCTGTTATTGCGATTTCTGGAAACGCAGTTATCTGCTCGGCCCGCGCACCAGCCGCTCACAATGGCGGCCGGCGCCGATTGGACGCGATCCGATGGGCCGTATTTCGCTGAAGAGGCATTTAGCGGGATGGGGGTGAGGATGATGGTGGCGGGGGGGTGGGGTGGCTACGGTGGAGGCGCCGGCAAACGACTGCCGAATGGAACGGCGCAGAGGCGTTCCGTCGGCAAGCACGGCAGCTGCGTGGCCACCAGGCGTCTGCAAATCCCACGGCTGCTAATGTTCTCGTTTGAAGACCGGACGGAAGAGAATTGTATTTTCAGCTCGCATTCGTGTATACACCGGCGGTCTCACGCTGGGAACTGGAACTGAAGACTACTGATCAGCTCTTTCACTTACAAGCCTGTTCTTCTGCAGCTCACACTGACGAATGCGATCTGTAGCAGGTAGGGCGAATGGAACAGGTAGATCTGTTGTGTGGTTTCCGCCGAGTTATGACGCATATCCGTGAGAAACCTCACTTGGCACTGTGATGATATACAGGGTGGTCCATTGATAGTGACCAGCCAAATATCTCACGAAATAAGCATCAAACGAAAAAACTACAAAGAACGAACTCGTCTAGCTTGAAGGGGGAAACCAGGTGGCGCTATGGTTGGCCCGCTAAATGGCGCTGCCATAGGTCAAACGGATATCAACTGCGTTTCTTTTTAAATAGGAACCCCCATTTTTAATTACATATTCGTGTAGTACGTAAATAAATATGAATGATTTAGTGACCACTTTTTCGCTTTGTGATAGATGGCGCTGTAATAGTCACAAACATATAAGTACTTGGTATCAAGAAAAATTCCGCCAGTGCGGGCGGTATTTGCTTCGTGATACATTACCCATGTTAAAATGGACCGTTTACCAATTGCGGAAAAGGTCGATATCGTGTTGATGTATGGCTATTGATGTATGGCTAATCCGCACATAGGTAGCAGACAAAATTGCGCGAGAATCGGGGCATCTCAAAAACGTCGGTGTTAAGAATGCAACATCAACATCGATTGCACCCGTACCATATTTCTATGCACCAGGAACTGCATGGTGACGACTTTGAACGTCATGTACGGTTCTGCCACTGGGCACAAGAGAAACTACGGAACGATGACAGATTTTTTTCATGTGTTCTATTTAGCGACGAAGCGTCATTCACCGACAGCGGTGACGTAAACCGGCTTAATATGCACTATTGGGCAACGGAAAATCCACGATGGCTGCGACAAGTGGAACATCAGCGACCTTGTCGGGTTAATGTATGGTGCGGCATGATGGGAGGAAGGATAATTGTCCCCCATTTTATCGATGGCAATCTAAATGGTGCAAAGTATGCTGATTTCCTACGTTATGTTCTACCGATGTTCCTACAAAATGTTTCACTGCATGACAGAATGGCGAAGTACATCCAACATGATGAATGTCCGACACATAGCTCACGTGCGGTTGAAGTAGTATTGAATAGCATATTTCATGACAGGTGGACTGGTCGTCGAAGCACCATACCATGGCCCACACGTTCACCAGTTCTGACGTCACCGGATTTCTTTCTGTGGGGAAAGTTGAAAGATATTTGCTATCGTGATCCACCGACAACGCCTTAAACATGCTTCAGCGCATTGTCAATGCATGTGCGGACTACTCGCTGCTGAGAGGAATGTCGTTACACGTATTGCCAAATGCACTTAGGTTGACGGACATCATTTTGAGCATTTATTGCATTAATGTGGTATTTACAGGTAATCACGCTGTAACAGCATCCTTTCTCAGAAATGGTAATCTTACAAAGGTATATGTATCACATTGCAACAACCGAAATAAAATGTTCAAACGTACCTACGTTCTGTATTTTAATTTAAAAAACCTACCTGTTACCAACTGCTCGTCTAAAATTATGAGCAATATGTTTGTGAGTATTACAGCGCCATCTATCACAAAGCGAAAAAAGTGCTCCAACTAAAACATTCATATTTATTTACGTACTACACGCATCGAACAGCACAGGTGCAAGAGTTCTTGGAACGAGAGGATATTCGGCGTATGAACGCCCTACCTATTTTCTCCGACTTCTGTGATGCGATGGAGGGAAGTAATGCACAACGTGCACATGCAACAAGGAGCATCCAGTATATGGCAACCTTGAGGGTGAAGGACTGGCAGGCCCAATCACAAGAACTCATTACCAGTAATGAATGGTTGTAAAATGAATCGCAAGGTAGCTGTAGTCAGCAATTTCTTAATTGAAACCACTTTTAGCGTTAAAACACCAACCTCAAGTGAAAACAGTATCACAGTTGTGCAGTAAGACGCCCCTAACGTTCGTAGCCAAAGCTGATCGTAGGTTGTGTTCCAAAAATGAACAGCATAGAGACAGAAGTGATGACACTTTCTGCAGGACCTGACCATCATTTTGCAGGACAGTGCTCAAGCACGTACCGTGCAAACTGTTACTGATTTGTGTGACTGATGGGGCTGCTAAGTGCTGTACCACCTACTGCACTCCTCCGACTTAAGCCCTCGTAAGTTCAACTCGATTTCTAAACCGAAGGGAACCACTTCACGACATTTGCTTCAGAACTGCCACGAATTTGTCTGACAACAGACCGTGCCGCTCGAACTGTCAACGTAACTGGCACCGCTAATAGTAGCCTACGTCTTCCACATCGCTGGCAGTCGGTTATACAAAATGCTGGTGACTACTTTGAAGGTCAGTAAAACTTTGAAACACGTATCTGTTTTGTACGAGCTGTAAATAAATAGTTGTACGATTAAATTTATTACCCTCGTATATAAAATAGCGTGATGTAACACCTCTGATGGTTCCTAGGATAGAACACGGAAGGCGGTCAAGTGTATTCTGTAATATTTCTGGCTTTGCGCCCAACATATTTGGCTACAAGAAGGTCTTGTTAGAGCAGTTAAGAAGGCAGCTGTGGCAAGATGACATAATGCGGTCTGAGTACCCATGACAGATGGTTTGTTCGGTACGAGTATCGTGACAAAGATCGCTTAAACTGTAGCCCTTCTTCGCGATTGGCTGCTGTGTTCGCAAGTTGCGCCCCAAAATGATGATCTTCTATTATTAATATTTTTGAAAATTTACAAAGCGTATTTACTTGAATTTCAAGTTAAAGCATTGCTCAACAGCATTATTTCGTAAGTATTAATAACCAGCAAAATAATAAACAACTTCGAAAACGAAAAGGCAGACGAAGCAGTTCGGTTTTCTTCGGGTCACGCCTAATTTGGATGGCAGGCGAAGTGGTTCGGATGTAAATTCAAAGAGCTCGTTTGGTCGTCTCCGAGGACGGACATGATGTTCGCCGCGGTATGAGTGAAGACTTAATTTGCAATGACTAGTTTGTAAATGTGAGCTGGTTCGGCAGTGTCGGAGGACATTGGTTCGATGTTAGTTTAGACTTTATTAGCAATGTACGGTTATTTTGACATAGTTGAGGACAGTGTGATACTTATTAAGGAAACATGCATGCGCCGCACGTAGTAGCCGCGCGGTTTGAGACGCCATGACACGAACTCCGCGGCCCCTTCTGCCGGAGGTTCGAGTCCTCCCTTGGGCATGGGTGTGTCTGTTGTTCTTAGCAGAAGTTAGTTTAAGTAGTGTTTAAATCTAGGGACCGAAGACCTCAGCAATTTGGTCCCCTAGGAATTCACACACATTTGAACATTCTATGAAGGAAATATGCCGTTCATTGATTTGTTGAAGAATAGAAATCATTCGTGAATCTAAAAAGGAATCTAATTGTGCAGTTTCTCTTGTTCCGCCAATAAAAAAAGCGAGTGGTAACCCATATAACAAACTGATGGGAAATTTAATCGTTTCTAAAATAACAGTTCCTCGCAAGCTGTTTCTTACTGCCTCAATATTACGGATTAACTACCTACGTGCTGTTTTCTGCACGGGGGATAACAACTATAGAAGACTGCAGGTTTGTAAACATTTATTAGAACTTATGCATTCCACTCAAGGGTGTGGAAGCAAATAGGCGCCTCGTGTGTACTGCAGTCTTAGTACAAATGAGATCAGTGACACGTCAACGGTGGTAACACAGATGGAGTATGAAGGAGAGTAATGCTTTATTACGCGCGCGTATATGTATCACGTATCTCCCTAACTCTCTTTTTCAACTTGCCGTACGGGGCTGGTGAGGAAAAATTGTTGAAATCAAAGTGCTTTGGAATTATGAAGCTAGATTTTCTCTGCGAGAACTGTGAACTGTAACCGACCAGCGAATTGTGGAAGGTCTGCGATACTCATGAACTGTGAATGCCCAGAGAACTGCATAACAGGTGTCATACGTAGCCTTGGAATTGTGTTTGAACTGTTTTCCAACTTAAGTTGAACTGTAATAAATGAGCCGGCTGCTGTGGTCGAGCGGTTCTAGGCACTTCAGTCCAAAACCGCGCTGCTGCTCCGGGCCCGCCTGTGTGGCCGAGCGGTTCTGTACAAGCACCTTCACAGGAGCGTCGTGCCGGTATAAAAAGAGCACAGGCCCAAATAATTTCCATAACGCGCCGTCGTCTGGAGGGTGTCGCAATCCGTGCAACGGCCTTTGAACGAGTTCGTGGAGAATCGCCGTCGATGTATCACGTTATCAGTGAACAACAACGTAGCCGCAGACCCTTAATACAGACGGTCGTACTGCCAGATGGTCGCCGCATGAAAACTCAAAAAGACATTGCCAACGCTTTTGTGGAACACTACGGTCATCTCTATGAAGAAGGCAGCCTTTCATGAGGTCCGACGAAGCTCTCCGCGTGTCTCGACGAGACGGCCAACCGGGAGTTAACAGGTGAAGTCACAGTTGACGACGTAATGGAAGCGATTGATAAGGGAGCGTCGCACAAATCGCCGGGGCCCGACGGGTTTCCGTTAGAGTTTTATCGCACATTTAAAGATCTCATGACTCCACGATGGACTGCCATGTACTGCGAATTGATGTCTCCCAACGTGCCTCTTCCACCCTCCTTCGTGGAAGGAATGATCATCCCCATCCACAAACCATCTGGCGGCACAGGGTTACAGGCGTACCGCCCACTGACCCTCCTTAATTGCGACTACAAGATCTACGCCAGGATACTTGCAGCACGTTTTAAACGCGTAATACGCCAAGTGATATCACTCGACCAAACCCAGCTAGGAGGAGATAGCAATATACAAACGGCACTGAGCGACTACCACGATGTTATCGCACTGGCATCAACATGTCGTCTCAGGGGTGTATTGGTATCGATACACTTCGATCGCGCATTTGACAGGCTGAGTCATGCTTCTCTCACGGACGTGATGACGAAAATGAAGTTTCCGGAAAGTTTTGTCACCGTCGTCATGAGACTACTCCACGGAGCCGCATCCAAAGTGCTCGTCAATAGACGCTTGGTGGGGCCCATCACCATCTCACGATCGGTCAGACAAAGGTGTCCGCTGTCAACGATATTGTATGCCATCGCTGTCGAGCCGCTGCTCTGCGGGCTCCGGAATCGCCTCCAAGGAATGACGATAAGGCACAACAAGTTTATATGCCGAACATACGCAGATGACCCAGTGTTTTTAGCACGGTCAGGTGACGAGGCAAAAGCGGCCTTGCATTGGATTAATTTGTATTGTATGGCTACGGGAAGTCGCCTGAACATGGCAAAGTCGGGAGCGATGAACATCGGGAGAGGACTCCCGACAGGAAGTGTAGCACCATTACAGCCGATCAACAAGATGAAATGCCTAGGAATTATCTTCACTACAGACGTTCGACGCACGGCGGCACTGAGTTACAGACATCTTCTGCAAACAATTCGTGCGAGTGTCCAAAGTCACAGGTTAAGGGCACTGGATATGATACAACGGGTCACCTTTGCCAACACTTACGTAGCTTCTCGCATCCCCCACCTGGCGCAAGTTCTTCCTATGCCGGTGGTGTTGGCCCGCCGAATCCTGGCGGCACTAGGATATTTTGTGAGCACAGGTCTGCATTTTAAGGTAGGATACGAAACCCTCACCCTTCCTCGTAGTCATGGAGGTCTTGGACTAGTCCACGTACGCGACCGAGCAGTGGCTATTTATGTAACCACAATGATAAAGATGTGGACACGACACCAGACAAGTCTGACGGGCACCTAGATAGACGAACTCGGTCCACCTTCTCGTTCGGCTCCGGTAGCAGTGTCTCACATCTCACCATCGCTTGCCCATATGCGAACCTTTTTTGTGGAACACAGTTACGTACATATGGAACTACCGACTACCAGGACGGCAATGGCACGTGATATATATCACATCTTGACTCGACGACGGCCGAATAATGCCGTAGAGCGCCGCCAACCAACAGTTACGTGGTCAGTGGTATGGCGTACAGTACACCACCCATACCTTGATACGGGAACGCGCGCACTGTGGTATCAGGTGGTAAATGGGAAATACGTGACTCGTTCCAGGTTGCATACAAATCATATGGTGGACGAGCCACTGTGTCCGCAGTGCAATGTTATAGACACAGAGGACCAACGCCTGATATGCGGACCTTCGGCGGACGTATGGTGTTTGGTCAGAAAAATGATCGCCTTCCTCCTTCGGGTGGGGTCGCAAACAATAGAACCACGCATACTACTTCTCCCAGATAGGACATATTATCCCCGAACAAAGACAAACGCAGTGACTTGGATTCGAGGTTTGACTGTGCGTTATCTTTTCCGAGACGGCAGTAAGAATGTGCTCGACTTGTGGGCCTTACTACAGGAACATCAGTCACAGCTTATGAGACATCCGAGATATCGAACATATTACGCAAATTTTTTAGGGAGTGCCTTGCTCGATCCCCCATCCAGTTGGGGTGTTCCGGGTAGGAGAATGTAATTATTGTCTATAAGTATCAGAACAAGAAAGGACCAGGACAGTGGAGAGGATCCACAACCACACGTGAAGAGGTACCCGACACCAAAGCGAGGTATAACGGGATTAACGAGGTACGCGCCCAAAAGAGGAACGTAGGCCGTTATTGTTTTGTACTGCCAGAAGCAGGATTTTTTCACTATTATTTAAAAAAAAACAGTTCACTTATTTACGTTTCCCAGAAAAAATTTATTTTATAAAAGTCGTCGTCTTATATATTTAAAAAAATGCTAGAAGCAGTTTATGTTTGTTATTGTTACACCATTCTGAAAAAAAAGTGGTCAGCGTGACGGATTGCCGTCTTACGGGCACGGGTTCGATTCCCGGCTGGGTCGGGGATTTCCTCCGCTCCGGGAATGGGTGTTGTGTTGTCTTTGTCATCATTTCATCCCCATCCGGTTCGCAGGTCGTCCAATGTGGCGTCGAATGTAATAAGACCTGCAACAAGGCGGCCGGACCTGCCGCGCAAGGGGCCTCCCGACCAATGACGCCAAACGCTCATTTCATTTCCATTCCCCATATCTAGAACTCGTGACAAATCGAGTTGCGAGGTGCCGGGGCTAGCAGTGTATTTTTTCTCAAATCTTCATATGGAAATGATGCTCTAAGCCCCCCCTTTTCTAACTCCTACTTTTGCTGTTGCACATGGATTAAGAAGAAACGCGAACTGATTGTAATCGACCCTGCAAGTGGAGTAGAAAAGAGTTTGGCACCTGCAATAATTTAATTTGATAGACATTAATTAAATAAAGGAAAGTTTCAGTAACGTAGTGAGAAATGAAAGGGTTGCTCTACCGATTAACAGAATGAAAGTTCTGTCCAAAATAACAATTTGATTTATTCTGACTAAACTCAAAAAAAAAAAAAAATAGCGGTTCAAGGCGCTACAGTCCGGAACCGTGCCACCGCTACGGTCGCAGGTTCGAATCCTGCCTCGGGTATGGATGTGTGTGATGTTCTTACGTTAGTTAGGTTTCAGTAGTTCTAAGTCTAGGGGACTGGTGATCTCAGATGTAAAGTCCCATAGCGCTTAGAGCCATTTGAACCACTTTTTGTAATAAGTGAAGGCACAAAATCAAATTATCCGCTACAAGTACTGTCATTGTAAAGCAGGAATTGTAGTGCAGAAGTGCAGCAAAAATAAAAGTTGTGTGTGTGCCCTGTCCTTGGGTTTACCTTATAAACCATCACTTCAAGATTCTTCATGCTACGAGGCAGCGCAGCGTGCAGAGCAGCGCGAGGCAGCCACAGCCGAAAGGTGCGGCGGCGGGGGCGAGCAGTGGCCGGCGCAATTAACACTATACAGAGCTTGGGAAGTGACAGCTTCAACACACCACAACGGCGAAGCTTCAGCCAGCGATGCACTCACAGCAACGGGAATCAACGGCAGTTCGTCGAGGACGAAAAGTAGTGTAAGTGTTGCGCTTGGATCTAGCAGTGTAAGATTTGTCAATGGAACATTAGTATTACTAAAACATGTGTAGAAAAGGAAGTAAGTCATGGTATAGCATCAGCTGATATCTTACCAAGTAGGATTGATGATCAGGATCTGAAGTCTATGCTAAAATTAGAAAGTAAACACGAATTAAGAAAAACACAAGAGAAAATAGATTCTGGGCATAATAAAGCAGGGGAAATAGATAAGGGATTAAAGAAGCCAATGTAGGAGTAGCTCAAATTATCGGTAAGATCGATGCTTTTGAACAAAAGGATAGCCGGTCGGAGTGGCTGTGCGGTTCTAGGCGCTGCAGTCTTGAGCCGAGCAACCGCTACGGTCGCAGGTTCGAATCCTGCCTCGGGCATGGATGTGTGTGATGTCCTTAGGTTAGTTAAGTTTAATTGGTTCTAAGTTCTCAGAGCCTTTTGAACAAAAGGATACAAATCTTCAACCTAAAATTGAGGGATGTAACAAGAAAATAGATTATGAAACAAAAGAATGGGGTAAAAACGAAGTTTGTAAGTCAGAAATAAATCAAAAGATTGACCATGAAAACAAAAAAAAGGCAGATACGAATATCAAAATGGGGTAATACAAACAGTAATTAATGACATTAGCAATGGAAGTCAAGAGCAAAGCAGAGGTATCAATGCATGCCAGGATAAGCACACATTTCAATGGAATAATTTTTCGAAGTATCAAAAATGACCAGAAAATACTTAGTTCTAACAATTCACATGTAGAATCCTCTTGTACAGGCAACACAATTGCGGTTCAGAGTAAATTGAGAAAAATATAGCAAAAAGTACTTCCTGAGATGGTCTCGCGGTAGCGTTCTCGCTTACCGCGCACGGGGTCCTAGGCTCGATTCCCGGCGGGGTCAGGGATTTTTCCCTGCCTCGAGATGACTGGGTGTTGTTGTATTGTCTTCATCATCATCATTCATCCTCATTACGGTCGGAGGAAGGCAATGGCAAACCACCTCCGCTAGGACCTTGCTTAGTCGGCTGTGCGGGTCTCCCGCATCGTTCCCCTACACTCCTCGGAGTATGGGACTTCATCATCATCGAGATGCAAGACAAGATAGAAAAAGTCGTAATTTGTTGCGAATAAGAAAGAAAGTACTAGTCATGTCAGTGACGTAGAAAATTCCTATAATGCATATACATTCCCTCATTTCGCTATTAACGGAAATATGCACCGAATACCTTTCAATAGGCAATTTGAGGGCATCATTTCTGAAACCACGACTGAACAACAAAAGATCAATTTCGTGTCCAGTAGGTTTGTTATTTCGTAAGTATTAATAACCAGCAGAATAATAAACAACTGCGAAGACGAAAAGGCAGACGAAGCAGTTCGGTGATCTTCGGATCGCGCATAACGTGGATGGCGGGCTAAGTGGCTCGGCTGTAAGATCAGAGCTCGTTCGGCAGTCTCAGAGGACGGACACGTTGTATTAGTCAAGATTTAATTTGCAATGTCTAGTTTGTAAATGTGAGAGCTGGGTCGTCAGTGTCGGAGGACAGACATGTAGTCTGCCGCGGACGGTGTTAGTTAGGACTTTATTAGTAATGTATTGTTATTTGGACATTAGGTTGACAACAGTGTGATAATAATTAAGGAAATATGCAGTTAATTAATGTGTTGAAGAATAGAAATAATTTGTGAATCTAAGAAGGTATGTAATTGCTCCGTTTCTCATGTTCTGCCAATAAAAAAAGCGAGTGGCATCCTGTATAACAAACTGATTTGAAATTTAATCATTTCTGAAATAACAGTTAGTCACAAAGAGTATCTTACAGACTCATAATTATAGATTCACGACATACGTGCTGTTTTCTGCGCCTGGGGCAACAACTGTAGAAGACTGCAGGTTGCTGCACTTTTATTAAAACTTACGTATTCCGCTCTGGGCGATGGAAGCAAATAGGCACCCCGCGTGTACTGCGATCTTAGTGAAAATGAATTTAGTGACACGTCATCTGTGGTAACACAGAGGTGGTATGAAGGACAGAAATGTTTTTGAGGGAAGGGATTTATCATTTACATGTATATATCACCCTATCTCCCTCCCTCACTCTTTCTCAACTTGCTGTGATAGTCCTCACCAATCTTCTTGCCATTTCCGCGTCAGAGCATGCAATGCGTCCGTGATAACCTCACGCCCTGTTGAGAACCATATCCCGACTTTTATAACATCCAGGAGGCTTGAGTATAATTATTGTCTTTGGTGTTGTTGTTGTTGCCTTCAGTCCTGAGACTGGTTTGATGCAGCTCTCCATGCTACTCTATCCTGTGCAAGCTTCTTCATCTCCCAGTACCTACTGCAACCCACATCCTTCTGAATCTGCGGAGTGTATTCATCTCTAGGTCTCCCTCTACGATTTTTACCCTCCACGCTGCCCTCAAATGCTAAATTTGTGATCCCTTGATGCCTCAGAACATGCCCTACCAACCGGTCCCTTCTTCTTGTCAAGTTGTACCACAAACTCCTCTTCTCCCCAATTCTGTTCAATACCTCCTCATTGGTTATGTGATCTACCCATCTAATCTTCAGCATTCTTCTGTAGCACCACATTTCGAAAGCTTCTATTCTTCTAGTCGAAACTATTTATCGTCCATGTTTCACTTCCATATATGGCTACACTCCATACAAATACTTTCAGAAACGACTTCCTGGCATTTAAATCTATACTCGATGTTAACAAATTTCTCTTCTTCAGAGACGCTTTCCTTTTCATTGCCAGTCTACATTTTATATCCTCTCTACTTCGACCATCATCGGTTATTTTGCTCCCCAAATAGCAAAACTCCTTTACTACTTTAAGTTCCTCATTTCCTAATCTAATTCCCTCAGCATCACCCTACTTAATTCGACTACATTCCGTTATCCTCGTTTTGCTTTTGTTGATGTTCATCTTATATCCTCCTTTCAAGACACTGTCCATTCCGTTCAACTGCTCTTCTAAGTCCTTTGCTGTCTCTGACAGAATTACAATGTAATCGACGGACCTCAACGTTTTTATTTCTTCTCCAAGGACTTTAATACCGACTCCGAATTGTTCTTTTGTTTCCTTGACTGCTTGCTCAATATACAGATTGAACAACATCTGGGACAGGCTACAACCCTGTCTCACTCCCTTCCCAACCGCTGCTTCCCTTTCACGCCCCTCGAGTCTTATAACTGCCATCTGGTTTCTGTACAAATTGAAAATAGCCTTTCGCTCCCTGTATTTTACCCCTGCCATCTTTAGAATTTGAAAGAGAGTATTCCACTCAACATTGTCAAAAGCTTTCTCTAAGTCTACAAATGCTAGAAATGTAGGTTTGTCTTTCCTCAATCTGTTTTCTAAGATAAGTCGTAGGGTCAGTATTGCCTCACGTGTTCCAACATTTCTGCGGAATCCAAACTGATCTTCGCCGAGGTCGGCTTCTACCAGTTTATCCATTCGTCTGTAAAGAATTCGCGTTAGCATTTTGCAGCTGTGACTTATTAAACTGATAGTTCGGTAATTTTGACATCTGTCAACACCTGCTTTTTTGGGATTGGAATTATTATATTCTTCTTGAAGTCGGAGGGTATTTCGCCTGTCTCATACATCTTGCTCACAAGATGGTAGATTTTTGTTAGGACTGGCTCTCCCAAGGCCGTCAGTAGTTCCAATGGAGTGTTGTCTAATCCCAGGTCTTTGAGTACATGTAACATTTCTGTTCGTCTCACTGCGTAGTTCTTTCCGTTACCTTTTGTACTATACTGTACTAGTTCGGTCTATGTATGGTCCAAGGATCGTCGGACTATATTACTTGGTAATAACACATCATACGAAAGTGACCTTCAGCCTTTGGTTTTGCACCCTAGTGAATAAGCGGCAGTCATGCTAGCGACGACACTGGCGGCAAACGAGAAAATCTGCTGACATAAACTTCTTTACCAGAGGGCCGCGTTTTACAGCCCGACGTTTAGGAACGAGCTTACCACAGTTGACGAAGGTGACTTGCTGTTCGCATGATACTGTCCTCAGCATCTATGACAAGCGGCTGGAGGACGGTGAAACCAGAAGTAGGCTACAATGACTTGGACGTTGATGGCTCATCACGGGACGGGGATATCGGAGGCTTGCCTGCTCTGAAAACCACGACAGGTTGTGCTGTGCGGTACAGCTGCCGCCATGCACAGGTGTCTCGAAGCACATCGTTCAGCGCACATTGCTGGCCATGGGGTTTCTCAAAATATGTCCTCTCCGTGTTTCCATGCTGACACAGAGACATTGGCAATTGCGATTGCAGTGACCGACCCATGATCATCGAGTTTCGATCCTGGGTCTATGGAAACATGTCGCCTGGTCGGATGAGCCACGTTTGTTGTTATTCTAGGTCGACGGTCGTGTCCCACTACGCTGTCGTCAGGACGAATAGCTACTAGGAACATATACCACGTTACACATTAAGCTCTGGAGGACTTTAACATGGGCTTCCATTGGATCCGTGGTAACAATCGACGGCACCATCACATCTGCGGATGATAAGAAAATTATTACCGTCCCTCTGTAACCTTCGTGCTTAATGTCTTCCCCGACGACGATGGCATCTTCCAGCAGAACAACTGTCCGTCTCATAAAGCTAGAATCGTGTTATATTGGTTTCAGTAGCATGTTAGTGCACTCACGATGTCGTGGCCGCTACGTTTGCCTGTTCTGAACATGATGGAACAGATCAAGAGTGCTATCGGGCACCAGCTCTGCACCGACGAACCACCTATCCGTAATTTGCGTGATTCTCGTGAACTTTTCACAGACATATGCTTGCAGATATCTCTGGGAACCCACCAAGACTTATCGAATGCTTTCGACGAAAAACGCTGCTTAATGCGCCCAAAAATGGATCAACTTTTTATTAAGTAGGCTGCAATAATACTTTTGTTCGCCAGTGTATGACAGTATCGTTCCATTATCTGAAGCCTGTAACAAGTTGACATTACAGTTGACAACACAGAAATTCGGAGCCACGTTGTTAGGATCGTAAAAGGTCGGTACAAGAAAGGAAGAATAGGGTTTAAATCTTCGACGACAAAGAGGTCGTTATAGATGAACTGGGAGTGAAGAAGGCAGCTTCTTTTCAAAGAAGTTATTCCTATATTGCCTAAAATGGCTTAGGGATACCACCGATTACCTAAATCTCTATCCCTAAATGGGATTTTGAAGTAAGTCCTCTCGAATGCGAGCTTATAGCCCTCATCATAGCTTTCCAAACCGAGTATCGAGAATTACCAGGATTTAATGTTATAGCGTCAAGGATGTCGCAAGACTAGCAAATTCAGAATCTGAAAGAAATGAAAAACTTTGGAAAACAATAAAGAACCTCCTTCCCTTCTTTCAGTGTAAATATAGATTATGTATTAAACAAGTGATCAGGATGTTGAATTCCACTATTTTGTATATGTAACTTCCACTTAAGGCACTAGATGCTGTATTCTGCTGCTGCACATTGGCGCTCTGTATGGGCCCACGTCTCATTAACCTCTTCGAGCGGCGACACAACTAACATAACTATTTTAAATAAATTCTAGGACAGAAGAAACAGCAGAGATCTTTGTTAACCAAGAAATATAAGACCTGATAAAGCTGTGATCCAGCTGGGATTATTGCAGAAAATACGTTACTTCGTGTAGTTGCAGAGAAAATCGTCACTCCAGATTGTCATAATAAAGTGAAACAATGTTTAGTCGTAAGTTTAAACGTGGTGTGAAGAACGTTCCCTTGGCTGATACCACAGTTCGAAGACGTATTCAGAATATGTCTGGAAACATCGAGCTGTGTGTGTCTGAAAACATTGAACATCCTTTTAAAATTCCAGTCAGTGAAACAAAGCCACTGTCTGGAATTAAACTGGATGAATGTAACAATGTAAATGGTCTAGGTCAGTTCGTTTCTTTTATTTGTTATTGCTAAGAACTAAATAGTATCTTTGATGCAAGGAAATACCATTAGTTACCAACGGCAATGGCATTTTGAAAGTAATAAATAAATAAATAAATAAAATAAATAATAATAATAATAATAATAATAATAATAAATAAAATAGATGAAAGTAATAAATTAATGAATTAACCCTTTAGTGACCAAATTATTTCCGGAAGTTGTAGACTTTTTATGAACGCTTTATTGGGCTAAGAAACCATTCATAAAATGATAGTTTAAATCTTGAAAGTGAGAGTTTAGCCGACGAGTTTAAAAAAATTTGTGGGAACTGTTGGAACTCTGGAGTAACTTCTCTTGCTAATTTTAAAAAATATATTGCCTTTATTTTTTAGTACAAAAACATGTTAAACATTACATTTATATTTGTATTAGTTCATACTGTCCTTTGAGTTCGCTAAGGTGATGTACTATGTAACTTAGAGAAGCATGGTTCTACACACAAAGGTACACGACAGTTGCTACACATTATATTTGTTCTCTTTTCTTTGTTATTGGTGCTACATTGGTGGCATCTTCTGTTTGTTGTACCTTTTGCAGGGAAATGAGTTCCAACTTTCTCCAGACAAACTTCATCTGGTGCTCCAGACACACCTCTTTTTGGTGTTTGAAAATGAACAGGCCTTCCTCTTCTCTTACGACCTGAGAAGCAAGAGATAAAGTGCCCTTCCAAGTGCAACCTAAATGTTAGCTGGTCTGCTTTTGTCTTCTGTAGCTTCCCCATAACGTAGGAATTCACAACTGCCAAATGCACAAGAAAAAAAAACAGTTTGTGCCACCACTTCCATGAACGATGGCCTACAGCATACCGTTCACGCAGCTGATCAAATGTATCCACTCCTCCCATTATTTTACTATACTCTGCCACAGTCAATGGGCAGAATACTTCACTTCTGCTTCCACAAACTTACCTTGTAATATTTATGTAACTTTCAGTCAGATCCGGCAAATATACACAAATACTATTTCCCTCACAAAAATAAAAGTAGATAAATACAACAGAAGTCAGTTCACACGCAAAAGGAAAGCACACTATCCAAAAAACGCTGTAGCGGTCGAAACAGTGGCTCGTTTTCACGCGGGAACTGCGCTTCTGCATTGATTGACTCACAAGGTACAAATACAACAGCTTTCGCCTAATCATTGACAATCTACACATAGTTAGCACACTCTAACAGAGATGGTAGCACAAGTTAGAAGTGGGAACACGGATTACCACTGAACTTACAGCGATAACAAATACGGTAAGTGGGACCTATGGTTCCCACTGGTCACTAAAGGGTTAATAGTACAAGGTGTAGTCATATGCACTGACGTCGCCCCTTCAATGATAGCTTCCACACACATTGGCTAAACAGCGACACGAAAACTTCATTATTATGCACTACTTTCTAAATAAGGAAGTGCTCGTAGCAGAAACCATTGGAGAGGATTTGAAATTAGGTTTGAACCACACTGTTACATGATAAATTACATTATCAGCAAGCTTCTCAAAACACGTCCTTTCGCTCAAATATTGAAGAACCACAAACACAGCATTGTAATGTCCTGTTCGCTGGCTATCCAGAGGGAAAATACTTTATGTGTAATAGATGCATAACGATTTATTGCAATAGAAACAGCGGTTGAATGGATGTTTCCCAAAATTAGATATTAATTGTTAGATTATTAATCAAAACGTCCTCAGTCTCGGTTGCGCAACAGGTTGCATGAATATTTCCCAAAATTAGGTATAAACCCGTCGCCTAGGGGTAGCGTCCCTAATTAGTGATCAAAACGTCTTCGATCCCGGTTGTGGAGCCCGCCAGAGGTTAAATTTTGAATAAAAATGATCAACATTCACGGCCGAGGACTTCCAGCATAAGAAGTCACTCTCATTCAGCCAAAGGCTTTGTCATAAAGGCAGGAGGAGATGACATCTGTCAGAGTTGACTAATAGACGTAACCATGTTCGGTAGTATGTTGATTTTGTGCCACATACACACAGAAGTAAGATGTATTCCTGAACACAGGTACCAGCGATTTATTGTAATTTAAAATGAAGCAAGAAACTTAAGTTACATACTTGAATATGGTCAAAGGTAGAAACTGGCCAATTGCATAGATAATAAAAAAATTAATACAGCCTACCTAGACCATGTTTTCATTCTCAAAACACGTTGAAACTGTGGAACCTCAAAATAACAAAATTTTAAAATGTTGGTTGTATTTTTAATGTTAAACTCTCTGTTACATGCTAAATCTTGGCCTCCTGTTTTGACTGGTGCGCACACCAGACCTTGAAGCTGACAGCTTACGTAACCCCTGCTGTTGGTGATAAGATTCGACTGCGAGAAATCTAAATAAGAATATTCTAGGAAAGTAATGCCCTGTCTGATACTTACTGTTATCACGAAATGTAACAACGAATTTTGGTGAAAAACTTATTACTTTGAAACTAAAGGTGGTTCCTGTGAAATTTAACTAAACAAAGCATCTGTTTGCTACACTATTTGACTTATTTGGGTCGCACTGGATAGCGCCACGCAAACTGCTCTCGTAGCTACAGCCCGTATCGATAGCAGAACTGCAAAATCTAACTACCGTACTGAGATACGTAATGGAGCATGCGATATCTAAAAACATTGCTATCTTCCTTGGTTCATGATTTTTGATAATGCTTTTAAATAGGTTGGAAATTAATTGACTCTTGGTGTGTGGACAATGACTGTGGGTTAAATGATCTCAATAGCAACCCCGTATCATTTGACTTAGTAACATTTAATGAAACATCCATAACAGTTAAGCTTTCTCCTAAATCACGTAACTACAACACAAGAATTATAAAAATTTAACCTTACATGTATGATCTTGCCTTAAACAAAATTCCAAAAATCTAATTGTTAAACCCAGTTCCCTCACAATGATCGATAAACCATAAAAAATAATGAAAAGTAAAGAGATTACTAATTTGGATTTCTCACGAACCAAGAACACTGCGCCGGCCGAGGTGGCCGAGCGGTTCTAGGCGCTACAGTCTGGAACCGCGCGACCGCTAAGGTCGCACGTTCGAATCCTGCCACGGGCATGGATGTGTGTGATGTGCTTAGGTTAGTTAGGTTTAAGTAGTTCTGAGTTCTAGGGGACTGATGACCTCAGTAGTTAAGTCCCATAGTGCTCAGAGCCATTTGAACCAAGAACGCTGCATTATCAAACCGTTGTTGCAAATAAAGCTAACTTGCCGTTGCCTGTAATACATTCTTCACAAAGAGTATAATCGTACCGATGTAAAAAACAATTCTTTATCTCTCCACAATAAACCTTCCTTTACTCCACAATAAATTCCAAAAGATCTCCACTGTTTGCTGCTTACTGCTACTAAACCGAAACTCGATTGTTCACATCTAACACAAAAGCTCAGCTGTGTGTCTCCCCTCCTCTCCGCGCAACCAATGGATACATCAGGCGCGCATCTTCGCAAACCAAAGAAACCGTCTAACTCATCTCCGTGCATCGCAGCTTCTCTGCAAAGGCTGTGCGCCCATGCCTAAGCAATTCAAACATTACGAGTGCGATTCCAGACATCCAAAACAAGAAAAATTCCCACGAAAATTTACACAGACACCTTTCAACGTGTGGTCTGTTCGCTCTCGTCTCCGTATTTTCGGTCGATGTTATTTTAATCATTTGTGTGACATTTCGCCAGCACGAGAGGGTTGTATTTTACAAAATTTACACTTCATTACCACTAGTTATTTGATAAAGCAGGCACCGGTGCTGACGAAATGTCGTATCGTTAAAAAAACGTGTCGGAAGTTTCCAAACAAAGAACCAAAACTTAATACGTCAGAGAGGAGAAATTCAAGGAGTGGTATGGATCACTGACGTAGAAGACAATTCCTTTCCCGCGGAGACAGTAGTCCTTCAGGATAGAGACATTAGTGTTTACCAAGCGAAGTGGCAGTATGATTCAGGTAATGGGGACATACTTAGGTGCAGCAGGGTACAAATACATCTGTGATAAATCACATTTGTGTGTCCCACGTCGCTTAACGAAAATGCTCTGATGGGTTCTTTAAAAGTATACGATCCTGCCCTGCCCCATCGAGGTCCGTTACAAATTGGTACTCATTCTCTAACAACCTCGTCGTAGCTGATAAGTGAAACATTAAGTTGCCTCTTTTCATCATTCAAAATCTATGTTATGTGCGTACTGGGCTTACGGGCATTCTTGTTACAAACAGATGGGCTCGTTGTTGGGTACCAGACATCTCCACAACCAAGGTATACAGATAAACACTTGACGAAATTATTAACGGTTTTCACTAAAAAAATTCGACAAGAATCAGCTATGGAACCAGCAACCCACACTAGGTGTGACGTGACAAGGAGCGAGCGTGAAAGCAACGCGGCAGTTCTTCCCAAGCGACTTATCAGTCACCACCCAGAGACTTTTAGACTCACAAAGTCAAGAATTTCGTCATCCTGTACGAAGACTAGGAGGGGCTGTGTGAGATTACAAGTTGAGCCCTCCAATACACAATACGATGGGGAAATATGATGGGAAATTCAGCTTCCTGGAAAACAGAGTGAGGGAAATGAATAAAACTGCTGAATAGGGGCTGCCGAGGAATAGATTTAGTGTGGACTGAATCCGTGGTAGGAGGATTAGAGGATTCGATAGGACGATCGGTGAATTAGCAATCACTCAGCTAAAGCAATCAGCTAGAGACCAGTGAGGATTCGGTGTAAGACTTTTCTTCGATGTATCAGAGTGGCGCCACGCTGCTTTATACGCTGATAAGCCAAAACATTATGACTAGCCGCTTAATAGCTCATTTGACCATCTTTGGAACGAAATATACCTCTGATTCTGCGTATCAGGGATGTGAAAGTTTGTTGGTATGTTTTTGGAGACATGTGGCGTTAGATGTCTACTCACAGGACATGTAATTCTCGTAAATAATTGCGTACGAGGCGATGGCGCCAGATAGCAACCAACATGGGCTCCATAGGATTTATATTGTGACGCTAAAACGCATCCTTGTCATGAATTTTTTCGGTTACTTAACACATGAAACTGTTTGTATACGATGTATTGTCTAGTGTAAATATGTATTGTAAATACTATGTTTAAATTATGTAATATTTAACACTGGCAAGTCAGGGCATATTTAGTTAACGCTGAAGTCAGAGACATTGTTTTGTCGTGCCGCTGGGCGCGGGAGCGCGCCAGCGAGTAGTAGTAGCAGTGACTCCGCGCTCGGAGTAAGACGTACAGTCGAGTGCTGCTATTCCTAGCTGTGTTACATCTGACGGCTAGTGTATGGATCTAAGTACGACGGGAAAGTAATGGTCGGCATATCTGGAAGCATGGCCGGGCAAGTTATTATGGATTAATGGGCATACTTAAATGTGAAGCGCACTGTGGGCCCAAGTCGCAACAGTAAAAGCCCGTTGCCACATTGTGTCGCTGCCGTGGACTTCCGTCGATCCGCCGACAACGAGGGAAGTAAGATCTACATAATTTTCGTAAGATAAAATTGTAGAAGGCTTGCCAGTGACTGTGATTTTCTCTGAAGTTGAACAAATAATAACAAGCACTTTGTAATCGAAGTGTTGCAGTTACATGCCACCCGACAATAACACCAAGTAGGTTCCTTCCGATCCTTGCCTTATTGAACCGAGTGTGTCACGGCATTATCAAGAGAAACTATGTTAATTATCAAATTAATTGCATAGACGGTGAAGAGTAAATTTCAGAATGGTTATCGTAGTTAATTGTTGCACTTAAAAAGTTTACGCCAACCGTAGTAACTTAATAATATACTGAAGTAATAAATTTGATTATTAAGATTTATTTCAATGCATATTCAGCTGAAGTTAGTTCAAGGATATTTCATGAAACTATAAAGCTTATTCCACTTGACAATCCACCAATTTTTGAATTATTATCATTCAAAACATAGTTAACCAATTATTAACAATATATTTCATTATCAGTAGATTAAACTGTGCAAGTACCTAATTTTAAGGACAGAATGACAGTCCATTATTCAAAATCTCGATAGATAATTATCTGTGTTGTCAGCATTACACTTAGCTGACAAATCATGAACAAAATAATTATCAAAATACTTTTTGAAAGTTAACCATTAATGTTTAAGTGTAGTTAGATTGTTATGACATTGTCTTATTTGACTACTGAGCCTGACACTGCACTTACGTAAAAGTTCCCGTTCCACCTGCTGCGCTACAAACAGGTAAACTTTATTTTTCACAGAATTATTCACGTACTTAACAGTACTGCCGCTCATCAGCTGAGCTGGTGACCGTTTTTTTTTAATTGCTTTTACAACTTAATCATTTCTTTCGGCAAAATTTATTTCCAAATTATTTTCATTATTTCATTTACCGATCGTTATTGAATGAAATTACTCGTTCAATAACGATCAAGTTATAACGTCTCCTGTTTCACGCGGAATAGTCATTATTTACATCGGTTTCGGATGCCTTATCCCGACACGGGTAAAAATTCATAATTCACGGTCATTGTCAACTTGTAATTTCGCAAATACCGGCAAGCAGGGGGCGTTATAATATCAGGCGATTTTGGTCTCCGAGACATCAGTGTGGATTCACTATAATGCTCCTCAAACTATTGAAGTAGGTTCATGCTCGGAGACACGCAGTATTATATGTACTACTGACAGCTGACATCGGCCGCGCGGGATTAGCCGTGCTGTCTTAGGCGCTGCAGTCATGGACTGTGCGGCAGGCCCTGGCGGAGGTTCGAGTCCTCGCTCGGGCATGGGTGTGTCTGTTTGCCCTTAGGATAATTTAGGTTAAGTAGCGTGTAAGCCTAAGGACAGATGACCTTAGCAGTTAATTCCCATAAGATCTCACACGCATTTGAACATTTTTTGAGTTGACATCGCCATCGGGGAAAACATCGAGCATGGTGGGACTCAGGTGGTTCGCAAATGTCAGCGAGTCCTCGATTACTACACAGGTTCCATGCAAGCGGAGGAGAATGTCTCCCATAGCATAACACTGTTCCCACCAGTCTGTGTCAGTGGCGCGCATGACCTTAGCAGTTAATTCCAATAAGATCTCACACGCATTTGAACATTTTTTGAGTTGACATCGCCATCGGGGAAAACATCGAGCATGGTGGGACTCAGGTGGTTCGCAAATGTCAGCGAGTCCTCGATTACTACACAGGTTCCATGCAAGCGGAGGAGAATGTCTCCCATAGCATAACACTGTTCCCACCAGTCTGTGTCAGTGGCGCGCTGGACGTTTCGAGCCGCCTTCCACCTCGATGAAGATATCTGTGGACACGACCAGCGACCTAGTGTAGCAAAAACGTGACTCACGGAAAGAGTCGACACGTTTCCATTGATCAGCTGTCGAATCCCGTTGGTCTTGTGCCCACTGCAATCGTAACTGACGATGTAGTTGGGTAATAGAGGAGGTCTGCTGAGGAGCTCCATGTCCAACAATGTACGATTAACAGTGTGCTCCGAAACGCTTGTGCGTGCACTATCATTGTGTTCTTTTGGCACAGATTCCACGTATCACCATCTATCCTACTTTACAGAGCAGACATGCCTCTGAACTCCATGTTCTGTGAACAGCAGCGGATGTCCAACTATTTACCGCCGTTTTCACTGCCCTTCTACTACTTTCCGTAGGTACAACAGTAGCACATGACACTCGACCAGCTTCGCCGTTCTCGAGATACTAGCTCACAAGCTCTGCGTAATAATAATCCGCCCCTTGTCAAAGTTACTTATTTCAATAGATTTCCCCATCTGGAGTCACATCTGCGCCAGGGTAAGCCCCATTGGATGACTGCTCGGCTTACGTATTTTTGTTACCGAATCACGTGCCCACAGTGCCACCAGGCGGCATCCAAGGTCGCAGTCGGCAGTGGTCATAATGTGTATGTTGTTTTTCGCTAAGAATTCTAACTTTGCCTTCTGGAGATATGTCAGCTTATTTTTGGACAACGAGTAGGATCCTTGGATTTATTCCGATGTCTTCCATCACTTTTATCCTCACATTCCTTTCCATGTTGGATGGTCTTTCTTATATCCAGCGCTTGAATCTTTGAGCACCTGACTGTGTATCCCTTGTTTGACCTCAGCTTCCAAAGGTTACATTGATACTGTCCCTGTGAGCCAACTGCTGCAGACAATAGACGCCATGAGTGAGGGCAATAACACCATGATGTCCGTTGGGCAGTGCTGACATTGGAGAAGTATAAGGCTTATGTGAACCAGAGGAGGAACATGGAAGCCGAGCTGCCTCAGAGCAACTGAACATGTAAGATGAAGACTACTCTCAGCCAAGACTCACCTGACGCCAGAGGGGATCAACACAAAGCGTAGACTTTGCATCCGCTGCTACCCCAAGTGGTGAGTACTGAAGACTCCCCCTCCACCCCTTTCTCCCCAATTACTGAGCCTGTTTCCAGGCGAATTGGCCCTGAGGTTATATTTGTATTCTTGATTTGTGAATAATACTATAATAAATATTAATGTTTCCATGGATTTGCTATTGTTAATTCAGTATATTATGGGCCCCAGTACAAGGCCATTTCAATATCAGTCAATTAACCAATTCTTTGACGTAATTTTTGGCGTCCAGAACGGGATTTTTTTGCTTTTATCCTCCTTTCGTTATCAGTATGATGATTTCAAACTTTTTAGACATGGCTCCGGAAAAATTAAGGTCCCATAGCTGTGTATCAAATTCAAACATTTTTATGCGTGATTGTGTGTGTGTGTGTGTGTGTGTGTGTGTGTGTGTGTGTGTGTGTGTGTGTGTTTTGCATACGATTGGCCAATGCTTAGATAAGTGAGGTTCGGATAGTTGCCAGACATAGAAGCCAATAAATCAATCGAGAAAAGTTTGAGAGTGAATGGGGAAGCTTAAAACAGGGGTTTACACAAAGTCAGAATCAATTGGATTGTATACTTCCTGTGTTAACAAACTCCACGGAACTGTTAGACGAAGTAAGACAAGGTAATGTAGCCACAGCGAGACATTTAGCTGAACTAAAACAAGGAAATGTAATCATGGCAAATCAGTTAGCTAAACTAAAAGTTGGAAATGGCACCGTGGCACCTCAGTTAGCTGAACTATAACAAGGCAATGTCACAACAGTTGTTCCTAGAACTCTTAAGAGCAAGCAGAGCAGGGGACGACGGGCGTTAAAGTATGGGGGTAAAAAATTTGGCAAATATGCGCAGTAGCTGTTGAAGGAGAGACGCAATACGTAGGCGACACAGGGATTCCAAGTCAGTTGCCTTCAAGCATCATGCTGATATGCATGGGTCCATTGACAACAGTGAGTGAGTAAAATTGTTATTTATGTACGTAAGCCACATAAAAATTCTTCAGAGGCTCGGCAATTTTTAAGTACCCCATCTAGTAGTATCTTTTTATTAGAGTACCTGGAATACAAGAATAGAAAGTCAACAATGTTGCAATTCAATTAGTCCACAGCGACAAATAAGCAGGGAAATGTTATCGCTGGAGATTCAGTAAAAATCATAGACGAAACCATATTGTTTATTCAATTAATTAGGCGCTCTTTACTTTTGCTTCCATAACTGTTTACTACAAAATTCATAACCACTGGTGTGCCAACTTTCAAGATAAATATACTTTCCACTTTTTGTGTCACTGACAATTAATGGGCCGCTGTGGACGAGCGGTTCTAGGCGCTTCACTTCGGAACCGCGCTGCTGCTGCGGTCGCCGGTTCGAATCCTGCCTCGTTCATGGATGTATGTGATGTTCTTTGGTTCGTTAGATTTAAGTAGTTCTAAGCCTAGGGGACTGATGACCTCAGATGTTAAGTCCCATAGTGCTTAGAGCCATTTGAACCATTTTGACAAGTAATGCCATTGCCAAGTAACATAGCTCGATGACGTTTGTACCATAAATGGAAAGAACACGTACAGTGTAGTGCAAAAAATAAGTGAAAGAAATAGGTAATGAGAGGAAAGAAAACTGACATTTTTATTCAAAGATAATAATTACATTGTAGTCACCACAATTCGTAGTCACCACCTGGATATTACACTGCTATCTATTAAAATTGCTACACCACGAACATGACGTACGGCAGACGTGAAATTTAACCGACAGCAAGAAGATGCTGTCATTTGCAAATGATTAGCTTTTCAGAGCAGTCACACAAGGTTGGCGCCGGTGGCGACACCTACAACGTGCTGACATGAGGAAAGTTTCCAACCGATTTCTCATACACAAACAGCAGTTGACCGGCGTTGCCTGGTGAAACGTTGTTGCGATGCCTCGTGTAAGGAGGAGAAATGCGAACCAACACGTTTCCGACTTGGATAAAGGTCGGATTGTAGTCCATCGCGATTGCGGCTTATCGTATCGCGCCATTGCTCCTCGCGTTGGTCGAGATCCACTGACTGTTACCAGAATATGGAATCAGTGGGTTCGGGAGGGTAATACGGAATGCCGTGCTGGATCCCAACGGCCTCGTATCACTAGCAGTCGAGATGACAGGCATCTTATCCACACGGCTGTAACGGATCGTGCAGCCGCGTCTCGTTCCCTGAGGGAACAGATGGGGACATTTGCAAGACAACAACCATCTGCACGAACAGTTGGACGACGTTTGCAGCAGCATGGACTATCAGCTCGGAGACCACGGCTGCGGTTACCCTTGACGCTGCATCACAGACAGGAGTGCCTGCGATGGCGTACCCAACGACGAACCTGGGTGCACGGATGGCAAAGCGTCATTTTTTCGGATGAATCCAGGTTCTGTTTACAGCATCATGATGGTCGCATCCGTGTTTGGCGACATCGCGGAAAACTCACATTGGAAGCGTGTATTCGTCATCGCCATACAGGCGTATCACCCGGCGTGATGGTATGGGGTGCCATTGGTTACACGTCTCGGTCACCTCTTGTTCACATTGACGGCACTTTGAACAGTGGACGTTACATTTCAGATGTGTTACGATCCGTGACTCTACCCTTCATTCGATCCCTGCGAAACCCTAGTATAATATATTTGTCCAATGAATACCCGTTTATCTTCTGCATCTCTTCTTGGTGTAGCAATTTTAATGGCCAGTAGCGTACAAAAGGTGGGATAAGGTTCTTAATAGGGTGTACGATCACGACGAATTGAAGTAGATGCTCTGCAACTTGCTCCCATGCTGACCACAAAGTTGATGAGAAGAACTTGTGTCAGGGTAGTTTATATTCTCCTTCAGTGCTGTTGACAACTGCTGGATGGTCGTTTATGCATGTGTATATGCTGCATTACGTATCTCAAACGCATCACACACGAGCTCCAAATCAGGGGAATGGGCAGGCCAGTCCGTTCACCCAATAACCTCTCGTTCTGAGAAATACTCCTCCTGCACTGTTATCCTCTCGCTCAGTGTCTTCAATGTAAATGAAGACAAGGCCGAATGCACTCGTTATAGATGCACATGAGAAAGGTGCACAGTGTCACAGTAACGTTGGCCGGTGAGTGTACCCTGTTCAGAGATTTGGAAGTCGGTACGCCCATGCAACATTACGTCTCCCCACACCATAAGACCTGGACCACCAACACGAACATATTCGCTAACGCTGGACGTACCTTCATGTCGTGAAAAGTGGGGACAACAAATGCAGTTGTTTTAATGGCCACTGACGTGTCCGATCATATACCTTACATAAATGACACCATCCCTTTCCATTTACCATTTAGTACTTCGACGTCAATATGAATCATACCTCTACACGATAGGCTATCCTTGCAATATTTCAAACCTGTTCATATTCTGTTTGTGTAGATGACGGCTGGTAGCTCTAGATACTAACGTGTTGCAATCTTGAAACGCTAAGCTCGTTACACAGTGGCGTTTTTAAACTCTAGAACATACCATACACGGAAGGAAGACACATTTTCAAGTGCCCCTTCATTATGTTCACGATCAGGAAGACATCAGCGGAAATACTTTGTGTCCTGTTACAATAGTGAATCATTTTGGGAAGTTAAGCTCTTAATGGATAATGTAAATACCTTTAAGGTAAATGGGAGGCATTTGCCCCTTGCGGAAGTCCCGTCTCGTCAGAAGCGTGCTACGGTGCTAGAAAACAAAGGCTTTTAGCGAAAAAAATGTGTGTGAAATGGTATGGGACTTAACTGCTAAGGTCATCAGCCTCTAAGCTTACACACTACTTAACCTAAATTATCCTAAGGACAAACACACACAAGTGGCGCGACAATCGGACGCCTTCATAGCTCTGTTACAAAAATACAACTTACTACTTGTTGGCCAAAGTACCGCTCAAAGTAAATTATTGCCTGAGTGTATCAATACTGATGCTGTGATTACTAGTATGGGACAATGGAGGCTTTGGACAAATAAGCTAAAATATATTAATTTCATGTGCTGTATTTCCTTTAATATAGCGAAATCCCAAAAATTGGCGAAAGTTTCACGAAATGTTTTTAAAAACTGAATTCCGGGACTTTTGAGCGTCCCGAAGGAAATTTTCGGGACACCGGAACACAGGGATGAAAACCGGGACAATCCCGGTTTTCCGGAACGTTTGGTCACCATAATCTAGAGTCACCACCACCAAAAAATGACAAGGCCATCCACAAGAGTGCAGGAAACGTTATGCTGACGTTCTTCTTTGACCAAGATGGCCCCCTTCCGATTTACTTCCTGCAGCACGGGACAACAGTTAATGCCCAACGTTACTCGTAAATCTTGACCACTCTTCCCCAAGCGATCAAATCAAAACGACCAGGCAGTCTCATCATCGAGGTCATTCTGCTCCACAACAATGAAAGCCTCAAACGACCAACACAGTAGCCGCAGTCCTACAGAAATTCAAATGGGAAGTTCTCGCCAACCCTCCATACAGTCTGGACCTCTCTCCCTGTCACTGCATCATTTTGGTCTCCTTAAAAAGACTCTGAGGGGCAAACGATTCACCTCGGACGACGTCCAGCTGCAAGTGCGGAACTGGTTAACATCGCAGTCCCGGGAATTTTATGAGACAGCCATTCACCGCCTTGTGTCACAGTCGGACAAGTGTCTCTAACATACAGGTGCTGGTTTCTGTAATTATGCCTCGTTTATTTTTAAACGCCCATTTTAGTACCAGGTGGTTACAACTGAAATACAATACTCACAGAGCTCCAGTACAGGCTGAAATTGTCTTTGGGCAGCAAAACTTAATAGATATTCTAATGCGATAACTAATTTACGATGGAAAAGTTTAGTTTCAATTTTGGACATCCAGCACTGTGAATGCAAGACATGTTTCCATATGTAAAGGATTAGAAAAGGTGGGCAGAAAAGATCAAAAAGTGAGGAAGATGTGATGTTGATTTTATTATTAACTATTGCTTACACAATTTGGTCAATATGAACACCAGATTCGTCGACGAGATGCTATACAGCGCCAGATTTGCAGCTGGTGACCAAGATTAGAGCAAAGTTTTTGCATCGTAAATCGGTAGCTCATTAATGTATTAGCATACATACGAAGTCCCGCTGCCATACGATAATCACAGCCTACACTGCACCTCCGTTAGTACCTGCACTTTAATTGTAAGAGACAGATATATCTTGAACTAATGTTTCCTTTACGGACATTTTTACCATTCTCATGAACCAAATGGTTAACCCATATCACAATTTTCATTGACAACGTTCCACCACTGAAGCATGTCACAAGAAGACAGGCAATGTCTATTAGCTCGACCTTAACAAAACCAAGTTTTACAAACATAATAATCAACCATCTGGTACGGCAACCATTGTAGTGTCTTTCCATGACCAAGTATAGCAGAGAGAAAGAGCTAAAGTGATAAGACCAACAGCATTGGACACAGGAGACGCACAATATCATCTATTCGAATAAGTTGTGGTTTTGTGTGTAACATCACGATGGACATAGCTACCTATGGTGATCTTGAGGGACACGACACGATCATATCTGTTTCCTATAGCCCGTAATTTGGACAGACGCCGCTATATGGCTGGTTGATTTGTCCTCCGCTCGAGATCTCCGTGACATTGTCGTTCTACAAGACGACACAAGACCGCATGTTGCACCTGCGGTCCTGCCCTACCTCGACGTGAGGATGTTCGATTGTTGTTCTGGGCAGCATCTCCCAGACACTGAAAATATCTGGTCGTGGGTTGCCGAGAGGCTTACACGATATTAAATGCCATGCACCATGGTGGTTGATCTCTGGCACAGAGCTGAAGCAACATGGATCGATGTATCCATAACTCGTACGTTGAGTCTGTTGGGGGTGGTCGTAATTGGATCTGAGTTTTTAAGGGATTTTACGTGTTGTTTAATTCCGCGTCGCCAGTTGCGGTACCTACGTTGTCGATAACACAGAAAGATCAGGCCTCTGTAATTCGTTAGACCCTGACATAGTTGTTGGTGAATTGGTTAGGGTGTTTTAATTGCCGAGTAACGACTCAGCCATTTTTCACCTCTAGTACAAGAGGAGGAGCATCGCAAGACACACCGCCGCAAAAACAAGTCTTCTTTGCCTCGCTGCTATGTATTTCTACTAAGGACTAACTGTGACTAAAGGCTGCTTAGTTCCTAGTTGGTTGCTTGTTACCGAGTGCCGTTGAACGCGTGGTTCACGCATTAAAGAGTTGCAAACATTTGCAAGAGAAAACGGCTTTATGTTTTTTAATTCTTGTTTCAGACCATTTCTGCGTTGGCTATGTGGGTAAGTTTTGCGCGGCGTATTTCCTTTGATTTCGGGTAGATAATGTTCCAGCAAACGTGGCAATCTGGAATGATCGTTGCGTTTCTGAATCAGGTTGTTGGATGCTCTAAAGTTTTCAGGAGTGAAAACGTGTTTCGCAAAAGCTGCATTTTTATTGTCGCTGATTGGCGTTCTTTTGGTTGATTGATGTAAAGGTGCCGATACAGTACAGCTGTACCGTCTTCTGTGGCGAGGTCAAAGTGGAACCTTGTTGAGAAGCACTGTGTAGTTTCTCGTAGATAAGTGCACCGCTGGAGTTAGTTACTTAATTCCAGTTATCTATTGATCGTAATTACTGATCGGCGTATGATAGCACTGTAAGGGCGAATACAGGCTACTCTGACGTGACGTGGAAACACGTGGGCTCACGTCATAACGCACGTGATATAAAAATCCAACACAGGGTTTGAGCTGACGTGATGTGGGAATGCGTTGGATGATGCAATATGACGCTACACGCCTTATGACGCGTGGGAAAAATATCTAAAGTTCTAGATTGTCGTCAGTCGTGGAAAGGCGTCAGAAGTGTGAAGTGGTTTCTCCTCTACCGTTTGCAGCTATTATTTGAAGATGGAGGAGATGTTGATTGAATACGTTCGGTCAAATCCGGTGCTGTATGACCCTACAAACTGGGAATATCGTAACCAGCATTCAAGGAAAGAGGCTTGGGACGAAATAGAAGAAAAACTCGGCATTACAGGTTAGTGAAAACAGTTACTTTTTCCATATTTTTATTAGTTTTTTTTTACAATTTATAAAAGTTCAATAGGCGTTATATTTTATATTGATAGGAAAAAAGTATCAATCTATAACAAGTAAAACCAGATCTGAATATAACATATCTATTATATAAATTGGATTATATGAATTGTAATTAAAAATAATACCCAGGCTAAACACCGTAGAGCCACAAAATCAGGTCAGGCAGCAAAGAGTTTGAGCGAATGGAAATTTGAAGATGAAATGGCTTTTTTGAATCCAACTCTCGTAACAAGGAAAACTCAAGGAAATGCGGAAGACAGTCCCAATAATGAAGATTATGATGGAACACGAGAAGAAACGGACTTATGTCCGATTGATGAAACAAACTCAGAAGTGGCCTCGTCAGAAAGTTTCCAATCCAATCCACCAAGAAACGATCCACTGAAAAGTGCAGTCCCTACAATGGCGGAGGCCATCGACAATCCCACTGCTAATGTGTCAGATTCTCCAACAACTTTTACTCAACCTTCAGCGAAGCCCGTAAAGCTTTATGTTGGAAAAAAACGTTTGTCGTCATCCGTACAAGAAATGGTTAAAATAATGAAAGACAACCAACGCTTGCGCTCCCAAGTACTTCTTCAAAGTGCACACGCTACATCAAGTGACAACGTGGACGATGAATGCGAACTTTTTTTCCTCAGCATGGCGAAAAATGTGAGAACATTGCGTCCTGATGAGAAAATTAGAGTGAAGATGGAAGTGAGCAATATTGTTTTGGGGGCAGCGTTGCAAACAGCACGTGGGAGCTCATTTCAGGTGAACCCTGGTTACCACAATACACTTAATACAAATCCATCAACATTTTATCAATCCTCCTCAACACCATCTCCTCAATGATGTGAACACAGTTTGGACTGCTCAACGGACTCAACGTTGTCCTACACTTGGCAAGACAAACAGTAAGAAAACTTTTCTAATTTGTAATTACCTTTCTGATGTATAACGCACTTTGTGAAAAGAAAATCAATAAAAATTCCAAAATGTCTCTGTGATAATTTTTGTTCCCTCCCAGATATATAATACAATGAAGTATTAGCACTTACCTCAACCAAACTGCAAGTCGTATCTCGGCCGGAATGCTTTCCCTGAGTTGCGTGGAGCGTTTTTCTATTATCGGACCAACCAAGCTCAGGAGATGGTAGAATTCAGTTTTTGTCATTCTGTAATACCACTTAAACCGCTCTTCATCTTCTATTAGTTGAGGCATTAAATTTTGGAACTCCTCGAATTCGTTTTGCCCCCTATTGATAGGATGCACCCATTCTCTAGACGAGCAAATGGATGCAATACACAGAGCAGCCATTTCTTCTTCTTCTTCTTCCAGCATGTCAAAAACACGCAGTACATTCATGGTTGCAGGTTCAAAACAAACAGACGAAGTAGTTGTTTCATGCTGCTATACGTCAGGCCAATGTGAACACAGCTTCATGTCTGACGTGGTCCCAAGCTGCCTGACGTGACGTGGGAACACGTCACCTCAGAGTAGTCTGTGTTCACCGTAAGTCTTAACATTACGCTACTACAGGAGAGTTGCTTGTGGTGGCTAACACAGTATTGTGGAACTTAGCGCTCTGTGAAGTGGTTTGCTAAGGTAACGTAGCTGTAGTGTTATACTAACCAGCCTGCGGGTGGGTGTTTGGGCTGCATTCTGCTGGCGCTTCGATGTGGGCTCTAGTTCTTCGTGCAGGTTAATATTAAGACCATTACCGCCGTAAATTACTTCCGTGATTCACCATTTGTTAGTTTTTTTCCTTCAACAGACTTAGTGATCGTATTTAAAATATTTTATATATTCTACTTCAGTGTATTTTTCGGAGGTTTTCTTTGTGGTCTTGTTTAATTGACAAGATAGCTGTGGTTATTTTAAGGGTTTATTTTTATGATTTTAAGTGAGTTGTTTACTAAAAGTTCCGTCTGATGAAGCCGCTGTCTCAGTTTTACGATGACTGGTTAGTTTTAATTGAAAGAGATATACTGTGTTTGGGGCCTCGTTGCAGTTGTAAATTTTTGGCCAGGTCTTAAAAGAGTACTTGTCAGTTTCCAACTGGGTACCCAGAGCTTTTTATATTTATATAGCACTGACCATATTACAGGTTTCTAAATGTCGTATCGATTATCAGCCGTATACTGAGCCGTCGCCAACACTGCGTATTGATTGAGGCCGAAAGTTTCAGGATTCTCAGGGTAGGACGTTGGAGTTTGTGCTGTGGCGATCCCTCCTCCCCCCACCCCCGCCTCACTCACGACGCAATCAGCTGGTTGAAGAGGCCTTCTGCATACCGACCAACTAGTGTACGTCAAACACCAGTCCCAGTTGGTGAAATTCAAACTTTTTTTTTTAGAATTTTTAATAAATAAAAAGTACATAAAATTGACATCGGCAAAACTGATATCCAGCACTCTACTATTTGCTCTTTCAGCATACATCAGCAAAGTCTATTTGTCTGGTGCACAGCTCTACAAATTTTTTTCCATTTTTCTTTTCATTGCCCCACTGGTTATGGCATTTTAATATACTACAATTGAACGCTTTTTGTCGAAAGCTAGAGTAAGAGATAGCAGAAAGAAGAAGGCAGAAATTAGAAAGATTTTTTATACTCATGATTTTTATAAGAGTCAGTGGAGAAACTAAAATTATTTTAAATCATTTTGAAGGTGAAAATCATTGAACGCAAAATTATACCATCAAGTATAGCTGTATCGTTGGTAATACTTCCGTAGAAGAGAATATTAGCTCTGAATCTGGGTCAATGGAGGTACAACAACGTCAGGATTTGATTCTAAACATTACAGGAAACGATAGCCAGAGCTGGGATTCGAGTGTGGACCTTTACAGGTCTGGATCCAGTGCTACTATGCCCACTGAAAAACTACGTACTATTTCGGTATGGTAATAGGGGCTCAACGGATTCTTGAAGTGCAATCAGAAGTAACAGTCCGGTTATTATAATTCCAATTACGTATTTTATATCTTGTAATCAAAATATATATATATTTAATGAACAAACTCGTAAGTGCCAGAGGCACAATCTAATAGTTTGGATTTTCTGATGAATCCACTCAAAGTCGGTGTAAAATCTTTTTGAAACAAGTTGGCTGTATTATACAAATAATACTCTTCTACCGTAGCTGTATCACAGTCATGCTTAAAATTGACGGTGTAAACTGCTCTAACAATCTCGTAAGCGACTCACGTCGAGATGCTCGAAACGCTTTTAACCGAAATACCGCTACAAAAATGTTTCACATGGCTCTGAGCACTATGGGACTTAACTGCTGAGGTCATCAGTCCCATAGAACTTTGAACTACTTAAACCTAACTAACCTAGGGACATCACACACATCCATGCCCGACGAAGGATTCGAACCTGCGACCGTTGCGGTCACGCGGTTCCAGACTGCAACGCCTAGAACCGCACGGCCAAACCGGCCGGCCAACCATCAGTCTACTGACTGGTTTGATGCGGCCCGCCACGAATTCCTTTCCTGTGCTAACCTCTTCATCTCAGAGTAGCACTTGCAACCTACGTCCTCAATTATTTGCTTGACGTATTCCAATCTCTGTCTTCCTCTACAGTTTTGGCCCTCTACAGCTCCCTCTAGTACCATGGAACTCATTCCCTCATGTCTTAGCAGATGTCCTATCATCCTGTCCCTTCTCCTTATCAGTGTTTTCCACATATTCCTTTCCTCTCCGACTCTGCGTAGAACCTCCTCATTCCTTACCTTATCAGTCCACCTAATTCTAATTTTCAACATTCGTCTATAGCACCACATCTCAAATGCTTCGATTCTCTTCTGTTCCGGTTTTCCCACAGTCCATGTTTCACTACCATACAATGCTGTATTCCAGACGTACATCCTCAGAAATTTCTTCCTCAAATTAAGGCCGGTATTTGATATTAGTAGACTCCTCTTGGCCAGAAATGCCTATTTTGCCATAGCGAGGATGCTTTTGATGTCCTCCTTGTTTCGTCCTTCATTGGTTATTTTACAGCCTAGGTAGCAGAATTCCTTAACTTCATTGACTTCGTGACCATCAATCCTGATGTTAAGTTTCTCGCTGTTCTAATTTCTACTACTTCTCATTACCTTCGTCTTTCTCCGATTTACTCTCAAACCATACTGTGTACTCATTAGACTGTACATTCCGTTTAGCAGATCATTAAATTCTTCTTCACTTTCACTCAGGATAGCAATGTCATCAGCGAATCGTATCATTCATATCCTTTCCCTTGTATTTTAATTCCACTCCTGAACCTTTCTTTTATTTCCATCATTGCTTCCTCGATGTACTGATCGAAGAGTAGGGGCGAAAGGCTACAGCCTTGTCTTACACCCATCTTAATACGAGCACTTCGTTCTTGATCGTCCACTCTTATTATTCCCTCTTGGTTGTTGTACATATTGTATATGACCCGTCTCTCCCTATAGCTTACCCCTACTTTTTTCAGAATGTCGAACAGCTTGCACCATTTTATATTGTCGAACGCTTTTTCCAGGTCGACAAATCCTATGAAAGTGTCTTGATTTTTCTTTAGCCTTGCTTCCATTATCAACCGTAACGTCAGAATTGCCTCTCTCGTCCCTTTACTTTTCCTAAAGCCAAACTGATCGTCACCTAGCGCATTCTCAATTTTCTTTTCCATTCTTCTGTATATTATTCTTGTAAGCAGCTTCGATGCATGAGCTGTTAAGCTGATTGTGCGATAATTCTCGCACTTGCCAGCTCTTGCCGTCTTCGGAATTGTATAGATGATGCTTTTCCGAAAGTCAGATGGTATGTCGCCAGACTAATATATTCTACACACCAACGTGAATAGTCGTTTTGGTGCCACTTCGCCCAATGATTTTACCGCTACAACCGTTAATAATATCCCGAATGCAATCCCGAAAAATGATGGAATATACATAAAGATTTTTCGGATATGACTTACCAGTCTTCTGCAGTCTAGCATCAGTTATTCTCTTAAGTCACGTACCACTGTTCCTCTTATCCGGTCATATCGAGAATATTTCAGTTACTTAGTTATTTAACCCGAAATTACATAAAATTCCATCCATTGCTCGATTTCTATAACTTGCCGCCTGTAAAATAATATTGGTTTGCCAGGTACTGCTGGTTGCTGCCATGCACATTTTTAATCCGTCATAATCAAACTGCACGCACCCGCGGATCTTCACAATAAGCTTCACAAAACTATTTCCCATGAACATTCAGTTACTGTCGTGACTCAGATATTTCCTCTTATCACTCAAGGAAAAAAAAATTGAGAATCTGTTAGATGACGGTCAGTCTTGCTGTAGGACAGTTGTGACGTTGCACTTGATAGTCGAAGACTTACGAAAGATGAACACACGTTCATAGGATTTGTCAACCTAGTAAAATCGTTCTACAATAACAAATGGTGCAACATCTGGTAACATGACCATCACATAATGCTTTACGATTTTCTTTTTAGCTCTGTGGCGATTACTTGATCATTTATTGTGTGAGCTTGCTATTTTGCTGGGAGTGGAACGTTTCTAGATTTCTCGCAAGAAAGGAGTGAGTGCCGTGTATCGTCTGGTCAGCAGAAGGAATTCAATGCGTCGCGAAAGCAGGAAACGACAGTGTCCAGGAAAAGGCCCACGTTTCGCCGAAAAGTCTTGCCTCTCGAAATGTTACTGTGCTCAGTTAGGGCGCTAATGCGTGGTGCCACCGGATGTCACATCCTTGCCCTGTGGGTAATTGAACATGAAATTTAGAAAGACGTAGGTGTTCGTTTTTCCAGCGCGCTACACGAGATCGGAATAATAGAGAATTATTGTGGAGGTAGTTCGACGAACACTCTGCCAGGAACTTAAACGTGACTTTCAGAATCCATGTAGATGTGGATGTGGAAATTCGCCTTTGTGTGCGCACATAACAAAAAGACCCTAACTGCACTACCCTGGCGATGTGCAAAAGTTCTTTGCTTTCCCTCCAATTTACATAATGTCTAACCGAAAGTATATCCCCTGCCACATGACACGCCTGATGCTGGAGAGACACTGTTTGGTACCAGCACCAATCTAATGAATCGTAATGTATACCATGAGTGAGAAATTTCTGTTGAATTCTCCTGATGTAACATGGCTATAGGACTTTCTCCTTCGCCATGTTGGTGGTAGCATTCAGACACTCCTCTAAGTGTCTGGGAATTGTGAGCCACAGAGGACAGAAAACAGATTTGGTATCTACTCGCTTCTCAGCTCTCGCCTCACCCCGACTGGAGTTCCTTGCTGTATTTGGAAAATATAAGTGTCGCCCAAGCTTAAGCGCAATCTATCTTACGAGCAGCTCGCATTTTCCTAATTCTGTTAGGCATCCTGTATGCCCACTTCTTTGTATTTAATATTTGTCTTTTCTGTCTTAAATTATCGACCTGAGGAAGTCTAATTCCTTTTTCATCTTGCACTCTTCCAATAAAATGTAAGTCCCACAGTTCTTAGACTCATTTCTGCTTTAGTTTACTACGTTCCTAAGAACATTCACTTGTGCTACATTGTTGTCAGTTATTCACTTGACTAGAGTATATAAAAGTTTTGTATTCGCAGTCTTGACTTACATTTTGAAATCCCTAGTTACCTACAAATTCACAGTGGTTAGGTGACTCTTAAATGATAAATATATCCAGCTGTAGTTTAGGTTGTTGCATCAGTGTGATGAGTTTCCGTTGTGTGCAGAGGCCAAACAATAGTTTCAAGTACATCAGAAGTGCAGAAGTTTTATATCTGGCCACAAGCTATTGAGCCTTATTTAGATCTATTCCCGATCTGTTATTGTGCTATTATTCGCGTTAGTTGTGCCACGTGATCTGTAACGGAACATTTGCATACTTTCCGTTTAATTTCCGCATGTATTTAATCACAGGTCTTTATCTGCTTTGTTTCATTGACAAAAGTCCTGCATAAATTGCTTCACTTTATAACAGGCTCTTAATTAAAAGAACTAACCAATTAATACTCATGGCAGGCCTTTTGCTGAAATAAACTTAGGAACCAACATATCATTTTCATTGTTCGCAGTTCTTGGGAACATAAGCTGAAGCTATAGGAAAAGACCGGCAATATAGGGTCCTCACAAGAAACAAGAGGTAAAAATAAGAGTGAAAGACTAAGAACGAAGAGTTCAGATTAAAAATGGTACAGCACAGGGCTATATTTCTTGCTACTGGTCAGTGTATACATCGAAGGTACAGCGCAGGGCTATATTTCTTGCTCCTGGTCAGTGTATACATCGAAGAAGCAATAACGGAAATAGAAGAATGGTTCAGGAGTGTGATTAAAAATCAGTGGGAAAGGATATCAATGATACGATTCGTAGTTTTGAGCTTTCCCGACGAATTATGATTTTGAAATTATCTCGGGCATCCAGCCGGCTATTTGAATGTGTTTTCCTCTTCTAATAACTTCGTGTAGATGTAATTCACGCTGAGAGGAATGCCTTCCGTTCGTCTACACCGTTATCAAGAATTTTGATATTAAGTTTATCTCATTCTGCTGCTTCTTATTAGCATCGTCTTACTTCGGTTTACTGTCAATCCATAGCGTATGGTCATTGGACTCCTCATAGCATTCAACATGTCCTCTAAGTAGGTGGTGCAGCCGCGAAGACTTTCACCATCTTATCTTGGAAAGTGTTCTGTGGAAGATCGATTGTCGTTACGTGGTTTGTAGGATGGTCTTCTATTCCCCTGTATATTTCATCCAGTGACGTCTCCTGGATAGCTCAACAAAAAGTAAACTAAACATACACAGACGTGTGAATGTGTAAAGAAAGTACAAAACTGAGTTTATTTCTGTCGATAAAAACACTAGCTAATAAGACAAAAACTACAAAACCTACAACTTTTGTAATATCGAATTTTTGTGTTAAAAATGTTAGTAAATATACATTTTAGTATGAAAGAGTAGCGATACAATGTAAAGACCTTCTTTGTAGCCATGGACATGTTATCTCATTAAGATTAAAAAAGGCTTGGTTCTAAGACGGAATACTACTTTTGTCTCTGCTGTTGAAAAAAAGTCTCTTAGCTGTTCTGACGCATTAAATATTTCATGTACGTATTTTCTGTTACAGTATATGGTAGAAAGTGAACTTCTCCAGTTCTTATTGAAAATCTCTCCCACCCTGTGGAAATATTTAAGCGAAAAATAATTATTTACAAAGAATTGCGTGGAAGACTGCCCATCTGGCTTACTTTTGCCGTAATGGCGCACAGGCTGCCATTACGTGGAATTTAATTAAAATATAAAATATTGTCTTCGTCCTCCAACAGAGTTTTTATGGAATTGCATGGGTAGATTTAACTGCAGAAGGCCACAAGGTTTAGATTTGCTTCACGATATCTTTGAGTTTGCAATTAAATTTATTTCTGTCAAGGAAATGCTTAACGAAAATGAAGCTAGAGTGATATCAATGATATTATTTATAATGTGTACAAATCCTTACACAACATAGGTGATTATATCGCTTCTCTCTTCGCAAAAGTTTACTTAACGAGCAATAACAGTAATAGTTTCATGCTATTTCTGATTATCTTTGAGCTAGCGGCCAGTTTAGATAACGTAATTAAACCACAACAAGCACAACTGCAGCCATTTCTCTAATATTTGTGCTTGCGTAGCAACCTTCATTATCGCCAGTGTATATGTAAGCCGCGTTTACGAGCGAATACACGCGACGCCAACCGTGTATTAAATATCCTTTATCCGGTTTTCAACAATCCCGACCACATGCTACATTCAAATCGAAACAATTTAATACCAAAGAAGGTAGTGGGGACAATATAATCTTCACTAGTACGTTGCAGTTTTCTGTTCTGAGCACCTGAGCACTAACTGGAGTGCAGAACTTACTTCACATGCTGGTAGGATGACTACCACAGGGTCTTGCTATCATCAGAAGTAGTGAGGAATAATCGCAGGACCTGTGTATGGTATCCAGTGGCATGAGAATGATTTTTCTGTGAGATCTGGGCAGGCAATAGCACAATCCTTGTGCTACTGGGATGCAGCCCGACCGTCACCTTTGATCACCAGCCATCGACCAGCTCACTCCAAAGACTCAAAAGGGCGCACACACAGTTCCTCTGGGAGAGTAACGTTCATAATCTTGAAGCACGTCAGCCGTCATCGAAAATAAGCTGCTAATATCGATCTTTAGAAAAGGTATTGATTATGACACCCTTAAAATATACAAATTTATTCCCATCTAGGTCTGTACGTAGTGACATACACGGTGTTTGTCCGTGTCTAAACACAGAAAAGTTTCCGCAATAAAATTTTCACACTGCAGCGCAGAATGGGCAAATATGAAGCTCCCTGACAGATTAAAACTGTGTTCCAGACTGTGACTCGAACTCAGCGCCTTTGCCTTTCGCGGGAAAATGCTCTACCAACTGACCTACCCAGGTACCACTCACTTCACCTCCTCCCTGATTTACTTCCGTCATTACATCATTCTCTATCTTCCAAACTTCACAGAAGTTTGACATCAGCGCACACTCCACTGCAGAGTTGAAATTTCGTTCTGGGAACAGCTCTCAGGCTGTAGCTAAGTCAAGTCTTCGAAATATCCTTTCCTCAGGCAGCGCTAATCTTGCAAGGTTTGCAGGACAACTTCTGTGAAGTTGCCAATGAAGGAGACGAGGTACTACCAGAAGTAAAGCTGTGAGGATGGGTCGTGCTGGGATAGCTCAGGTGATAGAGCATTTGTCCACGAAAAGCGGCCTGGCACACAGTTTTAATTTGCCAGGATGTTTCCACTGGGAAGTTGCACAGACCACTGCAATTCACAAGAATGAAAACAGAAGCAATCTAACTAATTATGGGCCAATAGTACTGACATGTAGCTGTGTTTTGGAACATTTGCTGTTTTCTAACACTACGAAATACCTCGAGAAAAATGGTTTATTGATACATTACGTACCTAGGTCTAGAAATTCTCTTTTTTTGGGAACAAAACTGGCTCTTTATTCACGTGGTGTGAATGGTATCGACAGCAGATCTCAAGTTGAGTCCATATTTGTAGATTTCGGAAAGGTTCTTTTCACCGTTCATCGCAAGAGAGTTCTAATCGGATTGTTAGCCTATGGAGTAGCATATCAGTTGGCCGACTCGACTGCTGATTTCTTGTCAGGAAGATCACAGCTCGTAGTAACAGGGGGCGAGGTCATGGAGTGAGACATAAGCAGTATCTATAGTACTCCAACAGTCATAGTCCGTCTGTTGTTTTAAATCTATAAAAACGTTTAGAAGACAACCCGAGGAGCCCTCTTATATTGTTTGCAGATGACGCTGTTGTATAAAACATTCTCGGACACCTGGCAGCGTCAGTTCAGGGTAAAACCTCGAGCTTTTCACGATTTCCTCCATCGCCTTCGTTAGAAACAACTGACTGCGAAAAGTGCTGCTGTGAAGGCCTTACGTGGCCCACAGATGGCTTTCTTTTGGTTGGTCGGTAATTACGTAATGCCATTGCGGATGGTGTTAACTTCTGCGCTGGTGGCTCCACCCCTTCGGTCGCAGTGTAAACATTGCTACTAATATCTCTGGCTCTTCTCTGGTTCGAGAGCTCACTTCCATTCACCGCTAATATTGTACCCGCTATCGTGGTTGAAGACCTCACACATTCCTATTTTTACAGCCTCTTTTGTTACAGAATTACAGTACTTAGAAGCCTGGGACAGAACTCGAGACTGAACTGGAGAAGGAGAAAAAGGGAAGATTGCCATTTCTAGATGATTTGGTACAACAAAAGTCGGATGGGTGGGTCGGCCACTCATTGTACCGCATGCCGACGCACACTGAATTGCATTTTATGGCCCAGAGTTTTCAGCATCAAAAAGATGGTTCAATTGACTCTAAGTACTATGGGACTTAACATCTGAAGTCATCAATCCCCTACACTTAGAATAAATAAACCGAACTAACTTAAAGACATCACACACATCCATGCCAGAGACAGGATTCGAACCTGCGACCGTAGCTGTAGCGCGATTCCGGATTGAAGCGCCTAGAACTGCTCGGCCACAGCGGCCGGCTTTCAGCGTCTAATCCACAACAGAACAGTTCTGATTACACTGGTACATAGAGCAAAAGCTGTTTCTGATGACGCTCACTTGGATTCCGAAATTAATCACTTGAAGTATGTGTTCGAAAGCTCGTCTATGAGTCGTGTTATATGAAGTGAACGTTCTCCAAGAAAAGGAAACATGAAAATGTTGAACACCCACGTGATGAGACACAGGTTACATTCCTTCCCTTCTGCGGTGCTACATGCAACAAAATAGCTTGAGTCCTGGGAAGACGAGGTGTAAATTCTGTTTTCCGACATCGTAAGAAGATAAAGCAGATGCTACACCCTGGCAAGGGCAGTCTCGGTCTCAGGATTCCTGGGATTTAAATCATCCTTTGCAAGCGTGCAACGAATAACATTGATCAGTCGATCCGCACCATTTCCGACCGCTGTGCAGAACATCAATGGCATATAAAAAATCGAGAACTTGAGAGATGTCCAGTTGCACAGTGCAGCCTCACTGCAAATATAAAATACTATTTGACGAAACAAAGTTTTGTCCCAGCTTGCTACATATTGGCATTACGTAATTAAAGAGGCTGTAATTAAACAGGCTGTGTGAGAATATCTCCAACCGTGACAGCGTGTAACACTATATCTCTAATACTCTACTGATTTATTTTGCTTTTGTTTTATTTAATGTTACATCGTTGAGTAACTGTAAATGTGTTTGATTGAATAGATAACACAAAATTGTATACTCCTTTCCTTGTACAAACTTTGATGTCAAGGTTTGCTTCTATGCAAAGTAGTGTATCTGTCATTTAAATTGTTTGTTCAATTTGGAGGGAACAAAACTTACTGTATTTTTTGTGTGAATAATGTTTTGTAGAAATGTCAATATGTGCAAATGTTCTGTTTTGTTTAAAATGATTGTTTGCTGTTATGTAAACTGCTGACCATCACTTAGGATTCTTAGTTATTCTGTATGTAAAAGGTAGTGTGGTTTCTCCTCAGGAACGTAACTTAGTAGCGTGCGCAAGTTGTGGTTGGCCTAGGTAGAAAAGGTGGAACAAGAGTCAGTCGGGGACGAGCTACGGGTCGGGGACGAGCTACCGAACTGTGCACTGCCATGTAAATGTTGCATATTGTGCTGGTTCCGAGAGAGGCTTTTTCTGCTGCTTTCCAATGCCTCGGATAGATGGATAAATAGCTGGAACGATCTGGAATTGATATTCATCATCGCCACCAAGAAGGGCCAGAGTCAGCAGTTCTGCCCGTAAATCCACCTACCAACAAGCAGATGCCACCACATTGCGCAATCACTGTAACGGAATACTATAATGACGTACAGTGAAGTATCAGCTTACTGCATGATATAGTGTGCACAAATATAAGGTAACTTATAACTGAATTTATGTACGTACCTTGATTTTTTCCTATCACAACACCTCTCAGGTTCCTCTCCGTTTGAACTAAAGTGATCTCCGATTGCCCTTACTGAAAGAACATTAAAGCCCAGTGTTTTGCTAATTGATGCCTCTTGAACATAGTAAAAAGAAAGTTAAAGTTAATGTGGCAAGAGAGTGAGTTAAAGTTAATGATGCTTGCTGAAAAAATTTTCCTAGTAAAACTGCTTATTAAAGTTTTGTTGCCAACTTCAAATTAAAAGTTCTTAAGACTGAGGCTTATAAAGTTTTGCTTAGTAAAAGATCACATTACTGCATGTTGTAAATCGCAGAAGGTGAGTCAGTATCTTACATATATGTTAATTTTGTGTCTCACTGTAGTAAAAGTGGAAAACTGCAGTTGTGAAACGTTACATACTCATGTTTGCTAAGTGTTTGTCTCTCTTGTGTATTAGAAGTGCATATTAATAGTATAACGGGATCCACAGTTTGTCTATTGTCTTAATGCTCGGTAACAAGTAACGGAAAGACCATTAATTATGAAAACCATAATTTCTTTATTCAAATGATAGTGAGAAGCAACCTGTTAGTGGTTTCCAATTAACTTTCATTTTAAATAGTAAAGTATTTAACTGAGAGGGACATAACCTATATCCAATTAATGATTCTGCAATGAATAGTAATAGTAATGTTATAAAGACCATTCAGTTTGTGTAAGCCCTGAAAGTAATAGTGTGTTTCGGTATCTGTTATAATTTTGCAAATAATTTGTGCTCCTCTAACTGTTAGTTTCAATCTTACCGTAAACATATGTATGTGTCAGAGTTCACTGCACTCGAGTGTGACAAAGTATAGGTTGTGTTTATCCATTAAAGTTACTAATAACTATTTTCTTGAACGAGAATGTTAATCATTCTCTTGCCTAGTTAGGCTGGCGACCGTTTTCTTTATCCGTTAAACAGTGCACATAGGCAAAATTTTGTTTGTTACTGTTCAAATATTTACGTAATTCTGACTTTCATTTCCGATAAGCCACCTCCGTTAGGTACAACACGATCAACATAACAAAATTCCTCTCAGAGAGTAACACTGCTCTGTTGCGTTATATCATAATTGCTTTAACAAGATAGTTTTATTTCACGACCTGCCTACAACTTTAAGGTTATGGTACAGCAGTAGCAGACAGGAGTGTTATAAGCGGATATAATCCGAGCGGTGCAGGGAAGCGAGCTCTCCATACAGACGTTGACACCATCTGTGACGGCATTAAGTAATTAGGCATTAATCAGACGCCATCTATGGGCTATATGAGGTCACCGCAGAAGCAGCTGTGACAGCCACTTTGTAATCGAATCCACCGATTGCAACGTTTGACTGATTTGTATAAATTATTAAAGTACACGAATTGCTTGTAATCGAATATTTGAAATTTTTCGTAGCAGGGAAAGTATTTCTTTTTAACTACAAAATTCTGAATTTGTAGCTAATACGGAAGCTGTGTTTGCTCTTGAAATGTTTGACACATGCAGAATAATAGTTTATGGTGTTGGAGGAAACTTGATTTGCCGACTTACAGCATTACGAGAATTTCTGGCACTGGCCGCTTCCTTCGGCGATCGAGCAGCTAGCGGGCCGCCCCCGTGTACTCCGCCACATCAGCGGAAAACGGTTCCTTCTTCCTGTGAAACCTAAAGCTTTTACAGCTCAGTTCAGCATCAGAATTTACTCTGCATTTCAAAACTTATCTTTATACTGACTTAAGTGATGTTTAATCATTTGTACCATACGTAACTCAACAGAATGTAAATTTAATTATAAGGCTGCTAATTTATTAATGTGTCTCTGTCCAAAGCAATATGTGGATAACGGTTTGCACGTATTTCGAAACACAGCGAAGTGAAACACAATGTACAGTCATTCACTGCCAACCTGGTAGTTTTATCCACACCTCAACATCGGCTTTTAAACTGGATATTATCTTATCTTACGACACTTCCCCTTTATAAAGGATTACGTCTACAAAGATTTACAGTCATCAGCTCTGAAGCAGCAATTTAACCTCGCTACTTCTGAAATTATTTTACTTCAGGATGTAATGAATTTATTTCAATAAAATTTGTTCGAATTTTCTTACTTGGAATCAAGGTAGATGCAAGCTTTGAAATCACGACGTAGCACAATGGCCAGCATCATGAAACATGACTTGTTAAAAAATGAGTCTTTTATAACTTGAAATAAGCGAAATTAATCTCAAGAAAATTCTTAGGAAATATTTTGTAAAGCGACATTTGTTTAATGTTTCATATTCTTATCACTTTGAAGCTGTTTTTACTGTCTTCGCTAATTTTCACTCAAATTACGCCAACCTTGTATTGTCGTGATTTTGTAGCGTTTTCTAACGACCTTTTCACCGTCTGAGTATACACAAAATCAATAATTAACATTTCCAAAGAACAGAGAACTTTGGACATGTCAGTGAAGGAACATGGACAGAATTTCTAGTCACAGTTTGTATTCAGAAAATGAAAATATAAGAAACTGAGTGTAATATTCACTTACAATCCTACCCCCTTGGATTTAATAAAGAACTTCTTGCGTAGTGAACGTAGCGGTGATAGTGCTGTAATTGTAGATTGCAGCATGAGAAATGGTTGGGCTCTTCACGACCCCAGTAAGATGGAATTAATATACTGCTACCACGCCACATGCGCTACCCATTTTCACGGTGTACCAAAATTCCATCATACCAAAATTCCATCACCAATTAACCTTGGAAGACTAGTCATTTCCAAGGACGACCTCGGTATACAAAAGCCACAGCCACACCAACTTTCAAGCCAATATCCACAGTTTTAGCACTTTTTACCACCTAGTACTAGCAGATAGGTGGAAAGAATACATTGAAAGCCACTATGAGGGTGAAGATTTGTCTGATGTGATAGAAGAAGAAACAGGAGTCGATTTAGAAGAGATAGGGGATCCAGTATTAGAATCGGAATTTAAAAGAGCTTTGGAGGACCTACGGTCAAATAAGGCAGAAGGGATAGATAATATTCCATCAGAACAAAACGACTATTCACGTTGGTGTGCAGAATATATAAGTTTGGCGACATACCATCTGACTTCCGGAAAAGCATCACCCACACAATTCCGAAGACGGCAAGAGCTGACAAGTGCGAGAATTATCGCACAATCAGCTTAACAGCTCATGCATCGAAGCTGCTTACAAGAATAATATACAGAAGAATGGAAAAGGAAATTGAGAACGCGCTAGGTGACGATCAGTTTGGCTTTAGGAAAAGTAAAGGGACGAGAGAGGCAATTCTGACATTACGGCTAATACTGGAAGCAAGGCTAAAGAAAAATCAAGACACTTTCATAGGATTTGTCGACCTGGAAAAGCGTTCGATAATATAAAATGGTGCAAGCTGTTCGACTTTCTGAAAAAAGTAGGGGTAAGCTATAGGGAGGGACGGGTCATATACAGTATGTACAACAACCAAGAGGGAATAATAAGAGTGGACGATGAAGAACGAAGTGCTCGTATTAAGAAGGGTGTAAGACAAGGCTGTAGCGTTTCGCCCCTACTCTTCAATCTGTACATCGAGGAAGCAATGATGAAATAAAAGAAAGGTTCAGGAGTGGAATTAAAATACAAGGTGAAAGGATATCAAATACGATTCGCTGATGACATTGCTATCCTGAGTGAAAGTGAAGAAGAATTAAATGATCTGCTGAACGGAATGAACAGTCTAATGAGTACACAGCATGGTTTGAGAGTAAATCGGAGAAAGACGAAGGTAATGAGAAGTAGTAGAAATGAGAACAGCGAGAAACTTAACATCAGGATTGATGGTCACGAAGTCAATGAAGTTAAGGAATTCTGCTACCTAGGCAGTAAAATAACCAATGACGGACGGAGCAAGGAGGACATCAAAAACAGACTCGCTAGGGCAAAAAAGGCATTTCTGGCCAAGAGACGTCTACTAATATCAAATACTGGCCTTAATTTGAGGAAGAAATTTCTGAGGATGTACGTCTGGAGTACAGCATTGTATGGTAGTGAAACGTGGAGTGTGGGAAAACCGGAACAGAAGAGAATCGAAGCATTTGAGATGTGGTGCTATAGACGAATGTTGAAAATTAGGTGGACTGATAAGGTAAGGTATGAGGAGGTTCTACGCAGAATCGGAGAGGAAAGGAATATGTGGAAAACACTGATAAGGAGAAGGGACAGGATGATAGGACATCTGCTAAGACATGAGGGAATGACTTCCATGGTACTAGAGGGAGCTGTAGAGGGCCAAAACTGTAGAGGAAAACAGAGATTGGAATACGTCAAGCAAGTAATTGAGGACGTAGGTTGCAAGTGCTACTCTGAGATGAAGAGGTTAGCACAGGAAAGGAATTCGTGGCGGCCCGCATCAAACCAGTCAGTAGACTGATAACCAAAAAAAGAAAAAAAGAAAAAAAAAAGAAAAAAAGAAAACTACCCGGCATGACCCGCTTTATGAACGCAAGCAAGGCTTCCTCGCCAGCGGCTCTGATGCGACTGTATTCCACCCGCCTCTTTTCCGTTCAGCCCACGCACGCTGTGTGCCAAAGTCGCCCACACAACCACGGCCTAAACCCTAGTGGATCCTTCTGATTTCTGTTTTTATTGGCCAATATTTTCACATTTTTAAATGAATTCGTAAATATTACAGTCTTTACATTCTTAATGCCGGCCGGAGTGGCCGTGCGGTACAAGGCGCTACAGTCTGGAACCGAGCAACCGCTACGGTCGCAGGATCGAATCCTGCCTCGGGCATGGATGTGTGTGATGTCCTTAGGTTCGTTAGGTTTGATTAGATCTGAGTTCTAGGCGACTGATGACCTCAGAAGTTAAGTCGCGTAGTGCTCAGCGCCATTTGAGCCATACGTTCGTAATAAACATTCACTATTTCACTTTTAGTTTAATAAACAAGTATTGGTTTGTGCTTCTTATAACGTCTAGGCACATATTTTTAACATCTCGATTCAATTGATACGTTCAGAGTCTTTGCTTGATAAAAGATTTACTAATCTGTTAACAAATGTACGTTGTATCATTACAAGTTGCTCCAGATGAAGACGTTAGAGGTAACCGTCGAAAGCTCAAGCTTTTACCCTGAACTGACGTGGCAAAATGTCCGAGACAGTTTTATATAACAGTACTGTCGCGGAAGACTTCCTTCCGAGATTACGCTGTCGTCTACCATTTCGTAAAGTTGTGAGAAAATCAAAACGAATTCCTAAATGATTTGGAGACCTGCACGGTGATCAATGTGGTAATAGGCCCTAAACAATACAAATCTGAAGTCCTCCACAAGATTTGACCCTACTAAAAAATGTTGTCTAAAGTTAGGTAACATGATAAGCAACACAAGTTTGAGAAGGTGCAATAAATATGATAAAGAGACTCTTACTTGTTTTTCCTCTTCTAGCGTACTGCGCCTCACCTTGTATTGGTCTGAAGTAGGGAAGCGCGTGTCGCTAATGTGATACGCGAAGAACGATAGCAGTCATTAAAACAAGAGCTTTTACACTGAGGCGTGATCGTTACACGAATCCACAAATTTCTCCTCAGAATGTAAAAATATTTTAATGATCCCTACCCAAACAATTACTAACAAACATTGTAATAAAATAAGAGAAATCAGATCTTGCAAGGAAATATTTGTGTGTTCATTCTTCCCACGAGCTATTCAGCAGTGGTAGGGTGAATAATAGTCTGGACGTGCTTCTATGGATCATCTGCACAACACTAACAAGCGCTAATTCCAGAGGAACCGTTGAGATGTACGAGGGGAGTTGGAAAACAAGTTTCCCCTGTCGAATGTGGGCAGAGTTGTGTGATATGGGCGAAAGACGACACGTCATTACCTGTCCGAAAAAAGTTCAATAGCACTCTGTCTGTAGGTAAAGTGCTATTCACCGTTTTCTGGGACGCCAAAGGAGTTTTGCTGCTCGACTTTCTGGAGGGTGCAACCATCAATGCTGCGCGGTACTGTGCCACTCTGTCGAAATTGAAAAAGGTGATTCAGAAAAAGTGGCCGGGCCTTCTCAGATCTGGCGTTCTGCTGTTGGATGACAATGCGAGACCACGCACGGCGACGGCAACGCAAAACCATATTGCAACTCTAAGTTGGGAGCGCCTACACCATCTGCCTTACGATCTGGATATCACACCAAGTGACTTCCATCTGTTTCCTGCTTTGAAGAAGACTCTCGGCGGAAGGCGCTTCGGCAACAATGCTGACGTCAAACAAGCCGTTCGACGTTTCTACCGTATGCAACGCCCTGATTTTTTCCTGGAATGCTTTTTGAGCTTATAAAGCGGTATGACAAATGTCTCAATGTAGGCTACTTGGAAATTATGTAGAAAAATAAACATGTCTTGTCTTTAATGTCTCATTCTCTTTTTTCTCCACACACAACTATGACCTCAGTCGACAGGGAAAACTTATTTTGCAACTCCCCCACGTAGATAGACAGAATGTTCAGTCTAAAAGAAGCCCCACCTTTCAGTAGTTTATACTAAACGAATATTGTTATTGAAATGCATATATTGGTGTGAAATTTGTGAAATAATGTGGTAAGACTGGAGGTGGAGTGGGAGGACTGTTTGTTGCCTGCACACTTAAGTCGTACCAGTCACTGTTGAGCATTGCCTTTTGACCAAGGTCGAGTAATCCTGTCTTGTTTGTTAAAAAGCGCGTAAGTGCTGAAGAATGTGATTCAAACTTATTTTGTGATGAAATCTCATGATGTGTGTCGGGGACAGTTCAAGGAGAAATTTGAAAACATTTACGCAGAAATGAGTTGAAAAATTTCGAGAAACAGGTCAGTGTTACACATGAAGCGTGCCAGACAATGGTCAATTTTAACGACGTAGGTCATTCAGAATATTAAAGCAGTAGTTACAAAACCTCCCCATAAATCCTTGCGTAGATTAAGTCAGGAAAAAGAAAATTTCACTTGGTTCAGCTCAGACTGCAATGAGAAGAGTACTGAAATGTTCTACGTACGAGCATGCAGGTTCTCCCTGAACTGAGTAATACTGAATATGTCAAAAAAATTCATTACTGTCAATGGTTCAAGACCCTCGTCAAAGGCAACATTGTCGTCTTAAATCGATGTTTTTTCATAAATGAAGCTTGGCTTGATCTTAGTGTGTATGTTAGTGGCCAAATCTACCGGACCTAGAGTACTGAATACCTACACACTTTCAATGAATATCTCCTACACCCATAAAAAGAAAAACTGGCGTATGGTGGGCTGTTTCAAGGCGAAGAGTAATAAGACCTTTTGTTTTTGAAACAACATTGGATACTGCCGACCACCGTGACGTTATCCAACAGTCCAAGGCCTTACTGCAAGACGATGAGCGTGATTGCTGGGTGCAACAGGTCGGCGTCTCTTACCATACAGCTCGGTCTACTGTGAAGATGCTACAAGAGTTTTTTTTTGTGAAATAATAATTTCGACAGGATTGTAGCCAGCACGATTAGCTGTTTTCGGCAGTCCAGATCTCCTTCTGAGGGGTAATTTAAAAGATATTGTTTACAGGAGCAGTCCACACATCCTGCAGGAACTGAAGACAAACATTACGAAAGCCATCAGTGAGATAGACAGTGTAAAGGTAACTGGAGTAGCCAGGGAACATGGTCAAACGTGGTAATATTCTTCTCGGGTGTGCATCCGGATCATAACGTCATCTTCACACAATATTTCAGCGGTCCAACTGGCCGCCATCTTCAGGTGAGAGTGCTGGTACACGATTTCGCCGGAACTGACTTCTCAGCGCAAGCGGCGGCCCCTATGTAGGTCGCAGAAAGCCCACAACGCGCAAGCGAGAAGGTGCTGAAACTGCCCTCTAGCGCAAGTAAATATACAACGCCCCAGTGGTGGAAAAAGACGAAGTCGTGATATCGCTATCAAAAATTAAACATTATTCCGACGATCGAAACACAGGCCGTCGTTTTTTAATGTCTGATAGCACCGGGTTCCAAGTCTTACTTAAAAGGTAACACTTGTCTCTATTAATAAGATTATCAGATAATCGAACCTCTATGGATTCTTTAAAAACACAGTCCCAACAGCGAGATGCAGGGGCAACCATTTGTGTCTCGTCATACAGCATTCGATGTCCCTCGGTGAGACAGTGCTCCACTACTGCAGATATAGGGGCCGCCGCTTGCGCTGATCGGGGTGCACTCAGCCTCGTGATGCCAATTGAGGAGCTACTCGACCGAATAGTAGCGGCTCCGGTCAAAGAAAACCATCATAACGACCGGGAGAGCGGTGTGCTGACCACACGCCCCTTCTATCCGCATCCTCAATGAGGATGATACGGCGGTCGGATGGTCCCGATGGGTCACTTGTGGCCTGAAGACGGAATGCTTTTGTGCTTGCGTTCAAAAGTCAGTTCCGGAAAGATCGTGTACCAGCAATCTCACCTGAAGATGGCGGCCAATTGGACCGCTGAAATTATGTGTGAAGATGACGTTATGATCCGGTTGCACATCCGAGAAGAATATTATCAATTATTGCGCCGGGAAAGCCTTCGGAGTCACATGGTCAAACGTCTCGATAAGTGCATGGAAATGGATGGAGAGCATTTCCAACACCTGCTGTAATTTATAATAACCTATGATATAAGGTTGCCAATAAAATAGCAATTACGGTGCATTTGGGATGTAAAATCGCGAACAACGTGTGCGCTCATGTTGATACTAGATGGGAGGATGGGAATAGCCTTAATGCACGCTACGATAATAGTCACAGGTACTTTTGTGACCACTCTGTTTAACAATACATTTCGAAAATATTATCGTCGAATTCAATTAAGGTAACAGACACCTTACGATGTAGTTACGTGTGCAATATCATTCTGATGATGATATTTTCGAAAAGCGTCATTAAAAAGAGTGGTTACAATAATCCTGTGGCTATTTTACTTTTAGCATAGCGTCCATAATAGCTATACCCATACTCTTCTCTAGCACTTATCGAATAAACTAAATGAAGAGTTCAACACCCTCTAGATCAACCTAATCATGATGACAGCCGCTGGAAAATACTTGGACCTACCAATAAGCACAAAGAAAAAGTCTCGTCTATCAGCTTTGTTCCTATTAAGGGGTGGTCAGCGAGAGCACGGACTCGCTTCGACAGGTGGCGGCTGTGCGGGTGTCTGGTAAGAGTGCAGTGGTGTCCGGCACGGGGTTCCGCGCTCCGCCGGCTGGGCGGCGGCGTCGCCGGAATTAATTAGGCGGAGTGCGCGCCGCGCCGCGGCCCGCTGTTGTAATTTAATCAGCCGCACCGGCAAACACGGCCTCGGGCAGCGGGCGCGTCGCTGCAGCCAGCGCTCGAACGGTCCAGCCGAGCCGGTGTCCGGTAGCCGCCGCTGCGTCACCAGGTGACGGCATTCGCTTACTGGCCATCGAGAGGCCGGCTACCGAGGAAGGGAGGGAGATAAGCTGGCCGGGCTGCTAAATTACATCACTTTGCGTACATCATCATTTCTAAACGTTAGGACATAAAGGGCGTTTCAAGAGGTGGGACTAACTTGAATAAATCATTCAGTACAAAAATTTTTATTGGTAACAGAGAAGCTAATTAAAAAAATACGGGATGTCAGGGATACAGGTACAGACATCGTGATATCTGGTACCTTAATATGTACAGTCTTAGACATAAAAACTGACCGCCGGCCGGGCGCCACAGAGACTAAGTGGGAGTCGTTCACTTAAGGTGGCCAAAAAACTGACCGCCCCTGACAACTCTGAGTCCGGCCATCTGCACAATCTGGCAAAACTGTAAGATGCGGAAGTGTCAGGAGGAAGTGTTGTCTACTTCCGAGATATTGTCGGGTTGTGTGAGCCCTTGGACTAGTGGAAACCGTCGTGCATTCTAACCTTATGGTCGCCTGTTCACGTCCAACTTCTTTTTTTTTTACCACATTTCGGTCTAAAGTAAGTTATGAGTCTGATTGAACATCGAAGATAATTCGCTTAACATTATACCCACCAGCAATACCAAGTACTCCAGAAATAGTTCCGCAGGACAGCTCGCGGCTGCGTCGCGATCGTAACAGCTCACGCTCGAGCGTTTCCTCTCGCTGCAGCGGCTACCGGCCACCGGCCAGACGCCACCTGCCGCCTGAAATCCGGCGCCGCCCATGTTAACCCGGCGCCACGCTGTCAGTGTATGTATCAACTGCCATTTTCGAATTTGAAGTTCTAGTTACCATCTTGCAGTTAAGCGTTGGATTTTGCATATTTGAAAATCGTGAACTACAGTTAAGCATTGTAAAATTGAGTCGCAAGTGGAAAAATGTGTAACATCTGCAACACAACGTTTAATTTTGGTATAACAGAGGGGTGAATGCAGATGAGGCAGCTAGAAATATTTGAATTGTGTATGGAGCGAGTGCTTTTGGGAAAAATACGCCAGAAAAAGATATTCTTGTTTCAACAAAGATCGTTCCGGCATGAATGATTGTCCATATCAATGAAGTCTCGACTACTGACATATGTGACAGATTAACATTTTACCATCAGGCGACATTTGCATTCAACAGGCAAAGTTCAGAAGTCTGTTGTAGGAGTACTGCATGCTCTAATTCGAAACAACAAAAATCAACGGAGTGAATGTTATTGAACGTCATCAGGTCGCTCATTGAACATTCCTATGCAGTACTGTTACTGGTGACGCGTTATGATGCCTTTATCGTTAACTTCCTAAGAAGAAATGAAAGCCTGAGCCCCACCAAAAGACGTAAACTCGAGCAAAGAGTAGTGTGAACATAATATTTTACATCTGATAGCTCCAAAAGTGTGTTTTCGGCTACGAATTCTGCCCCAAGGGGTATGTACAACACAGCTGGAATTTGTTGCCATCAACTGAGACACCTTTCGGTCGCAGTGTAAGAAAATCGAGCAACAAAACTACATCACCTGTGCTACTGCATGATAACGCACTCTGTTAATCTGAGAAACAAAACTATCCAGGAGATTGATAGGAAAGTCGTCTCTCAGGCGCTTGTATTGATAGGGAAGTCTTCTCTCAAGCACTTAACCCTCTCGTCATGTATTAGTAAAATTTTACCTTTCCCGCTCTTGATCGATCAACCGCCAAGGCAATTCATTTCTAGACGAAAATACTCTTTAAACTACTCTGGCCGCGCGCGATTAGCAGAGCGTTCTAAGGCGCTGCAGTCATGGACTGTGCGGCTGGTCCCGGCGGAGGTTCGAGTCCTCCCTCGGGCATGGGTGTGTGTGTTTGTCCTTACAATAATGTAGGTTAAGTAGTGTAAGCTTAGGGACTGATGACCTTAACAGTTAAGTCCCATACGATTTCACACATTTGAACATTTTTTGAACTACTCTGGTTTAATGACATCGTTAGAACGAGTAGGTTTCTACTTGCTTAGAATTTTTAAACAACTTCAGTATTGTCAGATCGCTTTAGAAATCGTGAAAGAAAATTCTGTGATAATTAATTTCTCTTTGATGATTAATGATGCGTTTATTAAACTAATGGAAAATGCAATTAAAATATTCACTATACTAATACAAATTAAATCCAGCTTACACAGAAACATCACGACGGCAGTCTATCTTAATGAAGCATTAAGTGTCTGTAAGACTATTGAGCCTATTTTAACACGAATTGGTAGGATAATACCGACTTTTGACTTCGAAAAGATCTGTTTTTACTTCATTTCCTGTATCATTCGCAAGCATTATGAAAATGTGGCATTTCATGGATAAAATTATGTATTCACAACAACAACAAATATGTCGGCAGAAAACAAAAGTGGCATTATGAATTTGGCAGTACCGTAAGGTGATACGCCAGTATGGCGATGACGAATACACGCTTCCAATGCGCGTTCACCGCGATGTCGCCAAACACGGATGCGACCATCATGATGCTGTAAACAGAACCTGGATTCATCCGAAAAAATGAAGTTTTGCCATTCGTGCTCCCAGGTTCGTCGTTGAGTACACCATTGCTGGCGCTCCTGTCGGTGATGCAGAGTCAAGGGTAACCGCAGCCATGGTCTCCGAGCTGATAGCCCATGCTGCTGCAAAAGTCGTCGAACTGTTCGTGCAGATGGTTTTTGTCTTGCAAACGTCCCCATCTGTTGATTCAGGAATCGAGACGTGGCTGCACGATCCGTTACAGCCATGCGGATAACATGCCTGTTATCTCGACTGCTAGTGATACGAGGCCTTTGGGATCCAGCACAGTGTTCCGTATTATCCTCCTGAACCCACCGATTCCATATTCTGCTAACAGTCATTGGATCTCGACCAACGCGAGCAGCAATGTCGCGATACGATAAACTGCAGTAGTGATAGGCTACAATCCGACCTTTATCAAAGTTGTAAACGTGATGGTACGCTTTTGTCATCCATACACGAGGGATCACAACAACGTGTCACCAGGCAACGCCAATCAACAGCTGTTTGTGTATGAGAAATCGGTTGGAAACTTTCCTAATGGCAGCACGTTGTAGGTGCCGCCTCCGGCGCCAACCTTGTGTGAATGCTCTGGAAAGCTAATCATTTGCATATGACAGCATCTTCTTCCTGACGGTTAAATTTAACGTCTGTAGCACGTCATCTTTGTGGTGTAGCAATTTTAATGGCCAGTAGTGTAGATGGGAACATGAGTTGGCGTGGGAGTGCGCCGAGATAATCTGTGCGTCTGCAATAAACACTGTGTCCAGGTTGACCAGTGGTTACCGTAACTGCCTATTTAGTAACCAGGAGATTCTGGGTTCGAATCACAGTTGTTGTTGGTTCATTTGAGGGGAGGGGACCAAACATCAAGCCCATCGGGCCCGTGGGGTTAGGGAAGGGTAGGGAAGGAAATCGACCGTGCCATGGCAAAATAACTATTCCGGCAATTAACAGAGGCGATTTAGGGAAATCACGGAAAACGTAAATCGGGATGGCCGGACGCGGGTCTGAGCTGTCGTCCTCCCGAATTGCATTCCTTTTTGCCGTCTCGACCTTCAGTTTGCATAATTAGCGGCTTGCTTATGCCACGCATAGCTGGAGGCTCTAACTAACCTAAAAACAAGCTACTGGTAACTGCAATAATTATTAATCTGCAAATGAGATGGAAAATGTGCGTAACGCTGTTCAGTTCACTGTCCTCAGTCAGTAATGGAAATATCTGCTCTTATATCCCTAACACCCTGTATGTCCTCACTAGAACGAGGAGGTACGGCAGTTGTTTTTTGTTTATTTACCGATTGTCATTTGTTTGTTTAAAGTTCGGGTTATGAAGTGCTTGAGATTAGATAATTGAATTCTATAGCTGTCATTATGTTTGTGATTTGTTAACCTGTTGTGTTACAACATTCCCTTACAGGGCCCAGTTATCGAGACTCAATTTCAAACGAACTAGCTTCGCAGATGATGGAGAAATTTAAATAATGTATGATGGAGACAACAGAATTTATTCAGATAGCTAAGGAAGCTTTGATTGCGATGGGTGGCTTGAGTTCCATAGTAGGAAAAAGAAAAGAAGGAAAAATAATAGGGGGAATATGGACTGGTGTAAGGGAATGAATAGGAATCGCATAGCAGAAGTTTGCACAGAGCATAACTTCATTATAACATTTGGTTTAATTATCATGAAAGAAGTTTGTATACGTGGAAGGGACCTGGAGACATTGGAAAGTTTCTCAATTATTATGTAATGGTGAGACAGAGACTTAGAAACCAGCGGTGTATGTGGAGTCTGACCTTAATTTTTTGCTTTAAAGTCAGTACCGCCATTAGACTGTTGTTTATTTACAGTGTTACATTTGCACTTACACAATCATGATTTCAGCTTCAAAGTGCCATTATCAAGTGTTTTAAGTGTTATAAATTGCCTAAGATGGCATACTATCGTATTAAAATACACTATTAGACACATTGTCTAAGAGTCGATATTTCTGGCAGAGCCTACTGCGTTGTTTCATTACTGAGTACACCATCTTGACTGATGGTCATTCAGTCAAGATGGTGTACTCAGTAATGAAATGAATGTACGGTTCGAGCCATGTCAGGTACCCATAACTCGGCCCTCCATACCAGACCTTAAGGCCACATTTCATAGGTTTGCCTCGAATATATAGGAATTAGGGTCATTGCTCACGCGGTTTACTTGTACGTGCAGCACAATACACATCCCTAGTGCATTATTTGTTCGGTCTGTAATGGTATTAGGAATTAAACTTTATTTGTGATATATGGATTAATCTGCACGTTGTTCTCGTGAATGTAACAGAGGCCGTGCTACCATTAAGTAATTGTTGTGGAATCACACTGTACATACTTTATTTACAAAGTGCTATAAGTAGCTCTTGAGCTACTTCGTTCGCTTGATAGCAGCTAAATAGAAAACAACAGGAACAGGTGCTATAGGTGGTATTGACTTTACACGTTATATAGAAAACTACGAAGTTACGTTCATTCATCCATTTAAGTTTCAAGAATGCGAATTCCTTACCAAAAGCTCCGCCAGCAATTAGATCTAAACCGCTGCAGCGGGCGGTTCGTTGCGCACGCCATTGGGTGGCTAGTCGGTAGTAGCGCCCGGACTGCATGAAACATTTTCGAGTTTTGTGTGTGCCCGTCTCAGCTGCATCTTCTACCACAACATCAGTTGTCTCTTGGATGGAGTAACAATCTGAGTGGACGACGAGAGCTCATCTCAAGATCGCCATGCCGTGTTACAGGAACGCAAGTGCACATTTCTGTTATTTACTGCCGGCCACGGTTGTACGAGTTACACTGTTCGCATTTCTAGTCCATTTACTGATTACTATCGTGGTTCCTCTCCGCCATACCGAATTTATATAGTGCTTTTTATACATGTTTCTAGGCCTCACACAAGAGAAATAAGATTAGATTACAGTTACTGATATGTTACACATTTCATTATAATAATGTTTTCATTTACAGATCGTCTCCATATCTCATGCTCATTTCACAGAAACACAATTCTTTGTCAGCTGCTCCGAACAGAGCAGGGTTACCTAATAACGCTTGGTATCACTGAGAGACATTAGTTATACCATACATAGCACCATACATGTGCAAGAAATAAGTGTCAACATTGGAGACATGCAGTAAAATTACTATTCGAATTCGAGTAACTCCTTTGGAAAAGGAAAAGTGAGATTTCATTAGTTTGAGATTTATTTTACGTTAGTGCTCGATCTTGCACACAGGTGACAATATTGCTTACACATAATGGGTGCATCGAAACATTCCCAGAGTGCTTGCCACGTGACAGTATTTTCGTCTATTGCATTGCTTTCATTACATGATATAGTTGACTGGTACTGCGTGTGACAAAATTTATCGCTACTACATATACATACACTCGTATGAACATACAAACGTACATCAACACAGTGATTTATCAGATAAATAAAATAAGATTCATTGCTATTGCTATGTGGTTATTCCAACATTGTAATAATATCTAGCCTTCCACCCTTATTGGTAATAAATTTAATTTTTTTCATTGGCTCACACACAACGATGTGCGAAACAAATTTTACTCGATTTCCACCACAGACGAAAATTAATTAAATCATTTTGGCAATACATGCTGCTTACATCATTTAATCTTTTTGTGACGGTAAATGTCTTTATTACATATAATTCACGTCTAATTGAAAATGTCTCATCACCATTCTATATAAAAATAATCGTTCAACATTAACATCAATGACAGCCACTCCGTTATTAGAGATGTACACCATATGTACACATTGAGAGTAAATATTGGTCACTTTATACACTTATGTTCCAGATGTCAAATAATGCTTATCGCATTTTTGCCCATCGGGTTTAAAACCACATGACAGAAAACTTACCCAACAATGTAGACAGAAAACTCTTTGAGCAAGAGTCAGGTGTATGATGGCTGAATATACTTCTTAGATAACAGGCTAACACAATTACATTAGGTGTTATTTACAGGTGACAGAGAGGCTTACAATATCATTCTTTGCCTAAACCTTAAGACTACTAACTTTTAGTCGTTTAGCAGGTTAGTTTATAAAAATATAGCATTAGGCTGGCTTTTCAGTGTTAGTGTGAAGGTTGTTACATACACTCGCTCACATATTATACGAAACACTGTAGCGGGACTTTGAATTTCGCCGCGCTACACTCGTTCCCTCAGATAAAAAATATCCCGTCGCAGCGGTATGAACGCTTGACGGTAGAGAAAATACTAAAATTGTAACAAAATACTAAAATTGTAACTCTTTTTTGTTTTCTATCCGTTTCTTGTTTGTCACTTGATAGCCGAAGCTTAAGGCAGACGTGATCTGATTAAGACGAAAAAACTTATTAATGTGTAGACATTGTGGAAGTTGTTATGAAACTCGGAGGATGGAGAGAAGCAACTAAAATAAATTGCATTTAATATCAAGATGGTTTTGGATACATTAGAAATTCCTGGACAATGAAACTTATTGCAAGATTTCGGAGCAGACTTTTCACGCAGAATTGAAGGAGATTTTTGAAGACCTGGACGCCGCACGAAAGAAGACTTGTTAACCTGGTAAAGGATGAACTTTTATCTACGCCATTTCCCCCTATCAGTTATCAGTTTGTTATTCTCTGTTCATTTTCAATAATTTTTGTAGTGGAAATTAGTTTAACTTTTGCTCAAAAACGCCACAAGGACCACCCCAACAATAGCTTTTCTGAATCACGAAGTCCGATAGCTTTTCTTTAATACGAAGTCCGACTTGCTTTTCATTCTTTCCCTTTTTTCACGGTCATTAACGATTTTTAAAACCCACTTTTTATTCACAATTTCTTCCCACATTTTCAACCTTTTCTTTTTCTTTTCATCTTATTTTCTTTTTTTTTTAGCCACTACAACTGGCGACCGTGACAGGACGCAATTTTCGGATGTGTCGTTTTTGAGCAAATTTGAAACTTTAATTTGTATTTTTTCCCAACAGAGAATATCCAAAAATCCTGAACTGTAAAGGGTAACTAAAACAACAACTTTATTGTACCTAAGCAAATGATTATACCACAATATTGTAAAGAATTTTTGTAACTAATTCAATCTGTTTTTCTTTGCATGGCATATATTGATGCAAAACTGTTATTTTGAGACCTTTTGGTGATTATCCGATGGAGATGTATTAAGAAAATCCATATTTTGACGAATACGATTTACACAGAAGTGATTGTCCAGCCCCTGTTTCATTCAAGCATTCAATAGCCAACTGCAGAATCCATTTTTCCCTTTCCACACATCCTGTAGTTTTCTTCTAGACTTTTCAAAATTATGTATCTGTATTGTAGTTTGTGGTAATTATAGTATTGTTGTAGCATGTGAAGATCGTGAATTTGACCGCCCAAACAGTCATTTGTTACGAAAAATTTTGTCCGCCCTGCTGAATCTTCCTCAACCATTGTTTGCAATAGAGCAATCATTTACACTGACGAGAAAATATTTCAACCTAAATTTGAGTCAAATCTTTATTAATCTGACTTATATTTTTCCCTTTTTGACTAATGATTATACATCCTATTACAATGGAACGCGGTAAGGTAGAGATAGTTTCGGCAGATGAGTTAAGTGAACAAGATTCATCGTGCAACCAACAAGAAAGTCCGCGTTTCCCTCCATGGACGAGCTCACAGATCAATGCAATGATTTTGCCTCAAACTCACAACATTTGTGATAATACACAGATGGCGATTTTACATGACGAATGTGGAATGGACGCGAGACTAGACCATCAGCGCCATTGTTAACATCAATGTCAGAACCGAATATGAGACAAATTCAGCAATGTGACACAAATCGGACACAGGAAACTGACAAACTGGACCGACTATTAGAGTTATTTGCAGACATGAAACGAGACGTTACTCAGAAAATTGACGCAAAACTGGACGCACTTGGTCAGGACTTTAAACAAAGGCTAGATAAAAGCGACGAAAAATTTGACGTATTAAACCGTACTACGACAGAAAATTTTGAACGAACGACAAAACAGATGACAGAATTAAATAACACCCCTCAACAGCTCAGCCAGCGATTTGAGTCACTAAACAGGAAGAAACTTTGGTTACATTCACACATGAAACAAAAAACAACATCACCCGATGTGAGAATCAGTTAACTCAAATAGTTAATGTGCAGAGGAAGTGAACACCCGTGTGGAAGAGTTAGCTCAGTCCCACACTTCAGCTAGCTCCATCCAAGAAAAGCTGACTGAAGAAGTGGTAAATATTACCCAACAACTCACAATGGTAGTTCTTGAACAAACCCACCTCAAAGAAAAGATAGAAAAATTAGAAGATCGAGCGGACTTCGCGTCACTAAACAACGACACCAACATGACCGAAAGAATTGTACACGAATGTAAATTGTGTGACGACTATCTGGACAAAAAACTTGAAACAATTACACAGGACATACTTTCAAAAACAAAGACACATGTCAAAGACGAGACAAAACACATAGAAGACGAAGTGACAAAATTACGAGACAATGTTGTGCCGTGTTCGGCGATTGGTGCAAACGCATCGTCAGGGAACGACAAAACAGCTAAAACCATGGCTAATGACGCAGACAAAACACCTATTGTGGAATCACCAATTTCAAATCAAAATTACATGTGCCACTGTCCTTTCCACCAAACGAGCAATATTACGGTACCACACCTAGAGTAGCAAGTGACCTAAATCACATCAATACAGTTATGCCAACCGGCGTGGCCGATGACACGTTTGTAAGACATGGGTATTTCTAGACATTTTCCAGTGAGGACAAGCACAAAGTCCACCCTATTGTGTTTATTAGATCATTTGACGGTGTTTTTCCACGTAGCTGTTCATAAGTCGATAAAATCAGATACGTCACCAATCTCATGAGAGGACGAGCAGCTAAGTGGGGTGCCGCTATGAGACGGCGGTGCCTTACGTTTGAACAGTTCGAACAAACCTTCTTGGACCAATTCCGGTCCGAGAATGAGCAACAGAGTCTAAGGAGAGAAATGTGCAACCCTGAGACCTATGACCCTAAAAAAGGGACATTAAGACAATACTTTGAGAGATACCTTGACAAGACACTGTACTGGTCGGAAACCAGCTATAATTGACACTTTAAAGAGCCACTTACCCTTTCCATACCGAGACAGATTAATAGGAGTACCGTAGAATGACGTTAAGACTTTCTTAAACTTCTTAGATCAAATGGACGTAGTTTACAGAGGCGAATCACGCAATTCTAATTTTACGCATATTAGTAAGCAAAATCAGCACCCACCCCAAAGGAACCGTAGGGACGGTGGTTGGTGGAACCATCCGTCCGCGCCGCGACACAATACGATGCCTGCGCGCGAAACATATTCAAATGGAAACGTGTATGACGGTAGGAACAACCGCAGAAATTTGTGGAATAATAATAACAACAATAATTATCGCCCATATCAAAATGGTAACTACAGTACAACAACAGCAATAGGAGACGTGAGAATAACCGGTACAACCCGGGCTACTTTGACAGGAACATGCCATATAACAGACATAATTACCACCAAAACAATAACAATCCCAACAGTCACCGACAGAATATGTGGAACACACAAAATTCACGCATGACAAATCATAACCCTCCACGGAATCCGCCGCCATTCCCCAGTACAGTTATGCACTCCCCGCCACGAAGTAGCAATAACAATTGCAGCGCGCCAACAGCTGACGCGTGGGCGCCAACCGGCCGGAATGTAAACATAGTGGAGCTGGTCAATGAACCCGGCCAAACACAGCAGACGACAGAAAACACTCGACGACCGACCTAAGCGCTCGTGCTTCGGTCGTGAGGTGTTGTAAGAGCGCAACGGCTGAGACGGTTTGTTTCCTCAGGTACGACGACAAAATGACAGCAGAACAGGAATTAACAAACCTATCAGGTTGATGACCTTGTTCTTTTGCGTTCACATCCCAAGTCTACAAAGTGAAAACAACTGAACAGAAAATGGCAGCTATTATATTCAGGTCCTTTCAGAATAGCAAGCATACCTCACCCAGGTTGTTACTCCCTAGAATACCCGTTATCTCACAAGCCGAGGGGGCTGCATCCCCACAGACATTTGAAACCATTTGTGCACTAAAACAACATAATATAATGACAACTAATTTGAACATGAGCAAGCTGCTGTGAAAATGAGATCGCAAATATTTGTATTGAATACACGAACATTAAGTTATACAGCCTAAGAACACAAACGTTAATTTATGGAAATTATATACTGCAGTTACACTTGTACACATAATAATGAAGAGAATGTAAACTCAGGTGAGTACACTTACTGAATGAGAAAATATATTCATATAGGAATGAGGTCTACGCAGGTTACATTTATTGTTAATTGTAAATTATAAGGTGAATCAACAATTAGTTAGTTATTTCAAGGCACTCTAATGACAGGAGATAATAGCTATTGAGATCAGTAATGACGTAGGTATGTAGCAGAATGAATGAGGGTGTAAGATTGAATGATCAGTATGAATGAGTTAATATTTAAGTAAATATAAGAAGGTAAGTTACTGTGAAGTAGTTGATGGAGACAGATTATTTGAGGTAAATATTATTGGAGTTTTATGAGAATGGAAGTGCCAAATGGCCCCACGTATGTGATATATTAATGTTTGATGAGGAATATGTTTAATGTATAAGGATATATATATATATATATATATATATATATATATATATATATATATATTTATTTATTATGATGAATATGTGAGTAAGGAATAAATGAGGATGTTTTGGTAATATTGTGCTACATAGAGAAATGAGTAAGCAGTCTACATCTTTAAGATCACATAAGAATTTTAGTTGAAAGAAAACATTTGTGGTGAGTTAGAACACGTTGGGTACAAGACGTTAAATGTGAATCTATTTTCAGTGCCCTTGAAAACGAACGAATGCAAGAAAAGCAGAGTGAATATAATGATGATTACAGCTGTTGAAAGAAATGTAATAAGAATGTAACTTGGAAACAAATTAGCTTTAATTTATTTCAGAAGTGTAACTTAGTAACTTTTCGTTAAGTTTTTTTTTTTTTTTTGTTTTTATTTTTAAGCCACGGTGTGGAAGAAAACATTTATAGTTCGTGTTCAGACAGGAGAATGATATTTTAAGGAACTTAAGTTGAAATATAGTTTTCACACAGCCCTCATGTGAATACATTTGTATAAAAATTTTTTTTACGAAAGTGATATTAGTGCCATGTTAGCCTTTATTATACTTACACACAACAGAAAACCCTGAGGAAGCAAAAGATAGGAGAGTTATTGAGGCCGTTTTGCGACTCGTACAACACCTACACTTAAGTGAACAGATGACAAAATTACATATATTTTGAAGACAACATTTGACTTTTCAGGTAATGCAAGGTAAGTGTAAAGGAGCAGTGACCACCCGTGCAACCAACGTTGAGCAACAGTCACTGAGAAAGAGAATACTATGTTCTTTATTTATGTTTTATAGAAAGAAATGATATATATATATATATATATATATATATATATATATATATATATATATATATATAACATACATAATGTTTAACCTTCAGTAAAGTAGAAGAAAGTTCATGGTTGAACTCTTGAGAGGAAATTTGATATGTCATTATATAATACACATTATGAGAGAGACAATCTCTGAGATACATTTTCCATTTGTATAGACGGTATCCACAAGAAGTGGAGATATTGAGGAAGTACTGAGCAGATATGCGATTCACTCATGCAAGGATTTGTTAAGGTATAATACACTAAGTCATATGAACAATCACAACACAAACAGAGAATCTGTCATGATGTTACACTACACAGACTTGACGTAAGGACACTTACATTTACCCATGATTTGGTAAATTGCAAGCACCTCCTTTCACACACCCTTTGAAGGTGATGCAAACGTTATAATGTGTTATGTTCTCTTTTTTATGTATTAGCTGTAGGATTTGGTAGTTTTTAGGTAATGAATAGTTTCTTCCAGTCTATCTTTCTTTCTTTCTCCATTATCCTACCACCTCCTGCAGCTGGGTATTGTTTGTTTAAGGAATGTAAGAATATATTATGTGACAGTAAACTTTCAGGTATGAATTAAAAGACATGAAGAAAATTGAGTATGGCATTACAAGCCTGGTCAACCACTAGCCAAGATATGGAATCAAAAGAAAGAGATAAATAATAAATGAAGGAAAGCCTGTGCTTTAAGTATTAAGTCTGATATCCCTTGGCACGCCCAAACCTGAATAAAAAAAATAATACCCTAATAAAAGAAAGCCAATGGGACTTAGTATAATTTTTTGTGTAAATATTTCACATGCAGATTCTTGTAAATTTATATGTATTTGCATATGTATTAAAACTTTGCATATTGTCAACATATTTAGAAATGTGACCGCAAAATGTAAGCTTTCATAATTAACGATGTAAACATGCTTGGACAAAGTGAACTGTTAAAATGTAAATATTGAAAAAAAGTGTTACAAACTGTGAACGTTATAAACGACGAATTTTGTGTTGTTTGTGAAACTTATGGTGCATACACCAAATAACTGTTTGTAAATCGATATAAACTGCCATTTACTTCGACGATAATGAGGATTTTCACACTGCAAATGAACGTTTGTTGGCAAGTGTAAACAACGTGGTGAAACACCTACCTTTGCGAACATCGACGCCGTTGTTCCTGGCCGGCCTTCAGATGCTTTGGAGACAATAAACTCAGCACCTGTCATTGGTAATGTGCAGGCTAAAAACTACATCGACCATATATGCCCCGGGAACAATAGTCAAGAAAACGCACAAGGACCTGGAGTGTTGTGCCGTAACAGAAGACATGGACGTTGCTTCAGATCACGCACACGCTCAATCTTATGGTGTCACCGAACTTATCACACCATTTATGCTGGAATAACAACTTGTAATGAACACTATGTGAAAGTGAATACTGTGCAAGATTGTCATAACACAGCGATTTTGAAACTGCCGCACGCGAAATTCAGTGATGCTATTGCGCATGCGCAAAGACTACGTGCTGCCAGAGATGCATTGTGAAACCAACGCTGGAAGCGCACAACATTAACTGCGCTGGCGAATAGCTTGTTCAAACAAACTGTATGTAAATATATATTAATTGTGTATAAAGATTCAAACCTGTAACAATTGTATGTAGTGTATACATTTAGAAAGTAAGTATTGACAAAGATAATCCCCTAAAAATACACGTGGCTTTTCCTAAGAAAATATGTATAGGTATATCTATTCTATTGTTTGGTAGCCTGCCACGCTAAATGTTTTAGCCTGACAGTGGAGGGGGCGATGTAACGGGACTTTGAATTTCGCCGCCCTACACTCGTTCCCTCAGATAAAAAATATCCCGTCGCAGCGGTATGAACGCTCGACGGCAGAGAAAATACTAAAATTGTAACTCTTTTTTTTGTTTTCTATCCGTTTCTTGTTTGTCACTTGATAGTCGAAGCTTAAAGCAGACGTGATCTGATTAAGACGATAAAACTTATTAATGTGTAGACATTGTGGAAGTTGTTATGAAATTCGGAGGATGGAGAGAAGCAACTAAAATAAATTGCATTTAATATCAAAACGGTTTTGGATACATTAGAAATTCCTGGACAATGAAACTTATTGCAAGATTTCGGAGCAGACTTTTCACGCAGAATTGAAGGAGATTTTTGAAGATCTGGACGCCACACGAAAGAAGACTTGTTAACCTGGTAAAGGATGAACTCTTATCTACGCCATTTCCCCCTATCAGCTACATTTTGTTATTCTCTGTTCTTTTTCAATAATTTTTGTAGTGGAAATTAGTTTAACTTTTGCTCAAAAACGCCACAAGGACCACCCCAACAATAGCTTTTCTGAACAACGTAGTCCGATAGCTTTTCTTTAATACGAAGTCCGACTTGCTTTTCATTCTTTCCCCTTTTCACGGTCATTAACGATTTTTACAACCCACTTTTTATTCACAATCTCTTCCCACATTTTCAACCTTTTCTTTTTTTTTCTTCTCATTTTCTTTTTTTATTAACCACTACAAAACTTTGAGACCTTGTATTACGTAGTTAATTTTTCGTCCCCTCTTAACCGACAGGCATATAATTCTTTTCTTTTACTTTATACTAAATTTATAGGGTCCAATGATTCCAGTGCCCTTAAACAATACTTAACCTAAGGTTGCAGTGGTCATACTACTGAAACATTCTCCTCTGACACATTAAGTGCATGTATTCACTTAAATGGGAAACTAGTCTGTGCTCGAGCTCTGGTTGCTACACCAGTAAATAGTAATATCATATGGATGAGATATACACTCTGAGGTAGTTGCAGCCAAGGCATTTCCCCTACAAAAACTAAAAGTCAGTCGTATAATTTACGTTCGCAGTTTACTAATATTAATAACTGAGCATAAAACTATATTCGCCATAATTAGCACAGGTGAATTCCTAAAGCCTATAGTCATCGTATTTCATTGGTTCTGTTAATATATGCATTCAGGAACTGGAAATACTTCTTAAGCCATGATGAGAATACAGACCCTTAATTTTCCTCGCTCGTGGTTGAGGGGGGCAATAGGTTGCATGGGGGCGTAATTAAATATAATGAATGCAAATAATTTTTAATTTTAGTCACTGTCTGTCCGGTTACTCAGTCTCGTAACCGGTTGGCCCTGACTAGTATTAGTACGCAATCTGACTGCATTGATCAACAACAAAGAACGAAAGGAAATTTCCGTTAACACAATTAATTAATTAAGTTCCCAGCAACTATGAAAGCTACGAGACAACAAGGCACAAGTGTCGCTGTTCTATATGTGGAAGTGTGATTCAATGTACACATCTGGCACGGTTCTTCCTCAATAAGACAAGATATTTTAAATACCATTTATACTGAAGTAGTTAAAAAAATAAACAGAAATACTATAATTGCACATAGAAACCAGAAATACAGTCTAATACAAGAACACGAGCCAGATGCTTTGTTGACTGAACCTGTATCCAATAGGCATTATTGTTTAAGACATTGAAATAATACAAAAAAAGGAATTTTTTTACCTTCATATATATTGACGAAAAGCACATTATAGCATCCCTAATCCAACAACATCTGGTGTCTAGCCCATCAAAACAATATGACAACATCTGAACAAGCACTCTCCACTACCACATCTCAACCAATGACTCACCACTGCTACATCTCAACAAGCACTCTCCACCACGACTTCTCGATAAGCACTGCCAGTGGAGGCGGCTGAATAATACTCTTTGGCGCAATCTCTGGCGTTGTGGCTCAGTGTAGCAACCTTTCATATACCCCTCCTCCACGGGCCAGAATTTGATGGTATTTTTGCCAGCATTGGTGGTGAAAATACCACCAAATTCGTCCAAAAAACACAAACAAAAATAAAAACTAATATTAATAATTAAATATCACATAACCAAATAAATTTTGGCTTTGCACTGACCCTTCAATACCCTAATATATAAAATACAGTAAGGAATACGAATGCTTTCATACATGTGATTTTACATAATGGTTTACACAAGTATCATTCAATCAATGGCACCAGCAATGTCAAATAGGTGTAGGTAAGAGTCTCATAACATTTCATAAACAGTAAATACACAAAAAAAATCAGTTTATACAAATATTCACATAAAATGCTTTCCATAGTTCATTAAACAAGTGGTTGACAGTTCCAGCAGTAGCACCCAGCAATGGTCAACAGGTGCAGACACCAACGAGTGACATTATTTCAGTAGAAACAGTTCCATCAGTGGCACCCAGCAATGTTAAACAGGTGCAGACAGCAAGAAGTAACATCATTTCAGTAGAAACAGTTCTAACAGTGGCACCCAGTAATGTTGAACAGGTGCAAACACCAACAAGTGACATTATTTCAGTAGAAACAGTTCCATCAGTGGCACCCAGCAATGTTGAGCGGGTGCAGACAGCAACAAGTGACATTATTTCAGTAGAAGCAGTTCCATCAGTGGCATCCAGTAATGTTGAACGGGTGCAGACACCAACAAGTCTCATTATTTCAGTAGAAGCAGTCCATCAGTAGCACCCAGTAATGTTGAACAGGTGCAGACAGCAACAAGTGACATCTCATCACTGGTTGGGCAGTTCCAACAGTGGCAATCAGCAATGCTGAACTGGTGCAGACACCAACAAGTGACATTATTTCAGTAGAAGCAGTTCCATTAGTGAGACCCAGTAATGTTGACAGGTGCAGACACCAACAAGTGACATCTTTTCAGCAGAAGCAGTCCATCAGTGGCACCCAGTAATGTTGAGCAGGTGCAGACACCAACAAGTGACATCATTTCAGTAGAAGCAGTTCCATCAGTGGCACCCAGCAATGTTGAACAGGTGCAGACACCAACAAGTGACATAATTTCAGCAGAAGCAGTCCATCAGTGGCGCCCAGTAATGTTGAGCAGGTGCAGACACCAACAAGTGGCATTATGTCAGTAGAAGCAGTTCCATCAGTGGCACCCAGTGATGTGGAACAGGTGCAAGTAACAGTCCATAATATTCACTATCACTAATCAGACCATTTATCAAAGTTTATCAGCAGAAATTAAATATTTCCAAGTGGCACCCAGCAATGTTGAATAGGTGCAAGCACAAACAACAGTTTGAATGCACACACAATTGCTTTTACAAAATTATTATGAATGCTCTTACACTAAACATACAAATTATAATAAACACACAAATGATATCAGATAATTGTCATATTAAATATTACAAATACACAAATATCAGTAAACCTATAATATTTATGGGTGTCAGTGCAAGCCACAACAAACAAGTAAAATAATATTTAGGAGATAGGTCGATACCAATTATTTGGGATTAGGAAAGAAAAACACACAAAACACACACACTCATCTTTCATCCACATTAAGTACTACTGTGTAATTGAATAGTGTTAACTGTGTAAATGCAATTCTGTCAAAATTTGATGTTCAACATGTGAATCAAGTAGTACTGGCAGCAGTGTATAACAGTCAATAATAGTTAGTCAATGTCATAGCCATCATGTCAAGACCAATGTTTGCCAAGCCAAATCAAATGTACGGTTGCTGAACAACTGTCAGTGTGCCAAGATATGCAAATACTTACTCTCTCCGAAAAAAAAGTATATACTGCTTAGTGATTTAACAAAGTGTGTGTGTAGACAATCTTCTTTCCACTTGGGTGTTCTAGTCTGCCATCTTTATCCTCCTTGTTCCATATAGACCAACAAACCAAAAAACAAAAAAATGCTCCTCACTCACTCCACCAAAACTCCAATAAACATCATCATCACATAATCTTAATACTTCAATAATACCTCTTACGTTGATACATATAAACCTTATCATCAATATCATTTACCTTACCTCTTGTCCACCAAAACTCGAATAAACATCAACTTTACACAATCTCAGTACCTCAATAATACCTCTTCAATACGTCGATACACATAAACCTTATCACCAATATCATTTCACTTCCATAACCACTCTTTCCTCTAGTCAGTCTCCTCGAACAAGTACAGATAAAATCCTAGTGCAAACCTCGATTCATCATCCCATGCAATCCGAAGACACAGTGTCCACACACAACCTCTGTGTAATCCATCTGACTCAAATCTTCTACTCATTATGAATCATAAAATACATTTTGGTTACCTTGTCCATCATCAAATAAAAGAAATGCATACATGACCTCTAACAGCCTTTAGTTTCAATAACTTTCAGTAAGTAAGTACTAGTACGGAGTGTGAATGATAGAAATAATTCACAGTGTGTACACCACTTTAAGAATTATGGCAAAACAGAAGCAAACATGTGGAGTATTTCTTGTGTCAAGTGTCACTTACTATTTCAATTGCTCACGAAGAATGCAGTGTAATAACTGTCAATGGTCTAAACCTAGTGTTGGTGTGACATGTCGTTAGTTTCCTTCCAAGTAACATAAATTTATACACCTTCCATAAAACCTCCAGTTCATGTGACTTCAATGAAGTTTCTTGTACCAATGTCGTTCGTCGAATTATAGCAGTTCATTTTCTTATCTTAAAAATATAAGGCACTGAGCGTAAGCAAAACATGCTATAGCGAGACAATATACCACTGGAGAACAGAATGTCAAGCACAATCCCTACATTTAATAGTTACCTTTTTAGTTTATTACATTCTTCCTGAAAATTTCTCGACAGCAAGTCCTCTTAACGTCGGACACACACAGAATTTACCTGAAGTTCTTAAATATTTTATACAACCGTATCCTGAAAAATACTGAACGTTAATAACATAATTTATCAAGTCACTATAGCTTTATAATGAATTTATTCGGAGAAATTAGACTGTGTATTTGTTTACAGCTGTCAGTGCATTCGCACTGAGCGCTCGATCAGTTGTAGGTACGCGTGATTAGGAAGTAATTGTTTGCGGTCAACGACTGCCTTGTGCGCCGCGCAGACTTGACTGTTGCTTTGAGTATGTACCGCCGCCGGAACACGGCACAGTACCCTTGCATTCTCCGTGTGTTTACATATAACTGTTGGTTTCTCTAAAGTATGTCATTCCACAAAAATTTTAACGTTCGATATATGATGTACTCCCTTAGAGCGCCGAGATTTAAGAGTTTCTACTTCGACAGTGTTATCATGAATAATTTTGCGAACCCTATATGAACCGTTATAAAGCAGAAAAAATTTGCGACACAAGCCTTTTCCTTTGTGAGACAAACGGTGAGACTTAATTAACACCTTTTGACCAACTGACAAGGTTTTTAAACGACCAGGACGTTTAGCTGATTTCTCTCTTCCAGCAGCCGCAGATGCAATATTTTGCAGAGCCAGGTTGACAACTTCAGAATGCCGCAGTTTCCGTGCAGGCGGAAAAGGAACGATTTCAGAAATTCGATTTGTCGGTGCTTTGTTTTTTAATATCAATATAGGCGCTAAAGAAGTTGAATCATTAGGGAGTTCATTCAGAATGATTTGAAAAATATGAAGATACTGATCCCACGTTCTGTGATTCTGATGACAATAAAGACGACACAATTTATTGATTTCCTTCATCCATCTCTCTGAAGTGTTAGATTGAGGGTGAAAAAGTGAAATGAAAATTGGTTTAATCTTACGTCGCCGTAGAGTACGAAGCCAAATTTTAGAGCGAAACTGTGATCCATTATCTGATATAACCTTATCAACATGACCCACTTATTTAAGAAAATGTTTGATGAAAGCATTAGATACTGAACGAGCTGTTGCTTTGCGTAAAGGTGTAAAACACACATATTTTGATGTTAATTCCACTGCTACCAAAATGTACCCAAAACCATTAGTAGAACGAACCACTGGACTGAACAAATCGACTGCAGCCATCTCCTTTAATTTCGCTGGAATGATAGGAAACAACGGTGCTCTGTGAGAAATAGTTGGCGGCTTAGCCTTTTGACATAATTTGCATTTGGCAAGAACAGATCGAATGCGTTTTTCCATATTACTGAAGTAGCAATTTTCTCGTAATTTATGAAAGCATTTTCTGGGACCAAAGTGTGCATAACTGAAATGTGTGTACCAAATCAATTTATTGGCCCACTCATCAGGAATACAAACTAACCAAACAGAGTTGTCGACCGATTTTCGTTTAAAAAGAATATCATTGCGAACTAAATAATACTGTCTAATCGCTACGCTTTCCTTTCTCCTCCACTTCTCCTTAATGTCCTTCCAGATTGGATCCTTATTTTGCTCCTTAGCGATGTCCTGGAGCGAAGACGAAATAAAATTCTCAAACGCAACACCTTGAATATACATCAAACAATAATTGTTTTCTTTGCAGTCCTCCTCAGCACTTTGTTTCAAACCCATAGGTGCACGTGATAAAGCATCAGCAATAATATTTGAAGAACCCTGTATGTAAACAATACTAAAATCAAATTCCTGTAGATACAGCGCCCATCGTGACAATATTCCATGTGTTAATTTTGCTGACATAAGAAATTCCAGAGCTCAGTGATCGGTGTAAACCTTAGTATGTCTGCCATACAAAAATATGCGAAATTTTGTGAAAGCCCAAACAACAGCCAAGGCTTCAAGTTCCGTAATCGAATAATTCTTTTCTGATTTAGTGAGAACACGACTTCCAAATGCAATAGTTTTCTGTACTACAACGCTGTCTTCTTCTGTCTCTTGAAATAAGTGTGCACCTAGGCCTTTGTATGATGAGTCCGTCGCCAAACAAAAATCTTAGGTAAATCCGGATGTGAAAGAAGTGGAGCAGCAACTAAAGCATCACGAAGTTGTTCAAATTCTGACTGAGCTTCCTCATCCCAACACCAATTAGAATTCTTTCCAGATAGTTCACATAAACGAGGTGTGGCCAAATCAACCAATCTAACAAAGCGTCTAAGAAAATTACGGACACCAAGGAAACTACGAACATCACGTTTTGTGGTAGGAACAGCATAATTACGAATAGCGTCTAGTTTTTCTGGATCAGGAAGAATACCTTCTGTAGAAACAATGTGACCAAGAAATTTCACCTGAGAACGACCAAATTCAGATTTTTCCAAGTTCACTGTAATGCCAACTCTTGCAAAAATACGTAATAATGAATCCAAAATTTTGTTTTGCTCACTCCAAGAACGTTTAGCAATAAGAATATCGTCAACATATGAAGTAATATTGTCACGAAGATAAACAGGTAAAATTTCGTTTAAACTACGAATGAATGCTGCTGAAGATACAGTAAGTCCAAACGGTGATTTCCGAAACTGGTAACAGTTACCAAAGGCTAGAAAGGCAGTGTATTTTCTACAATCCGGGTGGAGATCTATTTGCCAAAAACTTGCGCGCATATCAATCGTGGATAAAACTTTAATTCCATGGAAATGTTGAAGAAGTTCATCTAAATTTTGTGGACGGTCAGTTTCAGGAATAATGATATTATTTATCTGTCTGGAATCCAGAACCAAACGAATTGACCCATCCTTTTTAAGAACGACGTGTAATGGGCTGGTATAAGGACTGACTGCTGGCTCAATAATGCCTTGTTCTAACATGTATTGAAGTTCACTCTTAACCTTGTCTCTGTAAGCCAAAGGAATAGCGTACGTTTTCCCCCGAAATGGTGTGCGTTCTTTTACTTTAAATAAATATTGTAAGCCTTGTACAGATCCTGTGTGATGGCTAAATACTGTAGCATGCGAAGTCAAAATTTGGTGCAGTTCTTCTCTTGCAACGTCATCTGGCACTTCAGCTTTCTTAACCTTCTCATTAAGTAATTCTTCGCTATTAATTATATCATCCATCCCGTCTCTGTATCTATTGTCATTGTCATGAATGAACACATTGTCGTCATAATACTCAGCGAAAACATCAGAAGTAAGAAATCTTAAACATTTTGTGTCTGATTCAGATTTTGTTAAACACTCGAAAAATTTCAAACATTTCGGCATTCCGGCAACAGTCAAATTCACACATCCTTCTTTAAAATTCAAAATTGCCTGATGTGTGTTAAGAAACTCCATACCTAATATAATTTGTGTACTGAGTAATGGAACGATAATAAAATTAGCAGAAAATTCGTATCCTTGACAAATGAAATTTAGGTTGGTCTGTTGTTTGACTTCCACACTTTTTCCAGAAATAGCTCCTCGAATTGTAGTTTTAGAAACAGGTAACACAGGACAAGCAATAGTTCTTACACATATACGAAAAACTGATTCACTAATGACATTCAATGGGCTCCCAGAATCTAAAACCGAAGTGAATTTGTTCTTACCCACACATACTTCAATAACAGGATGTAAAAATGCGTCTACATTATTTTCCTTTTCGTCTAGCAAAATGTCTCTCATGTCTTCCAGGCGCACGTAGTGTAAAGTCGTAGTATCATTACTTTCTGACCCGTCTATATTGCTGCCAGAAGCCGAAGCTACAAGTCATTGTCGATTGTTTGCGTCACGTCTTTGATTATTCGCATCATTTCGCGGATCTATTTCTACGATTTGCACTTGTCTCTCTGAAGTTCTGTCACGTGGAGGATGCCAATTAGGTCCTTCCTGTCTGTTAGACGCAAATTCTTGGTTGTGTCTGTTATGAAAATTTCTATTTTCCTGTCTGTCTGCATGACTACTTCTTGTGTAATTTCGACTGTCACTTCTGAAATTATTGTTGTATCTACTACCCTGGTTATTTCTGTAGTAAGAATTTCTATTACTGTATGAATAATTTCTGTCTTGATGATACCGATTACTGTTTCCGTATGATTGATCATTCCGGTAGGAGTTTCCGTTATTATCACTGTCTGTGTAATATCTGTTAGAACGTCTGTTATTGTCATAAGGCTGGTATCTATTGTCCTGCCTGTTTCGTCTGTCATTCTCAAAATTACCCATATAACGTCCGTTCCGATCAATATCCCTTCTCTCTGAAAATCTACTGTGATTACCGTTACTGAAAAAATTACAAGAAGTCCCGTCGTCGTTGTCATACTCAAGTTCTTGTAGCAAAGTCTTAAAAGTCTCAATGTCGTCTTTACATCTTCCAGCTAAAGCAATTTGTCTTATGGATTGTGGCAGCTTAGTTAAACAAATGCGAATTAATTCAGTCGCGCTATAAGGGCTGGAAAGGAACTGATTCTTTCGAATCATGTCTTCAAAGTATTCTGCTGGCGTGCGGAACTCAGACTGTTTAAAATTACGCTGCATAATAAGACTACGTTTGACTCTGTCTTGCGTGTTTTCGGACCAATATGCCGATAGAAATGCACGATAAAAATCATTTAAATTATTACAATCTCTAATAAGTGCGCGCATCCGCGTCGCCAGTTCGTTTTCTAAATATCCATACATAAATTCCAGTTTGTGACTTAGTGGCCAATTTGGTGGAAGTGCATACATAAATTGATCTAACCATGAACATGGATGTATGTCGTTCTTAGAATTGCGAAAGATCTTAAATTTCCGAACAGTTAAAAAGTGTTTATAGTCAAAACATTCTCCTCGTGGCGACAAAGACCTACCGCGTCTGTCCCAGTCCCAATGTCGATTATTGTCAAGTTAGCACGCCTGGCGCTCTCCTGTTGCATCTCGTAAATGAAAGAAATTATTTTCTTCAAACCCCTCTGCCATCTGTGATTCTAAATTTCTTCTGCTGTCTTTTCCTACGATTTCGACTTCAATATGTTTGACTTGCTTTCGTAATGCCTCAAATTCCCTTTTAACGCGATCATTAAATTTTCCCTGATTTTCAACATGCTTATTTATGTTCTGGTACTCTTCGGTTTCCGAAAATGGCAATGGAGCTGTATCATCTGAATCTCTGTCAATTTACCTGCAATCTACTCAACTCTTTCCGATAAGTCACCAATTTGTTCTTTCTGTTTATTTACGTCTACCGTAAGTGTCGCGACTCGGGTTTCGGTATTGACACATTTAGTAGTTAACTGTCCATACTGTTGTGTTAGGTTATTTATTCTGTCATTTGTTACGGATTCCTCGATTCTCTCAAATATTTCTTCCTTATCGTGTGCACGTTGTAAATTTAACTCTGAAAACTTTTGTGCTATCACGCGATCTCTTTCTTCCTGTTCTCTATCCTATTCCTTTTGCCTGATTTATATTGAAATTAATCTATTATTGTGAGCATTCAAAATCGGTTGTACTTCTTCTCTAATTTCTTTCTTTAATTCATCTTTCATGTTTTTGAAACATGTCCCTATTCGTGAGTCCAACCGTGTTTCCATTGTTCCCATATCAGTTTCTAGCCGTGTTGCCACTGTTTTTAATTCAGATCCTAACTGTGATCCCAATGAGTATAACCGTATTTCCATTGTTCCCATCTGTGTTTTTAATTCAGATCTTAACTGTGTTTCCATTGTTCCCATATCAGTTTTAATTGTTCCTATTTGTGAGTCTAACCGTGATCCCAAATTTAATATTGCACTCATCAACTGCTCCATATTAACTTGTTCGAAATTCCTTTCGCCCCTAACATTTCCCGCAAAATCAACTTCTTCCGTCAAAGCTGTAAAGCTATCTGTGTTCGACACTATCCCAGAATCTTCTGTCGTTAATCTCGTATTCTGAAAATTTTTTGATTGTGAAAAATTTTGAACTGGTTCCGGACTATTTTCCCGACTTATTAAATAATTTTCACCTTCATTATTCATCATACTGTTCTCCTGTGTTGGTGAGTTCGCCATGTCAACAATTCCGTCATTCTGACTAGCCATCATTATTGCCTTTTTCATCGATCGCGTAATCATTTACAAAACATACAAAAATTCGTCACTATATGAAAATTACACACAATGACACTTTATCTCCAACAATACCATTCACACGAAATGCTTCCCGACAAACACGCCTAACGAACAATTGGAATCTTCATAATTGCACAAAATTGTCAAACGCGTATACAAGACAACAAAAATTAAATTCTGCAAAAAAAAAAAAAAATACCATTAGAAGAATGACAGTTACCAAATCTACACATGCAATATAGACTACAATTACTAAACTACAAATTACTACAGCAATACTACTGTCTGCTATTTTTACAATCAGAAGAATTCCACGGGACGATCCGAAGCAGCGGTCGCCACGTGCATGGGGACTTAATTAAATAAAATGAATGCAAATTCTTTTTAATTTTAGTCGCTGTCCGTCCGGTTACTCAGTCTCGTAACCGGTTGGCTCTGACTAGTATTAGTACGCAATCTGACTGCATAGAACAACAACAAAGAACGAAAGGAAATTTCCGTTAACACAATTAATTAATTAAGTCCCCAGCAACTATGAAAGCTACGAAACAACAAGGCACAAGTGTCGCTGTTCTATGTGTGGAAGTGTGATTCACCGTACACATCTGGCACGGTTCTTCCTCAATAAGACAAGATATTTTAAATACCATTTATACTGAAGTAGTTAAAAAAACAAACAGAAATACTATAATTGCACAGGGAAACCAGAAATACAGTCTAATACAAGAACACGAGCCAGATGCTTTGTTGACTAAACCTGTAACCAATAGGCATTATTGTTTAAGACATTGAAATAATACAAAAAAAAAGGAATTTTTTTTACCTTTATATATATTGATTCATGGTGTGGGATCCTGTAGTCATGTCCTAGTTCATGAACCACGGGCAACGTATGAGTGGCCAAGTAAGTGGTCCCGACAGTCGGGATACCAGTTACTTTGGAATAAGGCTGGGCATTTCGGACATATTCTGAGTCGTGGTCACCCTTGTGCTCATACGGCAAAGACTACCAAATCCACCGGTTACTCCCTCAGCCGTTAGGGGTAAAACCCAATGGGACTCGGGGCAAGTAAGGCTAGCAACCTGCTTCCCTGGTACTTTAAATATGATGCTGGCAACAATCAGAGCAAAATGCCTCGGACCTTTGGAGGTGACGGAGTCCCACCTCTAACTGACAAACCAGGGACTCCTAAGATACGACTTGGCAAACAAATGGTAATGTGATGGGGAGCTATTAATATCAATGGGGGCTACTCTTGGAAGAAGGTGGAGCTGGCAGAGGCTGCAAGTAAGATGGGGCTGGACGTTTTAGCTGTTAGTGACATTCGGGTAAGGGGTGAGAAAGAAGAAGAAGTGGGAGAATACAAGGTCTACTTGTCAGGAGTCAAAGCAGGAATAGCACAATGGGGTGTAGGGCTTTACATCAGGAAAGAAATGGAACCCAGCGTAGTTGCAATAAGGTATGTAAACGAACGTCTGATGTGGATAGATTTGACAGTGTCTAGCAAGAAAATTAGGATTGTGTCAGTTTATTCGCATTGTGAAGGGACTGATCAAGATAAGATGGATAGTTTTTATGAGGCACTCGGTGATGTAGTTGTTAGAGTAAAGGACAAGGACAGTGTTCTGCTCAAGGGTGATTTTAACGCCAGGATTGGAAATCGAACAGAAGGGTATGAAAAGGTTATGGGTAAATTTGGAGAGGATATGGAGGCCAACAGGAACGGGCAGCAACTCTTGGATTTCTGTGCCAGTATGAGCTTAGTAATCACAGACTCCTTTTTTAAACATAAGAACATTCACCGGTATACTTGGGAAAGCAGGGGAACCAGATCTGTCATTGACTATATAATAACAGATCAGGAATTCAGGAAGGCTGTGAGGGACACACGTGTATTCAGGGGATTCTTTGATGACACTGATCATTATTTAATCTGCAGTGAAATTGGGATTGCGAGGCCGAAAGTGCAGGAGGTCAGGTCCATATGTAGGAGGATAAGAGTGGAGAAACTTCAGGATAAGGAAATCAGGCACAAGTACATAACAGCGATCTCAGAAAGGTACCAGTTAGTTGAATGTAGTCAATTACAGTCATTGGAAAAGGAATGGACAAGGTACAGGGACACAGTACTAGAAGTTGCTAAAGAATGTCTTGGAACAGTAGTGTGTAAAAGTAGGAGGAAGCAAACAGCTTGGTGGAATGACACAGTCAAGGCAGCCTGTAAAAGGAAAACGAAGGCGTATAAAAAATGGCTACATACTAGAACTCAGGTAGACAGAGAAAGTTATGTTGAAGAAAGAAGCAAAACCAAACAGATAATTGCAGCATCCAAGAAGAAATCTTGGGAAGACTTTGGAAACAGGTTGGAGACATTGGGTCAAGCTGCTGGAAAACCATTCTGGAGTGTAATTAGCAGTCTTCGAAAGGGAGGTAAGAAGGAAATGACAAGTATTTTGGACAGGTCAGGAAAACTGCTGGTGAATCCTGTGGATGCCTTGGGCAGATGGAGGGAATATTTTGAAGAGTTGCTCAATGTAGGTGAAAATACGATCAGTAATGTTTCAGATTTCGAGGTAGAATGGGATAGGAATGATGATGGAAATACGATCACGTTTGAGGAAGTGGAGCAAATGGTCAATAGATTGCAGTGCAATAAAGCAGCTGGGGTGGATGAAACTAAGTCGGAACTCATCAAGTACAGTGGAATGTCAGGTCTTAAATGGCTACACAGGATAATTGAAATGGCCTGGGAGTCGGGACAGGTTCCATCAGACTGGACAAAAGCAGTAATCACACCAATCTTTAAACATGGAAACAGAAAAGATTGTAACAACTACAGAGGTATCTCTTTAACCAGCGTTGTGGGTAAAATCTTCTCAGGTATTGTTGAAAGGAAAGTGCGAGTATTAGTTGAGGAGCAATTGGATGAAAATCAGTGTGGGTTTAGGCCTCTTAGAGGTTGTCAGGACCAGATCTTTAGCTTACGACAAATAATGGAGAAGTGTTATGAGTGGAACAGGGAATTGTATCAATGCTTTATAGATCTAGAAAAGGCATATGACCGGGTGCCTAGGAGGAAGTTATTGTCTGTTCTACGAGATTATGGAATAGGAGGCAAACTTTTGAAAGCAGTTAAAGGTCTTTACATGGATAGTCAGGCAGCAGTTAGAGTTGACGGTAAACTGAGTTCATGGTTCAGAGTAGTTTCAGGGGTAAGACAAGGCTGCAACCTGCCTCCACTGTTGTTCATATTATTTATGGATCATATGTTGAAAACAATAGACTGGCTGGGTGAGATTAAGATATGTGAACACAAAATAAGCAGTCTTGCATATGCGGATGACTTAGTTGTGATGGCAGATTCGATTGAAAGTTTGCAGAGTAATATTTCAGAGCTAGATCAGAAATGTAAGGACTATGGTATGAAGATTAGCATCTCCAAAACGAAAGTAATGTCAGTGGGAAAGAAATATAAACGGATTGAGTGCCAAATAGGAGGAACAAAGTTAGAACAGGTGGACGGTTTCAAGTACTTAGGATGCATATTCTCACAGAATGGCAACATAGTGAAAGAACTGGAAGCGAGGTGTAGCAAGGCTAATGCAGTGAGCGCTCAGCTACGATCTACTCTCTTCTGCAAGAAGGAAGTCAGTACCAAGACTAAGTTATCTGTGCACCGTTCAATCTTTCGACCAACTTTGTTGTATGGGAGCGAAAGCTGGGTGGATTCAGGTCACCTTATCAATAAGGTTGAGGTTACGGATATGAAAGTAGCTAGGATGATTGCAGGTACTAGTAGATGGGAACAATGGCAGGAGGGTGTCCACAATGAGGAAATCAAAGAAAAACTGGGAATGAACTCTATAGATGTAGCAGTCAGGGCGAACAGGCTTAGATGGTGGGGTCATGTTACACGCATGGGAGAAGCAAGGTTACCCAAGAGACTCATGGGTTCAGCAGTAGAGGGTAGCAGGAGTCGGGGCACACCAAGGAGAAGGTACCTGGATTCGGTTAAGAATGATTTTGAAGTTATAGGTTTAACATCAGAAGAGGCACCAACGTTAGCACTGAATAGGGGATCATGGAGGAATGTTATAAGGGGGGCTATGCTCCAGACTGAACGCTGAAAGGCATAATCAGTCTTAAATTATGATGATGATGATGATATATTGACGAAAAGCACATTACAGCATCCCTAATCCAACAACATCTGGTGTCCAGCCCATCAAAACAATATGACAACATCTGAACAAGCACTCTCCACTACCACATCTCAACCAACGACTCACCACTGCTACATCTCAACAAGCACTCTCCACCACGACTTCTCGATAAGCACTGCCAGTGGAGGAGGCTGAATAATACTCTTTGGCGCAATCTCTGGCGTTGTGGCTCAGTGTAGCCACCTTTCAAGGTCCAGTATGTAGTAATAACCATTTCTTGTACTTTCTTTATAACAGTGACATTTTATAGTCGGTTTTTAACACCACTATCTCACCTACAGACTGTGCTTGCATTCTGCCTATCCTCTTGTCATACTGTCCTTTCGGAGATTAGCATTTTCCGTGACAGAGGTCAACACTTGTTTTATCTTTTCTTCCTGGGTTTGCTCAGCTATTGGTGTATATGGAATGGGGTTTAACCATTCACTATCTTATAATTTTTCGACAACTCAGGTTCATAGATAAAATATGCTGGAGTGTACTAACACAGGCTTTATAACCTCAGTGTCTTCCTTGCAATGCTCCGTCCAGTTCCACGGACTGTTCTTCTTTCAAACGTCAAACAAGCCATTAATATTCAATAACTCATGTGGCACAAATTGCCCAAAATTGAATATAAGCCTATAAAGGCTTTCCGTTGTCGTCCGTTCCTTGGTAATGGAAAGCTCTTAATAGCAATCAGTTTCTCAAGATCGGATGTTTTACCATCACATGACATTATATTATCTATAAATCTGATTTTGTTTTCCACAAACTTGGATTATGATAAATTTGCAGTAGCTTTATAAATGAAAATTTCTGCATTTTTTTTAAAAAAAATCAGTATGTTCCAACAAGATATTAGTAGCAGTCAAGATGTCATCGGCGTACGAAGTTATTTTATCCAATAATTCTGGCCCAAGCACTGTGTCAAATGCGGCTGTAAAGACTCAGGAACTAACGTTCAATACAAAGTGCAACACGAGGTGTTAGTAAGATATTCGTACAGACACATTTCCTCGACCCTTTCCGGAGCAAAATCTGCCAGTATAAAGATAGCGCGCCAGTGCTAGATAGATACTAGACAGCGAAAAACTTTTGCAGTTTTTCCTCCAAGTTTTCAGGACGTGTTCTCACTGGTACAATTACGCTATTTATTTCCCTTGTGTCGAATATGCGGCGTACTTTCCCATCGGGTTTGTCCAAAGCAAGAAGCGGACTGCAGTGAAGGCAGAAATAATGCTCTATAAGACACTACCCCCCCTCCCCCGCTCCCACTCCAACATACATCGTATGTCGTATGTCGTCAATCACAGCCTATCTCTTACATCACGGAATTCAAAAGGCGTTTTTTACAAAAAAAAATCATAGGACTTCACCTCTATGCGTTGTTCATACATTGTAATTACCCTTTGCTTCTTGTCAAACACTCGAATATACGTCAGCAGTAAATCTTTCAATTGCTCTTGCTGCTGGAGCACAATATCGGTAGACTCTAGGACATTATCCTGAACTAATTTTTCGTCTTCATAATTTGAAGTGCTCTAATAAAACAAATCATCCTCTGGTAACTGTCTCCTTTTGACAAGCCGTTATCGAATGTTTTGACAGTACTTACTGTGGCGCTTAGGAATTTTGAATAAATCCACATCGATTACCTTCTAATCAACATGAAGATAGTATTTACTAATGGATTACCTTCTCATCAACATGAAGATAGTATTTACCCATCTCTGAGTCAGTTTCGACACATTTCTCCCTTAACAACTCAATTCCAAAAATACATCTCTCTACCCAGTCTTCCACTACTTAATAAGATGCAGTCTATGGCTGTTGCTCCTATTATCACGTTTACGTGCATTTTACTGGTTTTGACTTGCTACCCAATGTGCCAAAGTTCCGGCAATTTAGAATTGGGTAAGTTCTCAGCCTTTGAACTTCAACTGTTTCATAGAAATAATACTTTAGACGTAACATTAATCCACTCCTGGAAATGGAAAAAAGAACACATTGACACCGGTGTGTCAGACCCACCATACTTGCTCCGGACACTGCGAGAGGGCTGTACAAGCAATGATCACACGCACGGCACAGCGGACACACCAGGAACCGCGGTGTTGGCCGTCGAATGGCGCTAGCTGCGCAGCATTTGTGCACCGCCGCCGTCAGTGTCAGCCAGTTTGCCGTGGCATACGGAGCTCCATCGCAGTCTTTAACACTGGTAGCATGCCGCGACAGCGTGGACGTGAACCGTATGTGCAGTTGACGGACTTTGAGCGAGGGCGTATAGTGGGCATGCGGGAGGCCGGGTGGACGTACCGCCGAATTGCTCAACACGTGGGGCGTGAGGTCTCCACAGTACATCGATGTTGTCGCCAGTGGTCGGCGGAAGGTGCACGTGCCCGTCGACCTGGGACCGGACCGCAGCGACACACGGATGGACGCCAAGACCGTAGGATCCTACGCAGTGCCGTAGGGGACCGCACCGCCACTTCCCAGCAAATTGGGGACACTGTTGCTCCTGGGGTATCGGCGAGGACCATTCGCAACCGTCTCCATGAAGCTGGGCTACGGTCCCGCACACCGTTAGGCCGTCTTCCGCTCACGCCCCAACATCGTGCAGCCCGCCTCCAGTGGTGTCGCGACAGGCGTGAATGGAGGGACGAATGGAGACGTGTCGTCTTCAGCGATGAGAGTCGCTTCTGCTTTGGTGCCAATGATGGTCGTATGCGTGTTTGGCGCCGTGCAGGTGAGCGCCACAATCAGGACTGCATACGACCGAGGCACACAGGGCCAACACCCGGTATCATGGAGTGGGGAGCGATCTCCTACACTGGCCGTACACCACTGGTGATCGTCGAGGGGACACTGAATAGTGCATGGTACATCCAAACCGTCATCGAACCCATCGTTCTACCATTCCTAGACCGGCAAGGGAACTTGCTGTTCCAACAGGACAATGCACGTCCGCATGTATCCCGTGCCACCCAACGTGCTCTAGAAGGTGTAAGTCAACTACCCTGGCCAGCAAGATCTCCGGATCTGTCCCCCATTGAGCATGTTTGGGACTGGATGAAGCGTCGTCTCACGCGCTCTGCACGTCCAGCACGAACGCTGGTCCAACTGAGGCGCCAGGTGGAAATGACATGGCAAGCCGTTCCACAGGACTACATCCAGCATCTCTACGATCGTCTCCATGGGAGAATAGCAGCCTGCATTGCTGCGAAAGGTGGATATACACTGTACTAGTGCCGACATTGTGCATGCTCTGTTGCCTGTGTCTATGTGCCTGTGGTTCTGTCAGTGTGATCATGTGATGTATCTGACCCCAGGAATGTGTCAATAAAGTTTCCCCTTCCTGGGACAATGAATTCACGGTGTTCTTATTTCAATTTCCAGGAGTGTATTTGCCAAAGTATCGAGCAAGATAACAGTTGGAATTGTCGATACGTCCTTGGGAATTTCCCTTGAACCTTCAGTACACCTGTGAAACTATCTGTTATCTCGTTTCTCAAATCTACATCTTCATTATACCTTGACATGTGACTACAGAAACCAGTTTCACCCCCCACCCCATCCCATGGCCAGCTTCGGTGAGTTAAATGTGGCCGACACTAGTTTGCTGAACTAGGCACTACACTGCGATTCTCACTTGTGACTTCGACAATATTCACTTAACGCCAACGAGTGCCAACTACGCGATTTACTTCAGGATATTGTTGCGGATAAGTGTTACTGTTTTCTTTAAAAGGGTATCTGATTCTGCCGATGGGAATGCCAATGGCTGTTTGAAAAGCTATGTGTTTTACTGAACTCCTCCGGAGGAGGGAGGGCATTGTTTTGATAACCCAGATGTTGTCTATCATCGTTCCTCCTCCTTCTCTTATGATTTAGAGAGTCAGTACTGATGTCTTGGGATTGTTGCCATGTTGCTGACGCAGCGGCGTTGCCTAATTCATTCCATTCCCATTCCTCTGATTATATCCATCTCACATCTTCCTTTATCAAATCAGTGGAGTCAGTACACCTCATTTACAGAATAACTACTGCCGTAGCCCCACTTGTTGCACACGCTTTCAGTTACGTCCTGCACCACATATGCCCGCACTTGATTCTTATCTCTCCGCGGTCCCCCATGTAACAACCGTTGTGGCTGACGCTGCCGTCCTCAGACTGAAGTAAGAGTGAGTCTTTCCAGTAAACTGCAATGGTATTTAGCATTGGCCGCGCGGGATTAGCCGAGCGGTCTCAGGCGCTGCAGTCATGGACTGTGCGGCTGGTCCCGGCGGAGGTTCGAGTCGTCCCTCGGGCATTGGTGTGTGTGTTTGTCCTTAGGATAATTTGGGTTAAGTAGTGTGTAAGCTTAGGGACTGATGACCGTAGCAGTTAAGTCCCATAAGATTTCACACATATTTTATTTAGCTTTGTGGAAATTGTCTGCCTGAACATACGTCACAAATGGATGCATTGCTTTGCGACATCGGACTATAAAAGTGGCCACTAGCTACATCTGCTTAAGCCATATGTAATGTGTTATAATCATTTTGCTGATTTACAGTATTTCATTCTTTTCCACTAAATCAATTCGATCAGTTATTTGAACTTGAACCTGTTGTTGTCAGTTGGGCAGATTTAGTGTCAACGTGTTTCTCACGAAACTAATTTCGATTTTGACAGCTTCAATGTGGTGCACTATTCACCACGTACCTCAGTGACAGTCTGACCTATCGCTTTCTTTAGCGTTACTTCGTATTTTTCAGTGATTTGATTACCCTTTTCTTTTAAAATTCCTCCATTTTGCTTTCAGGCTCTGCAGTACTTGTTTCACTGTGAGATTCAGACTATTTCGCTCTAGTTGAAAGGTGTCAAAACTTTCTGACAAATAGCTCACCTTCTCTGGAAGGCCCTTAAGGATTTCCTACAAACCTGGTATTTCGGTATTTATGTGATACAGATCAGATGTTAACATATGTGTTATGTGGTTAGCCACTTCTGTTTTCAGCTGTTCAGTGTGGTTCTTCAGTTGCTCGCTAACTTGCTCCACTTGTTGTTTCGAAGCAGAAAAATTAAACCAGATAGTGTCTTGTCTACTGTCCACAGATGATAGTTAACTATTCATAGTTTCTTGTTTTTGATTCCTGCTTTCTAATTTCTGCAAAATCATTGTAAGATGATTTTGTGTTGTAGTAATGGATTCAGTTGTGGCGACTGATGTTACATTACCTGATCTGTGAGTGTGGCTAGAATTCACTGAATCTGGAGCGCTTAGTGGATTGAAATTCATAGCATGAACTTCAGCAATAGAACCAGTAGTTATGACATGGATTTCTGAGTACGCGTCATTTTCAGCTGGCGACGCAATATTGCTCGCCGCGGCGGGATCGGCAGTTGTGCTTACTTCGGCTGAAACGCAGTTAAATCATCTCAATATTTTCATTTGTTGTAGTAGTTTGTGCCATTTTCAGCGATTACTGGAGAGTTAACACCACAACAGGGTATAGAAAGTTTCTAAAACGTTATCAATTTTCTCGCTATTCACCCCTTAATGCATTTGGCAAAATGTATCTTGGGTAACATATGCTAATCACACTGGTCAATGGTGCGCGATTAACAACGCGCATACCCCAACTTGCGAAATTTCCACACTCTGTAACTTTAATTACACAAATTCTAAAAACTCTAACTAAATGCTACAGAACAAGTCTGAACGCTCAGTAAATTTATTTCTGTTGAAGAGGATTTACTGAATTTAAAAGCATGATTCTGTTTGGTTACTAGGTGCTGTATACACCAATAGACATATGATAACAAATTCGTAATTCCTTAATTTCAGATAGTTGTCCTTCCAGACCTTTATTTACGTAGTTTCGTACATATTATCCTTTCAGTCTCATCAAGTCTCTCTGTGTATCCAGTCAATGGCTCATCGATTTACAGTCGTAGGAATTTGCATGTAACAGAAAAGAACAAAATTATTACCACGTGAACAGCATAAAGTTCAAGTCCTGCTTATAACGTCGCCATTATAGCTCTACCTTTCAGATGGAGAGGAAGAATTACATAGTTAAAGGAACAAACATTGTTAACTGTTGTGATTTTAAATTGAGGTATGTAGAACCATTGTTGGGAGCTAGAAACAATAGCCTCGCAATTTCTAATTCACGACCACGTGAGTAATAATGTTATTGGCGCCTCAGTCTGATTGCGCTAAGACATAGGGCTTCGAAAGGAACTGATAACTGCAGCCCGTGTAAAAGATTGCTACCGTTAGTAGTCATCTGCATAAGATGTAAGAAACGGTTACTAATAGTTGGTCGGCCAGCCTTTATTCCGGAAAGCGTAACAAGTACTTACATGAACTCGAGATTTGGTCTGTCAGCTGTGAAAATGGTGACTACTCTTCTTCGAAATAAACACACAGTTTCCTGGTAACATACTTGTTAACAAGAAAAACTGGAAAAACTTAAATAGGCAATGGCCAAGGAAGGAGAGAGACAGATGTCTGTCTCTAAAAATGCTAGTGCAGAATAGCTCACAAAAATTCAGAGACAGTGTGTTGTTGTGTTTCATCGCTGTCACTGATATATACTGTGTGCCTTCTCTGGCCATGAAAAGTCATTGGAGTACTTATTTGAAATATCGTCTATAACTGAAAATACAAATCACTTGATGTATCTTTTCAACCCATAGATGAACTATCTATATACATAATTAATTTTGTACTTACTCAAAGAGCGCTAATTCTACCCGAACTTGTCCATTTTTTCCTTATATAATATCAAGTTCCAGTTTCTGTTTATTCCTCATATACGTGGATACTCTGCAAATCATACTTACATGGCAATATTCACATTATTTGGTGAATATATCTAGGCGTTATGTAAAATATTACCGAGTTCTGATTCTTATACATTTTTCTCGGTGAAATAGGAATGATCTTTCTTTATATTTTCCCTAGAAGAGTGTCTATGTGTAACTATAAATTATGCATAACCTACGTTTCTTGTCTCATTTGATAATGATTTGCTGTTGTTTAAGTTTCATCACAACGAAGTTATAAACATCTAACATCGTTAGCGTGGGGGGCGATCTACTGTATTATGAACAGAACTGCCGAAACAGGCCGTTCATATGAATAAATTATGTTAACGATCTTAGCAATTGAAAATTTATTCAATGTTTGCTGTAAAATTATTTCCTTTTCGAATGATGCATAAAATCAGAATCCATTTTACAACAACAGGATTGTTGTTATGAATAATGCTTTAAACGGGTATGTGAGACCAAAGGATATTCAAACTTTGTAAAAAGGGAAGTTGCAGCACGGAGCTTTATTGTCACTGGCGTTGCTTATACAGCAGCATTTGCAAGTCAAAGACTTTGAATTTTAGAGCAGAGACATATCGATCGGTGGGACGGTGGCGGGGTACGGACTTCGCGTCAGTTAAGAGCAACTCAACAATGCATTTGCAGCAACTTCCGTCACAAGGCCTGTGTCCCGATGGACAGCGTCTGGGGAGATTTTGGTTATGTTGTACTTCAGTTATCAACTAAGCTACAACCTAGCTATTTGTGGAATATAAAACACGTGTAACGTGTCATGGCTTATTTAGCGTATACATATGAACGTCTTTATGTTTACATCTTCAACTTATGTTTCTCTCCTCTCAGCAATACTTCCCAGCAAACTGCACTGGATTGACTACATAATAACCTTATATAATATATAAAGGATAATATCGAAAAGTTCGTCAACGATTTACTCAGACTTCAGCACATACTCTAATAGGCCCTTAACATTTGGGCCCATATACACAATATATGAGGAGCATCTTTCCAACAGTTTCCTTTACTTTGTTTTATTAAGGTATGTTGGCTTCAATACAAGACTGGTCGGCTAAAGCGAAACCTTTAACGGACCAACAATGACCAGTTATATTCGTTTTTAGTATTACAGCATTGTTGTATATAAATTTTTATCATTCTGTCTGTTAGACTTATAGAAGTCAGACGTAAAAACGTTGTTGTGCTAAGATGGAGAGTATTATAGCGACTGAATGTGTGACTGTTGGAGAAGAAATGAATGAAAGAGAAAATGAATGAAGAGCAAGTTAAAAAAGGAGTTTGAAAACAGGTAAGAGTAAAGAATAATAAAATAACTATTATTGCAGAGCTATACAAATTAATCTTTTGTTCTTACCTGTATCATTATTTCTCATGTAATTCTTTATTGTCAGATATCCGGATAAGGATCTTTACCTCATGAGCTTCGAACCCCCTTGCCAGCATAAAGGAGGACGCTTTTGCTGTTGTTCGATTCCTGTTAAAGGGCAGTGTTTGCTAAACCATACGAAAAGGAATAAGGTAAAAGACTTTCCTCCCTTCTCAATATGAGCAGTCCTAAGCACAGGAGAGTACGGAATGATCCCAAAAATCAGGAGACCACTTTAACGGTTCTGTATCATGTAAGTAAAAAATCGTCAAATTTATGTTTTATTGAGCTGATAAAACGTGTTACAATAATATTGTAATATCTACCTTCAATGTTTTTCAGGTTTATTAAAATGATGGTAGGGTTCCTGTGTGTGCTGCTTTCCTCAGGAAGTTTTTTGGCATTAGTCAAAGAGTGCATTCCATCGCTAATGGCCTTAAAGCAGGTGAAGGAATGCTTGACAAGAGAGGAGACCATAAAGCTGTAAAGTATAGTGCAAAAAGGAAAAAGGTAACTGAATTAATTTCAGATCTACAGGCAAGGGGAAGTCAATCCTCCAGAAGTAAAAGCCAGTACCTGTATTTGCCAAGTGACCTGAGTATAAACAAACTGTTCCTCATGTGTAACAATTCAGTCATATCTGATCTGAAAGCGAAGAAAACATTTTATGCGAAAATATTTCGTACAAAATTAAATCTAGGTTTTGGAACGCCAGCAAATGATAACTGTAGCTTCTGCTATAGAATGTATCACCAAATGAAAACTGCTACAGACATCAATACAAAGAATAAGGTAATGATTGAACTTGGGTCACATAAATTAAGAGCTAGCGCTTTTCACAAATTAATGAAGCAAACGTATGACTGTAGCCTGACATTTGCCTTTGACTTACAGCAGGTACAAACTCTCCCAAAATTATCTATTAGTTAGGCATACTATGCAAGTCCGATATCTCTGTACTCCTTTTGTGTTAACAAATGTGCCAGGTACAGAACATAAATTTTACATTTGGAATGAATCGCAAGCAGGTAGAGGGTTACAAGAAATTTCCTCGGACGTCACCGGTTTCTTAAAGAAACTGACCATGGACACATCTGTCACATTTCTCAGATTGTTTGCGGATGGATGTGCTGGCCAAAGCAAAAATCAGCACGTTATTCATGCAACTGCTTTCTGGTTATTCAAAGAATCTCCAGCGCATGTAACTGATGTACTTCTCTACTTCTCAGCTCGAGGACATTCCTTTTTATATCCTAATAGAGTATCTGGACGAGTAGAAAAGAAACTTACTAAAATTTCAGAAATATTAAATCCAAAGACGTACCAGCATGATTATGCAGAAATGGATGAAACAAGAATTTTAGGGAAAGACTGGGAAATGTTTGATTTCAAGAAACTAAGTACAATTTTGAGGCCCGTAGCTGGGATCAGTGACCTGGAAAGGATCCATTTGAAGAAATAATATATGGTAGGTGAAAGGGTAACTGGTGTGAAAATCAAAATACACATCACATACTATTCTGATGATTCTTCAAAATGTTTTTTGCCGTTAGGTAAACGTGGATACAACTTGAACAAAGTGCCAGAATCAAATATCTTCAAACTGTCATCACTGATGAGGTTGAAACAAGAAAACAGAGACGATGTGGAAAAACTTCTAAACCTCAGATACGAAAACAATTTAGAGAAAATAAAATACTTGATTTTTTCACTCAGACTATCAGCCTTCCATGTAATTAATATATTGCCCAAATTACTATTTGTGATTGTTTAGAAGCGGAGCCTGTTTTTGGAAAAATACTGTGAACTTTGTTATTGTATGAAGCACATTTTCGTTTTTGTTCCTACTTCTGGTGTTAAAACGTTTTACTGAATGATAAAAAATGTATTTTCAAACAATAAAAAGTATTTTTACCAATTCTATGTCACTGAAAACTAATCGAAACGCATTATGTCCAAAATAGATTACGTCAAAAGGCAGATTGTCCAACAGAACCCAAAAAAACGTATTTTGTCCATCACTAAGGTCCTCATAGCTTGAAAGAAAAAAAGCAATCTTCTTGTATAAAACTCATTTCGATCGACTGCCCTACCTGTGTGTGTGGTGTAAAATTCGTAAAAATTAATTGAATATTTTGTGCAGTATACGTTTATCGTTTCTCCTGAAAAATCTTCTTTTGGGGACATAACGCGTTTTGGAAAGTAGCTCCACATACTTTTTTAAGCAACAATGTACAGATTTCCTGTAAACTGACTGAGAGAAAGGTAATGCTGCACCGTGCTGTGCAAATGTGCAGTTTCGGATTCTGAACCGTTACACAATTTCTTTCTGCCGTTTGTTTCCCCCTTATACAGGGTGAGTCACTAACTCTTGCCACCTAGAATAACACCGAAAGTATTATAGTAGCTGAAACGTCTGTGGGACCAATGTTGCATGGGACAACGGGGGCCATAATATGACGTTGGTTTTTGGTTGCTAAGTGGGGTCGCGTCAGAGATATCAAGGTCAACTTTGTTTCTTTTTTTTTTTTAATGGAATGCTTTAGGTTGGTACTTATTTTCTGGTAGCGGCTATTGATGTAAACCCAATGATGTGTAACAGTAAGGTCTTTGAAGTTCAATAAAGGTCACAAAGGTGGCACGAACATCCATTTATAGAAGGTGTTCGAAGTGATGAGCATTGGTATCAATGCAGTGCTGCAATCTTCTTATAATGGACTGAGTAGTATTCCGTATCACATCGGCACATATCGAAGCACATGCTCTGACAATTCCCTCTCGTATATCACGCAGATAATAAATATTCGCCAAATATGGTGTATCCATCTAACGTACCATTGACATGTAAAACCTACTCGACGGTTTCGCCGTAGAACACTAATAGCAACGTAAGACTAGTATCGTCGAAATAAGTGAATGTGAAAGATGTATTCCTTCGAAGAACAAGTCGATATGTTTCACATTTACGGAGAATGCCGACGAAATTCAGCGAGAGCTAGGGACTTAATACGCTGAAAGATACCCTCAACGTACTCTCACTACACGTCGTACATTTAAATATGTGTATGATAAATTGAGAACAATTGGGTCTTTAACGCATCGGAAACATATCCGTCAAAGGAAAGTTACTGACGAGGAAACGGAAATTGGTACTCTCGTTACGTGGTTCGAGATCCTTCCGCTGGTTCGCGACAAATCGTAATGGAATCTGGCATGAGCCATACTAGGGTTGCTCGTGCTCTGCATCGCCATAAATATCATCCTTACCTTATCAGTCTCCACCAGGAATTCACTGGTACGAATTGTATGCTTCGCATTGAATTCCGTCGATGGGCTCAACTTCAGATTCAGTGGGATGACACACATATTAATTTGATTTTATTTACTGACGAGGCCACATGCACGAACCATGGAAATGTTAATTTGCGTTACATGCATTATTAGGCAACTGAAAATCCATGTTGGCTGCAATAAGTTGCACACCAGAAACCATGGTCGGTGAATGTATGATGTGGGAGTCTGGAAGACAGAATCCCTATTTCATCTAAGGAAATCTTAATGGTAGGAAGTACACCACATTCTTGCAAGAAACATTAGGTCTGAAACTTCCTGGCAGATTAAAACTGTGTGCCGGATCGAGACTCGAACTCTGGACCTTTGCCTTTCACGGGAAAGTGCTCTACCAACTGAGCTACCCAAGCACGACTCACGCCCCGTCCTCATAGCCTTACTTCTGCCAGTACCTCGTCTCCTACCTTCCAAACTTTACAGAAGCTCTCCTGCGAACCTAGCAGAACTAGCACTCCTGAAAGAAAGGATATTGCGGAGACATGGCTTAGCCACAGCCTTGGGGATGTTTCCAGAATGAGATTTTCACTCTGCAGCGGAGTGTGCGCTGATATGAGGATGGGGCGTGAGTCGTGCTTGGGTAGCTCCGTTGGTAGAGCACTTGCCCGCGAAAGGCAAAGCTCCCGAGTTCGAGTCTCGGTCCGGCACACAGTTTTAATCAGCCAGGAAGTTTCATATCAGCGCACACTCCGCTTTTTTTGGAAGACATACCTTTAGCAACAAGGGACAGAATGTTGTATCAACACTAAGGGTGTCGGCACATTTTTCGCTGATGATTAGAAATGAGTTGCAGAGACAGTTCCCAAATCGTTGGATTGTCGTGGCCGGCTCGTTTGCCCGACTTGACGCCTCTGGATTTTTTCTTTTGGGGATTCGTAAAAGACATTGTTTATAAAGACGTTCCAACTACACCTGAAGATATGCGAGAGGGAATTGTCAGAGCATGTGCTTCGATAAGTGCCGATGCGATAAGGAATACCACACAACCCATGATAAGAAGATTGCAGCACTGCATTGGTACCAATGGACATCACTTAGAACACCCTCTGTAAATGGACGTTCATGGCACCTATGTGACCATCGTTGACCTTCAAATACCTTACTGTTATACATGATTGGAATCGTCTCGATAGCCGCTATCAGAAAATAACTACCAAACTATAGTATTCCAATAAAAAAAAAAGTTGACCTTCATATCTCTGACACGTCCCCACCGAGCAACAAAAAAACCAACGTCTTATTATGGCCCCCGTTGTCCCACGCAACTTTGATCTCACAAACTTTTCGGCTCCTATCATACTTTAGGAGTCATTCTTGATGGCAATATTTAGTGACTCACCCTGTACATACACGCGGCGAAACAAAAGGCAGAAACAATGGGTCTAATGGTTATATATACGGCGAATAAATAATTTTAAAAGAAAATGTATGCGCGACAATGTGCTGTTTTCTTTTCTTTATTGCGGACGGTTTCAACATAAAATTTACAGATTTGTCAGAATATTACTACGCAGTGTGAATCGTCCGAAACTTTTTAATTCTACCCTTTAACAAATTAAAACTATGAGGAAATTCTCACTGAAGCTGTTATTATCACAGATTCAGCAGCAGGAGAGTTCTCTCTCGTACTCCATTCACCAATGTTTCCAGCCATTTTATACATTCAGTTTAAGCGACTTGAGTTCCCAATCAAGATTCGGTTTGCAACAAGAATAAAGAAGGCTCAATGTCAGACATTCAACTGGAACTGGAACTGGTTTATTATCACAATGTTTTTCCCATGATCCCTTTCACGAACTGGTAATTCAAAAATATTTTTCATACTCCTGCCAAGCATTACTGAAAAAAAGAATGTTATTATACATTCTGGAGGTTTGTAACTTTATTGCATACAAGAAATTTAAAAAGCCTTAAAAAGAACAGAAACAGGAGACTTTTCCAGTCGTATTCTATATCATTTGTTATAATTTCGGGTTTCATGTCTTCAAAATGAGCGAAGTCGCAAGGAGAAGCCGAAGCTTGCATCCTGGCACAATTCCCAAAAATACCCCAGATTGGGATTTACAGACAAGTCCCAGACACATCTAGCAATTACAAAGCATTGCCGGTTTCAGTTGTGAACTTATACAGTGATCTCCAAATAAACAAAGAAAATATTTCCATTTACGACGACTGGAAAAATCACCTTTCGACTGCAGTGAAACGCCATATAGTGCACCAAGTAAATAGTAACCCTTTCACAATTGAGCCTGGTATCCGAAAACAAATAATGGATGCCCTGCAACCCTCTGAGCCAGCTCGCACCATTGGTCGGAGACTAAAACAGGCAGCTACGAAATTATCGTCTCATGTGTAGACTGCCGTTAACACCACATTACAACTAAGACATTCAAAATTTCTAGGTATGTCCTCTGATGAGAAATTAAACTGGAAGAAACACATTGATGATCTGCTGATAGGGTTACGTCTTATTAATGCTGTTAGGGGTATTGTAAATTTCGCTGATAAAAATATCAGTAAATTAGCCTACTATGCCTATTTTCGTTCACTGCTTCCGTATGACACCATATTTTTGGGTAATTCGTCATTAGGAGTAAAAGTATTCTTTGCACAAATGCGTGTAATTAGAATAATAGCTGCAGCCCACAAAAGATCATGTTGCTGACATTTATTTAAGGAACTCGGGATATTCATGGTACCTTCGTAATACGTATATTCACGTAGGAAATTTGTTATTAATAACCCATCCCAGTTAAAAAATTATAGCAATAGCTACAACAAAAGAAGAAAGGATGATCTTCACTATTCAAGGTTAAATCAGACTTTTCCACAGAAAGGGAAGAATTACGCTGCCACAAAAATCTTTCGTAACTTGTCAAGAAGCACAGCGCTGCACGAGGACGACATTAAATCGCAATACAGCTTAAAAACTGACTGTACCGTGCAGATGGTGTTATCCAGCTGGAAAATATTTCGCATACCACTCGAAACTAGCGACAGACATACTCAAATTTTACCCTACACCTACAAGCTGGCAGGAAAAAGGCAGGGGTGTAAGGTACTACCTTTATTCTTTTTGGCGGGAAATACATTCAACAGAGGAGGTGCGAGTGTTGGAGAGAGGTGAGTTTATAAAGTGTATTACTTGCAAGAATACAGTGTCTGTAGTTCTTTGACGTCTGAGTTCATTACAGACGCCTACTAAAGATCACCCTACAGCCCAGGAAATCGAGGCCAATACATGCTGTCACAGCTGATGGAAAGACTGTGTCACAGTTCTAATTGCACTTCGAAATTATCATTAAAAGACTAACACTCATATTGAATGGGTCATAATGCAGGACATGCATTGGGGAAAATCGTCCTCCTAAAAGACTGCAAAGGGGGTGGTAGTTTAACATGCGTTCTTCTCAATGTACAATCACAAAATGCCGACACTCGAGACCCTATCTCCTCACTCCCTCCATCCACCAACAGGGTGGATGGACGGAGGGAGGGAGCTACTCCGCTAGCAGCCTCGTGGCACGTCCTGGCTGCTGTCCGCCTTGAGTCAATGCTCCTTCACCAACACCAAACCAGGAAATTGTTAACTAAAGAGTAGGAGATAGAACAACGGCTTTCCTGATGCATCTTGTTCGTCTAAAGTATAGTGACATAGCCACCCATAATGGTTAGGGTGTCCACCTGCAGTGATAAGCTGATACAGACTAGGCAGGCCCCAACACCTCCTACAGGCCTGTCTTTCTGCAATGGATAACACTTTTGTTTGACATCAACATTTCTTTCTTGCAATCAGAAGTATTTCACGGAAAGACTGGAGCCCTTTGGAACAACAACTAAATTCCAGGAAACGGTCTCATAGGGAAGACGACCGCCGCTCTGCGCTGGACTTGTAAGTAGGCTGTTTATGTTTTCTCTATGTAAGTAGGCTGTTTAGGTTTTTTTATTGGTAACGCCACCTCTGTATGAAAATCACTGGCTGTGCTGTGGGCAGTCTGTGTCTGCTTTGCATTGTTGTAATACTCGCCATTGTAGTATTAGGCAGCTGGCTGTGAGCAGCGCATAGCGTTGCGCAGTTGGAGGTGAGCCGCCAGCAGTGGTGGATGTGGGGAGAGAGATGGCGGAGGTTTGTAATTTGTCATGAACTGCTATATTTATATATGATGATATCAAGGTAAATACATTGTTCGTTCTCTATTAATATCTTTCATTTGCTAACTATCCCTATCAGTAGTTAGTGCCTTCAGTAGTTTGAATCTTTCATTTAGCTGGCAGTAGTGGCGCTCCTGTATTGCAGTAGCTTGAGCAGCGAAGATTTTTGTGAGGTAAGTGATTTGTGAAAGGTATAGTTTAATGTTAGTCAGGGCCATTCTTTTGTAGGGATTTTTGAAAGTCAGATTGCGTTGCGCTAACAAAATATTGTGTATCAGTTTAAGCACAGTCGTGTATAATTGTTCTAAGGGGAAGTCTCGTGTATAAATAGTTCAAAGGGGAAGTTTCAGACTATTTAACTCCAACTCGACTCCTAAAATTATGAAACTATTTAAAAAACGAAAAAAAAAACATTTGCGCCGATAATAAATGTCCTCTTCCTATGAAAGTAGACAAAGTCCAATTTCATTCAGTTTTATGAGAAAAATCGGTCTAGATTTACTCGCATCTCATTATTTTGTGACGTCTAGTGTAGTGTACCGCCACCGATAACAAATAATCAGGAAAAAAACCTTTGACTTTTTTAATATGAAAACTACCGATCACCACAGAATGTGCTCATTATTTCGAAACTAAATTGATCATGAGAATCACTTTGGACGACGGGAAGTTGTTTTTCTGTAGTCGGATTACACACACCAGCTAGATCAAATGGGAATCCGTGGAGAGAACACGATGTTCTTTTCGAGGAACACGATTGAGAAATGACATCTGAAGCTGACCATGGAGGGATTGTACAGCCCACAACATACATTTCATGTAAGGACAGTGCCATGAAAAATACGATCCTTGCGACTATACTACCATCACCCTGCATAAGAGATGGTGTTCACTCGACACACACGAGCCACTGATAGTGTTATGCATTCTGGTAGAATTACAGTCCACGATTTGGAAACAAGTCTATCGCCCTGGGGGGGGGGGGGGGGGGCGTGATGATGTTGCAAGGGGGCGCAGGTGGAGTTAGCGGTATCATATCGATATTTTAATAAAAATAAATGTGCAGGTATTAATGATAGATTATGGTGCTAAATGCAATCGCTTGGCGTCCCACTTCCCGCAATCCTATCTCAATACCCTATCATAGAACATAACAGCTTTTGAAGATCACGTTTAGAATGTCACGTTTACAATGTCACACACAGAAACTCTCAAAATTACGACGGCGATATGCATTAATTTTAATATATCGGATTTGCAAACAACTTACTTCTGACAATTGGAAAACAGAAAAGTCACGTATTAACTATTCCGTACATGTGTACACATGAACTGAACGTAATCATGTTATAACTTTTAGCCGTAGTGGGCTATGTTCATCAGAGTAATAATCACTTATACGGCGTAACTGCAAAAATGCCGTTTTATTACCCTGTGAACCCGCGGATCGCCATGTGATGCGATTACAGTGACTTTAACAGACTGTATATGCTTCAAATGAACTGGCGGGTTCGTAATTTGGAAGCCAGGGTTACGCCCCTTGTCACCAGAAAAATGTGCACGACGTGAATGCGAAACTAGTGCAAGTGTTCGTTCTGAGCAGAGTACTTCACGCCGTTCTGGAAACATTGTCGTGAGTGCTAACAATGAAACATAACCCAGCTAGGTAGACAATGAAGTCCATTAGTGAGGCTATTTTTTTTTCGAACGGTCAGTACTACAGCTCTGTCATTCGGATTACTTATCTGACAAAACAGTTATTTTTCTTCTCCCTTTTTGAAATATGGCATAATTTCGTTGAAATTAGTGTACGTTCTTTGCTGCGACAATGGCTTCTTTTGGTACGAGTACTGAGATAACTGCTTGACACTGTGCACCGTTTCCAGCGATGTGTGAGGTGTATCCATGACCTTACTTAATTACTGTGATATTTGACAACCAATTCATTGATGTTATCTCAAAACATATAACGTTTCGTTTACAAGTAACGAAAGATTTGGCCACGAAAACGATTTTCGAATAAAACCCCAGGCTGCACTGCCCAGAACAGCACCACAGAACAGGTAGCAAATTCTTAGGGTGCCTGTGAGCTATTCCCGCCCTAATCCGGTAAAAGCCCGTTTCTCCCAGCAAGAGCCCTGCTCGGCCACCAGGTCGCAGACAGACAGTGCACTGCGGCTGCGGCTGGGCTTCCCCGTTCTTCACCCCACTCCTTACAGGCAGTCATCTGAGGTGCCAATAGATGACAGTAGCTTTCCTTTGTTTCAGCTAGTTGCTTGCAGTTGTTGACACATCCGATGTATTGGATTTTGCTGATATTGCGCTGAATCTTTCACAGTTGTGCCTCAGTAAAATCAGTGTTAGTGCGAAATTATACTGTCAACTTCTTGTTTTCTTTTTATTTCACCATGAGTGTCGTGAAAAAACGTAAATATAACGATGATTATATCAAATACGGTTTTGCTTCTATACAAAAAAATGGTGTTGACCAGCTGCAATGTGTTATTTGCTATGAGGTATTGAGCACGAGACCTTCTCGTCTGGAACGCCATTTGTGGGCAAAGCATGGTGCATTGAAAGAGAAGCCGAAGGAATTTTTTGCTGCAGAATGTGATAATTTGAAACGGATGAAGTTGGACACTACTGGATCCTTCGCTCAGACATCAGAAAAGGTACAGGAAGCCTCGTATGAGTTATCGCTACTTATTTCAAGGACCAAGAAAAGTCATATTATAGGAGAGACGCTAGTCAAACCCTGTTTGTTGAAAGCTGCTGATATTGTTCTTGGATCAGAAAGTAAACAAAAACTTTCACAAATACCGCTTTCTGACAATACTGTGAAACGTCGGATTGATGATATGGCTGAAGACATACAAAATCAAATAGTTACGGCCGTCAAACACTCACAGTTTTTCACAATACAGTTAGACGAGAGTACCGACGTTGAGAATTGTTACTAACTGGTAGCTTTCGTTCGCTATATATGAAATGTAGCAATTGAAGAACAGTTGCTGTTTTCTACAAAGTTAAAGACAACTTCAAAAGCAATTCATATAATGGCAGCCGTATCTGAATTCTTTTGTAAAAATTTGTTATCATGGCAGAAACTGATAGGCGTATCCACAGACAGCGCCCCATCAATGCTTGGATGTCGCTCAGGATTCGTGCAGATGGTCAGAGAAAAAAAAAACCCTGTTGTTAGTGCTATCCACTGTGCAATACACCTTCAAGCATTCGCAGCTAAGACACTTCCAAAGGAACTCAATGATGTCTTGAAATTGTGCATCAAAATCGTGAATTATATTAAAAAGAGTGCGTTAAATTCCAGGTTATTTACGGCTCTTTGTGAAGACTTGGGAGCAGAGTATAAAACACTTTTATTTCATACAGAAGTACGCTGGCTCTCAAAAGGAAATATGCTAGGAAGATTATTTGAACTTCGAGACGGAGTGATGCAGTTTTTGGAAAATAACAAACGAACTGAATTGTATGTGGAATTTAGAATGCCCGGTGTTCATGTTGCATTGGCTTATCTGTCAGATATTTTCGAATCTTTAAACACATTGAATTTGAAATTACAAGGTGTTGAGTCAAACATAGTTTTTCATCGGGATGCCATCAAAGCGTTTACTGATAAGCTGCAACTGTGGAAACGTAAAATTTTAGCCTGCAATTATTCCTTCTTTCACAGATTGTTTGGAATCCTGGAAGAAGCTCGATTTCACAACGATTTTAATGATACTGATACTAAGAGTAAAATATCGAACCATTTGCAGCACCTCATTGATGAATTCGAACGATACTTCCCTAAGAGTTGTGATGATAAAATTTTATTATAGGTTGGCGACGGATCCATTTCACGTTGACGTGGATGTGTTGCCAGACTACAAGAGGAAGTCTTAGAAATTAAAAATGATTCTGCAGCGAAGTATGACTTTGAGAAGATGGATAAGCCTTTATTTTGGGTGAAATATCTAACGGTGTATCCCAGCACAGCAGAACAAGCACTGAAACTGTATTTACCATTTTCAAGCACTTATTTGTGCGAAAGAGCGTTTTCAGCGGTAGTGGCGATAAAAAATAAGCTTAGAAGCAAACTCTGTATTGCCAATGATTTACGTTGCGCAGTTTCTACTATTCAGCCAAGAATTCAAAATCTCGTACAAAACATGCAAGCTCATCCTTCACATTGATTTATTTGTTTGTTTCTCGCCATATGTGTGTGGAAATAATATTTTTATAATAAATACGTCAAATTATAAGAGAACTTGTTATTTTTCTCCTAACACTATCCTTACATGTAGGTAATACTGTAAAATTATAAAAAACTATTTCGAACAAACAATATAAATTAAACATAGTGAATCTGATTTAAATATAAATAGTGCGTGTGATCCTTATGGCTTCTGATGTTACTTGTGGTATGTTATTTCAACTAATAATAGTATGTCTTCTGGATGAAGACACAGCGAAAGTTTATCCTAGATATGGCAAGCGAAGAGTAGCCCTAAAATCGTATACTGGTGAAGAAATGGTGTGCAGGAAGGGAATGTAATCAAGGTGAGGAAGTTGTTTTACTCATATTTTTTAAAGTTCTGTGTAGTCTGCAAAATTATTTCGTAAAACTTATTTTTTATTTTTCCTCTGGTTCTGAGAACTGGGCGTTTGTCGGCGTTCGGTAACTGTCGTCGTTGACATAAATGCTAACCTATGCACAATGACAATGGGGAGCGCTACAGGCGTACAAATAAGTGATGTTCGTTAACACCGTGACTGAGTGACTATTTTTGATAATGGGTGAAAGTACTAAGCTACATTCAACTTAAAATAATGGCCCGCATCCACTAATTTGCAAAGGTCGCAAATATTTTTCCTTGTTTACCAAGGACTTTCTTTACTTTATGAGTGGCTTATAATCACTAGACTAGACTGATGACGTAATAACTGCGACTCGATACATTAACAGCCAACCATGTTACATGACGTCACCATCACAAATCTTTCCATAGTTTCTTGATAATTAATAAAAATCTTATTTTTAGGGTGGGGCGGAAGTTTTCTTTTCGGCAGAAGGGGGGCATGGCAAACAAAAGTTTGGGAACCTCTGCTCTAAACGAATGATGGTTTATGGATGAACTCCATTCCCTAATCGTATCTTAGGTATATGATCGATACTTCAGTTTCATAACTAAGTCAACGGTAGATGTTAGTGAGACACTGCAATTCCCATGTATACATCTGCTTGACAAATGTCCTTTCAACAGAGTTAGAGGGACGTGACGTGTAATTCCACATGTCGGACGCCGCTGCTATGCTTTTAACTGTTTCCTTGTAAGAGGTATTCTCCATGACTAACCATCAATTTATATAGGACTGATTCGAGCATTGTATAATTTCTGAACCATGAACAGATGTAAACAGTGGACTCTATACACCTCTGGAAAGCTACATGGTGCACATATCACACAGAATCGATATTTTGTGGAGGTGGTTTTTTCACTTTAGTATTTGTTACCATACTTAATCGTAAAGAAACCTGCAGGAAGGATGTATGTCATGTGCTGGAAATGTATTTCTTACATTGTAATGATAATAGCGCTGCATTCCACATGATTTGATACATCAGAAACTGAAGTAATCTAAAATTATAGCCTTCTTTATGTGCAGAACCATGTAAACTTAGGAGTGTGTGTGTTTACGTTCCCTCTTACCAATACCCTTCTGGTACTGACCCCACACAATAGAACAATACTTTAAAATTGACAGTGTTGTTGATTTACGCAAAATGCTTCGAACTCCATCCGTCTGGAGCTCCATTATACATAAAAACCACCCACTGCTTGTTCTTCTTAACCGTCTGCTATTACATCACAGCAGTTTCAAATCTACTACCATACACCGATAAGGGATGCTAACCTCCTCGACAATGGCACACCTGGAGAAATCTTGTCCACTAGGACGGGAGAGGACTTGGCAAGCACCAGTCATTCATGAGGCATGGAATGTAGCAGTCTACTTCTGATCAGCTGCAGATTAAATCGGTAATGGTAGTGCAGAGGGCGTTGGTCAAAGACAGAGTGAGGGACTCAATCAGTCTCTAATTTTATCCTAAGACTGCGAGAATGCTTTATGACACCCATCCTCATAGAGATAGACCATAAATTATGCAATATTTTCGAGATGCTATAACTATGTAGAGCGCTATCTGGTATACTTTGATGATGTATATGTTCGAGAATTAACACTGAATGGACATAGTGCACAGTCATCTATCTACATTCGCTATGATACTCGCGAAGTAGAAAAGGGACAGTTTAGCGATTACACCGAAATTGGGAAACATGTTGTCGCGTAATTGGTCGGTGTTGAAATTACTGTAATATTGCTAAAATTGTTTGCACTATCAACTTTGATGCTTATTATTACAGTACATTGTCTGGGTCTTTTCCACCTTATCCGTCCACTGGTATACTGTTGGTTACCACATAATGATTGACTGTTATCGGTTGTTTGAGATGGAGAAGGAATTATGGTGACGGGGCAACACCTTCTGAGGATGGCTAGCACCGAAACAGTGATTGCGTACATGACTGCAATTTGAGGAATCAGTCGAAATGCAATGCAGAGCCATAAGCTATACCGTCACCGTGACAGATGAGTTTAAATGTAGAGGTCGTCAGTCACCTTCAGACAGCAGTTTGGAAACTCTCCACAACGCTGCAAAACTCTTTCAGTTTCCTTATGTCTTTTATTTAAATTCATCCATTGTTTGGTGTCTTATGGTAGCCGCAGTAGCTACGTGATTTATACCATGCGACGTCTAGTTTTCTGTGAGAAGCAATGGATCAGAACGTGTTAATGTGAGTTTAGAACCTGGAAGTCGTGGTGGAAAAAACAAAATCTATGGAGCCTACAAAGTGTGTTACAGCAGAAAAAGCAATGTTTTAAACAAAGACACAGGGGTACAGGGAGCGTCTCTTAAGAGTTATTCTATAGTTTGTGGGATATGGCAAACCTCCTCCAGCACAGGCGATGCAACTTTACACTGGTCTGTGCAATGGATCAATACCAGTATATTTAATAGGATCGTTACATATGCTCGACGACAGCACGCAGATAGTTCGCAATTCTTCTCCGCTGGATGGTACAGAATCATAATAACAGAATGTTTGGGTGATAGAGGGGAATGAATTTTGAGGGACGGGGATCTGCTTCTATGTTGATTCTTCCTAAGTTTCCCAGTAAGACACACCACTGTAATTGTTCATACTGTTTTCATGTTGCAGGAGCAGGCTTCATTTGATGCTGGCCTTCCACTTCGTACACGAATGGCGGAGCTACGAGAACATGTTCCTACTTCCACCGAGTGGTCAAAACACGATACTATAGCATTAACTCAGCTCACTCTGTTTCTAAACATGTTGCAGAATGTGGTGGATATTGCTCTCTCCAACTTCTGGGTGAAATTGCTGACTGAACTCGCTGTCAATTGCTGTGCGTTTTTCAGTACATCACTCCATATCAATGGCCTCTTTCCAATCCCAACCGTCCACTCGGTACATTGTTGATTAGTGCATAATGATTGACTGACACCACTCCATTGAGATGGAAGGAACCTTGAGAGAACACTTGATATCTGCTACTTGTCGCTGTGGAACATGGGTTCATGTCTTACACACTGTACACGGTTGGCGGAGATATGACATCATGTTCCCATTTCTACCGAGTGCTCAACACACACTCCTGTTGCATTAACTCTGCTCGTCCTGTTTCCCTACAGGATACAGAGGTGTTAGATATAGCACTGAGCGTCATCCGTACGGTTCATACTTACACTGGGACGATCACATAGACAAAAACTGCTTGGATGGCGGGGGCATATAGCTAGGTGCAGTTACAAGATGCAGAGGGACTGTCTAAAAAACAGCGCTGGAGTTACTGCCTTATGGGATCCTTAGCAGATAGGTTGGAAAAAGGTGACTTACTTCGAGTTATGAGAGTGCCATGAATATGATTCAACAGTGGGTCTAATCATTAAATGATATCTCTGCGGGATCCAACGCAAGGAAGTGTTTGAATAGATAGACTATATTCAAAATTTCTGATAGCATTCCTACCAGAAAGCTAACACTATCAGCGCTCGTGTGTGTACCTGTAAACTCAAGCCCACTTTTTATGTAGAGTGATGGTAACATTGTTGCGAGGATAGAGTTTTTAATAGCACGGTCCTGACATGAAATGTAAGTTGTGGGCTGTAGAATCCCTCCATGGTCAGCTTGAGATATCATTTCTCAATAGTCTTCCTCAAAAAGAACATCGTGTTCAATCCACGGATTTCCATTAAACCTGCCTGGTGAGTGTAATCCGACTACAGAAAAAGAAAACAAAAAACAAATTACTCGCCATCGAAGTGACGCTCACGATCAGTTAAATGACTAAATAACGTAGACATTACGTGGTGATCGGTAGTTCTGGTATCCAAGTAGTTGAAGTTTTTTTTCCTGATTTTACACAGCGTGGGTATGGCTCTGCTGATCATTTGTGATCGCTGGCGAGACACTTCGTTGGACATCACAAAGTAATGAGTTGCCAAGGCAGTCGAACATAAAGAAGTATACCGATTTTGCTCTTAAAACTAATTAAAAATGGGCTTCGTCTATTGTCATGGAAAAAGTACATTTATTATAGTCGCAAATGTTTCTTTTTCCTTTTTTCTTAATAGTTGTTTTATTATATGAGTCGAGTTGATTTTAAATAGTCCAGCGCAGAACGGCGGGCGACTTCCCTAAGAGTCTGTAGCTCTCCCTTGGTCCCAGCTGCCCTCTTCTTGGGAATTTTATTGTTGTTCCAAACGGCTCCGGTCATTGCGAGAAATCCTTTTAACAGATTGCAATAACGAGTTGTTGACGTTACACAAAAGTGTTTTCCATTGCAGAACGAGAAGCCTGTAGGAGGTATTGTGAACGTGTCGAGTCTGTATCAGCTCGTCGCTGCATCTGCGCCCCCTAACCCTTAGGGATGGCTGTGTCACTATACATAGACGAACAAGATGCTTTTGGGACAGCTGTTCTTTTATCTCCTCGATTTTCGGCAGTTTGTGACTGTACATCGAGGAGAACTGATGTTCAACTACCACCCTATTTGCAGCCTTTTAGGGTGATGATTTTCCCCAGCACATGGGCTGCATTGTGACCCATTCATTAGTGCCTGGTATTTTCATGACAATTACGAAGTCTCTGATAGTGTGTATTTTCTCCAATTAGCTGGGCTGTAGGATGACTTTTAGTAGGTGTCTGTAGAGAACTCTGATGTGCAACAATTATTGATACTGTGTACTTGCTGGTAATACGCTTTATAAACTTATCTCTGTCCAGCACCATCTTCTCGTCACTTGAGTGTATTTGCCACCAAACAGTATAAAGACAATATCTTACACCCTTGGCTTTTTCCCACCAGCTTGTAAATGCAGGGTAAAGTTTGAGTGTGTCTCTCGCTAGTTTCGAGTGGTATTGCGAAATTTTTGACCAGCAGGATAACACCAGTTGTATGGTATCGTTAGTATCTGAGCTGTATTGCGATTTTATGCCATCCTTGTTCAGCGCTAAGCGTATAGTAGTGTAATTAGGACGGTTCTTTGTGATTAATTATGTAATTTGGATCGATATTTGCGTCAGTTTCCTGACCAAATTAAATAAAGTACTCCAATCTAACCTTCCTCTGCCGCATCTGGACAGTTTCCATGTGTTAGGAGATGCACTTGGGCTTCTATCCAGTAGAATTAGGGTTCGAGTCCCAGAAATGGTACAACCATTTTTAATATCCTGCCAATTCCAAGCATTTCTGGTGGTTTAATTGTGTTAGGGGGTACAGTTTAATTGTGTTAGGGGGTACACTTGGGCTTTCTGCACAGTAGAACCATGGATCAAGACCTAGAAAGGGTACTGCCAATTGTAATTTACTATCAATTGCTGGGTGGGGTGTGGGGTGGGATGTCAGCACAGTCCTTGGACAAAGAAATTCCCGCCAAAATTCGAAATTCCCGCCAATTTCGAAATTCCCGCCATTCGTGTACGTTGGTGGGAGAGAGGGGCTGGGGGAGGTGGAGGAAGGGGCTGTGGTACATGTACAGCTGAATTATATCACATGACTGGATTATGGGTTCCTATTAGTTCTCACCAATTTTCCCCTCCAGACCGTCATCCTTGATTGCCTTACAGGAGGGGCGAAGGCGCCCCCTGGTGGCGGTACTGTGTACTAGACAAGGTGGACTCTGGACCTCGTGGTGAACACACCGGATGGAAGCACAGGTTGAGTCCTTTTCCCACAAATTCCTAGGAAGATGTAGAGGTCGGATGGCTTAGGTTAGTGGAGGAGCCCAAGTGACCTATTGTCCTGACATTTTCTTAGATTAGTGAAGGTTATTGTGGTGTGCTACATTGTCCTGCAGGAATTTGAACTTTCCGCCATTTTATGGGGTTGGGGCGTGGGGAAGAGAGGGGACTAGGTTATTGGAGGTAGCCCAATTTAACTATCTTCCCACCAGTATTTGAACTTCTTATTGCGACGTTGTTATGTCTATTGCCGCTATCTTGGATCCACCATCTAGAATAAATTTGGCAATAACCGTGCTCTCTACATATTTTGTGACATCACTTCCTGCTATTTCACCTTGAGGAGCCATTTCATCACTTGCAACACAAAATAATTTCGCCATTAATATGGCGACATGTCATGTAAAGTAGAACTTCTAGAAAGCAAGAACCGCCGCCCTACGTCACATGCAGAAAGACTGACATCCGCAGTAAGCAAGATGGCATATTGTATTTGTCATGTTCAGTAGAAGCCAATTTTCGGTGTATTTTATGTTGTGCCTTACACCCTATGAACATATACTGTTTCTAAGCACAAGAACATTGAATATAAGGAGAACGAATCGTTATTGGTATGATTTTTTGTAATAAAACCACTATAAACGTCATATTGGTGGTTAAATAATTTTTGTACCTAGTTATTATCATGTTATAAATCGCAATTTACGAGAGTAGGCCTTTTTAAGGCAACAGTACATTGAAGAACCGTGACAGACGTGTCGTTCTTTTTAGTATTTGTTATAATTAAATATAAATTAATAATATTTCTGTGATTAAGGCCTATAGAAAACTATAACATAAAATACAAACTCATTCATCACCAAGCTATACCCAGCATAGTGCGTAGGCACCACGTTTCAGAACAATCCTGAAGTACCTTTTTTTCACCTTCTCGTTTTCTAAACGATTTCCTATAAAGATAATAGGAATAATTTCTGTAATACTTAGTGTTATGTAAATAAAAGTCCATTCTCTGCTAGGAGTGCGTTTATTGTATTTGCTGCACTTTTAAAAGCTGATGTCCTTACCGACTGAATATGTATCTTTCCTTTTGGTCTTATTACATGTTCTCAGATATTGAAAGTTTTATTTATGTTTACTACAGACAGAACAACATGACTAGCATAAGGGCAAGTGAGGATGTGTGCGTTTAATAGAGCTGTTACAAGAATTTTAAGCATGTCCATTCACATGAACCAACTCTGTTGTTTTTGCGAGGCAAATAGAGCGGACAGCTGACGCTAGAGAGCGCTGAGAGCACAAAATCACGTTAACTAGTTCGTCCCGTGTGCCAACAATGCTGTATGTCTGATGGTGGAAATTCCACCTGCGTGAACGTCAACATTAGCGGCCTCGTCCCGTGTGCCGACGACGGCTTTGACGAGGAAAACAGAGATCGGTGGAGAAACAGCTGTGGCATGAGCGGGTAAATGTGACGCTTCACACACGGAGGGGCTCGATTCGCTTCGCTACGGTTTGTCTTTACGACAGGCACTAGGTGATGTGGTGCCAAACCGTGCTTTAATAGTTGAATAGTTGTGGTAGACAGTATTGGAGATCGAGTAAAGTAGTGAAGTGTTATTAAACCGTCGTGTACGGGCTTGCACGGAGTTAACGACGCTGGGCGGGAAGGGAGGTCAACGATGCAGCGCGTAGAGTGTGCCCTTGTGACCTCACTGGGCGGCGGCGTTGTGTGGCTCGTAAACGTGGTATACGGTGGATGCTAAGCGCTTTTAGTTGTTGACGCACTGCAAGGCGTTTTGCCTCGTGGAAAGCCATTCTATGATGTTGACAAAGGTGAACTAAACTTTGGCATGAAGTTATTGACCATCCGAAAGTCCAAAAAGCTTTGTTCGCTGGCCGTGCTTTAATTGTTTTAGTGGGTTTCGCCCTGTATCTAACAGCACTAACTTCAATTAGTCTTATGTGATTTTGTGTGTTATCTTTACTGGCCCATGTGCTGGCTGCATTTAAAAGACAGGTGTTTTATTTTTACATGTACTGTTAAAGTTCATCTATATCTGCATCTACATACATACTCAGCAATCCACTATACGGTGCGTGGCGGAGGGTACCTCGTACCACAACTGGCATCTTCTCTCCCTGTTTCACTCCCAAACAGAACGAGGGAAAAGTGACTGCCTATATGTCTCTGTACGAGCCGTAATCTCTCTTACCTTATCTTTGTGGTCTTTCCGCGAAATGTAAGTTGGCGGCAGTAAAATTGTACTGCAGTCAGCCTCAAATGTTTTTGAAGTTGTTTTTATTTTTTTTATTCAGATTTTACTGAGGTACCTTAACGAGTGATGAGCTTACAGAAAGAGACTTTTACTCAATTATTATAATTTAAAATTATTGGCCTCGTAGCACACGGCAGTAGCCGTTCGCAAATTGTTTTGCTACTGGGCGGCTATTACTAAAGTTTCATTTCTTACAAGTAAATTAATTGTTGAGTAGTTACTGCGGTGCCATTAGCTGACGTCGTGTTTCTTTTATACAAAGTAATTTTTTAAGCTTCTTCTTATCTATGAAAATATTCCTTAATAATAATGGCTGTAATTGTGTACTGCGATTATCGAGCTCCGGATGGGTTGTGGGATATTAAAACAGATGTATCTGTTGTTCTATTTATGCTCATTTCTTGTTTTAGAAGTTACCTGAACAAACCTGTAACCAGACCATTCATGATACTGGAGGTAGCTCTAGGTCTGGGTGGTTGTTATGCCTTTCTTGTGGCAACTTTGTAATTAATAATTCTTTGGTTGCAGTTATTCAATAAATGTAAAGTATTGTAGTAAAATGCAGTATTTTAAAATTTTGTGGTCTCTGGGTTATGTTCCCAGCACCCCAGAGTTTCTCTTGAGCTTATGATTCTTCTTGGGTTGTATTTTACTAACTTGAAGTTCAGTGCTAAGTTGATAGATAATCACAGATCAGTCTCTAGGAAGTCTCACTTTTTAATGTTCTACTTTGTTGATGAAAAGGGGTGAGGGCAGTTCAGTACTCAGTTTAGACAAAATCCGGTTTCAGTTTCGCAATGCTCTGATCGACCGGAATCGTTTAATACACACCAAGATAGCGTTTCATTTTTATTTTGGCAGTTTTCTAGTGATTTTTGTATTTGGATGGTATAGCGCTTCCACCATCTTTCTATTTTATTCGTTCAAAAAATAATTTGCATCCGATGAGAGCTGCCGATTGTGAGGGACTTCAGTGTCATTTGGATGCATTGAATTATATGTATCAATGTCCATCAATATAACTTAAAATATATCACAGTTAATTTGAATCATGAGACATATCGTCATTTTCAAGTGATGCATGTCTGACGTTATTGGAATAACGTCATTAACCACCAGAGTAAAAGCAGCAGTCTGAGTTGAATGGGAGCAGCTGTCACGTGGGTGATTGTGCTCACGGCCCTGGCACGATATCAACGAATCTACCTGGCAGACGGTTTGCCAGCCACAAATGTGCGAATGTTTTCTAGATGGAGCTGTACTGTTTTGGCCTAGGGTGAAGGTGGCAACACTGACTCACTCAGGCAGCATGATATTTTGGTGCAAAGATCAGGTCTTATAATTGTTATACAGAGCAACAATAAACAAATTGGAAGTTTTTGTTCGTTATTTACAAAGGTACAAAACATTTTAATTAATATATGAAGCCGTGGCATTCCTGCATCCCTGGGCAACAGATGACAATAATGTAAGCATATTTAGGAATCTGAGTTGTTAGTGGGGCCCAAATTAATGTCATTTAAAATAAATTTTATGTAGGTATTGTTGTGAATTGGCAGGAGCCAATTCACGGAGTTTGGAGGAAGCCGAAAGGCACGCGTTTAAGCTCACGCAGACTGGCGTGAGGTCTGGAAAATGATAAGGAATTATAGTAGCCAAAAATAGTACATAACTTCTGGAATACTTAACTTTAATCCATAATTGTAGAGCATCGCTCTTAATGATACAGGATTTACAATCTCAATATAAACTGGCAATGGCGCCTTGCTAGGTCGTAGCAAATGACGTAGCTGAAGGGTATGCTAACTATCGTCTCGACAAATGAGAGCGTATGTGTCATTGATCCATCCCTGGCAAAGTCTGCTGTACAACTGGGGCGAGTGCTAGGACGTCTCTTTAGGCCTGCCGTGTGGCGGCGCTCGGTCTGCAAACACTGACGCGACACGCGGGTCCGAGGTATACTAATGGACCGCGGGCGATTTAAAGGCTACCACCTAGCAAGTGTGGTGTTTGGCAGTGACACCACATTCCTCCCCCGCAAATCGGCGTACAGTTGTATTATAAGGTATCCGCCCGCCGTGGGGAGGACCCCATGTTGACGTATGCGACGAGGTGGGGAGCCTAACAACAGGCGAGGCTGTGCCACCCGCACCCTGCCATTCGGTCCGAGGGGAGCTAGGAAACGCCTGAAAACCTAGTCCAGGGTGCACGCCAACATGCGGTGTATGCGCCCGCAGAGAGACAAGAGGTGCCGAAGCGTCGATCTCCATCAGGACGGGGCACCCGACGGGCGAAGACGACATCTGGTCCGGAGCGGGCAAGAGTTCCATGTCGGAGGACAGCTGGTCACGGGAAGCGATCGGCGGCGCGTGACCCAGGGAGGCGCCCGGCGGTTGCAGCGACGCGTCCACTGCGGGCGGCACCGGCGGAAGAACAGGCGGCGGCGGCGGCGGCGGCGGCGAGTCGCCATGGGGCAAAATGGAAGGCAGTGTCGGTAACACCTGGGGATGAGGCGAGCCAGTAGATGGGTCCCCAGGGCGCTGACCGGACAGCACCGTCGCTGAAAGCAGACGGGTAGCGGCAGAACCCGTGCGACGACAGAGGCGCAGCTGATTGAGATGCCGACGCACCTCACCAGAGGCCCCCAAAACCAGATACATAGCGCGGCCGAGACAGGGAAGAATGCGCCCTGCGAGCCAACGCCGTGAACCTCGATAGGTGCGATAAAATACAACGTCGCCTGGAGCAAAAGCAGAAGACTGCCGCTGCACAGGAACCTGATGCGGCGGGTGCAGCAAAGACATCAAGGTGCGATGAGGACGACCGTGGAGCAACTCAGCCGGCGAGCGACCATCTCGGGGCTGAGAGCGATACGAAGACAAAAAGAGCAATAACGCGTCCTCCAGAGAATGCGACTCTTTCAACTGCAACATCTGTGACTTGAAAGTCCGGACCAATCGTTCAGCGGCACCGTTTGACTGTGGCGAAAACGGCGCGGACGTCAGATGTTGAATACCATTGGCCTTGCAGAATGACCGAAATTCTGTGGACATGAATTGTGGGCCATTGTCGGAAACAATAGTCTGTGGAAGACCTTCAATGCAAAAGATAGCAGATAACGCTTGGATGGTGGCAGAAGACGTCGTGGAAGACATCCGGACAACAAAAGGAAAATTACTGAATGAATCTACCACAACCAACCATCGAGCATTCCAGAATGGACCAGCAAAATAGATGTGTAAGCGTTGCCAATGGGAAGTGGCTTTCGGCCATGCAAAGAATTTCCGCGGCGGTGCGGATTGTTATTCGGCACACGCCATGCAAGAAGAGCACATATTCGTAATCGCAGCATCGATTCCGAACCAAGTACAGTGCTGACGAGCAAGTTGTTTCGTTCTCACTATGCCCCAGTGTCCTTGGTGGAGAAGCCGTAAGACAGAGTACTGTAACGAACGTGGGACCACGACCTGGACTGAACGCAACAGCAAAACACCTCGTCGAACAAAAAGTCTCTCCTTGTGAGCAAAAAATCGGCGAACCAACGGATCCTCGATCTGTGACTTTGACAAGGGCCATTGCGTAGCAACAAAACGCAAAACGGTAGCAAGGACAGGATCAGCAGCTGTGGCTGGAGTTACACGACGAAAATCAATCGGAAATGATTCGACCACGTCATCGGTTTCCGCATCAATGAACAGGCAAGCAAGTTCGGAAGAATCGAACGCTCTATCCTCAGCAACAGGCAAACGGGACAACGCATCGGCGTTTCCGTGCTTAGCAGTGGACCGATACAAGATATCGTAGCGGTACTGCGAGAGGAAAATAGACTAGCGAATGAATTTCTGCGCTGTATGTGGAGGTACAGGCTTGGTCGGATGAAAAAGCGACGTCAAGGGTTTATGGTCTGTGATGATGGTAAAGTGACGACCATACAAGAAATCATGAAACTTAGTAACACCAAATACGAGAGCCAAAGCTTCTTTCTGTATCTGTGAATAATTTCTTTGCGCTGACGAGAGCAATTTGGACGCAAAGGCAATAGGGCGATCATGCGATCCATCTTTGTCAGCAAGCACAGCACCGATCCCGAAATCCGATGCATCGACCATCAACAAAAGGGGTTTCTGGGGGTCGAATGGCGTAAGGCAAGTAGCGGAAAGCAACGCCGATTTCAACTGGCGAAAGGCTCGTTCGCATTCCGTCGTCCAGAAGAACGGAACACCTTTACGGCGTAAGCGATGAAGCGGAGCTGAAATGGAAGAGGCGTGGCGCACATATTTATGGTAGTAATTGATTTTTCCCAGCACACTCTGTAGCTGCTTCAAATTCTGCGGCGAAGGCAAGTCCTGTATGGCACGGAGGTGCCCTGGACTCGGATGTATGCCTTGGGCATTGAGTACATGTCCGAAATATGGTAAGTCACGAGCAAAAAACACACATTTATCCTACCGCAAGCGAAGACCATTTTGTCGCAAGACCTGAAATAATGTTCGGAGATTGGCTAAATGTTCTTCTTCCGTCTTTCTGGATATCACAATATCGTCCAGATAGTTTGCTGCAGTAGGGACCGACGCACAAACAGTTTGCAGATATTGCTGAAACAATGCAGGGGCGGATGCACACCCGAATGGCAGTCTTTTGAATTGATACAAACCAAGATGCGTGTTAACCACCAAGACGCGCTGGGATTCGTTGTCCACCGGTATTTGCAAGTACGCATCTGCTAGGTCCAACTTCGAAAAATATTTACCCGGGCACAGTTTGCCAAAAAGATCTTCCGGGTGGGGTAAAGGATAAGTTGCAATCACTAGTTGTGGATTCACTGTAGCCTTGAAGTCCACACAAAGTCTCAATTTTCCGGAAGTTTTTGGCAAAATTACTAAGGGTGATGCCCAGAGAGAAGCCTGCACACGTTCAATTACACCTTGTGGTTCCAAATCATGTAACGTTCGTGCGACCTCATCACGCAATGCGTGGGGAACATTGCGCACTCTGAAAAATTTCGGTTGCGCGTTTACATTCAGTTCCAAATGTGCTTTATAGTTCTTAGCGCAACCAAGGCCCGGTGCAAAAATGTCTGCAAACTCTTCACATAGACGAGAAACACTGGCTGAAGGCACAGTCTGGTTCACTGATAGGACCTGATTGACTATAGACAACTTAAACAACTGAAATAAATCTAAACCAAACAAGTTCACTGCAGAAGAAGAATGAAGAACGTAAAATGACACAAGTTTTGTTTGTCCCTTGTATGTTGCAAGAAGGCTGCACTGTCCTAACACAGGGATAGCTTGTCCTGAATAACTATTTAACGTAACATTTGTGGCATGCAACGGAGGTGTGCCCAGTTGTTTGTACGTATCTTTATTGATCAATGAAACTGCAGCTCCGGTATCGACCTGGAATGGTATCACGTTGCCATGAATGTCCAAGTCTACAAAACGTTTATTGTCCTGCTGATGACAAGAGCGACTGTCTCGTGCAACATGAACAGACACTGGTACAGAAGCACTTGCGACTTGATGGGATTTCCTGCGATGTCGATGCACACTATTTGTGGGACGAACACAGTCACTGTTAGAGAGAGTGGCACTGGGTGGAGTGGAATTAACTACATGAATGTCCATGGGCGAAGGTTCACGAGCCTGAGTATTCTTGGTTTGATTCCGATTCTGGCGTGAAGTAAAGGGCCTGGACTGGTTGTGAGTGCCCGATCTAAGCTTTTTCTGGCACACACCCTGAACATGTCCTTTTTTATTACAGAAAAAGCAAATAGCTTGGCGTGACGGGCAATTCTCACGCGATTGTCTAGTAGCACACTGCGGGCATGAATTTAGCACTGCATTTGCCCGCTTGCGTGGCACACATAGCGGAGAGCTTGGCGGCAGCTGCGCGGACGGGCGCGAGGGCTGTTTACTGTTCTGTGCAGCCTGCCCGGCGGGCCGGTTAACGTGACACATGGCTAGCGAAGTTTCAAATGATTCCTGAGCAAAGTCAAGTGTGTCCTGCCGATCCAATATGTCTATCACTTGTTGAAGGGAGGGATTGACTAGTTTCAAAATCTGTTCCCAGATACGAACATCAGAAACGTTCTGTGCAATTGCATCACGCACCATAGTATCCGAATAAGGGAGTCCACATTCACACGCAAAAGCACAATCCCTAGTAAGGCCTTGCAAGGTTGCAACCCACTCCCGATTAGTTTGACCGGCCGTATGTTTTGTATGAAAGAACGTATACCTTTTGGCAACTATATTGACTGAGTCTTTGAAATATGCATTTAATGCCGACAAAATTTCGTCGTAGGACAGAGTTGCTACGTCGCGTTGGGGAAACAATTTCACTATCACACGGTAGGTGGACACTCCTACACTAGAAAGCAAAAAAGGCTTCCGCTCAATACCTTGAATTCTGTAGGCGGCGAGATGGAATCCAAATTAGCGTGACCACTCCGTCCAGCTTTCCAGTGCCGCATCAAAAGGACGAAAAGGTGGTACAACTGCGTGTTGTGGCTGCGGTAGCGGTGGAGCGGCGGCTGCCGCATCGTTTTGCATCGCACGTTGACCCTGGACGAGCTGTCCAAGGGCATTGAATAAGGCCTGCGTCTGCTGATTCTGCAAGCGATAAAATTCGGACAGTACATCTGGAGATTGTGGCGAAGCCATGACACAAGTAATTTAAGCAAGTATAATGAAGAAGACCGTTTTTACACTCGTCGCCATGTTGTGAATTGGCAGGAGCCAATTCACGGAGTTTGGAGGAAGCCGAAAGGCACGCGTTTAAGCTCACGCAGACTGGCGTGAAGTCTGGAAAATGATAAGGAATTATAGTAGCCAAAAATAGTACATAACTTCTGGAATACTTAACTTTAATCCATAATTGGAGAGCATCGCTCTTAATGATACAGGATTTACAATCTCAATATAAACTGGTAATGGCGCCTTGCTAGGTCGTAGCAAATGACGTAGCTGAAGGCTATGCTAACTATCGTCTCGGCAAATGAGAGCGTATTTGTCATTGATCCATCTCTGGCAAAGTCTGCTGTACAACTGGGGCGAGTGCTAGGACGTCTCTTTAGACCGCCGTGTGGCGGCGCTCGGTCTGCAATCACTGACAGTGGCGACACGCGGGTCCGACGTATACTAATGGACCGCGGCCGATTTAAAGGCTACTACCTAGCAAGTGTGGTGTTTGGCAGTGACACCACAGGTATCACCATTACTTGCTATAAAGCTGAAAAACGACGCTCTCGACAAAGCTTAATATCTCCATCTCAAGGATTTGGGATACAGTTCATTCGTATTTCCAATTACGTCGTTCTTGCTGCCTTTGTGAGGGTTGCCATATAACTAGCTAGGACCTCGTCGGGACACAGTGAGATCGGGATGTAGAAAGGCGCAGTACGAATGTAGTGTTGTGGACATGTTGGGAATGTGGATCTCACGGGCAGCGTGCAAGGGCTATGTCCCTGCAGACGCACTGTGCTCTGTGCCCGCGGTGGCTCAGATGGATAGAACGTCTGCCATGTAAGCAGGAGATCCCTAGTTCGAGTCCTGGTCGGGGCACACATTTTCAACATGTCCCCAATGAAGTGTATCAACGCCTGCTTGTAGCTAGGGTGTCCATTTAATTATCATTTCATGTAGAAAGGAAGTAAAAAATTTATTTAATGTTACTAATTTTTATATAGAACACAATTACATGGAACTTGTAGCTTCGGAAGTGTTTTGTACACCATATTCTTACACACTTCAAGCCCTGTACACCCGCAGTAAACACTTCACACATTACTAACTTACACTCGTTCCTATTATGCTTAGAGATGCGTCTTTATCATGTCGATATTCAAATAGGAACTGCCAGATTCTTCTCGCTCGCTCGTTTACAATTTCTGGCTGTCTTTGCCAGACGCGTGGAAAGATTAATCAAATGGTTCAAATGGATCTGAGCACTACGGGACTTAACATGTGAGGTCATCAGTCCCCTAGAACTTAGAACTACTTCAATCTAACTAAGCTAAGGACATCACACACATCCATGCCCGAGGCAGGATTCGAACCTGCGACCGTAGCGTCGCGCGATTCCAGACTGAAGCGCCTAGAACCGCTCGGCCACACCGGCCGGCGGAAAGATTAATCAGCAAGCTCTTGTTCCTGCATTTGACCTCATAAAGGGATCAGGGCCTCTGTGACTTAATTGGCCCCTAGGAAACGCCATCCAGCGTTTCCGTCTGTAGTCTCAGGACCGCGGTGGGCAGCATGTCAGGCCCTGCCTGGTCGCCCAGTTCGCGGATAAGACGATGGCCAGAGTGTTTAGCCTCTGCGTAAAACGCCCTGGTGGCCTGCCGGAAGAGGTCCCGCAAGACCGGGATACAAGCTTCCTAGTGAAGCAGCCTAGCTCGTTAACGAGGCGGTTTATTGTCTCAGCGCGCCGTTTTGCACTCGTTGAAGCGTCGCAGTATATGTCGCGGCTGCATTTCCTCAAACCACTGCCGCGAACGCAAGTACCGTTCGGTCCAGGGCCAGGTACATAGTAAGGCCGTGGTGTGGAGCGAGAGAGGAGGAAGGGTTGAGCAGTGGGTAAATTGCGTCTCTGATGTGAGGCAGTCAGGTGATTCGCCGATCCAGCGGCACCCCTAAGTATCTGCCGTCGGCAATCGTGGAATGGAGCCCCCCTCCCCTCCCCATTATTGTGACCCGCCGCAAGTCCGGAGGCCACTTCTTCCTCGAGGATACAACTGCCCGACTCTTCGCGGCGTTTGGTGGATCAGGCACTAAATCGTGGCGCTGCTTAAATAGTTCCAGCACAATTCTACTGGAGGATTCTGTTACTTTCACGAATGATGGCGCTAGATCTACAGGATGCCTGAGTCGTCGATACAGGATACGCAACACGCAAAGCCATCTGTGAGACGACCATGTCAACATGAACTTGTTGACATAAATAGAACTAACTGCCGCCGCATTTACATGTTGAGCTAACAGATGGCGTTATTTCACATGTTGAGCTAACAAATGGCGTTATTCCAGTACTTGAGGAGCCAAGCTAGTAACAGTATTTTTCCATATCGCGACAAAATTGGGTCTTGTCTGGATGGTGGGGCAAGAAGACCTTAATGGTCATAGTCCCTATATACCGGGAGGGATGGCAACTCTAGACTGGGTAAAATTCGAGTGTTGGTATCCCGGTAAATCACTGGTAGCTGGGTTTCCTTTTGCTAGAACATGTCACTTCCCGATCTTGGACATGTCAGCTCGTTGTCTTATTGATACGATCGAAAAATTATACTTTTTTCACCATATATGATATTGACATTCGGTAGTCAACCGGAAAACAAACGATTCTACCCCACCCATATTTTATGGATCAAATACGTAAGAGTTAC